>NW_028256906.1:0-1200000 GCF_035046125.1 Drosophila serrata | reverse complement strand
TATACAACAACAACAATTCAATGCAATTACTTAACATTCATCAGCGACAACAAGTTGCAGCAACCGTTTACTTTTCTCATTTTCAATCTGGTTGTTGTTGACTTTGAAAGTCGCCGCGGGTCTGGTTAGATATTTGAGATTTCCGGAGGAGGTGCCTCACTCTTGCAGCTACCTGGGCGCACACGTCGCTTTTCACCAAACATGTCGTGTTGACAATGCAGCAAATCGTTTATCGTTTTATCGCCGGTTTATCGCTTAACAAAGCTGCTATTGCTGTTGCTGTTGATGCTTCTGCAGGTGCAATTGACATTGATCGAGTTGAAGTCGAGTCTCTTTTTGTGGCGCTTCGAGCCGAACTTCAATTGCAATTGAGAAAAACAAACCAAGAAGACAAGAAATATCATCTTAAGAGAGCTACAGACTATGGAATACCCGGTGAGCAAGGGTTACATTTCATTTAAATGTATGAAGTACTTGGTATACAAAATGAAATCTAACATGACAGAATGCACAAGAAAATGTGGTTAGGTACATGTTGCCAACACAATGTGCCTTGGAAACATGATTAGCAACATTTTATAATGTTGGTAATGTAAGGAACTTGCTTAATTTGTTAAATTTTAGACTTCATATGCTAATTTTGTTAACCTAATAAAAACTAGCACATGTTATATGCATTTTAAATTTAGATAAATACTTTTTTGGCAAAGTTATAATCGAGAATACTCCTTAACTGCAGGGTATCTGCACTCCGCCACATAAAGCTTGGGTTTTCTGATTTTCTTCATCATTTTCAGGTTAAGCCACACACTGTAAGCCACAGACAATCAGTGTGGGGCTAATTGAATTGGTAAACGCTGTGCTGAAGGGTTACCAACTCCAATACTGCACCCAAAAAAATTAGCATAATTTTCCAACTTCTTTGAGCCACAAAACCAAAGCCACAGCCAAAGCCCCAGCAACTTGGTCTGCGCTAAATGAGCAGGCAAACTGTTTTAACTTTGGATTTCAGGTCAGGTTATGGATATAGCTTCATTAGCGGATCTCATCAAATATATTTGTATATCAATACATAAATGCGACTGCATTTCCCAAATAAAATTATCCGCTTATATAAACAGATAACTCGTCCAAAATCATGACATAATTCACAATTAATCAGAGCGTAGGAGAGAAGCAGGCAGTTTTGGAGGAAAAATGGGTGTGGTGGAGCCAGAAATTGTCACGAAAACCGAGGAAAACTAGTAATAATATGCAAATTACCACAATATTAATTACTGGGGGAGAAATGGTGAACTCATTTCCCTAAAACAGAAAATTTATATGGTTAGTCAAGTGAAAACCCTCTTTAAATCTTCTCCTTTTGGCCATGTTAGCAGAGTTCCTTTAAGACAAAAGCAAACTTAATTTGTGTGCGGTCCAAAAATAGCAACAGAAAACAGACTGGGAGGGAAAAGAAAAACAACTAATTAGATTGAGCCTGGCCAGCATTTTCCTTTTTGGGTCTCAGTCTCGACAGGAAGATACCAATAGTCGATGTCTGTCAGTGTCAGTTGGAAATTGAGGCACATATTGTTTAGGCAATGTAAATGATATAAATATTTGAGACCCAAAGAGGGACTAAGGAGCCAAGGTCATGGCCCCTTCACCCTAAAGTACAATCAGGGTCAGGATAAGCCAGTTAAGGAAACACTTTTAAGGAAGTTTCTTATCTTTAAAGTACATTAACTAACTAAACCCTTGAAGAACTTGAATATAAAGTTGAATATATTAAATAATATTAATTATAATATTATTTTAACTCGCCTGTGTTGACCAAACGGTCTTTCCCCTAATGACCTGACCCTAATGGTAAACCCTTTGGGCTAATTAGCCTCATTTGAAGTCAATTTCTCAGCGATTTAACTCCAACTAATTTCCACTGGGTTGATTTACGCAGACCGCAAACAAGGCAGGTGGAAAGGGGGAGAGACTTTGCCCACTTTACCCCATGGGTAGGTGGTGGTGGCGGTTCTTGAATGTGAAATAATTTTAAATTATGCTTAATATAGATTTGTGTGTGTGTTTGTGTGTCTGCTTCTCTTGGCAACAAATGTTGCATTGTAATTTTAGAATACAACATCTCCTGGGCCTCTTCGTTTCATAACTGAAAGTTATTACAAAAAATGAAAAGAAAATGAGGAGCTCGCACAAAGGAAATCTTTTAAGCTTTTCCACCGCTGTTGGGGAGAAGAGTAGGGTTTAAAGAGGTAAATATAGCTGAGGGAAATTACTGTCTGTTTACAAAAGGACCAGGCCAAGAAGCCTGGTTCCAAGTCAACAAAAAAAAAAAGGAAACTCATAAGCCCTGGCTTAGGTAGGTTCCTGCTTCTTATTCACTTTTTTTTAGGCGTGTCTCGTAATTGAATTTTTCTAGGTTTTTAAAGGTTTTTCGCCACGCAGTTTTTTTCAGGCAGTCAGGTATATCTATACTTTAAATATGTAAAATATAATCTTAATATTTCAGCTCGATCGATTGCCTTGACATTTTATTTCTATATACTCTTCAACTCCAGTGTATATATAAGTGTAGAATAAAAAAAAAAAACAAAACCCAAAAGCCAAATAGACCATGACAATGTTGTCTCAATGTTGTAAAGGAAAATCAAGCATGTTGTTCATTTTTTTTTTAGCATTTTGGGGTGTGTTCAATTCAATAAAACAAACGGAAAACAAACCAAGCCCGAAAACCCCTTACCCTTACCCTTACCCATACCTTTTCCCTTTTACACATTTTCCCCAATTTCCCCCATTTTCCCTCCCATCAAGCTTTTGGGCAGTTAACTAAAACTTATCCACGTCAATGCAAATGCGTGTGTAAGGGGAAACCCGGTGTGTACAGAAGGTCTCCCTTTTTCAATGTGTGTCACACAAAAAACGTGGTTATTTCAGGGATAATATCACTTTACAAATACGCAAAAAAAAAATGTAAATGATAGGAAATAAAACAGAAAAAAATAATAAGATGCATAACACGCTGGAATATGCAAGCAATTTTAGTGTTCCAGGATTACTATCTTGCCTATTTATTAAGGGTAATCTTTAACGTTCCCCTTTAACTTCTTATCACTCAATAAATACCAGTTTATTCCTTGGTTTGTTACCAATACTTCAGATGCATCTCAATGATAATATTGCAAAGATTCGACTCACCTGTAAAGATACAAAATACAACAAAATAATTTTAATTAGTTTCAGCACAAAGTCATAGTCAAGAGCAAAAAAGAGACTCAATTATTCTTCGATTTAACAACCTGCCAATTACAGTAAAACCGTCAACATCTTGGCTTTTTTAAGGCGCTTAAAAACAGAGAGAGAGAGAGGTAAAGAAATGCAAGCAGACAAAAAAAAAAGGAAGGGGAAACAAAATAAATAAAAAACCAAACAATAAAATAAAACGTGGGCGGGCAACATGCAAATCGAACTGAATTGAATGACAAAGTTGTTGTTTCCTGTGTATTGTGAGGGGGGGCGGGAGGAGAGCGCAACATATGTCATGTCCAGATGTTAAATCAATTTTGTAGATACTTTGCATATACAGTGCGTTTCATAGCTTTAAATTATTGAAAACAAATTCAACATATTTAAGTATTACAATTTTTTAAAATATGTAGAAATTTCATATTTATTACTATCTTAAGATATTTAAGTATATCTTGTAGACCTTCTATTTTAAGACTCTTCTCTTTTGTTTTAATTATATAAAAAAGGTATTTAAACTGCCTTACTGTTTCAGCACGCACTGTTTTAAGCACTATGCATTCGGTCGCCAGCTTCAAGTGAATGAATAAAAAACCACTGACCAAAAATTAATGACTGTCTCTCCCTCGGTTTTTTTTAAACTTAACTATGCAGCGTTGACAAATTGCAATTCGTAATTCATGTCTTTGTGAGTTTCGTTTTCAGTCGTAAGTTAAAAAATTAATTTAACACAAAACACTAACATTTTAAATGCAAATTAACAGGGGAAACTCCCATAGCAAAAAGTGACCAATATATGGTTGAAATATTTATTATTTATTGATATTATTATGTAAATATCATAGGTTTATGTTCAAATTTTATATATTTTGTTAAACTTTTATTATTTATTTAACTTTTTTTTTTAAATATCATATATATAAGAGTATAATCCATTATATCTTCCTGTTCTACGAGAATCAAATAGCAACGCCCGCGACATTGACATTGGAGTGCCGTAAACACGACATAAGATCGAACACAGATATAAACAATTGCAGCACATAAAACTAGATTTATATATATACAATATATATGTATATACAATACATGTAGCCATAAAAAGTAGCAATTAACTCGATTAAAAATGAGCTGAATAACAGAAAATTCTGGTTCAGAGTTGCAATTGAAATCGACATTGATTGATCTGAGCATAATTGTAGAAAATATTTTATATATGTATATATATAACTGGTGACAGGAAGTCATATATAATATATACAAGGACGTAATATATAATATATAAGACATTTTAGCAAACATATACTATGTAATATGTATATAAAGCACTTTAATTAATTACAATTATTTCGGAAATCGTTACAAATACAATCTTTGGCCAAAATTCGGGCCTTAATAAAAGCTATTTAATTATACAGCAATTTTCAAAAGGGAATTTAAGCGAAAGAGGCTGCGGGGTGGAAGCTAACGATGCCAAAGACAATATTCAAATTAAATTCGAATTTAGTAGCTAGTAAAGGTCGCGAGTCTGAGTGCGGAAGGACGGAAAGGAAGCTGGAAGTTTAAAGTGAATTTAAAGCGTTTTTGGTTTATTCCAGAGACAGCGACGGCGGCGAATTAAATGCTCATTAGCATATTCCAAAGTCGGAACACGAGGTATTATGGCGCAAGTGGAGGATAACGGAGCAGGAATGAAGGATATACAGAGGAGTTTCCCGTTCAAGGTCAGATTTGAAAATCAATTAAAAAAAATATATGTATAGATTCCACAAGTTTTTCTCTTAAAAAGAATAATAAAACCTAATATCTATCTACTTATAAATCAATAAATTATACAGATTATCTAAAGCACTCTGGCTTTTCTTGGCAAGTATTCAAGTCGGGAGTGAAATATTCAAGAATTTAGCTGTGTCCTCATTATCTTTTTGGGGAATATTTCGTCGCCAGGATGAAAGGGAAATGTGGGAGCAGCCCTTACTGCCGCCTCCCTGTACTCCCTGCTGGCGTGTCATTCAATTTACATTAATTTAGTTGATGTTACACTCGTGGCAAACCAAAAAGGGCCGCCTCAGAGGAGTGGGCGGGTGGCACACTCGTGGGGCGAGTGGAGCGAGTGGGGGGCGTGGTTGCGTCAAAGGCAATTTGATTAGCGGAAGCTTCAAGCTCCACAACTCGAGCAATGGAAGTCAAAATGAGTCAAGCCAAAGGAAAGGCAGTTTGTCAATCACTCAAATTCATCAGCTTGGGAAAAGGGAGTGAAAATTAACTTTATTCAACTATAGCAATGGGAAACTACTAAGCTCCAAATTTGTATTTGTATTTCAATTGGTATTTTGGATTCAATTCCTGTCCCAAATTGACCACTTTAACGTCTGAGAAGATATTACAATGCCAAAAGGCGCTTGTCTTATATATGTATTTGTATTTGGATCTGGGTTTGTATCCTTAGTAAGTCTCAATGACCAGAAAGTAACTCTGATCAGCAACTATCTATTACCAGTAATCAGTATGTATGATCAGTTACTAACTTTGAACACTAATAAACAATGACTTGCAACTTTTGTAACACAACACATGTCAGAGACTTGGCCGGCAGCAATCACTTCGTTCCGGGGATGTTAGAACAAGTTGGGAATCACATCCAGCTGACCAGTAAGTAACTCTGACCAGTGAGTATCTATGGCCAGTAAGTAACTCTGCCCAGTAAGTATCTATGACCAGTAAGTAACTCTGAACAGTAACTATCAATTATCAGTAAGTAACTCTGAACAGTAAGTATCTATGACCAGTAAGTAACTCTGACCATTAAGTATCTATGACCAGTAAGTAACTCTGAACAGTAAGTATCTATGACCAGTAAGTAACTCTGACCATTAAGTATCTATGACCAGTAAGTAACTCTGAACAGTAAGTATCTATGACCAGTAAGTAATTCTGACCAGTAAGTATCTATGACCAGTAAGTAACTCTGACAAGAAGGTATCTATGACCAGTAAGTAACTCTGAACAGTAAGTATCTATGACCAGTAAGTAACTCTGACCAGTAAGTATCTATGGCCAGTAAGTAACTCTGCCCGGTAAGTATCTATGACCAGTAAGAAACTCTGAACAGTAACTATCTATTATCAGTAAGTAACTCTGAACAGTAAGTATCTATGACCAGTAAGTAACTCTGACCATTAAGTATCTATGACCAGTAAGTAACTCTGAACAGTAAGTATCTATGACCAGTAAGTAATTCTGACCAGTAAGTATCAATGGCCAGTAAGTAACTCTGCCCAGTAAGTATCTATGACCAGTAAGTAACTCTGATCAGCAACTATCTATTACCAGTAATCAGTATGTATGATCAGTTACTAACTTTGAACACTTATAAACAATGACTTGCAACTTTTGTAACACAACACATGTCAGAGACTTGGCCGGCAGCAGTCACTTCGTTCCGGGGATGTTACAACAAGTTGGGAATCATATCCAGCTGACCAGTAAGTAACTCTGACCAGTAAGTATCTATGACCAGTAAGTAACTCTGACCAGTAAGTATCTATGACCAGAAAGTAACTCTGCCCAGTAAGTATGAACAGTAAGTATCTATGACTAGTAAGTATCTATGACCAGTAAGTAACTGTGACCAGTAAGTATCTATGACCAGTAAGTAACTCTGACCAGTAATTATCTATGACCAGTAAGTAACTCTGAACAGTAAGTATCTATGACCAGTAAGTAACTCTGCCGAGTAAGTATCTATGACCACTAAGTAACTCTGAACAGTAGGTATCTATGATCAGTAAGTATGTATGATCAGTTACTAACTTTGAACACTAGTAAACAATGACTTGCAACTTTTGTAACACAACACATGTCTGAGACTTGGCCGGCAGCCGTCACTTCGTTTCGGAGATGTTAGAACAAGTTAGGAATCATATGCAGCTAACCAGTAAGTAACTCTGACCAGTAAGTATCTATGACCAGTAAGTAACTCTGACCAGTAAGTATCTATGACCAGTAAGTAACTCTGACCAGTAAGTATCTTTGACCAGTAAGTAACTCTGACCAGTAAGTATCTATGGCCAGTAAGTAACTCTGACCAGTAAAGATCTATGACCAGTAAGTAACTCCGACCAGTAAGTATCTATGGCCAGTAAGTAACTCTGACCAGTAAAGATCTATGACCAGTAAGTATCTATGAATAGTAAGTAACTCTGACCAGTAAGTATCTATGGCCAGTAAGTAACTCTGACCAGTAAGTATCTATGACCAGAAAGTACCTCTGACCAGTAAGTATCTATGACCAGTAAGTAACTCTGACCAGTAAGTATCTATGGCCAGTAAGTAACTCTGAACAGTAGGTATCTATGACCAGTAAGTATGTATGATCAGTTACTAACTTTGAACACTAGTAAACAATGACTTGCAACTTTTGTAACACAACACATGTCTGAGACTTGGCCGGCAGCAGTCACTTCGTTCCGGGGATGTTAGAACAAGTTAGGAATCATATGCAGCTAACCAGTAAGTAACTCTTACCAGTAAGTAACTCTGACCAGTAAGTATCTATGACCAGTAAGTAACTCTGACCAGTAAGTATCTTTGACCAGTAAGTAACTCTGACCAGTAAGTATCTATGGCCAGTAAGTAACTCTGACCAGTAAGTATCTATGACCAGTAAGTAACTCTGACCAGTAAGTATCTATGGCCAGTAAGTAACTCTGACCAGTAAGTATCTATGACCAGTAAGTACCTCTGACCAGTAAGTATCTATGACCAGTAAGTATCTATGGCCAGTAAGTAACTCTGAACAGTAGGTATCTATGACCAGTAAGTATGTATGATCAGTTACTATTTTTGAACAGTAATAAACAATGACTTGCAACTTTTGTAACACAACACATGTCTGAGACATGGCCAGCAGGAGTCACTTCGTTCCGGGGATGTTAGAACCAGTTGGGAATCATTAATTCCTAGTGATCAAATTTCAATCTGCAATGTTATACAAACTTCGGAGTGCCGAAGTTAGCTTCCTTTCTTGTGTTCAGATAAAATGCATGTCAATATATATTTCTATCTAGAGATGTTAGTATTTTTTATTTTTAATGTCCTTATGGGAGCAAACTTGAGAAATTTCAGTCATATATCTGGATTTTTTTAAATGGCTACATTTAAGAGTTATATATACACATGTATATGTTTTATGATTCATTAAAATCCCCAATGTGAGTAATTGACATACAGAGGAACTGAAGTCTCAGGGTCAATGGCTGAATCGCCCCTTTTTCTTCACACAACTACTTTGGAACCCCTTTTTCCGCAATTATCGGAATCAGCTAAATAAATGAAAACAGAATTCTGCAAATTCTGTGGGAGTGTATGTGAGTGTGTATGAAGGGAGCAGGAGGGGAGGAGAATTTATCAGGAAAGAACGATTAATGTATATAGTTAATGGTCACGACTATGGCATGCCCTGCAAGGAAACCAAAACTTCTTACAAAAAATACATCATAAAGAAAATCTACATGGAAAAGATTAATAATCATTAATAATAATTTAATAACTTAAATACTTTTGATATTTTCCAGCTATGACGAAAATGATCACAAAGTTTGCGTGTATTTTCCTTCCCTGAATGGAAATGTTTTCCATCGAATTTTTGCAACACTTTGCCGTTTTCCACGGACGGCATACTTTTGTCAATGAAATAAAATAATGTGAGTCACCTGGTCAGTACCCCGACAAACGATGAAGCGAAAGGCACAACAAAACGAGTGTGTGAGAACGGAAAAGTGAAATATGTAAAATTCGCAGTGGCCAGCAAAAGAGTCGGGAATCAACTGAAGAGAATGCCTCGACTATGAGTTACCCAATGATTAGTCTTCAAGTTATTTCATACTCATATTTATACTAATATAGATTAAGTAAATCATATTTTAATATATTTTTGTTCACGTCATTAACAAAATGAAATTTTGTTTATATAACTATATACACATTTTATTTAGTTATTATTGACTCATTTTTAGGAACGTTAAAAACCATACTTGCATAGTTGACCACAAATCGTGTATACTCTTAGATATTACAACAATTACTGGGTATGAAAACAAACAAGAACCTTTGGCAGAGAGTCGAATGAATCAAGAGAAGCGCTAGCTGATGAAAGCGATAAGAGAATTCAATGGGAAATAATAGATAAGGGTTGGGAGTACAGTAGACGAAAAGAGATAGAATGAGAGAGAGGGAGAGAAAGAGGGATAGAGGGAGAGAAAAGAGAGTGGGATAAATAAATAAAATATGGTGTACTTATACATTTCCAGGAATTACAATTGATTGCCCATTTAATGTTGTCATTAATAAATGCTCACTTGGGATTATCTTTTTTCAAGATAATACAAAATATACATACATATATGCATTATAAATATTATTCTAGATTTCTTAATGAAATATATTTAATACCTGGAAAATACTATACACCATAACCCTCTCAATTCAGAATCACGCATGCCTTGATTCTGGTTTTAACTTTGAAGAACCTTTTTTCCCACTTTAAACTTTGTTAAAATGTTAATTTGAGAAAAAGTGTACATATGTATTATTCGTTCTTTAATACATTCTATATACATTACACTTTTGTACATTTCCTAGAGACCTGGTGAAACATATTTAAGTCAAGGACGTGACTTTTATAGCAAGTTTGCCCTTCGGCACGCAGTTCAACTTTTGATGATGATGATGATGACGTAGCTACTTTTTTGCATTCGTCCACCTACTCAGTTGAGGTTTGCCCATATATTTTGTATACACAACGATAATTGAAGAGACCCAAAAAAATAAAATAACTAAAAAATCAACCATCCATTCAAGTTCAAGTCGAAATCGAAACCAGTCACATTTTTGTTTACGGCACCTGTTGGGGGGAGTCAAAGTCGAGAGGTTCCCCCCGTTGAGATTGGGATTGCAAATGTTGGCAAAACTTCAAATTGGTTTTAAGGGGGTTGTATTTGGGTTTGGATTTGGGTTGGGTCTTTAATTACAATAATATTTGTGCTCATACTTTTAATAATCATTTCCCATTACAAGTTATTAAAGAAACGGCCTTGTATGCCGTGTATTACACGTGTTGCCCTTTCATCTTACATTTCTTTTTGCATTAAACTTTGTTTTTATTGTGTTTTGTTTTTCAAACCATTATTAAATGCCATTGTGTTGTTTTGAATGCACTTTATTCACCTGGCTAGTTTATTTTTCTTTTTTTTTGGGCAGATTCAAATGATTGGGTGCAGCTTTTATGGGTTGGAAATTGTTTTGAGAGATTGCCAAAGAGGGAGTGTTTTTGGCAAAGGACCTCAATGGTGAAGGTTTCACCTCTTTTACAATAAAATATAAAAAAAATATACATTAGAAATATAGGAATTGATATTTGCAAGATTTTTTAAAAGCGTTGGGAAACTTTAGCCCAGAAAGTCGATTAATCATGAAAATCAAGTGGTGGAAACGAAAAAACAAAAGCGTTACACAAATTTCCCAAAGCATAAATAAAGAGATAGAGAGAGGAGGCATAAGTTAGCTGGTCTAATTAAGATCTGGCATAAAAAATGTGTGGTAAAAATATATATAAATATAACTGGTAATTGCCAAACCAGGAAAATAAATCAGAAATGGACTAATTACCTTAGGCATTTGTGAAATCTAAAATATATTTCAAGTCTTTCTTTGGTTGGTTTAAAAACCTTTTTAAGCTTAATTATTTATATATGCATTAATGGTAAATTTTTGGAAACCAAACAAAACCTGCTTAATATATATATATAGCAAAACTGATAACCAATAAGCGTATATAATTAGAATTGTGACAGAATCATTTGATTTGCATAAAAATGTTCACTCCATAAAGCAGACTTTTAATATAGATACTTGATTGCGTATATCTATATTTATATATAGATATTTTGCACTAACAAATACACTTCAGACACCTTTAGAATGACCTTTCTTATGAACCATTTTCTACTACAACTATCTTAATAATATATATTATTTTAGCCTTTAAAAAAACTAAAAACTATATATTATATACAGCATTGAAAGAGCTCATACCCTTGCTATGATTCAAAGCCCCCTAGAAAACTTAAAGTTCACAGATCTAGTGGGATATATATACAAAGACATTAGGAGATGAAGAGATGAGGTGATGAAGAGATGAAAAAGATGAGGACCATGACCAGAACACAGCCTCTGTTGCTCTATTGCTCAGTTCCCAAGAACAAAACAATATTTATGAACACAAAAAATGGCACTGAAATGAAAAGTGAAGCAGTGAAAAAAACCACAGAGAGAAAAGCAAAACGCAAAAATAAAGAACTTAATACACTTTAAATGAGTCGCAAACTGGTGCCGAGTGTCAAATGGGTTATCTGGTAATGTCTGGTCGCATAAAAACCAACGACCAACGCGAGTTCTCAAGATCACAGCATTCGCAGACTCGAGGGGATCACTAGAGAAACAACTTTAACAAAATAAAAAAGGGAAGCATATCCGAGAGATCCGCTCTGCTGTGGCATTCAAGGTTAATTGTGCAATAATTTATGAAATTTTATGAAATGGCAAATGCTGCGACAAAACAAAGGCGGCTCAGGCTAAATAATTAACATACATATATATAAACAGCCAGCAAATGACCAGCTGTATGTGCTGATTCTCCTTATAAAGTCAAGCCACAAGATGCAGATACACAAATCCAGATATACAGATACAGATACAAATAAATTCAGATATACAGATACAGATACAAAACTTCTGAAGTAGATCAAAGATGGAAAGGCTCACACAAATATATGGTTTTCCTAGTTTGTTATGTTGTTTAAATCGAAAAGAATTTTGCAAGAATTAATTTACTAAAGAATTTAATATAGAAATTAAACTAGAATTTAATTCAGAATTTAATAAATAATTTAATATAGATTTTACAACAGAATTCCATTAGAATTGATATGAATTTCATAAATAAATGAGCTAATTCATCAAAAACTGTATTTTTCCCAAGCTTTTCTTTAATAAAACATACTGAGTATCTTCATTATTATTAAAAAATAAAATGGAATCAGAAACAAAAAAATAAATACAAATAAATTTAAAATAAAACCCCAAGTAAGGGTATAAAGAAAACAAACCGAAATACACTTATAGATTCTCTTTGGATAATCTACAAAATCTCGCACCATTTAAAAAGCCATAAAATAAGCAACAACAAAAATGAAAAAAAAAATACATTTAGCTAAACTTCCGGAAAAAAATAAAATAAAAAGAGCTGCCAGCAAATATTTGTGTTGAAAGGTTCAAGGCATCTTTTTCTCGTTTTTTCGTATTTTTTCTCATCTCTTTAGCATTAAATGATATTTAATTTGCATTTATCGCTAGGCAGCCGCTGACGAGGTGGCAATTTTCGGGGGGGGGGGGGGGGGGGGGAGGATGTGGGTGTGGGAGTGGGTGTGGGTGTGGGTGTAGGCGGAGTGGGTGGGTGGTATGGGTGGCTGCCAATTAAGTTTGACGAGCGAGGAATGAGGCGCAAGATGACATCCGACGAGTTCAAGAAACCGTCGACATCTGACGGCAATGAAAATGCGGATGACGCACCACCAAATAACCACACCACCGCCGTCGCACCACCGCACCACAGTGCCACCAATGCAAGCAATTATTCAGCAAAAATTAATAAACAATTTGGCTAGCAGATCTTAAAATTTGGCCAGATTGTTTTCATGACCCTGACAGGGGTGAAAATAATTAATAATACAAATTATTTGTTTGTAATTACATTTTTGATTGATTGAATTTAAATTTCAATTATTTTTAAAAGAAATTTTACGACTTTATAAATATATTTAAAAAACCCTTAAGATAATTAATTTTCTTTTTATTAAAAATATTTAAAAAGGGTAAGTATGACAGCTAAACCAAATATCTAATCCCTTAGAGACTATAAACAAATAACAAACATTTTTTTAACAATTTAGATGGGAATTATATGGCTTTAAAAAGTGATTTTTAAAAGAAATTTCAGAAAAAGCAACACAAGTTAATTTTACAATTAAAATATTACTAGACAAATAATTAAAAACAACTAAAAACCACTGTAAACTTAAAAGCAATAAAAATATCCGTTAATAAACAGTTCGTTCATCAGTGTCATAAAAAGAATACAATTAAATTAGCTGTAAAAATAATGAACAAACGCAAAGAATTACCAAAGACACATATGGCAGACATCATAAATTATTTTAGCATCTCATTAAAATTAATGCTCGACTAAATACAGGAAATGGCGCATTTTTAGAAGTATTCGCTTTGTTATTAAGTTGATTTAAAGAAGTTTTTAATGTTAGTAACAAGAGCAAAATTTGTTTTAATTTTCTAGTTCGTTTTCTTTGGAAATAATAAAAGTGAAAGGCAATTTGTGAACTTTTTAAACCCTTTGCTCCTTTACTTTGTGTATAAATCTAATTTTTTGTAGCATTTTCTGTTGATTTATTTAACTGTGGGTGACCCAGCCAAAGGCGGGGTCGTGAGGTTACCTCGAAAATGGTTTTTATTTAATTAGAAAATGCAAAGAGGGGACATTGAGATAGAGAGAGAGAGGTAGAGGGAGGACGTGCTCACCTCTTTTTAACACTCATCTCACTCGCACTGCTGATGTCAGCTGCATTTTCATCTCATCTGCGGCGACTGACTCATCCGAATGAATCTGGGATATATTATGTATATATATATACATTTGTTTTGGTCTTTGCCAAGTTCTAGTCGGACCGGCAATAAATGGCCAAAAGCAGCAGAAAAGCAAAAATACCAAACAATCAGAAAAACCGCTTGAATAGTCGAGGGTATTCAGATAGATACAGGAAAAGCATTGATAAAAATTATCAAATATATGTGCATATTATATATTCAAAATTACATTGCTAAACCTTGACTTGACTGTGTTTAAATATATTTTTTAATTGATTAGAAGCGTGCCAGGGAGCTTGAAGAATTCCCCTTTTCATGGCACTAAAATTCCCAATTTTACAGTACGAAAATATCTTTTAATGTTTTCTTGTATACAAAACCCCATATAAATTGATATATTTAAATGAAAACCCTCTTGTTCTCTCTGAGTCTTCTTAAATTTTAAAATAAATACCCTAAAAGTATCTAAAATTCTCCCTATTTAATATAAACAATACCCTGAATAAACCTATATTTGCGACTGCTTTTGTACACCAAACTCGAGCCGTGTGTGTGAGTCATTCAGGGACTGCAGTTGGACTCAACGAGATGAAAGGTACTGTGCGAATCGAGTGTACCATGAGTCATTGTCAAAAAACTCCAAGAAGGAAGATTAATGGAAGGTCCACGGCGACCGTTAGTCCACTTACCAAAAGATCAGAAAATCAAGATTGTTGGTGGTTATAATGATGAGAATTTTCTCTCATGGCGTAGGCTTTCTTACTCACCTGAAATGAGATGGGAGAAAGGAGAGAAAAGATCACAATTAGCACAAATACAAATAAAACAAAGACCAAAAAGTGCAACATATGTAGTAATTTTTTGCTTATTTTTAGGTAGAAAGTAAAAGCGCTAGTTGCGTGTGGGCGTGGCAAATGAAATATTAAAGAAAATAGACAAAAAACTATGTATATGTATCGCTGGGGAAAAGTGAAATGCTTTAACCAAACAACTAACTTACCAACCAGCTAAGCTGAGCAACCAGGCAACCCAAAGAGACAGGGCAAACTTTGGTGGAACCAAAGTTAATAACTTAGACCCCCAAATGAAAGTGAAAAGGGCAAATAAAAGTAGAAATAGAAATGCAAATGGGGGGCAAAAATGGGAAAAACCAGGCAAATGGTTAAATGGGAAACACCAAAAAGGTGAGGAGAGGAAAAAACTGTGGCCCACTGACAAAATTACAAATCGATAGACAAATACAAAGGGGGCAACACCTCACTCTCTCTCAAACAGAAAGATTTTTATGTAAATCAATTCCTGAATCAATAATATAAAGAAGGGAACTAGTCTAGAAACGTTATTTATAAAGATTTTTATATGACAAAATTGTCCATAAATAAAAGTTTAAAAATCACATAACTCAACCAAAAAATCATTAATTTTAAATTGGAAAGCTTTCCTAAGTTAGTTTCTATTAGCTTAACAAATCTGCATACTCTATTTAAAATTTAAAGATTTCAAAATTTTTTCCAATTTTTTTTGTCGAATTTTAAAGATATAACCCCTTAAAAATTTTGAAAAAATTTAAAAATGTTATTTTTCTGCCGGAGATGGCTAGATCGACTCGGCTGTTGATGCTGATCAAGAATATATATGATTTATAGGGTCGGAAATGACTCCTTCACATCGTTTCAAGCTTCTGACTAAAATTATAATACCCTGAAAGGGTATGAAAAAGAAATCAAGAAATGATTTCAGGGCTTAGATTATTTAAATGAAAACATACCTAGAACATATATTTTAATTGATTTAATAACCTTAATTAACCTTATCATTTCCCTCAAGTACTTTTAAAAGTAAGTAAAATAATAACTCTGTGCTTTATTATTACTATAAAGATTAATGATAATAATACATTCATTAGCATTAAATGAATTTTCATCTTATCGCCTCCTTCAAGTAATTTAATTATTAAGTAAATAAAAAGCCTTGTTTTTCCATTAATATATATATTCATAATTATTCAAGCTGCCTTGAATCCTCATCACCAGCTGGAATCAAGAGCAACAGTTGTCCAAGCCTGTCTGGCAATAATAAAAAAAAAAATCACTCATTTGTCACTTTACATTTTTCCATTTCCATTTTTCCTATTTTATTATTTCTACTTATTACAATGGCAGTTAAAATAAAACAAGAAAAGTGCCACCCAAGTGGAAAACAAAAGACAAGCGTCACACAAAGGCGTCGAGTGCCAACGCCTCAGAGTAACTGGCTGTCGAAATCAGTAAATCAGTGGCTCAGTAACCGAATGAGTGAATGAGTGAGTGAGTAAGTGAGTGAGTGACTAACTGAATGACTGACTAACTGACTAACTGACTAACTGACTGACTGACTGCTTCAATTGGCATCATCGTTACGAGTGATAGAGAGCAAAGGCAGTTCTATCAGCGAGCCAGCAAAATGTCAATTAAAGTGCGAGCTGCAAGTAATTAATGGCAAACGAGCAGAGTCCAAGCTAGAAATTAACTCAAATGCAAAGAAATTTGTCTAAAGTTTATATTTTTTAAAGGTTTAATTGCTGCACCATTTGTTGTGTGTTTCCTTTTGTATTTTTGTCCCTTTTAATGTTTATATTTTGATAGGTTTAATTCGAATTTTTGGATGTAGTTTCTTTTCAATTTCTTTCTTCCTTTTTTTTTTAGTTTAAAACCTTTGATTATATATTTTTGGAATTACTTGGAATCGATAGCCTTGACAGCTGTGCACAGCTCGTGTCGTCGTTGTCGGTGGAATAAATAATGCATAAGAAATCGACAAACATCGACGGATGGCAGATGTCGAACGAACAAAGTTAACACTTTGTCCGTGACTTTTCAATTGCTTTTCCCGTTGTAGTTTTCCCATTTCCCCGCCGACCCCCTCCCTCTCTCTCTCTCTCTCTCTCTGTATATCTTTTCAATATACAATGTACAATTCTTTTCTATTTTTGTTGATTTTCCAGTTGTTTATGTTCTTTTTTCCTGGCTTTTTGATAACAAGGAAGTCGACAAGGTATGAGTACCATCCTGTGACTTCCTTGACACTTTTTTCTTAGAGATAATAAAACATAATTCCTATCCTCATTATAAATATAGAGTCAAATGTTCTGGTTTTTAAAGCTCTATTTCTATTGGTATTAATCACGATTCATTAGCAGCAATTACACAGTCAAATGGAGAACGGAAAATGTGGGGAAAGCTAAGAAGCTAATTATTAGAATTCTTTTGAATACATTTCTCCCAAGTGCAAAATATGTGCAAATGCAACTAGTTCTCAGCAGAAACTTTTCTTTATAAATATAAATATAACACGCAGCTGCTAATTTCTTACAGGGAACTAATAACTATTCACCAAAAATAAATATATAGAAAGACAGGTTAAGGTTAAGGTGGGTTAAATGCAGGTTAACTTCAGTTCAAAACTCACAAAAAAAACTATAAACAAAAAAATATATACATTTCGGTTGAAGGTCGCATTAGGTAAATATTTTCTTGTTTAGCCAACAAAACTAACATTATGCAAATATATTTTGAGCAACACCCAAAACAGCGGTAACAATAAATACAAAACTCATTGGTTTGATGAACGTTCCAAAAATTTTAATTAGGGGAATTAACTTTACATTATTACAACGAAGATTTATATTTTTATAAAGGTCAGAGAATATTTAAATAAACAAAAAAGGCAAAGTTCAAAGCCTTTTACAAGTCGGAAATCATGGAAATCAATTTCTGATTGCTTGTTTTCCCACCCAAAAATTATTAAACGGTGGTATAAATCAATATAAATTAAGGAAATGTATATTAAATATTCATAGAAATGCCTCAAGGGGTCAATTAGGCATTAGTTAAATGCTATGGCAGTTCTTTCTTTCTTAGCCATACAAAAGGTTATCATTTTCATTTAAAAATTACTTTAAAAAGGAAATGCAAAAAGAGCAAATGAAAATTGAGAAAACAAATGAATGGAAAAATGGCAGCAGGGTCATTTGAACCGATTAAAACGTTTAGCTCATTTGGCAGTCAATTAAATCTACGTTCAATCAATCCTTCTTCAAAATCAATCGACTAGAACAAGACGTATTAGAGAGAAAGATTGATGAAAGTTTAATAAAGTCATTGATTAGGGAAGATTTTTTAAAGTTCCATAATTTTAAAGCCTATCAAATAGTATAGAAAAGTAAGAAGCATACTCGTCTAGGAGCTTGCAGGGGCTTCAGGTAGTGCCACAGGGTTTCGAGTGTTACCAAGCAACCAATTAGCCCACTCCATCAGCCTCATCATAGTCGAGCATCATTAGCATTGGGCCTCTCTCCGTTGTTGTGTGGCGTAATTAATGGCTTTCCCGCTAGTCAGTCAGTAAGTCACCCAACCACCCACTGCCAGGTTACTGGAACCAAAGTCATAAACGGTACCTACACTGAGATAATCTTAGGCAATGTTTGAAATTTGCTCAGTATTTCAACTGAAACTAAGCTAAAGTTATAGATAAATAAATAAACCTATGCTGTTATAATTTAATGTTATATAGAACTATTATTTTCCTTTAATTTCTCTCAGTGTTGTTCTTGTTTCCGCACTAATTGGTTACATGGGAAAAATGGGCCCAATGAGGTTGTTGTTGCCTCCCATCATGGCTCAAATTCATCGATGGTGCAAAGTGTTCAGCCGCACATGTGTTTGCCTATGTATATATGCGTATATATCCCGATTTTTAAGTACATACATATATTTCAAAACAGACGTCAATCGACTGCCCTGACCCAAATATCTAATATTTTTTGCGGCCTCTGAGAGTAGTTCAATATTATTAATAATTTATCATTGCAAATTATAAAGCAAAACAGAATAGGGATTCAGTTTTTCAATACTTGTTTGCTTGTTAAATATATTTTGAAAATTATATATATAATATTTAGACATATACCCTGTCAAAAAGCAGCCAGCTAAGCTGTTAATTAAGTGCAATCAATGGAAAAGGTTAATGTTAAATATTTGTTAAACATTTTGCAGCAACTACCTCTAAGCTAGACCCCCTTCTTCCAACCAAAAAACATTATTTTCAGGTTATTCCCAGCTCTGAACCTGGGTCTACAGCTTGGCATTTGCGCCTGCGCTGTATTGTTGCATGATTGATGATGCCACAAAGAACAAACCCGACGACAAGAGAAATAAAATACTATGAATACCCCTTGAAGCAAAGTTCAGAGACACACCAAGTGTCAAAGCAAAAGTTGGGGGCGATGTGAATTTTTTCTTTAACTTTGTAAGCTAAAAAATAAATAAATTAACAGCTAAGATCAGACAACTAGAAGGGCTGTCAAGGGATTTTTAATTAAATGGATTTATAGTAGGGAAAAGGACTGGAAGATAGGCATGGAATAAATATAATGATTAATAAATCTTTTATATTTGAATGCTAGAAAGTCAGCTAGAAGAAATCAAACAAATTTCTCATCAACTTGGAGAATCAACTATGATGTATATTATAATAGTAAAGAAGACTTCAGGATAGGCTAAGATATATATAACACAACTCCTGAATTTTTTGTTTACTACAATCTTAAGCAGAAAATCGATATTTTTTGGTTTAAAACATATTAAAACTTTACTAAAACTTGAAGAATCAACTAAGTTGTTGGCGTTAAACTCTTATTAGCTTCTTCATTTAACTTTTCTTTCTTTTTTTGCAGCTTTGCCAGCTTCCTCTGAGCATCGCGCCTCTGGGCCTTCGTCCAAAGGGCAATCTTTAACTTCATCCGCTCATTGTGGGTGGCCACCTGTTTCTCGGTGGCGAGCTCAAACTCTCGTATCTGATTATCGCTGTGCAGAAAACAGGGACGGAACCGACGGCGTAGCCACTTTTTAATGCCAATCCTCCATTTCTTTTTCTTTTTAGGAACTTCTGCCAGATCCATATCCAACTGCTCCTCGAGATCGATTTCATCAGCAGCAGCGGCAGCCGCAGCAGCAGCATCAGCAGCAGCAGCAGCTGCAGCAGCATCAGCATCACTTGCAGCAGGTTTTGTTCTTCGGCAGCATAACTGTATGCAACGGCCAATAATTATAAGGATAATCAAGATGACAGCACCTATGATGATTGCCAGGAATAAAGGGCCATCTTTATCTTCCGTGTTTGCTTCCGCTTCCGCTTCCAGTTCCCTGTCCAATTCCCGCTTTAGCTTATGACAGTCTATGGCAGTCATTTCCTTCACTTCCTTGTAAACAGCCGGAGTATCGTAGATCCACCACAAGGAATATGGATTGATCGGTGCAATTTGATAAAGGAGAAGATCTCTACACCTGTCGTACACCTCATTCATCCATCGAACGCACTCGGGTCGGTTAATATCTATATTGCAAATAGGATTCATTGCTCAAGATCATCAAGATCACTGGTTTTATAAGTTTCTACTACTTGTATGTCACACATTAAAAGATTTGTATATATATAAAGGCGAGTGAGTGTATTCAAACATCCCACTATGATGGTTTGAAATTGATATAGAAAATATCTGTAGAATTGTGTGTAATACTTTGGTCTTTCTGACCTTTTAACGCTTTACCTTCTTTTTCTTCCTATTATTACCATCACATGCAAAATCACGTAGTGACGAAAGAAACTGTCATAAAAATAAGATTGAAATCTCTGGGAAAGGCGACGGTGTCTTGAGCTTATCTTTTAGCTCTAGCGAAATCTGAGAGGTTGAGATACTGAGAGAAAGGAGGAGATATATTTTAGGACAACGAAAAGCAATCTCACCTTTTTTTTTATTCTAACAAAACAAAATATTTCTCCTTTCTCAAAATTTATGTTTTTCAATTAGAAATTTTTTAATGAAAGCTTGCTTTAATTTACTTAAATTGCAATGCCTACTTTTACAGATTTGTCTCAGTGCATATATATACAGTGACAGCTGAGAAGATTTACGTTTATGTCTTTTTAGCGATGTGGTAATAAAAAATTGTTGAAAATAATTTAAAAACAGCAAAATACATATAGAAACTTGCCGCCAGTTGTGCTCTTAATTTCTAATGATTTTTTCCAGCTATCTTACGAATTAACTAAATAAACCATATTCCTTGTTAAAAATAATACTCCCCACAAATTTTAAGGTATCTCAATGAAACTTTACAGTTAGTCTTATAAATACTCTCATTCTTACATAAGACGAAACGGGCCAGATCAGACGACTATATCATATAGCTGCCATATTATAACTTTTAGAGTTTTGAAAATATTTTTATCTAATTTGATTCATAGCTATCTATTTTTATTATTATAAAATTTCGTTTAGTTTTATAAAAATCGGAATTCTATATTAAAAAAAACTGCCAGAGAAACGGTTGTTGAATGGAGAGGATCAGTAAGTAAATTTGAACAGTAAGTACCAATGAAGATTAAGTAACTATGATCAGTACGTAACTATAATCAGTAATTAACTAAGAGCAGTAAGTAACTAGATCAGTAAGTATCAAGGATCATTAAGTAACTATGATCAGTAAATAGCTATGATCAGTAAGTATCTATAACCAGTAAGAAGCTATGATCAGTAAGTATCTATGCCCAGTAAGCAACTATGATAAGTACCTATGACCAGTAAGTAAATTTGATCAGTAAGTATCTATGACCAGTAAGTAACTCTGATCAGCAAAATGTATATGACCTTAAGTAACTTTGATCAGTAAGTATCTATGACCAGTAAGTAGCTATGATCAGTAAGTATCAAGGATCATTAAGTAACTATGATCAGTAAATATCTATGACCAGTAAGTATCTATGACCAGTAAGTAACTCTGACCAGTAAGTATCTATGACCAGTAAGTAACTCTGAACAGTAAGTATCTATGACCAGTAAGTAATTCTGACTAGTAAGTATCAATGACCAGTAAGAAACTCTAACCAGTAAGTATCTATTACCAGTAAGTAACTCTGACCAGTAAGTATCTAAGACCAGTATGTAACTCTGACCAGTAAGTATCTATGACCAGTAAGTAACTCTGCCGAGTAAGTATCCATGACCAGAAAGTAACTCTGAACAGTAAGAACCTATAACCAGTAAGTATGTATGATCAGTTACTAACTTTGAACACTAATAAACAATGACTTGCAACTTTTGTAACACAACACATGTCTGATACTTGGCCGGCAGCAGTCACTTCGTTCCGGAGATGTTAGAACTAGTTGGGAATCATAAGTCCAGATGCGTGAGTTTTTTAGAGCAAGTTATTTGAATGAAACTATGAAGTTTTCTTCTATATAATTTTACTAGTATATAAGTCGGAGCATGGCAAATCGGTGGACTATATATATACATATATATAGCTGCCATAAGAACGATCGGAACATTTTAAGAAAACATATAACTTTTCCAGTTTTCGACAGATTTTCATGAGATTTAATATATAGACAATATATATTAATTAAGAATTTTGTGCAAAATTTTTATAAAAATCGGACTACAATATTATATAGCTGTCATACAAACAATCGTTAAAAATAGAGGATAAACCAAATGGTTTTAGACATATATATATATAATTTATATTGTATTAATTTCTAGTGATTGAATTTCAATCTACAAGGGTGTACAAACTTCGCGGTGCCGAAGTTAGCTGCCCTTTTTATTTTAGTTGAACATTAGGATATTTATTTAACATTAACAAATTTTAGAACAGTGGCAAAGGCTTGGATAATATATATTCTTTACCCCATTTTTGTGAGCAGCTCGGCTTTATGTTTATCCAAGACCCGCAGCTTCTGGCTGAAATGCTTCTAAATGGCAAGTTAATGAGCTCAAGTGGACGAGAGGGCAGAGACAATAATAAAATCAAATAAAACTAAATTGGATCGCTTTCCTTTTCGATCTTTTTTAATTTTTTTTACACCCGCATAGATACACTGAGAACATGGTAATATTAAGTGTGAAATTTATACAAATTTAGCAATAAATGTGTGTAAAATGTAGAGAATCTAGTAAATAATTATAATTTTAATAAATTTTAGTACTAAATATGATAATAAAATTTATAAAATGAACTCTGTTGGCAAAAGTCAACAAGTTAATTCCTTTTTGTTTTATTTTCTCTTGTGTTTCCCACTTGTGAATGGAATAGAAAAAGAAGGGAAATGTATGGATAGGGCATTTCCCATCAATTAAACTGACAGCAGCAAAAGGCCATTACACGCTCATCAAAACACTTAGCACGCACACACAACAAGGCGGGGTGTGTGTGGGTGTGTGACAGGGCGGTGCATAGAGGGCAGGGCTGACCAAGCTAAAAAAACACCACGTTGACCGGCCTGCGAAAGCAACTCTAAAGATGCAAGATTTAAGGCCAGGACTTGAATCACAAAACAAGTTAGTTTAAGAAAAGTGTGAGATACATATTTACTTACTAACTAATTGAACGCTATATTAAAATATTTTAAATATTCAATCAGCAACAACATAAACCTCCTCTACAGTTCTATAAGAAAATTAAACCCTGCTCTAGAGTTCAGTATAGAGAACATTTATCGTTTCCCCCGGAACGCCTAATTAAATTATCATGAATTGAAACCATATAAAACTGCACGATTTGACAATGAAACAAATAGCTTTTCATTTGTAAGCCCATAGAGGGTCAATGTTCCATTCCAAATTGCATTTCATCGTTCAATTTTTCAATTGCAAGTAGTTCATGGACAACTAATTAATCTCCTCCCTTTCCACCTTTTTTTATGACTTTGAGTCACTTTACTTTCTTACAATCGGTGGCATTCGCTTAATTGAAAACAATCGAATTCTAAAACGATGATTGGCAGGCAGGCAGCAGGCATTTTTCATTTCCTTTTCATTTCAAATGAAAATAGTTGGGGGAAAAACTTTGGGTGTTTGCACTTGCACTTGAATTGTAAATAAACCCGACGAAGCTATTACCCCTTCCGGTGTTTTATTTCCCTTTTATTACTACATATGTGAGCAAGTCCCTTGGAGGTCCTTTGTGTCACCATTACAAAAGTTGTTTAAGCGGATTAATAATGCTAAGAGAAAAGTTTGCCAGCGGTTGGTAAAGATTTGAAAAGGATTGCGGTGCATGGCATACATAAGCCCTACTTGAGTAATTAAAACTTTTTCCCAAATTGTTTTTAAGCTAAAATCCAAGGTTACTTTTGCGGGAATTAACATACATAGTTCAGTGTGAGATTGGAGGAATTTTAAGGTAAGGTTCCTACAAAACTGGGGGGAAATTCCATCACTTTTTAAATATATTAAAAACATACAAAAGATACTTATTACTCCATATTCAAGGATTTTTATGGGGAATACTTTTGAAAAGTGCGTTCAAAATAGATCTAAATACCATATTTCGATGTGACTCTACTTCCAAAATCGAGATGTGTAAAGAAAGCACATGTGTAAAAATACACACAAGCACATTACTAATGAAAAACAACTTTCGTTTTTCCTGCGCTCGTACTAAAGCCATTAAAAAATATATATAATCATCTTTCTGTCTGCCTGGGTTTTCTTTTAATGTACTTTAACGTGTCTCTCTCCATCTCTTTCTTAGTTTTTAGTTTTTGGTATTAGAAAACAATATCACTTTCTCTGTGGTTTCTTATTTTGTAGATCATTAGGTATGGATATATTACCAACATATGATGCAACTCTATCTATGCTTTTTCTATTACTTTATAAAGTTCAGGTGTATAAACCTAAGATATATATATTTTCTTTTGAATATTTCCCAATATGTAGGGTTAATACAATATCTCCATGTCGCTTCCAAATGTTTGTGTATTGCCAAATAACTCAATTTGTTACCGAGCCTTGTCAAACGTCACGACGACGACGACTTTTCCTCTGTTCTTTGAGTTGCGCTATATAAACACACTGAAAATCTGTATATATATGAACATACTCCACAGTTTCTTCCTGTTTATGTATGTTTATATATGTATGTATATGTTTTTGTCCATTTGTAGATACGAGACAACGCGTTGGGTACGACAACAAATGCCAAACATGTGTGGCAAACGTGCGACATATTGAGCATTCCTCGGAATCTGAATCTCAAGTTAAATCGGTATCCGAATCCGAATCCGAATCTGTTGTCCCGCAGCGAAGGCAAAAACTGGGAGAAGGAGTGGGTAGGAGTAGTAGGAGGTTTTAGAGGTGGCCAGAAGGTTTAAGGAACCGCCAAACTGCACGTTTCCTGCCATTTAATTTGATTAAAGCCTGACAAGCAGAGTTCAGCCAAAGGGCAAATACAAAATATGAGGTGAAAGAATCGGCCAAGAAGAAAATAACAACCTTTGATCGAACAAAAAAGGCCTCAATATTGAGTAAAAGAAACACACACACACACACACACACACACACAAAACTTTGTAACCTTCAAAGATGAGCGCGACAACCAACGAGTCCAATTGCAGTTCTCAAGCTACAGACTTGGCCTGGGCTGTTCTTTTTTGGCCTTAAGCGATAAAGCCGCGACGAAAAGCTCAGCTTTTGGAGTACAGCCAACGCTACACGGTTAAAAATCATGTAAATTTTAACAGAGATATAATATAATAATGAAGAATGTTAGAATTAATAAAGCTGTGATGGAAACAGTAACATTTGTAGATTTCTCCACATAAATATATAACTATTTGTTTGCTTCTTAATTATTTAAAATGCTCTTATTTGCTTAGGAACTAAAAGGATGTTTTTAATAAACATTTAATGCCCCATAAATTTCTTCCTTCGCGAACTACCTCCCCTTGTTATGTGGAATTTGGTAAGGGTTTTTTTTTTTAGTTTAGACCAAGCAATTGCAGTTCGAAAAGAGCCCTTCCGCTCCCACACAAAAACGTAATGATTTGTAATTGTGTATGGTCCTTTTCCGGTATACCCTTGCAAAGGTTAATGGAAGTAATGAGTAAATAATAATTTCTCTTCTCTTTCTTTTTGATTCCATTTGAAAAAGTGTTTAAAAGTATGCAATAAAATTATTTGAGCCCAAAATGTTTGGTAATTATGTTGGTTTTTATTAAGGACACAACAGGAATTTAATATTTTGAATAATATAAATAAATACATTTTAATTGGAATTCTACAGAAAAAAGGGTATGGTAACTTCGTTACCTTACCTTCCTTCTCCCTTACCCCGTTCATACTCTTAAGAATATTTTCATAAAAGCAATTGAAATGCAGCTGTGTGTTGAATTTTTAAATATGCAACAACAAGAATTTTTCGGCTGCTTTCTTGTGTTTCTCTTTCCCAAAAGCATAAGAAATATTACAATAATAAATACAGGTCGAGAAGGGCATATAGAAAGAAAAAAAAAGGAGGCTTCAGTGTGTACGTACGAGCTCCGCCCCTCTCTTTTGACTCCTGATCATAAATTAAGAGAACCGAAGAGGAATACGGAGAGATAAGGCCGGGAGCAAAAGGAGCCGAGCAATTATCAATAAGAGCGGAGAAGAAGCAATTAAATAAACCAACTCTAAAAATTGCACTCGCACGCAGCCACACACTACCCTACACACAAATTGGTTGGGTAGTTAAATTCCAATAGCATTAAGCATTATTTGAGTATATAATAACGGGAGAGGGTATAAAGAGAGCGACGCTACTCGCACTATTAACAACTGTGTGCTCTGTATCGATCATTCGCTGCATTTCTTTTCCTCTATCTTTCTACATTTGTAATTTGTTTTACCTTTTTAGTGACAACGACGACGACGTCTTGATGATGATGATGACGAGTTCTGTTCGTCTCCTTTTGTTCTCCTCACTGATTTTCCTTTGATTTTCCACTACTTCTGCGCTCTTTCTATTGTATTTTTCACTATGTATTTTACTTTCTGGGGTTTTCCTCGCTCGCCACCGATCGTTTCATTTTGTGGTGCACTTTTCTTGGGCCTCTCCTTTGTTTTCCTTCTCCGCTTTGACAGCTGTGTTATTGCAAAAACAGAACGTCAAAAACCGCACAAAAACATAATTACTTGCAGCACGTTTCGAGCTGTTTCTTTTTTCTCTTCTCTTCTTTTTTTTCGAATACGGTATTTCTCGCTTGAATTTGTTTAGCAAATTCCCTTTGGCACGCACTCGGAAAATGGTCAAAATTCTTGGTATGCACTTGTTGCTGGCCACAAAAAAATAAAGCTCTTGGCACTCGCGTCGATCTCCGCTTATCGCAAAACAAAAAAAACCGAAAGGCTTGTTTCCAATTCGCCTCAGCAGCGTTTATGGTTGTCACACGAACTGCATCAATTCAACAAGTTGAACAAATTCACACGGAACACGCGCACCGAAAAACGAACTGTTCACGACGAAAGTTGAAAAGCAAAAGCAATAGCAACAGAAAACGGGAAACCGAAATAGGCGGCTGCTCTCGCTCCCTCTATGTGCTGCTCTCTCTCACGACACCGCTCTGTTACTCTCTCTGAGTGATGCCACCATTGCTCGCGGCATAGCCAAATTCTGTTTGGGTTCTGGGTTAATGTTTAGCTACTAAAGCCATTTATATAGCAACTCGTAAGAGCAAATAAGTAAATTGCCTATTTTAGTTTCGAAATAGTCTAAAATAAAATTGTATAGCCCCAACATTAATATAGTAAGTAGCTTGCATTACTAGCACAGCTTCCGCTAAACTTCAACCAGTAATCGAATTTGGCTTGAAAGCCGCTAAGATGTCCACACTGTACTTTACGCTCTCTCGCTCTCCTCTCACACTCTAAGCGCTCACAGCGCTCGACAGTGAAATAATAACTCCCGCAATTTGGCTGAGTACTTGTTTGCGTATAATTTAATGCAACTAAATACATGTACGAATATTTAGTTAGATGTTGAATGGATAAATCAATATCTGATTAATTAAATATAAATATTTTTAAATATTTAACATTTATGTATATTAAAATGCATTATTTTTCGTTACCTTTACTGTTTGTACTCAATGTTTGGGTGTCTATTGTTTTTAATACACTTCACTATCAGTAAATATCCAAATAATAATTTTGTTCATACTAAAATATATAACTTTACAGTTGGCGGGTATTTTAGTAAGGTAAATTAAATGGAAAGCTGAAACAGGGGAGTTTCCTGTGCAGTTCCCCTATTCTTGATGCTAATTCTTTGGGGTTAAGACTCCTTTTGTTTTTTTTACAGTTAATATTTTAATTCAACGACGCAATCGCAGCTCTCCTGATTTTGTTTTGTGAGAAAGCCAAAGAGAGCAATGGAGAGAGAGAGAGTGAGTGAGTTTAGATAAGAGAATGGGGCTGCGAGCTTCACATCTTCCCTGCACATGCATCTTCATCTCCATCTCGTTCCCTCCTCCGCCTTAGGGCCGTGACGCACACCCGCATGTTAGAGACTTGCCATCAAAACAGTCGCGTCTGCGCAAATAAAACCACCGAGCCAAATGAATGTAGAATGATGAAGAAAAGGGGGCAGAGATAGAGGGAACAGCAAAGAATGAAGAGTGGGAGAATAGAGGGCGTTAGCCGATTGAGAACAATAGCACCGGAAATTGCTGCATCTGTTGTTGTTTTGTAGCTGCTTCTTCTTTTGTACTCCTCGTTTTTTCTACACTCCACTCCACTCTTCACTTCTCTTTTTTTTTTTGTATTCTTCTCTTCTTTTTGTTGTTGTTGTGTTCGCTAAACTGTCGCTGCACTTGAACAATTCTACCTATCCCTTTCTGGCCCATTGTTCCTGTTCTGGTTTTCTACAGAATTTTACAATTGTGGCCACAAAAAAAGTAAATATATGTGTATATATAAGTGTATGAATGTATGTTTGCTGTAGGTATGTAAATCAGAGCTGGCCCCGAGGGCCCCGTGCCATTTGTCCCTTCTTCTTCACACATGAAAAATAAGAGAATTACAAAAGTGCGTTGACAGTAATGTGCGAGAAGAGTATAAGGCACGGCCTATGCTTCTACAGAAAGCTTCTTGTGAGCTTAAAATCTATAAATAGTGATTTCCCTACTCTGAAATATTATTATTATCAAATATTTATTACTTTTTTGATCTGGTTAATATTTAAATAATATTATTTTTGCTGAAACTCTAGTTTTAATAACCTTTCCCGTGACTGTTCTAGTTTGTCTGTCAACGCAAACACAGGGGGACCACGGGGCGTATGTTTGTTGTTGGCTCAGTGATAACATGATTAGAGCTTTCAGTTAATGAATGCACCTGCACTGTGGCTAGGCCAGAGATCCGGGCAATATCCCCACCAGATAAATATGTACTTAGCAAGTGCTGCTGCTGCTTCTTCTTCTTGGATACACCTGCTAAGGTTGTGACGTGACAGAGACAGAAATCAAGGAGATTTACATGGAGAAAAAAAATTAACAACAGTGAAACCTCGAAAAACAAGAAACTATCAAATATAGTACGATGGAAATGTTCTTACTATATAATAATATTTAAAATCACTGTCTAAACAGTGACTACTGCATTAATACATGTGTGAAATATACTAATATTACTAATACTTACATTATATTATATATTATTATAAGAGGTATATCTTTAAAATACAAGAAATGTTCTAACAATATCATTATAATTTAAATCACTGTCTAAACACTGACTACTGTATCTATACATACGCGACTCTTGTCTGTTCTTTCATTCATGTAATTTCCCTTTTAGTTTTCCATTTCTTGTCAAGCATTATAGTTTGATCTTTCAAACAGAATCGCTTGTTGTTGCTGCACATAATTTCTACTTCATATTACCTTTCCCGCCTGTTGTTGTTGTTGTTAAGAATTTAAGATAATTGTGATTACCAACAGACAGAAGCAGGCAGCAGTCGCACTTGAAGTTTGCCATCCAGCCAGAAAATCATTCATGCAGACATTCCCACTCGCAAACGAATGCTTCTGCTGCTGCTCCTGCTGGATGCATGTATCTTTAAGATGCGCATCAGATAGCCGAGGGCCAAAACACACAAAAGAAGAACAAATTCACAATGCCAGGGAGTAGCTTTTTTCTTGGACCAAAATATGCCTCTTAGTATTTTTGACTAAATAAAAATATTAACAACATTTTTATGCATATTAAATAACTGTTTATAATTTTCTTTAAAGTTCAAGTAATATCTTATAGACCCCTGCATTTAGAATCACAAAGAATGGGGTCTATTTGCCAAGTTAGTTAATTGTAAATTTAAATAAATAAACCAATTTTAAATTGTTTTAATTTCTATTTAAAAATACCCATTTTTCCAGTACAAATACACCCGGTATATAACATTACTGGGTATCAGATACAAAAAAAAAGAAGAAACCAGCAGAGAGACAGCTTCAGTTCACAAATGATTATGATAAAAAACACACAGCAACAACAATGAGCACTGGGGAACAGGTAAAGAACATCCAACGTTATGTTTTTTATCTAAATTTTTTTCTTATATATGCTCTGATGTTGTGGTCTTTTTTTATGCGTTGTTATCCTTATTTTTCTTTTATACGCATACAAATTGAAGAGAATATAAAGCTATATATGCTAAAAAGATCTTGGAACTATACAAATTATTCAAAGTAAAATCTAATATGCTAAACAAAGGAAAAGATAACGTATAAATGCATTTTTAAGCATGTTTTTATATATTATTTTAAGTATTTTTATTATATTTAATATTTTTCAAGCTACCTGCCAACAGAATGTAAAGGAAACGGGACCAAAAAGAAGGCTTAGAAAAGTAAACACACACAAAATTATATCAAATCTTTTTAATTATTTCTGAAACAATATTTTAAATGTGTTTTCCAACTCTCAAAACTGTTTCAAAATTCAATTATTTTATCAGTGTATAACGCCACAGGGTAATGTGAATTTTCGGCTGGTGTAAGAAATTAAGACAAAACCAAACTGGTTTTTCTCTCCCTGATCCTGGGATTCATCATTCCGCCGTTCCCATTACAACCTTCTTCTTCCTTTTTTCAAAAGCCTTGCCGCCTCGCAAAGGTAGGACGGCAGAGGGGAAAGGTAAACAAGGGGAGGGGGGACTGGGGAACACAGTCACAGGGTCAGGTAGCTGACGACTACAGGTTTCCCAACGAAAAACCAAGGAAAATGATTTCGTAATTAGAAAATTAACAAGTCATTTCACAATTGCGGGTAGGGAAAAGGAAAGGAGAGGGAAAATGGAAAACTTGGCAGAGAGCATGTGAAAATGCGTGAAAAGGAAAACAACCGCTAATGACAGGATCGGGATATTAAGGCATATAATAAACCCCTTTTCCGGTTAATCAAAACACATCAATGTGGTCAGATTTTCGTACCCTAGATAGTTAAGCAAAGTATTTAACTTTAGACAAATGTAATTGTAAATAAAAGTGAGCGGAATATAGAGTTGGGAATTAAAGTACTGATTCATAGTTCTTAACTGAATTATATTATAGTATATTATTATATTCTATATTATTATATTTTATATAAAATACAGATTCATAATATAATACCCTCAATACAGTAATATACAGATAAAGAAAACAATACTACCCAGCTCAACGGAACACTAAGCCCCATAGATAACACTCACCGAATGCGTCATAAACCATTCAAAAAAGAAGGAAAGCAAACAGCTTTGGGGGAAAAACAAGGGAAAACACATACCCATACAGGTGGAAACAGGAACAACTAACATATAAAATCGTAGTATAATGGAAATGGCGTGACTCGTTTAGTTGGAAGGACTGAATGGAGAGATGGCTTCGGAATGATATGGGAGGACCTTGACATTGACCAACCAAAAGAAAAATAATTATTAATCCAAAGAAACCTCAGCGAACAGCCTTCGATGGGGGAAACTAGATTAAGATGACAGCTTAACTTGTTTACACTTGGTGAAAGGCATTAATTCTGTGATAAACTGTGTTTTTCATTCACATTTCTAAACAAGATAAAGTATAGAAGAGTTAAGGAAATTGTTATGCAAGTGATTTACAAGGAGAATTCCTTTCATTTATCAGGAATGACCACACACGAGGTAGGGTCCTCTTTTACCCATTTAAATTTTTTAAAAGGTTTATGCGGGTATATCTCAATCGGAGCAATCATCCCTTGAAGTTCCTCCTCTCTTGGCAACTTTCGCCCATAAAAATGCTTCTAGACTTGGACATAAAACTTTCAATTAATCCGATGGTTCACAGAGAGAGAGATGGAAAAGAGATGTCATTCGAATCGAACGCTAATTAAAAACCCATGAAAACTAACATCTAAGATGTTAGGAAAGCAAAGGTGCCTCGTTATTGACTTGGTCTAAAGGCCTAAAGCGATTTTCACCCAGGGTAAAATAGGGTATATTGTGTAGGTATATTTCATATTAAAGTTAGATTTATATTTATTGAAGGGTATTTTAATTTTAGTCAAAAGCTTGTAACATGTGAAGGAGTCATTTCCGACCCTATGCATTATATATATTCTTGATCAGCATCAAAAACTGAATCGATCTAGGAATTTTTTACAGAAAAAAGCCAATTTTGATTTTTTTCAAAAATTTTAAGGGGTTACATCGTTAAAATTTCAACAAAAAATTTGATAAAAAATTTTAATGTTTTTAAATTTTAAATGGAGTATGCAGTTTTATTAACTTAATAAAAACTAACATGGGACAGTTTTCCGAATTAAAATTAATGGCTTTTTGAGTGAGCTATGAGATTTTTAAACATTGAATTGGTCGAAAAAATTGTCATATGAAAACAGTAATTAAATATGATTAGTTATTAAGTATGGAAAGTAAGTATCTATGACCAGAAAGTAACTATGATCAGTCGATTACTATGATCAGTAAATGAATATGATCTGTAATTAACTATGAGCATTAAGTAACTCTGATCAGTAAGTATCTATGACCAGTAAGTGACTCTGATCAGTAAGTAACTCTGAACAGTAAGTATATATGACCAGTAAGTATGTATGACCAGTAAGTATCTATGACCAATAAGTATGTATGATCAGATTAACTTTGAACACTAATAAACAATGACTTGCAACTTTTGTAACACAACACATGTCTGATACTTGGCCGGCAGCAGTCACTTCGTTCCGGGGATGTTAGAACAAGTTGGGAATTATATGCCGCTGACCAATAAGTATCTATGAACAGTAAGTAACTCTGAGCAGTAAGTATCTATAACCAGTAAGTAACTTTGCCCAGTAAGTATTTATGAACAGTAAGTAACTCTAATCAGTAAATATCTATTACCAGTAAGTAACTCTGATCACTAACTATCTATTACCAGTAAACAGTATGTATGATCAGTTACTATCTTTGAACACAAATAAACAATGACTTGCAACTTTTGTAACACAACACATACCTGAGACTGGGCCGGCAGCAGTCACTTCGTTCCGGGGATGTTAGAACAAGTTGGGAATCATATGCAGCTGACCAGTAAGTAACTCTGACCAGTAAGTATCTATGACCAGTAAGTAACTCTAACCAGTAAGTATCTATGACCAGTAAGTATGTATAATAAGTTAGTAACTCTGAACAGTTAATAGATATAAACAGAAAGTAACTCTGAACAGTAACTACCTATGAACATAAAGTAACTATGGGCAGTAAGTATCTATGACCAGTTACCAACTTCGAACACTGATAAACAATGACTTGCAACTTTTGTAACACAACACATGTCTGATACTTGGCCGGCAGCAGTCACTTCGTTCCGGGGATGTTAGAACCAGTTGGGAATCATAAGTACACATGTGCGAGATTTGTATTGGAACAAACACCAAGCTATTTGAATGAAATTATGGATTTATTCTTCTATATATTTTACCAATATATAAGTCGGAGCATGACGAATCGGTGGACTATATATATACATATATATTGCTACCATAGGAACGATCGGAACATTTTAAGAAAACAAATGATAACTTTTCCAGTTTTTGAACAGATTTTAATCTAATTTGATATATAGCCTTTATATATTAATCTAGAATTTTGTGTAACATTTTCCTAAAATCGAACTTCTATATCTTATAGCTGGCATACAAACGATCGTTAAAAATAGAGGACATTGCAAACCGGCGAATGAAATTAAATCAGACATTACTTTTTTGTTTTTTAACATAAATATATAAAATGTATATTGTATTAATTCCTATCCTAAATCTGCAAGGGAATACAAACTTCGGGCTGCCGAAGTTAGCTTTCTTTCTTGTTTATTTATAATACTAGGCATCTAATACGTCTATAGAGTCTCTTTTCTGTTCTCCCTAAGATAAAGAACGGGAGGCGCCCTGTCATATAATTATGGCCAGCACTTTTGGGGGCTTCTTTGAAGTGAGTGAAGTGCGGGGCTGGCTGCATTTGCATAATGAAGTCGTTGGGGTCACCACTTTACTCCAGATCACTTCAGATCACTTTTGGGTCACTCTTCAAGACGCCACACAGAGCGATGTGTTCTTAACCATGCTCCCTGCCCCACAAATTTGTTTATATTCTTCCAAAAAACAAAAAAGAATGAGGAAAAACACTTTGAAAGTCTGATATGCTCCAATATAAATATATATATCTAGGAATTATTATTGATCATTGTTATTACTATTACTCGACTTGTCCCAGAAGAATTCATTTGGTTTTTATGCATTTGTAACGGGTATTTTCCCAGAAATCGTTTCTTTTTTTTTCTATCTTCTGATTTGTTTTTATAAACCATAAGGCGCTCGGTCCCCAGTTCCAAATGAAAGTGTTATAAATATGTATGTATGGTTATTTGGCTATATATTGGATGGGGTAGATGGATCGGTAGAAGCTTTCCAAGTCGTGACCGAAAGTGAAAATATTCGTTAATTGATTATGGTGTTGATATATAATTAGGAAAAACTTTTAACTCGGAGAAATGTTAAATTGTTTATTGAAAAAACGATTAGGAAATCTATTAAATGAATATCGATCAGAAATATTTAATATTCACGTAAATATTTGTATATTTTCAAGGCTATTACTGGATTGGCTTATTTTCATTTCGATTTATAGCGAATTAAACTGATCCAATCAACCGGAAATCTATGGCAATTAAAAGGGAATTGCACTCGCTTAAAATGAGTTCACATTGCATTACACTGAGCAAAATTTGAACATAGAAATCAAAACCATATCAAGGGGATATTAATTCTTTTAATATTCTAAATAATTATTTATTTTAAAGCCTATAGTTTGGTTTATACTGAAACTAAGCACATATTTTTAATAATGATTAATAAAAGTTATTAAATATAGTTTTCCACACTCTTAAGAAGAAAACCTCACCCTCCATTAATAAGTTTGTAAAACTCAATGGTTTCGCTTAATGAAATTTGTTCTTCTGGTCAAAATTGTTTGTTTTCTCCATAAAAAAAAGAAAATAAACAAATATAAAAACAGAGACTGGCACTGAGCATGAAGGAAATGAATTCGATTGCCATTGGACATGGAGATGGATCTAATTCAATTAAGATCTATATAGACACAGCGTTAACTGGCACTGCAATAGGTTAGCTTTTCAGTTTCTTTTTTTAATTCTTTGATCTTAAAATGTGGCCGCATTTTAATTTCTTGTAATAATAATTGATAAAAGTTGAGAAAGAGTCTTTTCTTGACTCTAGCTTTTTTTACAAGATAAATAATATACATTTTGTTCCTTCAAAGAATGCTAGAAAATGAATAATTCACCACCTGCCTCATCTAGATACATTTATCAGTCATAATCATTTATTTTCCTGTTGGATTCTCGTTTTTTAGCCGCCGTTGTAGGTGTTAATCTCAGTTCCTTTGGTCTTGAACATAAAGCATATTCATTAGCGATCCATTTACCAGTATTGTCCCCTTTTTACACCTTCCCCATGGAGACCGAGACTAGGGTTCTGAGTGGACAATGCCATAATCATAATACATAATGCATAATAATAATGAAGATGAAGGGTATTTCAGGGAATCTGGGCTATGCGTATCTCCTCTTCATATTCTAATAGACCACTTAAGATGCATATAAGAAAAAATATAAAAAAAAAAAAATAGAAGAAAACCAATCCAATACAATCCCCAAAATATTTTCCACATTAAGCTTAAGTAGCTTTGCTCATTAAGATAACAAAGAAGCATTTCAAGAGCAACAGAGACAGAGAGTGGGAATAAGTATCGGCGATTAATTGCTTCTCCTTGGATTATGTAATGTCTGGCCAATTCCCCTCCCCCCCTCACCATTCCCCTTTAGCCCCCAGTAATAAGGTGTGCAAGTACTCTACTTTTTGATATGGGTCACGCCGTCCGACACAGAATCATAACCATCACCAGCCAGCAATCTGATCTTTATCAGGAATAAGCCATTAAGCGAGTGTGTGCTTATTTTTCCAACTCTAAATCGGGAATGGATTGGGAAATTGGGTCCGATACAGATGCAGATACAAATGGAGATACAGATACAAATGCAGATGCAGATATACAAGACAAGCGCCGTCTGGCATTGCAATATCTTCTCAGACGTTAAAGTGGTAAATTTGGGACAGGAATTGAATTCAAAAAATCAAATATGTATATATATAGATATAAATATTTAGATAGAGCGGAAGTTTAACTAATCCAGAAATATTATTAATAATATTGAACCCACATACAAGTCTGAAGACACGTAAATTCTTGCTTAAATAAATGTATTAAATAAACATAATTATTTAGGTTTTTTAAAGAAATCACTAGGGTTTACAAAACCCTTACAAAGTGTTTATATATATGACTTACTTTGGAATAATTTATGACATATTTTGAAATACCTTCTGAGGGGTTTTTGAGAACCCTTGTTATTTCTGTAGACTCCACGAATACATTCAATATCTTATACATATATAAATTATAAATTATCTACTCATTTTACCCTTGGTATTTACGCAAGCTAACATAGTTTTCCCCCCACCCCACAATTTCCCGGGTAAAACTTTGCAGCTTATGCTGCCTTATGCAAGGCACCGTCTTTGACATTGAAAATCTCCTTCCCTCTCTCTCTCTCTAATATACATTTTCCTCTATGCCTGTTGCGGCCTGACATTTTAAATGGCAAATGGCTTTAAACTAACGACCAGAGGAAAAGCAACCAACTTTCCACGCCATATTCTGAGACACGTGGCCGACAAAGAAAATGTGGTCGTAAAGCCAAAGCAGACACTGCTCGGCATTCTTGTGTATCTTTTCTATTCAATAGATAAAAGAAAAACAAACTTAAGTGAGTGAAAAAAGGTATTATTTTCCCAGGGATGATATTTTTAAAATATATACATATTCATTAAAAATACGCCTATATTTAAGAATAAAGAACACATTGTACTTGGAGCTCAGTTCAAAGGACTCTTGATATTGTTTTTTTTTTATTATCTTAATAAAATCCCATTAAAAAGGTTTTCTCCTTCAGGACATTTTTAAAAATTATAAGAACTTCTTCTGGGCATTTTAAAATATTAAAAAAAAAAATAAAAACCACAAAACAGGACCTTGGAAATTTCACCTAATATTATTTTGTTATTAATTTTTTCGTTGGTTGACCAAAAAGTCAACTCAATTAAAAGCTCGTGTTTCATTTTCTGCACGCTCCCAGCAAGCGGTCATCCAAAAGTGGGCGTGACTGTGGGCGGGCCGAGGACAATGCAAAAATATGAACAAAATATTGTGTCCGCCTGGCAATGCCAATGGAATAATAAGCGTAAAATAAGCAACGACAAATTGCTCTTTTACGCAATGAATGAACAACAAGTTTTGCAGGGAGAGAAAAAAACTATGGGAAATTCCGTGGAAATCAATTGGAAAAGATGCCATAAATATCCTGTTAAGTCAGACAGACTCCGGATATATTTCCCTACAACTTTTTTAACTAAATATTTAAATAAATCTGTGAGTAAAATTATTTCCCCAAGTGTAAGCATGGCCGCAGAAAGCACACACACGTTGTCGGGACACGTTTCATGCTGATTTCACTCACTTTTCCATCCTGCCCCCCCCCCCCCCCTCACACAGACACACACACACAAACACACACGCTTTTCCAAAATCGGACAAATGACGTCGGGATCCCAGGCAGGATTCCACAGGATAACAGATAACGTAATTGAATTCAAGCAAAATTTGGAAGCCTATTTGATGATTTTTGGGGGGGGGGAATATGGGATTGAAAGTCACGGGATATACATAAGTAAGTAGATAGGAGATAAAGATAGATAGATACAAAAACAAATAGGTAAATGAATAGATATATAAAAAATCAGATAGATGCATAAATATATAGATTCACAGATGGTTAGAAAGTCAATTAGGAATATAGATAGATAGATAAATAAAGATATAGATATAAATAAATATAGATATAAATAGATAGATGAATAGATATAAAAATAGATGGGTTGATATGTATACAGATAGATAGATAGATAGGTAAAAAAATAGATAGATAATAATATACATAGATATATAGATAGTGATATACTATATATATATTTAGACAGGCAGCTAGATTGAAATATAGATGAAAGATTAATAGATTAAAAGATAGATGAATTGATTGTTTGCTATATACATAGATACATTACAGTTTTGGAAATTGATATTGATAGATGAAAAGGTTAGATAGATAGTTAGGTATATGATTAATATATAAATAGATAGATGGATAGATAGAACAATAGATTGGTAGATAAATTGATATCAGTTATCCAGATACATAGTTTAGTAGATATGGGTAGGTATATCGATAGATATATTATCAATCTTTGTGAAACCATATATCTATCTATATCTAACTATTAAAGTATCTATTTATCTATTGAGGTATCTATCTATCTATTAGGGTATCTATCTATCTATTAAGGTACTTATCTATCTATTAAGCTATCTCTCTATCTATCGCATTTATAAATAGATATAAAGACAGATTAAAAGATACATATATAGATAGATAGTTAGATAAAGTATAAAGATAGAAAGCTGGGATATAGATATACAAATAGTTACAGGGATATTTGGGAAGGCAACTTTCACTCTCTTGTGACTGTTTGTCTCTCTCGCTCATTCTTCCACGCTTTGCCTGCAATGTCCTCGCTCACTAGCAAGCTAGGGACTCTTTTTCTTTTGTTCTAAGTTGCATTTTGAGTAAGCTGAGCATATATTTGCTTCCCCTCAATTAAATCAAAACTGCATGAGAGAGAAATTCCCTTTCCCAGAAATAGATGGTGGATGTGTCTCTCTGCATTTGGCATTTGGAAGTGAAGACTGCTTGCTGCTGATGCTGATGTTGTTGATGCTGCTTCTGATGCTGCTGAGTATGCTGGCTAAAGATCTGAGGGCTGAGGTTGCAATTCTGCGGATGGCAGTGACCGACCCGCAGACGGTTCGCAGATTTTTGTTTTTGTTTTTTTCGTTTTCATTTCTCGCTTTTGATTTTGTTGTTTTTGCTTTTAGGAAAAGTTCAATGCGCCCTTTCAACGAACAAAACGCCTGAACGCAGTTCCGCATAGCTCAGTGCCTTAGATGATGAGACTAATGCTAATGCTAGGAGTGTATCAGAGAACTACTATATTACCTTTAAGTATTATAGGAATATTTTAGGACTTAATTGGAGTATTAATAAACATAAGAAGGTCATAAATATCACTCCGCAATTTATATATATTTATAATTAATTATTTTCTATCAAGTTCTTGCTTTAAATAAGAATTTAGAGTTCCTTTTAGATTAATTAGTAAAGTTTTGTGAAATCCTAGATAATCCTAGGACTTAGCTAGGTGCCACATACAATTATTATTGGTCGACACGGCACGCCTTACGGTTGTTATGTAAAATTACCTATTGGCCTGGCCAACAACAGCAATATTGCCAATATGGCCTTAGCGACGACAACTTATCAAGCGGACTTCGGTTGCTTTTCATGGCCTGCGGTATTGCAAAGTTTTTGTCGATAAATCTCATTCAGTAAGAAAAAACTAGTAACAAAAAAAAAATTATGAGTATGCATCGTTTATGTCCGAGAGTATCTGGCATTCAAATCGCCAAATTGGCAACGCAACAACAACAACAACCAAAATGCTGGCCAAAACACAAACATTTTCTTTGCCAAAGGCAAAAACTGAAAAAGAAAAGAGGTAAAAGAGAAGGTCGAGGAAAATGCGAGATGGGCAAATCATGTGAACGAAATATATATTCATATATACCGACAAGCATATATATATATAAACAAATTCCTTAGATCTGGAGCTGGAGAAGGCTTTCCAAAAACAATAAACAACATATTTCGAATATGAAAAGAAAAACAAATATTTTTTTTGGAAATATCAAAAAGGCGAATGAATGCCTTGACGCCAAAATGTTTTAGAAACACGCCAAAGGCGATAGTATTTATATATTGTTATTTATTAATGACCAACTTAACACTTATTTGGCCAAGTATTTCCCCTCTACTATACCTAGGCCATTATCAACTGAATTTTTTATCATCAAGACAAACGAGGCGTGAAATTATTAACTAATTGCTCTTGACGGTCAACGGACAGTCTGAGGAGCATTGATCTGACGAAGTTATAAGAAAATGTTAAAAGATAATATAGATAGTATAGATATTGCCTTTAAATTATGTAAGAAATCGTAACCTGCTTATATATATCATTCCTTAGTTTAAATTCCCAAGATGTTTTAGCTCAGGGATCACATAAAATATCAATAAATAGATGCTGTACGGTACCAAAATTTGAGGCAAAAGACTATAGTTAAACGTTATAATATATCAAAACAATATTAAAAAAAAGGGATTATTCAATAATTCTGATATTATTATGATAATTAAATGTAAAATAAATCCATATTTTAAGAAGTGCAATAAATTAATATTTTGTGTGATATATCGGAGACTTAAAATAAAAAAAGATAAATAAATATTAATATTCCTAATTTTTATGCATTTTCCTCTATTTTGAACTATCTTTTGCATGGCAGCTATATGATATAGTAGTCCGATGTTCATACAATTTTACACAAAATTATAGATTAATGTATAATGTCTAAATCTCAAATTTGATGAAAATCTATTGAAAACTTCAAAAGTTATAATTTTTTTATCTTAGTAAAATTATATAGCGGAATAAATCCATAGTTTCTTTCAAATAGCTTGCTCTAAAAATCTGACGCATCTGTACTTATGATTCCCAACTTGTTCTAACATCCCCGGAACGAAGTGACTCCTGCTGGCCATGTCTTAGACATGTGTTGTGTTACAAAAGTTGCAAGTCATTGTTTATTAGTGTTCAAAGTTAGTAACTGATCATACATACTTACTGGTCATATAAACTTGGTGATCAAAGTTACTTAATGTTCATTGATACTTATTGATCAGAGTTAATTACTGATCATAGTTACTTAGTGATCATAGTTCCTTGCTGGTCATAGATAATTACTGTTCAGAGTTACTTAAAGATCAGAATTACTTAATGTTCATTGATACTTAATGATCATATTTATCTACTGATCGTAGTAACTTACTGTTCATTGATACTTCCTGATAATATTTAATATCTTGTTATAAATACTTACTGGATATAGTTAATTACTGATCTAACTTACTGTTGAAAGAAACTTACTGTTCCTCTACATTTAACAACCAGCAGTTATATTTTATAGTATCCCGATTTTCATAAAACTAAAAACGAAAAAATCACTCACAACGATTAGGAAACTCAACTTTGCTTGGTTTCCCTTTTTTTGCTTTTCTTTCTTTTTTTTTTTTGGTTGCCTGAGCGCAACAACTCTTGGCCTAGGCCAAGTTTGTTACCTTGGCTAAGGTTACACACGTTGAGTGTTAAGGTGCGGGCGATAAAGAAGAAGAAAAAACAACATCAAAAAGGGGAGAAGCGGGGTGTTAACACCTTGATGGCCACCCCTGAAGAAATGGACCCCGAAATCGATGCGTGTGGCGATGCTCGAATGACGGTAAGAGGAGACAATTAATTTCATCTCTCTATCTCTCTTTGCTCGAATCAATTCGAAGCATCAATAAGAAACATTAAGCAGGAAACTTGTGGAAACCCGAGACTTGAGTTTGATAGTTGTTGGAAAAACTGAAATACATCAGATTTTCCAAATGACTAAAATATCTTCATCTCTGAGAAAAGTAATTACCTGCATCGGTTAAATTTCTGCGTATATATTATTATCCCACACTTAATGGCTTCCCGAAAATTCTCCAGATCTAGCTCTAGCTCTAGCCATAACAATAACAATAACAATCGGTAAAGGTAAACAGAAGTCACGGGTGCCGGGACCTGACATCGTTAAATGTAGTATTATTTATGGGCTGGCTATATATGTACATATATATCGATATTGTTTACTCAAGTGATATCAATATTTTGCAGATGATATACCAGATGGGGTGGCATCGTGCGCATTGATTCGTTTCAGTGGTTTGGAAAAATATTTGAAAAGATCAATTGGCTTGACTTGAGGAGCATCCCTCCTGCCGCATAATCCTGCCCATTCCATCCCTCATCCTTCGTTCCTCATGCAACCCTGTCCAGGGTCCTGTAATAAAATTATTTCGTGTAATCCTGCGCGCGTGCTCTCAATTATTGTGAAGCGATTTCCCGAGTATGGTATAAAATATACTATATATAGGGGTAGGAGGGTACGAGGGGATAGGGTTTTGTAAAGAGGATGCCAAGGCCATATGTCCTGGATGCTGTGAGTGCATTCTTGGAACCAGAGCCTTGATTTAAATGCAATTTTTCACTTAAGAAATGCTGAGAAAAAAGCGATACGGAACTAGCGATGTATGTACATTTATCGGGGAAAAAGACCAAAATTATATAGCGAATTTAAAGTAAAATGTTAAAAATATGAATTTAACTTCCATATTTGTTTTAGATTAAATTGATGCGATATACTAAGCAGAATATCGATTTATTAAACATATTTCGCCACTTTAAACTATAGATTGTTACCCCTAAAATATCGATACATATTGGTATTATTTGCCTTTTTTTTTCTCACTCCTTTTACAATTTTGATTCAAGTCAGATTTTGTTTTCACTTGTTTACCAACTTCTATGGCAACTTTTAGGTATTGGTTTACGACTAACATATCGATTAATATCGATGAATCTCAAGCCAGAATTTTTTCCAACTCCTTTTCATCTTATTATTGTTTTCCCTACAATATATATATATTTGTACAGGAAAATGTATATACACATGTGTATAATATATAAAGATATATATGTATGATTTGTGTTTGTGGCTGCACTTTGAGCTGTTTTCTATGAGCACTTTCAATGGAAAACGCAAAAGTGAAATTTCCTGCTCTTAATTACGTTCTATTTTTGGCAAACGAAAAACACAACGCAGAAAACAAAACAATTGGAGGCTGGAAATACAAAAGCACACGAGCAGGACAGAACTGGAGGACTGGAGGACAGAAGGACAGGACACAAAGGCGGTGAATTCCGTGATATTTTCCCCTCCACTCTCTTCTGTTCCTGGGAAATGCAAATCGCATTTCATGCAATCTGATTAAGCATTTCGTTCGGTTGTTTCTGTACAGGTATTAAATCCAACCCCCTCCCCACCTTCCATTACTTTTATAATTCACCTTTTGGAATGAATTTTTGAATGGTTTTAATTTTTCGTACATTTTTGTTTCAGATATTTGCCGACAATTTTGTATGCCCGGGTATTTGATAAATCTTTGACTGACAGACTTGCAAATTAAAACGAATTGGGTGACAAAAAATTATAAATAAGAAAGAAAAAAAAGTAAAAAAATAATGTTAAAATAAATAAATAATATAACATTTTTAGCTTCCCTTTGAATTTCGGTTTTATTCTTGCAAATCCTTTCCACTTTTGGCACTGGCATTTGTTTGCTGGTTTTTTTACTCCTTTGTTGTTTGAGCCCTTCTTTTCCTTTCTCTTGTTTTTATTTTGTTTAATTTTTTTGCCATGACGTTTAAACAAAGGAAATACGAAACCCTGCAGAAGGAATGGACCAGGTCGACAGTAAATGATATTATCAATACCCTTTAATGATTGTTTAAATAAGAAATAATAATAATAAATAGACCAATAACCTTTTGTGATGATATTGAATATCAAGTTTACTCTTAAGTACCTAGAAAGCTGTCAAAAATTTAATTAAAAACTGGGTGCTTTCCGGAAAAAGGTATTAAGAACCAAACTCCGGAGCTATACCCTTTTTCCTGTGCTTAAAAACAGCAAATAAAACTGCAGTGATTGCACTTTTTTGCTTCTCACTCTCATTCTCATTTAAAAAAAGGAAAAATAAACTAGTCTCTGACTAGTGGAAGAAGTAAAACTGTGTTAAATAAGCAGCCTGGTTGCAATTTATTCTTACTTTGTACCATAAGTACCTCCAGACGACAGTCTGAGAATGCGGGCGGAAGAAACAGAAACCAAAAGTGCGTCCAGAACGTTCAATGTTGCCCCCTCACGATGCTTTGTTGCCCGATTTTGGTGGGTGGAGTGACATGCATAAGCTTGCAAAGGATTAAAGTGACCGTATATCAGGATATATTTCATTGAGCTTTCAACTAGTTTTGTTTTTTAATAAATGCAATGGAAGGTTTGCCTAGGCTACCTTATAAAAATATTTTATTCCTTCCATAAGAACTACTTTATTTTATACATAAGTTTTTTAATATTTGAATTATATATACCTCTCTTTTCTATCTCTAATTTCATAGGCTCCACTGTATGACACTTTTTTTCGTTGGCTGCCTTGCCTGGGCGGGTGTTCAGTGCAAATTGCAAGAGTTTTATGACTTTATGACACCTGGCATGCTATTACATGGACATTCCATTCTCGTCCCCCCACGACAAGTCGCAATCAATTATGCAACATATATATGCCATATATGTATGTAAAAGCAGTATAAATATATATATATATATATGCAGTTTGTATGCTGCGGTGGTGCGTGGTTTACTTAATACATTTTGTGGGTAGTTTCCATCCGGTTCGATTTGAGTTCAGTGAAGTTTTTTGCTGTTTTTGAGTTTAAAGAACATATATTTTCTAATAAAGAAGCTTTGCATTCAAAATACATGGAGAGGACAGCCTTTTATCTTCCACAAAGGAGAGCAAGGAATAATTTGTTAAAGGTAATAATACTTGAGAATAAAATGATATACTATAGAAACCATAACAAATGTGGTAAAGTCTCCAGTGTCCCTAAATTGAAAGCCTGACTAAAGGCATTAACTTAACCTGAAGACCTTTTAGCATTCGCTGCGCTGCAACAAAGTAAAGCAAACTTAAAACCTGAACTTGAGAGATTAGATCTCTAATAAGCAGGAAATTTTTGCGGCTGCTCTTTTTATTTCAAAGATGCTGCACAGAGAAGAAATATTATAATGTTTCTTATAAAAAAGAAAAAATCTGATTAAGCAAACCTACATATAATATTTGGGATTTACATATATCGAGAGGAGAATAATCGTAACTTTCGACTTAACAAATTTAGAAATATGTAGAAATGTGGCACTTGACATTAAAATATTAATAATATTTTTATTAGCAAAGCAAAATATATCGATTAAATAATATTCATAGAAATTAATATCCTTAAAATATCGATATCAAATAGATATCTGGTAATATCGATATTTTGTATATTAAATTACATTATCTTTCCTTTCTGACCACTACTATTTTGTCTTGAATTTTCTTAGAATTCTTTAGAGTTTACTCCCTTAATTTGTTTCATTGTCTCCTTCCTGAGAAGTAGAGAGAAGAACTGTGATCTGACTGCGCGATCTCTGTCTGGAGGCTGTCTGTCATGTGGTACTTTTGGGTAACCACCATCTGTCCATCCAACCAGCCAGTTGTCCGGCGCTCGTCTGCTTCCGGCTCAAAAGCTCTAGGCCACGCCCAGGCTCACAGATTGGACATAAATCATGTTGTTGACCAATTCAACAACGGCAGCAGCGGCCCACTGTCAGCATTCAGCATCCAACATCCAGCACTTGGCCAAGACGAGAAACTAACAACCAACAGATGCGTGCCAAAAACGTTTTGTCCCACAAAATGCTAGCCATACGCTTTTTGGTTAGACACATTCGTCGCGCACAGCCACATTATTTTTTGTGGTTGTTGTAGTAGTTTTCCTTTAGTTTATTTTTTATTTTCCTCCTCACATTTGCTACTTGCAACTATTTCAAGTCAATCCAGTTGCTGACAGCCGAACACAAAAACTTAATTAACCAAACGGAGACAGACAGTGGGGCAAAATATCAAATGAGAGAGGAGGGGGGGTGGGGGGTACGAAAGGGGACCGATCTATACTCACTTGGCCCAGTTTATTTGTTTTGGATTCTAATTCGAATTTCGTATTGAATTCAGAGACGAAAGTATAGCGGCTGGGTCAACGGTGCGTATGCGCAATGCGGCTAAAATGCATGGCCGTCAGCCAAATTGGGTACCAAAGAAAAGGTGCGGGGGAGGGTTTGAATAGCAGTTCGGGGGAGGAGTTGAAGTACACCGTAAAATATAAATAAATCAAATAAATAGAAGAAAATATATATAGAATGAAAGCTAATTAAATTTCTTCTTAATAACTTATTTCTCTCTTTTTAAAAAGTATAACTTTTCTTAAACTACAAATTCTAAAAATTAAACACTAAAAAGGTAAAATAAAAGAATCCCAATTTCAATTAATTTTATGAGTTTTCCCAAGTGTAGGAGGCGGATATTTGCTACATTAATCTCGGGCAAATGATCAAGTGGCATGCAACCAGCGACGACAGAAGACTTTTGCCTGCTCCCAATTTAATTTGTCGCATTTTTGTTCGCATTTTTATTGGGCATCAGCCTCAAGTGGATCAGGGAAGTCAATGAGAGCTAAAAGAATTGTGCAACTATTTGGTTTAAACTATGTCATTTTGTAAGAAGAACTAAGAAGAACAAAGAACAAGTAGAATAGTTGGAGTTAAGGGAAAAAAAAGGTTAGCTGAAGATCAATTTTTAAATCCCGTCTAAGATTAAGAACTAATCGTTATTATTGAAAGAAAATAGAAGTGATATCTGGCTTTTGTGTGATCAAACAAGAATTGTGGTTTACAGCACAGTTTAGGCTCTTTACAGCACACTTTAAGGTATCTACAGTCCTTTTTGGCAACAAATGTTGTAAAGTTTACAGTTCCCATTGGAACTTTACAGCACAACTTATGACCCTAACAGCACACTTTATGCAATTTACAGACCTCTTAATGCACTTAACAGTCTTCTCAGTGCACTTTACAGACCTCTTTTGCTCTGTAAAGGATACTTTACAGAACTCTTTGTTCGCTTTACAGCACACTTTATGCACATTACAGTTCTCTTTTTGCGCTTTACAGCACACTTTGTCGCATTACAGCACACGTTGTGGTTTTAACAGTCCTTTTCGTGCACCTAACAGCCATTTTTGTAACGGTGTCTATTAGTTAACTATAACCTAAGCGTATTGCATTAGCTAAGAAGTAATTGAAAAGTCTCTTAAATTACTTCCAGGTATCCTAACCCTGAATTTATTGGGTTTATCTGTAAATATAAAAGTGTAAAATCTACAAATACTCCCCAAAAAAAACAGGACTGCTTCCGGAATTAATTTTAAATATAGGGAATATTCCCTATTAAATAAATCCCCACCTTAGGATCTGGTTGGCATTCTTAAAACTTCTTCTAGACGGCCTGGCTTAATCGTGTCAACACCATAAAATCCAATTGACCAAATGTACACACATATCTTATATTGCTTAGCCCCTCACATTGGCCAAAATAAAATCGTAGTGGAACCGAAATTAGACAAATTTATGGCTTTCAATTGGCAGCGACAGCGATAATTGGACAAGTGTGCCGAGACAGGAAAAAGAGAAGACTTCGGGGGGGGTAAAAAAACTCAAAAGAGGCCACAAGGAGTTGCTAACTGGGTCCAGAGCTCCGACATATTGACAGCACGCGGGCAGAAGCAACACCGGCAGCTAAGTATTAACCATAAATCATCTTGCCCATGGCCTACAAAATTAATGTAATTTAAACAGGAAAATATATATATACAACAAAAACAAAAATAAATACAACTTAAGATTGGGATTTTTTATAAATGAATAAAAAGAGGTATATATCCAAGCAATTAAAAACTGTTCTTGTGCGACTGGAAATTCCAATAATATTTTCGATTTTGTTTTTAAATAACTAACTTTATGACATTTTCGATTTTACATAGACTGCGAGTATTATTATTATTTATACCCTTTTTGGGTATAATAACTTTAGTCAGAAGACTAAAAAGCAGTGAAGGAGTCATTTTCGACCCTATAAATCATATATATTCTTGATCAGCATCAAAAACTGAATCGATCAAGGCATTTTTGACAGGAGAAAACAAACATTGATTTTTTTGAAAAATTTTAAAATTTCAACAAAAAATTTTATAAAAATGTAAATTTTAAAAAATTTTAAATGGAGTACGCAGATTTATTAACCTTTTAAAAACTAACATGGAACAGCTTTCCGAATTAAAATTAATGGTTTTTTGAGTGAGTTATGCGATTTTTAAACTATGATTTTCCGTATAAATTGTTATATAAAATATAGATAAATATCGGCTAAAAATTTATATAATAATTTTATTCAGAAGACTAAAAAGCAGTGAAGGAGTCATTTTTGACCCTATAAATCATATATTTTCTTGATCAGCATTAAAAACTGAATCGATCTAGGCATCTTTGACGGGAGAAAACAAATTTTGATTTTTTTCAAAAATTTCAAGGGGTTACATCGTTAAAATTTCAACAAAAAATTTGATAAAAATTTAAATTCTTTTAAATTTAAAATGGAGTATGCAGATTTATTAACCTATTAAAAACTAACGTGGGACAGCTTTCCGAATTAAAATTCATGGTTTTTTGAGTGAGTTATGCGGTTTTTAAACTTTGATTTTCCGTAAAAATTGTCATATAAAAATATTGATAATCGATTGATTTATTTAACTTTAATTATTATGAATTTCAAGGGTATTTAAATTTCGACATCCCAAAGATAGTTTCCCTTCTTGTTTTCAATATATATTATATCTGGCTTTTCCTTGGTAATCTACAATCGATACACTCAACTACAGAATGTTTTTTTAATTTTTTTTCGGCATTGTCTAGTTGGTTTTTGTTATAATTTGAGATAAGTCGAGTTTACCGATTGTCGGTCAGATATTTTGTTTTTTTTTCCTGTGCTTGTTATTATGCAAATTTACAAAGGTGTTGTCGCTGTTCCTTGTTGTATTTTTTTCCTCCCTCTCCAGTTATTTATGTTGCCATTCCAGGTGTGTTTTCCAAAATGAGATATATTAAGTAAGTTTTTTTTTAACGTTACTCTGTTTGTTGTACTTTCACTAAGCAGCAAAAAAGTAAGTATATATAATGCAGCAAAGGCTACACGAATTTCGTGCTGTACATGACAAACTTTGCAACCTGATTTGGGTTTGAATTTAGATTTCTTGGGAAGGAGCAGGAGCAGGAGCTTTAGTGGGTTAAGTTAACGAACTATGCTGCTCGGATTCTGGACAATAATAACCAAAGAGTAGGAAATGAGCTACCCCACCGAGGAGATGCCTTGGCGACCGTGATTAACGAGTGCTTAGACGCACTCAAACACGAGCTGCTAATGCCACAGATGTCAACAGACACACAGCATCATTCCAACACAGCATCATTCCAACATCATCCATCCACTCAACACAAAAGCCAACGACAATCGTGAAATGGACAATAAATGCGAATAAAAATGATAACACAAAAGTGCAATAATAATAAATCGTTTTTTTCTCTCTCATATTCTTTTTGCTTTTCTTTCTTTTTTTTGCACTTTCAATGATGAATAATTGAAAGGAATCTAGGAATAAATGCAAAAAGTGAAGAGCAGAAAACTGTGAACAAATAATAAAGGGGAAAAACATCAACTTAGATAAACTTTGAAAAACTTTTAAAAATTTGTATATTAAGTGCGGCAAAGGGTAAACCAGGAATTATTTAAAAGGATATTGTCAGAAAAAAGCCCCACAACTATGGCTCATACCTATCCTGCAGCTTAGTTTTTAATTAAGCATTAATTTAGAAAGGTTTCAAACTATAGAATTTGTATTTGAGTCATAAAAATAAGATTTAAGTTCTTAAAGATCAGTTTAAAAATTAGACAAAAGCCTGCCTAAACATGTAGTCTCTTTGTCCCATTTTAATTGTTATTCTTACAAATTGATTTCTAAACAAATTGGGCTACAGGTGAGTCAATCACAATTACGCATAGAAATAGCTAAAAAAAAATGTTTTAAAATAGTTGGGATGCACTGATTCATCTATCAAGCAGCTGGCTTTGTTAGCATTTCAATTCTCAATTTAATTAAATATAATTAATTATTTGAAATTATTTATAAGCAAACTTCACCTACATTTTATAAGGACAACTCCTGCGGCATGCTGATGGGGCAATCCCAAATGGCTATGACGACGAAGCAAATGTTGCTGCTGTTGCTGCTGGAAGGTCATCGTGCTTGATTGTTTCTATATTATTTAATTTTACGCCAAATTCATTGTTTGTTATTTCAATTTTTAATTAGTTTAAACTCTAGGAGAATTTCTCTCTCAAAGAAACACAAAAAATAATAAACACAAAGCACTGAGACCGTAGCTTAAACGGAGAGCACACACGAGAAAAAAGCATGCAGCATCCGCGACAAGATCGATTCTACTGAAACCGCAACCACGAATCCATTTCATCGCATACCCGAAGCGCAGCGCACCGAAGTAAGTAAGCAAAAACCCAAAAAAAAAAAAAAAAAAAAAGTAAAAAACACATAAAAAAAAAGGCAATAGCTATACAAAAGTAAAAAAATAAAAAACGAGACTGGAGCCAGCGGAGCATGTGCCCAAAGACCAGACTCAAATGCCTCTTTGGGGTTTTGTTCGCCGCTCACTGATGTGCGCTCCGCATGCGAAGCCTCTGATAATAACAAATATACCGATTTTCCAGATAAATCATTATTTTCTTTTTAATTTCAATATTTTTGCTCTCTTTTCCTTTATCAAAATTAATTTTTACTATGGTATTTTATCATTTCTAAAAGCTAGAAATAATGTGTTTACATAAATCACGTGTCAAAAACTCTTCAAGTAATGACAATATGAAGATACGTAACGCCGTAAGGTTTGTTAATTTGAACTTTTGTTTTGACTATATTTATACCCTCTTAAGGGTATTATAATTTTAGTCAATACCTTACAAAGCAGTGAAGGACTCATTTTCGACCCTATAAATCATATATATTCTTGATCAGCATCAAAAACTGAATCGATTTAGGCATCTTTGACAGGAGAAAACAAATTTTGATTTTTTTTTAAAAATTTCAAGGGGTTACATCGTTAAAATTTCAACAAAAAATTTGATAAAAATTTAAATTCTTTTAAATTTTAAATGGAGTACGCAGATTTATTAACTTTTTAAAAACTAACGTGGAACAGCTTTCCGAATTAAAATTAATGGTTTTTTGAGTGAGTTATGAGATTTTTAAGCTCTGATTTTCCGTACAAATTGTCATATAAAATATAGATAAATATCGGCTAAAAATTGTTATAGTAATTTTGCTTAGAAGACTAAAAATAAGTGAAGGAGCCATTTTCGACCCTATAAGTCATATATATTCTTGATCAGCATTAAAAACTGAATTGATCTGGGCATCTCCGAAAGAGAAAAACAAATTTTGATTTTTTTCAAAAATTTTAAGGGATTACATCGTTAAAATTTCAATAAAAAATTTGATCAAAATTTTAATTTTCTAAAAAATTTAAATGCAGTATGCAGTTTTATTAACTTATTAAAAACTAACAGATTAACCTTGATTTGTCGAAAAAATGGTCATATAAAAGTAGAGAAAAAATTTTCCGATTCCATCCTATAAATTAATTACAAACTTCAGCTTCCCGAACCTAGTTTCTTTTTTAGTTTTAAATATCATTTTTAGTTTTTATAGTTACAATTATTTGTATAAATGTTTATACATTTTAATATTTTTTCCTATATTATTTAAAAGTCCTTGACATTTTACAGTGTGCTGGCAACATGAGTGGCTCCATCTATCGGAAAAGCCAAGAACCCAATAATAGCAGCGAAATATAGATGGAGTAAGTGTTTTAATTAAAATTTGTGTAGAAATATTTTTTAGACACAATTTCTCGCTAAAAAAATGTAAAAGAAAAAATACCAGCAAAGGATTTAGTCTTAATTTAAGAGGATATTTTATACTTCTATCGGTCAGAGACTGTCGCCCCTTAGCGGCGTATGAAAAGAAACCAAGCTTCGCATATTACACAACAGAGGGCGTGTTCCGGATAAAACTAATTTGAATTTTGTAAAATTTTAAAATGTCTTCATGATATCCCTCATTAATAATGATATTTGCGTAAGATATATATATAAATGACTAATTTTTTATATATTTTTAAAGCAAAATACGGTCACTCACCCGTTAGACCCGCATCGTTGATACTAGAAGTAGAGGTTGAAAATCCTGGCAGTTTTCGCCATCCTTTGCGACTCCAAAAACTCCTGGCCTTGGACTCCGTGCCCGTTGTGGTTGTGGCCTGCACCGCCGACATAGTCTGATGTCCAGTGATTCGATGATGATGGTTAGGTCCCGGATCCTCGGCGGCCCTTATTTTGGCACAGCTAAGGATTCGCCGGCCGCAGGAGGCGCGAGCCAGGAAGCTGCTTCCGCAGGTGCTACTCGATCCTGATCCCGAGCCCGCACTCGAACCGATACCCATTCCCGTCTCATCGTAGACGGTGGCAGCTCGCTGGAAGGATCGACAGCTTTGGGTGACCGTCGTGGGCGCTTGCCGGGCACACTTGATGTGCTGGGATTTGCTGAGACGCAGGCTTCCTATGTAGCTGGCACCGCTGCTGCCGCTAAAGCCGCTATCCAGATCGGCACTGACTAGCAGTTGATCCCTTCGGGCTCCCACTCCTCCTCTTCCTGCTCCTGCTCCTGCTCCTCCTGCTCCACCTGCTCCTTCGCTCCTATCACAGATATTATCCGCCGAGGCGGAGGTGAGACGTGCCAGAATGCTTGGCGGCTGTCCACTGGCTGCCGTTACACTCACACTTGGCTCTGGTTGTCCTGATGATGCTCCAGTCCCTGCTGCCGGCTGCTCCACCAATGACTTGGGTGGACTTTCCGGCATTAGCATGGCCTCCACACTGAGATTCAGTTCGCCTAGAATCTTATGATGGCGACTCTGCACCCGGCGAAGTTCCTCCTCTACCAGGCTCTGGCCCAAGGATCCTGCAGATTGGGAACCCATTGTGCCCTGCAACGAGGTAATGGCGATGCTGCTGCTGCTGGTGGTGTGCAGAGCAGCTGCATTGATCTCCTCGTAGAAATTCTCGCTCTGACCAGGTGTCGTTCTTGTGGTGGCCAACTTGTGGTAGCGCGTCTGGTAGGATTGCAGGGTGGCGGGACTCACGAGCTGCTTGTTCTTTTTGCCCTTGGAGAGCAGAGCTCGTATCGAGTTTGGCGGCGGCGGTGATGTCTCTGCGGCGGAAGAGCAAGAGGAGCTACTGGCCACCGTTGGAACAGATGCTGCAGAGATTGCTCCTGCTGCTGATCCTCCTGCTCCTGCTGCTCCAGTGCCAGGTGAGTGCCTCATGGCGGCACCGGGCTCATAGTAGGCATAGGAGTAGTCATGATGCGGCTGATGGGTCACTAATGAGCTCTGCAGCCTGCCCAGACTCTTGCTATGCCGCGCCGCCAGCTGCTTGAGATGATGCGGCGAGGTCTCCTGCCTGGGATCATTGCATACCTCGATGGCATCCGGATCGGGATCGGGATAGCGGGGCAGTAGCTGTCTTCGGTTTTGGGTGGAGCTGCTTACCGGTGAACCAGCAGCTGCGGTATGCGGTGGGGGATAGTCCGGCGGAGGCGGAAACTGAAGGCAATGTTGCTGCTGTTGTTGCAGTTGCTGTTGCTGCTGCGGTTGCAGTTGCTGCTGCTGCTGCTGCTGTTGCTGTTGCTGCTGCTGCTGCTGCTGGTGTTGCTGCTGTTGCTGCTGCTGTTGTTGCTGCTGGTGTTGCTGCTGTTGCTGCTGCTGCTGCTGTTGCTGCTGCTGTTGCTGCAGCTTTTGTTGCTGCTGCTTAAGGCGCTGCAGCTGTGTCTGCTGCTGTGTGTAATAGTTCTGATTGGAAAGCTGCTGCTGCGGCTGTGTCTTCAGCTTTGAATGAACCAAAACCTTTCCCACACCGCCCCCGGCCGTCGATGGAGCCGTGGGCGTGGCGGCAGAGTTGCCGCCATTGTTGCGCCTGCTGCCCAAGCCCAGGCTCTCCATGGCTCATGTTGGGGCCGCTCCAGCGTCGCAAAAAATGCCAATAAACTGTAAATAAATGATAGAAAATAAAACATAAATGTTAGTAATATATATAAATACATATATATATATAAACTGTAGTTCCTGGAACAAGATTCCTTGCCACAATCCCACATGTCGCTGTGATTAATTGCCGCTAATTCAGCTGAGAGTCGGGGGATCCCTTACTACGAAGGCTTAAAATGGACAGCAAAAAGGGTTACCAATTTTTTGTTGTTCTTCTGTTTTTTTTTTCTTTTGCAGACCCGCTTCAAAGACCTGGCCGAGAGGTAATTGAAAAAGCACGCAAGCTGGTCGAGAAATGAGTTTGGCCGTAAATGAGACGCGGAACCTGAGGATGCCGAGGGCGCAGCAGCAGCTGTTGCTGATGAGTCTGCTGGGAAGGTTAAATCAATGCCAGACTTTGACTCTTCTTCTCCCCCTTAAACCGAAAATATATCGTATAGTTTTACTTGATAACTGGAGCTATATCCCTGAAAAAATCTATGAAAATTCCAGGTAATGCCGAGCTAGATTATAATTCAGAAACTGTTATTAAGTTGGCTTTTATAATGCCACCAATCTAGGTATTGAGTGCATATCCCCAAGGATACTTTATGGTAGCAGCTTGAAATTCAGTTTGTAATTTGAGTAGAAGACCCAGCCGGGTTCTGGTTTTTATTTCAAATACCCTGTACGCGATTAGGGGTATATAAGTTCTATCTGCTGCGATCAAATTAAAAGTAATCATTGATTTTTAGTACTGAAAAAGGTAAAGGTAAGCAGACATTATTTTGTGAAAAAAAGTATCTTGTCTTGAAGCCTGTTTCATTTTTACTTAACTTTCTCTATCTCTTTTCTGCTCTATCTCTCTCTCTCTCTCTTTCTCACCCTGAAGCTAATCAGAAATCCCTGTGCGTAAAGAGTATCTTAAGTTCGAATCCCTCATCCTGAAGCCTGCTTTCCTGTTTTTTTGTTAATGTTTTCTTCTCTCTCATCATCCTCTCTCTGTCACTCTCTCTCTCTCTCTGATTCTTCTCAGTTCTCAATTCTTCGCTGGCACTCTTTGTAAACTGAGACAAGTCTTTCGAGCTAGACACGATCTCGATGGCACAGCAGGTCCCCAAATTAGCGTCTAAATTTAGCAACTCAACAAATTGAATGGATCCCAGCCTCATGTCGACTCTTTCTTTCTGCTGTCTTCTCTTCCCGCTCCCTCCTCCCTCCCTCTCTCTCTCTCTCGCTCTCTCTCTCTCTCTGAGCTCGTTCTTCTCAATTCCACCGAGTTACTCCTTGAATTTTAAAGCTCTGCGTGCACTTGAGGTCCCCAGGAAAAAGGTGAACTCTGTTGGGGTGAGGAGCGTAGAAGAAGGCATTAAGGGGATTAAGGGCTTCCAGCTTCAGAAGGGAAAACATCAAGAAACCCTAACGCTAACGCATGACATTGTCAACAGTCAGATATAACAAACAATGGCAAAGCTGGGGAAACTGGCGGAAGGACGACAGGACGACAGGATGGGTGTGTGTGTGTGTGTGTGCTTACATTGGAGTCAGCAAGGGAGCAAGCCACTCGAAACACGCTGGGCAAGTGTATATTCCTATTTTCCCCCTGATTCTGAACACGGAGCACCTACCTATCGCCCCAACGATGGTATCTGGCAACCCCTGATGGGGTTCTAAGGTTCTCCTCGCTCCCTACATGTGTTTTTCGCACATGCTTAGGAGGGGAAGGAAGGCAGCCCTTGGGCTTCCGGATTCCAGGATAAACTTTCTGTTTGTACTAGCTTCAACCCACTTATTCGAATTTTAAAATGCGACAATGCGTGGCTATACTAACTTCCTTTATGCTTTTTAATTTTTTAGTTTGTAAACTTTAGTTTTGTCTCCTGCAATTCTCTTTCTCTCTCTTGCAGTTCATGCACCCATTGGCTATATGTTGGGAAGATAATATCTTTAAGATATGGTTGTACTTTAATTGGTATATTTATTACAAGAGTTTTAAGCTTCATCTTTGAGATATATCCTTAAACTTATGACTTTGTTAGGAATATCTGTATTGAAATATCGCTAGGAACCTGACATTTTGAGATTTATTTGTATACTTCCTATTATTATAAGGTATTTCATGTATATTTCTCAAGATTCTCCTTGCAACTTTGTCGAGCAACACATGTTGTTATGATCAGGTTCCCGTATGTTGCTCAGCATGTTGTTCGCAACTTTGCTTAATAACCTTGCCTACTAATATTGCTTAGCTTCATTTCTTAGAAACATTTCTTAGCAGCACTTCTTATCAAGATTGACTAGCAGCATTGCCTAGCAACATAACAAAGCAACACATACTTCTAGCATCATTGTCTAGCAGCTTTGCCTTGCAACATTGTCAAGCAACACATGCTCCTAGCTTCATTGTTTAGTAGCTACATTGTCTAACAACATTTCCGAGCAACACATGCTTCTGGCAACTTTGTCTAGCAACATATGCCTACTAAGTTTTCCTTAAGCATTCTGTCATGTTAGACTTTCGGTTTTTTTTTTGTTTAAATTATACCACAATCAACTTTAATTTCTTGCCTGTCTTATGAATTCCAGTTAACCAATACAACTTTTGCATAAATATTAATAAAATTGTTTTTAAATTGGAATCCTTTATGATTTAAGGACTTGTTGGTTGTTGAGTGAATAACCCCCGGTTTTCTTTTTTATTATTATTATTATTTTTTTGCCACAATGGCGGCACCCCTACCAAAGGCAAAACAGCAACAAACAGAAACGCATTGCGATAATTATATGCTGAGCCAGCAGAGAAGCAGCGGCAAGTGCAACAGCATCACCATCACCATCACCATCAACATCAACCCAAGGCGTCTGCCCCCGGGCTAGAGAGAGTGTATATAGCATGTTCTTTTATCATATTTACATTTTCGCATTTATATGTCGCCAATTCACTGAGACTCCTTCTCAGTCTGTCGAGGTTTCTGTTTCTGTCCCTGTTTCTGTTCCTCCCCACCATTTATGGACCGAGCGCGAACAAGTAATTAGAAAACATATTTCGAAATTGTTTTGCCATCAGCTGTGCGAAATATATATAAACACATAAAGGCCAAAGATATTTTCATGACTTGAAACGAAATATTTTAATGTATTTCCAACGTTTGATGTTTGTTTTTTTAATTGTTAGTTGAAAGATGTAGCTAATTTTATACCCAACATATACATTTCATGAAGTTCAAAGTGTTTTATTTACAATAAAGTAAGTAAAGTAAAGTAATCTCTTTAGTTTTTCTTAAGTTGGGATTTTTATATTGGCATAATATATATATTATATTATATCTATATTAGATCATTTATATATTATATTAAGATATGTTAAGAATACCTTTTTTCAGGTTCCTAATGCTTTCCCATATTTAAGTTCTTAAAACAATGAGAAACAACATGTTCCATATCAATTTTTATATATTAAAAATCTCTGGAGTACCTTAACAGCTTAAAACTTTAACAACAATCTGTTTTTAATGCCACATATTTGAACTACTGAATCATTAGCTTTCCAATGAACAAGGAAGTTGTCAGAATATAAAGGCATGCACTTTTTTATACCTCAGATATCGTTCTAACGACACTAAAAATAATGATAATGATGATGATGTTAATAATGATGATGAGGATGAAGTTGGGCTTGTTGGGTATATACATATGTATGTAGATAATAGCAGGCACTATGTGTGCATCCCCATTAAACTTCCTACTCCCTGTTGCAACTCTCTCCCCCATTTTATTCATTCTCCATTTGCCCCGATAAGCTGCAGGTACTTACACACATCCCAATGTGTGTGTGTGTGTTGTGTGTGTTGAGCACACCCTTTTGACTCATGATTTTATTTAGCATCTTTTAGGTCTAGTCTGACTTTATATAGCAGCAGGCATTAGCCTCACAATTTCCCTTTCTCTCCTCTTCTTTCACTTCAAAAAACTGTGGATTCTGCGCATGCTAAAGTGTCGTTTTCATTTGAACATTTTGTCAATAGCTTCGCTTTCACTTTTTCGCACACAAGCTTCCTTTTCTTCAGGTTTTCCCCCATTAAAGTTGACTTCGATTTTGATGTTGCTCTGGGAGTTTCCTTAAAGTTGCACTTAAAGTGTAGAATATTAAGTGAAAATCAGCTGCATTTTGAATAGGAAAATATAGGGACACAACTAGGATGGTTATAAAGTAAAAGAAAAGGGTTTACATTTCCCTGTTTTGTAATTTTGTTAAAAGCCAACTACACTCAACCGTCACATGCTCCACATAATCACATGGCTAAGGATTTGAGTTTAAAGGGACATTCCCCAAGTCCATTGTTTTCCCCCCATTTTTTTGTTGTTGTATTCCTCCGCGTCACAAGACAATGCCACATGCCACGCATTGGGCAGGGGTCACCTTCCCCTCTCATCGTCTAGAGAGAAGGAAAAATGAATCTGCATCTGAATCCCGGTCCCAGTCCAAGTTGCAGCTTCATCTTTATATATATATATTTTTTTTTTATTTGTGCACTCGAGCGCCTTTTACTTTGTGCATAATTTCTTGGACCCATGTGGGGGGAGTTCCTCCTTTTTTTTCGTGGGGCCTGAGAAGGTCATTAACCGGGTCTAAGGCGCTCTGTTACCAGTTTGTCAATGGTCAAAAGATGTGAATTATGCAGGGCTTAAATGAGATTTATTTTCTTAGAAATCTTGATTGTTGGAACAGTGTAGTATTTTCTGTTCCATTTTCAGTGTTTCTATCGGCATGTTTACATAAGAAGTAGCTCTTGGACGCACAATCTGTTCCATTACCACTGTTTTTATGCCAGGATTTGTATTTCTTATATATCTTGGACTTAAAGGAATCATATTTTGAAATGTATAAAAATTTCTTGAACACCAAGTGTTTTTTTCTGTTTCATTTCACTGTTTCTAAGCCAGCATAAATAAAGAATTAATATTATTAATAGCTCTTGGACTTGAAGGAAGATTATATATCAAAATAAGTATAAATTTAAAAAGAACCAGAGCAACAATTTTAATTCCCAGAGCCTTGCTTTTTCTGTTCTTTTTTCACTGTTCCTAATCCAGTATTTATTGTATTTATATTCTAAAAAAAACTCTTTAACTAAAAACAATATTATATATCCACATAAATAACAATATTACCTAGTGGATCGCCCAATTCTATTACCGTAACCTTGCATTTTCTATTCCTTTCCCACTGTTTTTAATGATACCCAACCCCTGGTCGTCCCCGCATGCACATATGCTCCCCAAGAAGTAGCTCTTGGGCATGAATGAATATCATCATCTCGTCGTCATCTTCATCGTCAGAATCCCACTTCCACTCAGCATGATAAAGACAAGTGTTGCTTGCCAGGGGAGCCCACATGGGACCTTACAAGCCCGCCCCGAACCCTTATCGAAATGGTGAGCCCAAAGCTAGGGGTAAACGTAAAAATTACACTTGCAACGGGTGTCATTCCACAGCTTTTCTATACGATTTTTTCCATTTCTGTACTGCAAACGTGAAAGTCAAAGGCAAAATAAGAAAGAAACGTTGAAACGTTTGTGGCCCTTTGCGAGTTCGTTAAACCTTCAAGCATCGAAGTTTTCGCTTCTTCGCCTACCAGAAACCGAAACAACTACAAGTGGGGTAAGGGAAAAGGACTGGAGATGTGAATCCTTCGTCCCTATATTTTCCTTTTTTTCTGTTTTGTGGCCTCAGGCAGGTCGCGACTCCATACCGAATCCATGGGAACACTCCAAAACTTAGTGGCGCTGACAAAGCGCACACGACAAAAGTCAATGGTCCGGGCTGTTTTTCCACCGGCTGTCTATGTATGTAGTCATCCAGGGGTGAACCAACCAGGAGTGCGTTGCGTTAAAATTTAATTAACAAGCGACAACACGCACTTTTTTTTCACCCCTCCGCCCCCGACGTTACAACACCCAGTACTTGGCACTTCGCCAATTGAAATATATGTAATACATATGCAATTGCACCTGGGTAGCTTTTGCCAAAGTGGTTTTTGTAATCAAATTTGCAGTCCAAATCAATAGCACTTTTGCCATAGAACTTAGACAAGAAAAACTTGTATTACCTTAAAGCTAATTACTTAATATTTCCCATTAATTTACCTACTTTTATGTAAGAAAACTCTACTAAAAAACTCAATTGTTGACTGTTTTCTTTTATAAATTATATAGTTTTATGGCGAGTCCTTTCAATTACCCAACAACTGCTACACTTTCCCTTTTGGCCAAGTTTGCGGAAGCTTAAGTTTAATTGACTTGGCTTGTAAGGCACTGCATACCATTGCATACCAGCACTTCAACCGACAAATAACTGCCGGGGCACTTAGCCAGAGATTCCTTGATTTCCAATACCCTTTCCTTAAGAAGTTGTGGGATTTTTTAACTCAATACCCAATACCCCATACCCTGTACACACCCAAGGATTACTATAACTTAGTGTCAATGGAAAATGTATGTTAAGCGGCAGAAGGAGACATCACCTAAAGACATTATCCTAAAGTATTATAATTTCATAATAAAATGCATGAGAATATTCTGTAGTTTGTAAATTTGTAAGTAGAACATTAATAAATATATAAAACAGCATCACAAAACCTGTTAACTGCATATATTCCCTATAAGCATCTTCCGAATTATCCCTAGTTTGTAAATATTTATAAATAATTGCTAATAAAATAAACTTCAACTTCTTTCCAACTTACTTATACCCTTTCCCTTTATATTCACTAAACAGAGACTCCAATAAAAAATATATATTCCCTATTTATTTAACCAGTAATGAAAGCCCCTCTATAGCAGCCTTCGGCACACATAAATCGGAGTCAATTCCGTTGCACATTATGGCTCGAATTATCAATGCCCATAAAGTATTTCCTCTTTGGCCGCAAGGATTGAGGGGAAACTGACTGCCTGGAAAAGCTGCCTTTGCTGGCTTGCTCCTTGCTCTCCTTGCTCCTCTCCTCATCTCCACACACAAAATGAGTTCATCACGTTTCCTCTTTTTTCAGCTGATTTACTTTTTGTCCGTTTAGAACGAAATAAATATCCTCTTCTGGGAGAATCTGCAGAAGACTACGGAGCTGAGACTGAGACGCCCACAAAAATGCTAACAAGTAACCGGGAAGAAAAAGCAACTTTAAGAGAGAGAGAGAAATGAAAATAAAAAGAAAATAGATAGACCAAGGAAGATGCAACGAGTCTACAGTGCCCTTTACCAGCTATGCACTCAGAGAAAATGAATTCAAGAAGGTGATTTTATTGAAGGAAAAACTAAATATCAGTACAAACTATCTAGCATTTGAGGTGGAAAAGCAATATATCGAAAATGTATTGATAATATATCGAAATTGATTGCAAAAGTAGTGTAATCGATAGTTAAACCCGATAAATCGATATTATACGATACGATATTTTCAATATAAAATTACTTTCATAACATCAAATAGGACTATTTATTTTACTATATTTAGAATCTCGATCCCTATAAATATCAAATTAAAACACTTAGACCCAGAGTTAAGAAACCATTAAAATAAATATATTCAAATGAACTATCTTATAAACGTGCTCCATAAGAAATAATCAGGTGAATACATTGATTTTTATGGCATTTAAATCTATATTTCTTTTTTATAGTCAACAATTTTTGTTTACTGTTTTTATGTTCCGCAACACCGTTATAAATAAATGCACGTATTGCCATTACATTTCATTGTTCACTGCAGACACCCTCGGACACTCCCTCTTGGATCCCGAATCCAAGCCAGATTCAGAGTCAGAGCTCCATGCTCCAAGCTCCAACCTGGAAAAAAGCCGTCTCTCTGCCCTCTGGGCATTCCGATCCTGCTGCCTAAATGGCGTTAAATATGGCATTGATGATCATTATCAATGAGCCTCCTCCTTTCGCTTGGATCGCTTTCCAGCTTTTCAGCTTTTTCAGTTTTATTTTTGTCGATTTCTGTGGTGTAATCCAATAGCTTCATCACGTCCGTCTACCTTTACTTTTGAGGTGTTAAAAATGTGTTTCCTTTTTTAATTTGTTTTCTTTTCTGTCTGTTTTGTGTGCTTCGATTCGATTTCTTTTGAAGGCGCTAATAAAGTCGAAGAACTGTGCACTCGTCACGAATTAATATTTTCTTCATTCCTTGGGATACACCTCTAAACACCAGCCTCCTTATTTTTTCTGTATATATATATTTTTTTTTTCGATCCAAGTGACAGCCGTTTAATGAATGCTCCTCCAACGCCTGTTGCGGATATCGGGGAAACGCCTACCCAAGAGACTCTCAAGACCCATTTATAATTTTACGTGAATCGCCAGAGATATCCTCGGTGAGATCCCGTTTCCCTTTGCTGGAGAATCTTTAAACTCCTTGCAGTAGCAAAAATTCACGATCGTGCCAGCACGTTTTGTGGCCTTATTTACGAATGTATTTCATATACAGAGAGAAAAGTGGTTAATATATATTAAAATATATTCTTCTTATCAACACTTGATTGTGGCTAACTGATTATTAATTAAAATAGCAAAATTGAATACTTCTTTTAGTCTAAAACTGTTCAAAACTGGTTATTTTCTAAAATATATTTCAGGAACTTTAAATATATATACCTTCCACACAGTGTACACTTCTATGGCCTTAACAAGTTGCCGATTGGCCCGATCGGAGCTCTTTGCCCAACTCTTTAGCTTTAGCATTGTTGAACATTAACTCCTCTGCCAATAATCATAATAATTTACGACCACCCAACACCGGAGCATCGTATCTAAAAGTGGTAGAAGCCTTTTTGTAAGCACTTTGTTACCTTTCGTTCAATTTTCTGTGTTCCATTCGTCGATTGCCCCCTTAACCATAGCGGCTAAGGGGGCGTGGCTCATCTGTACGAAGCAGACACATCTCTAAATCAGAGCTGCTAACCAAGGGGAGTCGGAGAAGAGCGTAAAGGTGTGTTCTTTTTCGTTATTTTACACTGAGATATTCGATTATAAACATATTTTGTATTTTTGTTTAAATTTTTGTAAAACTTACAAATAAAAAAAAACATTTTATCACTTTTTCTTGAGAAATATTTAAACTCTATTGCAACAAATACTTTTTGTTAGGTTAACAACACTAGCATAAGGAGTTGTAATATTAATTAATAAAGATTTTAAGGACAAATCGCAAAAAAATATATATATATATATATATTAAAAAAATGTTTATAAATATTTTTGTATGCTAATTTTATGTTAAAAACGAAGTTTAAAAAACCGCAACTATGTTAAATAAGCATTAATTTTAATTCGGAAAGTATTTGTATACTAGTTTTTTAAGAGTTTTGTAAATCTGCATTCTGAATTTAAAATTTAAAAATATTGGAAATTTTATTGAAATTTTGGTATTTTTAAATTTGGAAAAATTTGATAAAATTTTGAAATTTTGATTTCCTATTATTTTTTTAGACGAAATTATTAATATTTTAATTGTGAATCGGAATATATAAGACCTTTGCCCAACACTGTCTTATTGACCAACTTATGCCCTCAAGAAGATCTAGATTTTCGTATTTGTAAATAGATATTTTTCTATATTTATATATTATAATTTTTTGACAAAAAATATCATAACTACGCCAAAAATGCTAGAATTTCGATTAGGAAAGTAGTGCTGTGCTTGTTTTTATAAGCTTAACAAATCTGCATACTAAATTTAATATGTAAAAAAAAATTAATTTTTTTCTTAAATTTTAACGATGTAATCCCTTATAAAATTTTGAAAAAAATTGAGTAAATTTTTTTCACCTAAAAACATGGCCAAATCGATTCGGATTTTGATGCTGATCAAGAATATATATGATTTATAGGGTCACACGTTGTAAGCTTTGAACTAAAAGTAAAATAACCTAAAAGTGTATATGTTATGAAATAGGTATATCTACATCATGAGCTTTAAAATTTAATTTGAGTTTGAAATGTACAAATATTAATTAAAATCACAGCTCTAAAAACCAATAAATTAACCAGATGATTGATTTTCCTACCAACAATTGAACCGGGTGAGAAACCTCCTCCAACGAGGCGTGATCAAACCCACAAGTGGACCTCTAGAGGTCCTCATCCCTAAAAGCCAAACAATCGCTTAACTCAAACTTTGGCCAAAACTTTAGTTTTGCACTCGATCGACGTCTAGACACAATTAGTCCATTGAGCCAGAGACGAGGACTATGATTAAACAAATATATAAATCCACTTGAAACAAATACTTGTGAGCCCCCACAATAAAGTTAACAATATAAAGCAATTAACAACACAACTTTTATAGTGTTAAATAAATGCAAAGAAAATTATTTCCATCAAATTCTGATGAAAGCTAAATAAAAAACGGGATAAAAAGAACAATAAAGCCCCTGGAAAATTCCTAAAATTATAATAATCTATTGATTAAATTTTTAATAATGACGCATTATAATTTATATTCAACAAAATCCTTGGTTAAGCTGATAATTACTTATTCATTAAAATGAAAATCTATTTTTGAATGCATTTAAATCAATTTGGCAGCTTGTGGCTGCTGTATTTTCTAACTAAAAATAAGTTAAACAACAAATTAAATGCTCTTTAATGTTCCTTTTCGTCCTGTCGCCTGTCCTGGACTCATTTTTAACTTGCACTTCTGAGCTGCAGAGTGAATGAATAAAAAGTGTTGACAAACACGCTGATGAAGTGCGGCAGTAGAGGCGAGTGACAAATGGGCAAACAAGCCAGGTTGCGCCAGGCACAATAAATAAAAATCATTTCCAGAAAAATAAAAAACAAAACGACAAAAAACAGCAACAACAAGAGCGAAATGAAGCGATTACACAAATTCATTTAAATTAAAATGTTTTCAAAATGAAAGTCAGGCAAACAGCAGCCGCAAACAGAGAGAGAGAAGCCGTACACAGGACACACAGGACTCACAGGCACAGTCTGAGGATGGAGAAGGACATAAAGCTGGACCAGCTATGTTTACATATTATCCACTCTACATATATATACGCCAGATGTCAGTTGTCGAGAATCCATCGACCCGAGACAAAGTCAAACGTTTGCTGAAACTCAGCAAACTCACTAAAATTGAGCAGAGGTGGCTTTTAAAAGTAAGGAAGCCATAAAAAGGATCAAATTTGGTGCAGATAATTTGATTATTTATGGTGTAAAAATTATATATATATAAAAAGTAATAAGTATTGCAGTAAATTAATTTAATCTTTAAAAAATAATGTAATAAATTGCAGGCTATGGGTAGTATTTTCGCACAGTGCACGGTTAGTATAACTGCCCAGTTGGACCTTATTTCATGTGGCAAACGAATTCAGTGTTGAATTTCATGTGCAACAGGAAGGACCTTAAGGATGCATTCCCCATTGAGCATGTAGTAAGCGGAATATTCAGGCACCTGCATTTCCTATTGCTACATTCCATATGAAGGTCTGTACTTTTTGCTTATGGGATATTTCTAAGGATTATTAGTTCAAATTTATCATCACTCAATAGTTTTCCTTCTATAAAACCATAATAAACTTAATTAATTAAAGTTTGAATTTAATTAATTGCCAGTCCTTTGTTCGACAACTTTGATAAATGCAATAAAGACGCATACACACTGTATTCTCTCATTTAATGTTGATGAAGTGGAAATTAAATGCCAGGCTAATATGTTGTTTCATTTGAATAGCGGAAATTGTTCATGAATTTCGTTCCCCATTTCCTTGGCCACTCACACTCACTCTAAAAGTGGAATTGATGGTAAGACGGGAAAGGAAAAGGCAGTGGGATGCGAGGATCATTAATGAGGAGGCAACAATGTTTGCTCTGACACTGAAAAGTACACACTTTATGACACTACTTTGCTACTACTTACTACTTCCTCGGCAAAGGTGAGGATGCTGGTGATGAAATGGTAAAGAAAAGAAAAAATGCTAATTAAGTACGCCCACCTCATTGGATAAGAAGAGAGCAACAGTTGTTGACTAACCAAATCTCAGACAGCAGAGGACAAGTTCTCAAGATCCTCGAATCTAGCAAAAAGTTAAGTTTAAAAATCGTTAAACAATACTTTCAATCATCTTAATTTGATATTTTATAGCAATAAACTAAAGATATCTAAATATATTTTCATAATTTTACTTTTACTTAAGCTCAGCATAAAACAAAAGGACAAAGATGTTTGAAACAGGATGCATATATGTTGGCAAAGTGCTCTTAAATAAGAGCGGCTGTAAAAAGGCCATTGAAGTCAACTCTAGTGCAAAAGTCAATGAAACTTTTATTACCAACATGCCGCACATTACACCCACACACCCACTTGATGGGGACCCCCACCCCCCTTCCAACTTCCTTACCACTTAGCAGCTGGATAAAGTGGCTAACGGGGGTGGTTAGTTAATCCAAGCCACAAAAGAAGAAGTGCAACAAACGACTTTTATTTCAGGCTAAAAGTTGCGTGCAGCTAATAAATATATATAAACAAAAAGAGAAACAAAAAGGATGCACTACATAGTCGCAGTGCAGAATCCCTTTTAAAAGACTTAAAATATGATCAGGTTTATTAATATTTAATATATAATATGGGAGCTTAATTAGCTGATTTTTAAGACCAATATTTGTTTTACTTAAACAAATAAATCAGGCACGAAAACTAAAATTGTTTCAGTCTCCAGACTCATCATTTCAATTACAAAGTTTTCCTGTATTTTTCCCAAATTTTAATTAATTAATAAACAGTAAATAACATTATATTCTTAAAATCAAAAAGTGATAAAAACTTACCTTAAATTAATACATTTTTGTCCTTGTTGTGTTACTTTAGATTACGACAGTAAAAAGGCATTCCAAATTTATATCACGCAATTAAGCTGCAGTCTTTAGCTCCGATCCCACGGGGATTTAACGGTGTTTTTACTTTATTATTATATATTTTTTTCGCTTTAGTTAGTTTGTAATTTTATGTATTTATTTTTTGTTTAGATTTTATAAAACTTCAGTTAATTGGCTTTGCTTTTGTTTTTTTTTTTTTTTTTTGTTACACAGAATTCGTACTACTTTTTCGTTGCTGCTGGTTTGAAAAAAAGCCTTAAATACGAATTTTGGCTTAATTGGGAATCACATTAAATGGTACAATATTTTTTCGGTGGCACTATAATTTTCCGGTATTTTGGTTGCACAGCCTTGCTTCTCTGTTGTGGCATTGTATTCTGATATTTGGTATTTATATTTTCTGGCAATTAAAATCAATCGTACTTTAGCAAGCTTTCATTATTCACAAAACAAAAAAGAATCTATTACGTTTAAGCCCAATATTATGTTTAAATTAAGTTATGTTTCATTTGTTATTTATTTGTTTTAGTCTTGTGTATATTATATGTTTTATTTAAGCTGTTGGCTGTAAAGAAAATAAAAAAAATATATTTAGAAGGGTTTTTATTAAACGTTTATGATATACAGAATAAGAATTATAGAAGCAAATATATAAATTTTTTAAACTACAGTCCCATTTCGACATTAACAACGCTTATTTCCCTTCCCTTCCAAAAATTCCAAATCTAGTAACTGTAAATGAATTATTCCATAAAATGTGTCTGTTCCTCTGTTCCAATGCTTCCTAGTTCCAATCCTTCTACTATTCCAATGCCTCCTAGTTCCCATGCTTCCACTATTCCAATGCTTCCTTGTTCTAGCGCTCTCCTGTTCCCCTGTTCCACTGTTCCTCTATTGGAATTGAAAAAGAAGGCCTAGGGGCTACACACGGCACCAAGTATGCAAAGAAGGTAGCAGAGAAGGGAGAATGAAGGGAGAGAAGAAACTTGAAAGCCAAAGCGGATTGCCATTACTTAGAAGCGCGTTTCAAGCTTCATTGAGCGCTTGCAAAAAAAAAAAAAAAAAACGAAACGAAACGAAAAGCGTGGGAGGAGAGGTGACTAGTGGAGGGCGAAGAGGGGTGGAAATTCTATATGGGAAGAAATAGGTTCAAGTTTTAATAAGAAATTCTTGTAGCCGAGAGAATTCACACTAAACTACATAAAGTGTAGCATAAATTCTAGTAAACATACGACACCATCTTTTGCAGGCTCTCTTTACATTTAGTTAAGGCCTAAAACCAGTTGGCATTTTAGGCCTCAAATAAATGGGATAAAACTTGGCCTATTGGTTTCTGGTTGGACACTGCATCCTACTAGCTGGCGTTCCAACCAGAATTTGCCCAAGCCTTTGCCCCGTGTGTCTACACTGCGATCATAACGGGGGGGTGGAAGGAGGAATTTGCGATTGCGAGGTATTCCCTCATTTATTTAATTTGTAAAGAATAAATTGACCAAAGCCAACGGGCTTATTTTCCCATGTACGCTGCCAAATTTCATGTAAAATGCGCCCTTTGCCATCAGAGAACTATTACCTTAAGCCTACGCAATGATTACAATTACATACTCACCACAATTAAACGCAACAGTGTCAAGTTTTTGGCGGTTTTTCCGTTTTGCGGTTCTTTTGTGTGCCCTTCATTCCTCAAGTGGCAGCTGCCACGTGACCGCAACTGTCCTGCGGCATTCGTTACACACACACATACTTCGGTTTCTGTTTCTTTTACGTGTTCTTTGTACTCCCCACACTTTCCGCACTTACACTTTAGCGACGATCAGTTAGGCGCAAAGACATTTTTGTGAGCAAATTAGCGACTGCAGCAAGAGCGCCAGTAAAAAAAGAGGAATATATTCAATTGACTCGAAACTAGTTTGCCACAAAACAAAAATCGCAAACACAAACACACGAAAAAAAAGAAATAAAGGAGAACCGCGCGCGCACACACACACACTCACACACTAGCACTGACGAAATTACTGTATGCTCATGTATAAAATGTAACTTTTTTGTTATAAATGTTGTTGTTTAATGTTGTTTTCGATCGCGCCTCTAACCGAACGACGAAAGTAACGCTCTTTGCACTTTTCCGCGTATCACTTTTACCGCGCTGAAAATTAAGAAGGAAAGCACGTCCTCGCGCGAGCATCACCAAAATCCAACTCAAAGAGTTGCGGCGAAATCCAACGGACGACAGCGTTCGCCAACTGCGTTCGCAAATGCAGTTCACCAGAGACACTCGCGCCCGATAGAATAGTAGCGAAGTGCGAGTAAGGGAATGAAAATTAAATATAGACTTGCATATGATATACTTAGTGTTTTGTTTATACTTTTAAACAATTTTAATATAAAGCACTATACTTGAGCATTAAAAACAAATGAATAGGTGTTTCAATATGTTTTATGGAATAATCATATGTCCTCTACAAATTAAAGGCGAAACATAATAAGAAACACAATTAAGTTAAGTTAAAACCGCTTTAAAACAATATTAAATAACGAACAGATTGCTATATCTGTGCCCCGTGCTATGCTCCTGGTTGTGTGTGTACGTACGAATGTGGTGCAGATGGAAGAAAAGGAACAAGAACTGCTAGCTTGCACCAACACAAAAAAGAATACCGAACACCAAAGACAGCAACAACTACAACAACAGGGCAATTCTGTGCTCTGAGCAGAGGAGTTTTAGTAGTAGCTCCAATCAGACAAAAACAACTAGCGGCTCGCTGAGCGCCGCTCTCTACCACTCTTTGTCTCTGGCACTCTCTCTCTCCCTCTGTCATCGCAGCACCACAAACAGCGGTGGCAGAGACAGTGGCAGCGGCAGAGGCAGAGGCAGCGACTGCGGCCAGAGGAGGCGTATTACGTATACGCCAAAGAACGTAAAAGTTAAACCGGCATTTTGTTTTTGGTTTGTTAGGCGCGCATGTTTTGAGCCTAGCAAACAACACAGGGGCGGTAGTAAAAAGAGGGGGTGGGGGAGTCAGAGGGCGCAACTAAGAGGGAGAAAGGGAACAGAACAGCAATAACTCCTTCGCCTTGTCTCATATATTTAATATTTTGGCATTAGGTTTTAGGCCTCTGTGAGTCCTTGAATCCGCTCCTGGAACTTTTTGCATTTTCCCGCGTGCAGGCTTCTGCAGCAGCAACAACAACCACCAACCAACTGAGTGGGGAGAGAGAAAGAGGACCAAGAGGAAGAATCAGGCAACGTAACGTGACTGAGAGAGTGCACTCGGCGGAGCATTGGGTTCCATATGTGGCTGCATCTGCGAGTGTGTGTGTGTGTGTGTGGTTGTGAGTTTTTTGGTGAGCTGCAGCTGGCAGTGAGCTTTGTACTTTATTACTGGTTTTCCAACTCACTAAAATATGTGGAGCGTCGCTTGATTTACTCTCAGTGCAAGGCCAACAGTGGGAGAGCGGAAGAGTTGTAGTGGGGAGAATGGGATAAGGGGAAAGCAGCGTAAAAGGAGTGACTTTCTTCTTCCAGCTGTTTCTCAAAGGTTCTCTCTAAATATATATATACATATATATATGAATATATCGCTCTCTCTCTCTTCTGCTCTCTTTACAACTCCCTGTCTGTCTAGTTGGCTTTTGGCTTGCCGGCTGGGGATCTCGCCTCTCCCCCTTCCTCCAAGTCACTATCCCTAGCCTCTCACTCCCTCACCAGCTGTTGCTTAACGAAGCCTGCAATCACTGAAAGAAAAAGAGTCTCAAATAAAGAGAACTTAGTACTCCCATAAGCCTCTCTTAGTTTGTGTAAATTCTTTCGCTATGATCTTATCTCTTTTAAGTAACTAAAATCTCTTAAAATTGACTTTAAAAGCAATTTTGTTTTAAGTGCACATACAGGACCATGTAGTTTATGGCAATTTCTTATTAATAAGAGGCTTTTATGTGTAGCCGGGAGTTAGTGCCATCCCAGGGGCGACATTAACGTTAATAATAATAAAATGTGTTATTGCCAAGAACAAGAATATTTCTGATTTTGCCTCTTCGTGGCAGCTTCTTCAACCTTCGTTTTCCTTTTAACCAGTTTTGCAATTCTCCTGGATTTCTGTCATAGGTGTAAATCATTTTCTAATCGCAGCCACCAGATCACATGCACACGCATCAACCAGTACACACACACACATATAGGCACACACTTGTGTGAGAAACAGTGAAAATTACGTATACGCAGACACTGCACACACTGAGATTAAAATTATATGCTTCTTGTTGATTTTTGGGGAATTTCAGTTTGAATTTTTTGCATATTTTATAAATCAGAGAAGACTTCAAAGCTCTTTAAGAGTTTTTCAGTTTTTCTTAATCAGCATCAGGAGCTGAGTCAATCTAGCCATGTCCGTCTGTCCGTCTGTCCGTTCGCTTGTCCGTCTGTTCTTGTTTCCTTCTCTTTTAAAATGCTATCTCAGCTTAGACTTCCTTGGGGTCTCTAGATCTTCTCCCTGTGATCCCATTTTCTTTATATTCTTTTTATCAAATTTCTGTAACTCCTATTCCGTTCCACCTATTTTCTCTCAGTGCAGTCAATAGTGCTAGGAATTAACAATGAGCTGGCAACGATGTTAACTGGAAAATGCTTTTCGCTTTTCGCTGAGCTGTGGCTGTGAATGCCATTTGGGAGTGAGTTTTGAGGTATGTACGCCTTCGTCCTCGGCCCCTGGGACTTTGGGTTTAGCGGATGGAGCTGGGAGCCGGGAGACTGGCGCTCAAGCTGAAGCTGGAACCTGGGAGCTGGAATTTGGAGATGGGAGCATATTGGCGGCCACTGTGGGTCGGCGGTTTGGCGGTTAGTTGGCCCCGCCTCCACCATGGGTGCAATGAACCCGCCGCCCGCTGTTAAGTATGCAACACGGAACAAGGAGCTTAATTGGTAGCCAAAAAAATCCATCGAAAACAATTTTCCACCATTCGCTTTCATTAGGGGATATATATATATATATTATTTAAATTTTTAAATATGTGGCTAATACATTAAGGTGCAAATAAAAAAATTCCGAGTAAATGCTATTTACTTTCCGCAGCTGCTCATACATTGTTTTTTGAATTGAATCCTTCAAGGAAATGCGGTGCTGGGTATTAGTATATATTTTTCCCATACATATAACATATATAAATATATATATTTTATTTGATTTAAGGCTTTTTTAAATAAATTATTGTTGTAATTAAAGCCATATATTTTTTAGTGATTAATATTTCATGGAGTTCAGCATTTATGACAGTTTTTTATCAAATTATATCAACTTTAATAAGTTTGTAAAAGCTAAGAAACTTCTGTATGATTTCTTTTGTCCTTGTTGCTTCTTAATCCATATTGTTGATCTTTAAATTTAAGATTGAGGTATTTTTATTTTGTTTTATTTATATTTATATATTTATTTTTGATAACTTCAGGGCATATATTGTGAATGATCGTAGGTTGTCCAGGGATTGGTTGTCTTATTGGTGTAACCATGATCGGGTAAAACTTTGGGTGTACGATAGTAATTCTTTGTTTGGTTAATATAATCCTATAATTATTTAAGCTAGAAATAAATTCATTTTTATAATATAATTTCCTACTAACCTTTTCGTTTCTCCTTTGATGGACCCATAAAGGACCCTGAGACCCAAAGTTCTGACCTTCAATGGCTGGTTTCACCTGAACCACTGCCGATGTGGGCGTGTCACCAAATTGAGGCTTTGAATGTGATCTCAAACTCAATTTGAGATCTATACTGGGCGGTGGTTCACGACGAATTCGCTCCTCGATCTCATAGAGCTCTTGCTACAAATAAAGAAGATAATAAGGCCGTGATCTATCAGATACTTTTAAATTAAGAAATGATATAACCTCTTCAACCCTGCTGACTTACCCGATTTTTATAGACCATACAGCAGGCACGAAGTGTAAAGTAATAGATAATCTCCACTCCGGAGAGTAGACTGAATCCTAGGAAAAGACTGGCTATGCCACCGAAAGACACCAGAAGATCCACCCAACCAAATAGAACTTCCCGTTTATATCGGATAATGGGCCAGGTAAGGAACTCCACCAGCACACCTGTGCTCTCTGGCCGGTCCACACTAAGGTAAGAGCCAGAAGAAGGTGATTTCAATAGAATATCAAAGAAGAACTTAAGAAAAACTTACATTTTGATGAGTTTATCAATGTTAAAAACGGTCTTTGAACAGCTAAGCTCACACTGAAGGCAGTCCTTGATGTTGGTGATATTCGCCTTGAACTCATTGAGGCAATCCAGATCCTTTAGCATGCACATGGGAACATTGACTGAGAGCAGGAAATAAATATAATCCCATCAACATTATTTTCACATAATGTTTGTACAGGTAAGTAAATTAATAAGATGCTTAGGATCTACCTTTCTCTGGCCTTACCTATGGGCTTGTAAAATGGTGGATTACACTTGCAAAGCTTTATGGCCTTGTTCATCCGACACTGTTTCATGCAGGAGGAGAAGGTATATGCATCTGGGAAATAGTTGAGCTTAACCTCATCACTGAAAATGCATTTCCTCTGCCCAATAGATAGCTGCCGAGCATCATCCGTGGTGTAGGTATTCTTCTTGGATATCCTAACCTCCACCAGCTGACTCTCTGACCAATCGATCTGGGCATTAAAGTCAGAGCCAAAATACTCCTCATTTGAGAATATAAAGATCTTTTCAGAGGATGTTTAAATTAGATTTGAATTAAGAACTAAGCCCAAAGAGCCTTACCCTGGAAGTGCTATTAGGCACAAAGAAGAGTGCCCACTTTTTGTCCGTCTCGTAAAGATCATGGGGAGCTCCCGTCTTGACACTTGAAACAAGAGAAAGTTAATAAAATTAATCAAATTAATTAATATGTGTAATAATTTAACTTACTCCTCAGTGGCCGTTGACTTGAAGCGACTATTGAAGGCATAACAAAATCCATGCTCTGTGTAAATGGGTTCAAAGTGCTCACAGCAGGGTATCTCCTCATCTCGATATTTGCAGGAGACAAAGGTACTTTCACAGCTTATATGAGCCTCGAAGGCCCACTGCCTTAGGGTATTCTCCTCCAGCTTGACCTTGGGTATTGACTGGGCCAGAAGTTTGGCATCACCAATTCTCTCAAAGCTCAGTGAAGTAAGCACCTCCAGAAATGAAGTGTACTTGGGAACCTCGTCTTCGTCGTAGTTTCTATTATCAAAGGGGAATTAGGTACACAACTTTATATCTATGACTCCTTTATATCTATGACCCCAAAGGTCAAAGGTTGCAAACTATGGGTCGATACTCACGCCAGGGTCTTGTATACAACAGCTTCGGTTTTGTCATGGTCAAAGGCTGCCTCTGGACAGACAACGGTGGTGGGAAAGACAACATTCTGATTGTGAAAATCCGTATCCAGACCGGTGATAGTGGGATTTGTTTGGAACTTCTCCCAGAGACTCATAATGATGACCAGAGCGGTGACAGCTCCAATTGAGGTGAAGCAGAACCACATGAACTTCTCACCAATGGGTCTACCCGATTCGGCTATATAGCGAACACCGTGCAGCGTTGAGTTCTGGAAGAACTCCTTCGTCTGATAGATGAGGCTACGCCGGAAGATGACCAGTGTCTCGAGGGCGCGCCGACGCCTGGATGGCATTTCCGCAACCGGATGGCGTTTCTCTTGCGGCATTTCCGTTTCAGGAACATTGCTCGCCGACGACCCAGTCCCAGTCGATTCAAAGTCACCGCAATGACTGACCTAAAGTCGGATTAATGGAGGAGGGTTTAGTTTGGTTTGGTTTTGGAATCGATGCGTGGGTCATTAGTGCCATAGCATTCATGTTTTAATTTTTTTGTTGGCCCTAAAAGCCTTTCATTGTTTATGCACTGACGCTTGCATGCCTCTGATTGAGTCTCGAATTGGGGCAGTTAATATATCCTATCTAGATGGATATACTCTTACCAGGCATAGTATGAATCGCAGACTGCAAAAGCTAAAATAATTAATTATATGGAAATATTTGTTAGACTTAAAAGGTAACTAGATTTTGAGGTTTGATTTGAGATGTCTGTTTTTAACCATCAATTTATTATATAGTATATTATAGAGTATTAAATTATGATATCAACTGGAAAAGCTGTAAAAAGCACTGTTTCCAATCCTCTCAAATATATATGTAATTATATTCTATTTCAGCATAATTGGGAAATGTGATTTAGTCATGTCCAGCTCTCTGTCTGCCCTGAACCCTTAAAGATATAAGAGCTAGGACTACCTATATATATAATATAGCAAATATATCATATAGCCAATTAATTACACAGATAATTTATCCTTAAGACTAACTTTAAAGAAGTCGTTTTTCTATTTCCTTGTAAAGTAATCTCATAAAAATATACACCGTTCAAACTTATTTCTGTTCTTTTCCATGTTTCTAAACAGATGGAAAATTTGTTTTCAGTTTTGTTATCGATTTATTTATTTTAAGTCAGCATCTAGTAGTCCTTGAGATTTACATTTAAAAAGCAGAAAATTCTTTCGAGATTTTTCCATTCAGTTTCCGAATTTTCACTCAGCGACAACAGCACGGAAAAAATATATTTCTACTATTTAAATTGAATTGATAGTAAAAAGAAAAATGGCAGAGATTAAGCGAGAAATAAAAAGTAAGTTTATTCAGTTGGAAAATGTGCCATAAGGGAGTTCTTTTGTCCTAATATAACCACTCCCCATTCTATTCCCAAGAAACCCGCGAGGACTTGCCTGCTGTAAAGGAACTTGATAATTTGTTTTCTGATATGTTCCTCAAGTTGAACCAGTTTCGAAAGAATATCGATAATGTGGTATCATCCTTGGAAACTGTAGGGGTGGAGTCTCTGGTGGATGATACCAAGTCGTCGAAACTTCAGGATACAGAAATACCTACAAAGACAACTGATTTGAAGATCGAGAGTACTCGCTCCACTCCCCTTTTTTATTCAATGATACCGATGCCTGTCTCCGGAGTCACCAAGGAACTCACATATACACCTTTAAATGTTCCGCCACCAATTCCGGTCAAAGAGGTGACCACTCCAATTAAGGAGAAGCCGAAGGGTCAACCTAACACTTTCCTCAATAATAAAGTACCAATTGAGGTCTTACGCCAAAATACAATTGGACCATCACCACTTCCAAAGACATGTCCAAAGGTAATGCTGACCCCAAGATCAAAATCCGCACCAAGCCGACGACAAATGCTATGGTATTGGACTTAGAGGCACACAAATGAAATCCTTGGAGAACTTAACCTTTTACAAGGAAGTCAAGACATACATTCCCAAATCAAGATATTTCCTTGATGACAACACCGCAATTTATACAAAAATGTATACATTTTCCATATCAACTTGTTGGGTTCTCAAATTAAAAAGGTTCTAGAACATTAATCAGCGTATTTTTTAAGCTTTATAATAGGGTTCCTATCTTTGAAGATGATAGCAACTTCAGACTGTTTATGGGAGATCCTGGATAATCTTGAAGGAGAGGCTCCTGCCTCTATTGATCCAGCTTCTTCACAGTTGTATCAATATGCATTTATATATTTTAAAAAATATATAAATTAGACTTTTAGTCCTAAATCCGCTGAAGCTAAAAGAAAAGCTAGGTTGATCGCAGCTAAGCATACATCAGTCCCAAATGGATAAATGCCTGTATGAATAGCTGGTTTAATTGGTCAAAGCTGTCTGACCAGCTTCCGGCGCCGCCTCGCTTTCAAAAATAAAAAACTAAATAAAATAAAGTAAAATAATAAAAAAAAATGCAAGCAAAAAAGAAATCCCTGCCATGTTGTGGATGTTGTCCACTCCACACTCAACTTGCATTCACTTCAGTCCCACAGTACGGAGAAACTTCACAAGTCTTGTGTGAATTTCTGACACGGCTCAGACCCTCTTTGTTCCCTTAGTGGCCCCTCCCTAGCCATGGCCATGGAGTGTTCTCAAGTTTCACAAGAGTGCAAAGAGGGGTTTATTTTTTATTTTTTTTGGTAGGGATTTGCAGGACAAAACAAAAGAACCTGATGGCGGTGGTCAGATAATCGAGGCAACTGGCGCCAGTCGGGATAAGTGCCCGCTCCAGTCTAAGTTATTCCAACCCCAAAAGATCCGAAGAGAAACTATAGAGATGGCGTTGGAGGAAGGATAAAATATCCCTAGGAAAAGTATACTTAGGACCTGATCTAAAATCATCCAAGAGAACCCCCGTTCCTTAATAGTATTGGGTTGTATATTTCAGACCTGGCTTTAACTCTTCGTTCGCTTTCTGACGTTTATTTTTATGGTCGCTTTAGCCTTCTTACCAATGTATTCTCTGGCCGGGCCGGTATTTCTTTGCCCCTCACCTGCAGATACAGGTAGGTTCAGTTCGGTTCGGTTCGGATGGCTTCCTTATCAGCGATCATTTGTCAAAGCCTTGCCAGTGAAAAGTGGTTCGACCACTGAACGAAATGGCAACAGAAACCAATTTGTTTGCATCTTCGTTTGCTCTTCCCCGAAATTCGTCTTCAAGGGAAGGGTATCGAGGGTTGGGAACCAGAGGGGAAAGTGTTTATATATTATGTAAAATAAGGATATTTTTTATACCCTCGCAGGGTATAATAATTTTAGTTAAAACACTCCACAAACTAGCCTATCAGTTTTAAAGCTCTCTAAATAAAACTTTGCAGCCAGTCTTCTATATACTCTAATTAGTTAATAATTTAAAACGGGCAGGATCGAACGACTATATTATATAGCTGCCATAGGAACAATCGGAAAATATTTAGAACAAAAATTATAGCTTTTCCCGTTTTCAAGATATTATCATCTAATTTAAGATAAAGCTATATTGTATTGTTTTATAATTTCGGTATTAATTTAATTAAAATCGGATGACTATATCATATAGCTGACATACCAACGATCTTTAAATATCGAGGAAAATGCAAAACTGTGAGCGTAATGCTAAAAATTAGGCCTCTCCCTCTCCCTCTCTAGAGACATCTACTACTCTCTAACTCTCTATGCCTAGCGCTAGAGTTATCTCTTTCTCTCTCGCTCTCACTTTCTCTGTTCTCTTTACCCGGGGACTATAAATAGAGGCACTGATGGCCCGCCGCCTCAGTAAGTGCGCAGCCTCCCCCCTGTTTACATCTCTGGTGATAGTGGTAGTGATAGTGATAGTGCCCTTCGACTCCAAATGTATCACCTGACCAATGCAATGCATCCGGATAACCAGGAAGAAGCGCACTTCGATGATGATATTACTCTACACTGGATGGAATTCTAGAATGATGACGAAGGATAACCATGTGCCCTCCACTGCGGTAAGTCTTAACTATGACTATTATATTATATATATATATATATATATATGCTATAGAAGAGATTGTTTATAATTAGCTGTGCATTAATTTTTCAATTATGTCCCTTATTGTCATGAATCTTAATTAATACCCTTGCAGAGTATGATAAACTCGCTGTGAAGTGAAGGAGTCGTTTCCGACCCTATAAAGCATATATATTCTTGATCAGCATCGAGTGCCCTATCGATCTAGTTATGTTTCCAGGAAACAAATTTTTTTTCAAAATTTGTTAATATTTTAACGATATAACCCCTTATAAAATTTGGAAAAAATGTAGTAATTTTTGTTTTTCTAAAAAAATAGCTAGATCGATTCAGTTGTTGATGCTGATCAATAATATATATATGATTTATAGGATCGGAAATGACTCCTTTACATAATTACAAGCTTCTGAACAAAATTATAATACCGTGAAAGGTATAAAAAGCTTGTAAAAAAGTAAGATTTGATTCTATTCTATAATTTAAAAAATATATTCAATAATTAATTATTTGTATAAATATATTCAAGTGTTATTATTAATTATTTAATTAATTTTAGCAATAAATCTTTGCTTTTTAATTCGCGAAAAAATTCTACATTGTTGAAATTACTAAAGGCAGTTACGAGTTAGTTTAGTTTTGGTCTAATTTGTACCCAAAATCTTTATAAAGTCAAATAGAAAATTAGGCACGCCTCATAGGGCTCTCCATTATTAACGACATAAATGACGAACAAGAATTAGAAATTGCCTTGGGAAATATATTCATAATTTATTTCAAATTATTTCAAAAACTTTTTACAAATTCCAACAAATTTTGATTACAAAAAAAAAAATAAAAATAAATTTAAAACGTAGTCTCAGCGACCACTGCCACTCGACGAGTCCAGCTCGGAGGCGGTACGTACCTCCCGATATTTACTAAAAAGTCCACGCACCTTGTTTAGCGGCGTCTGGAATGTCTGCGCCGTCGGGAATGTCTGCGCGGCAGCCGCCAAAGATTTAAAAGGCGAAACTGGCGATAATGAATTGCCGATGAAGCTGGCTGCCGCTGCTGCTGTTGCTGCTGGTGGTGGTGGCGGCTGAATACTGAGATTGGGGCTGGCACGTCGCCCTCCTTTAATTATGCCATCAAAGGAACCTATTTTCGGTGTGGCCAGAATGGCAACGATCGGCTTGGGTGGCTTGCTCGATGCTTTGCTTTTGCCAGCCCACCAGCAGTGATCGGGTTTTATCGTCTTCTGAACGTTCTTTGGCGACGGAAAGAGTTCCAGATCTGCAGCGGAGAAGGTTTCCATGTTGGCTCTCCAAGCATAGACACGCGGTCTCGTTTCCTCATCCAATTCCACATTAATAATGGCATTCAGAACGTCAACATCCCGTTTCGTTGGCTCTTTGCTGCATGGGCATGTTAATATAAATATAAAATAAATTTAAATGTATGAGACAGCTGGGTTACTCACCCATATATATATAATTGGTAGGCCCACTGAGGTGTCATGCTCTCTGGCGGCGTTCTAAAGTTATCCTCGTCACTGCTAGAACCATCATCACATACAGTCAGTGTCTCTAGGCAGTCATACTGCAAGCATACATTAAAAATATATATATAAATTGGGTAACAAATATTCTGGCCAAGACTTTACTTACATATAAAGTCTTGTCGTTATCTTCGGATGCAGAGGCGGTAGCGGCAGCGACAGCGGCTCGCAGGGATTCGGTGCGCTTCCGGCGACTGCTCTTGCGGCTGAGATTGTGCGGGACAACCCACTGGCAGGGACAGCTTTGCTCCGCCTCCCAGGCGCTAATGTACAACTCCTCGGTATTCACAGCGTCCGGCAGCTGATGAACGGCAGTGGAACCCGGTGTCTGTTCAAGCTTTTGCAGCAGGCTGCTACACCAGCAGCCCAAATGCTGTTCCCGGCCACGCTCATCCGCGGCGAGTAGCTGGAGCAGCTTGCGCAGCATTTGAAGCAGGAGCAGACGCATCGCCACATTCACCTCCTGTGAGTCATACACATAGCTGGCCACCAAGTGGGCAATGCGGGAGTGCACCTTGCTAAAATCGACGTGAGTGAAGCGGGCGTCTATCTGAAGAAATATTCACATATTGAAAAGGATCTAGAAATAATATGTATTCAAGGTGCACGCTCTCACCTTAAAGCTAGCGACTAGAGTCTTGAGTCTCTTCAGCTCGGCGAGCAGCATGTCGTTGATGGTCACCTCCTTGATATTGATAATCAGGGTTTTGGTGATCCGCTTGGCAAACACCTGCAGCGACTTCTCCACACAAGTGTACGGCGTCTGGAATTCGGTGAAAGTGGGCACAACCTCAGCGGTATTGGCAGCGGACCTGTCCATCTGTTGCTGTTGCTCACTGGCCACCAGATCAAGACTTTGATACAGCTGGGCAAAATTCATCATTGCATCCTCCTTCTTTGCCTGCTCGCTCTTCTCCACCAGATGGGCCTCCAGTCGATCCAGACCCTCGGCCGTTCGAATGTCCACGAAGGCGTCAAGAAAGTCCCAGTATTCCCGCCACTCCAGCAACTCCTGGCTGGCCAACTGCCGTCCGATTACCTCCAGGCCCTTTTCGATATCCGAGTTCTTAATGTGTCGCTCGCGATAACTTTCTGTGTACTCGCTGCCGTTCCTCGATAGATTTATCAGGCTTAGGTCTAAGACCACGCTCTCATCATCACAGGTGTCTGCCATCTTGGCGATATCGTTATTGTTACTTTCGCTCAGATTACCATTACTACTGCTGCTGCTACTGCTGCCGCCTCCGGTCGACTCAAAGGGTAGCCTGCGTGCCGTACGTATCGTACGGTCCGTTCCACCACCATTACCATTGGCACTGCTGCTCTTGGGAATCTGCGCTGGCCTGCGAGATGGCGAGACAATGGGTGACTTTACGCAGCTCCCTGCACGAGTCGGTGTTTTCCAGCGCTTGTAAAAGTTGAGTGCCTTGTCGCGGGACATTGGTCCTGCCAGAGCGCTGATGGACAATTGTGTACTGAGAATGCCGCATTCGTCCTTTGGCTGCAGGTTCTGCAAGAGAATCCTCATCCTATGAATTCTTACAATTCCAATGGAAATGATTGTTTCTGAAGGCATTGAATTAGAGCGAGACAATGCTTATTACTTGTGTATGCATAAATGTTAATGCGTGGCATAATAGACAAAAAAGCAACCCTAATTAAAATACATCTCTAATTATCTGTCTACTTAAATGAACCATCTATACTATATAAAAAGTTGGGCTACAAATGGGTTCCATGGTGTAAATCCTATCGCACTCACCGGTGGCTGTTTTGGTGAGAAGGGTTTACCCACTTGGGGTGGCAGTTCATTGGCCACGGATCTCAGCACGGGCACATAATGCGGATCGCACATGAGCACATCCAATTTCCTGTTGGCCTCCGCCGCAGGTCGTTGGCAGATGAGCTATGGTAATAATGGGCAATTTATTAATACATATTAATTGATACAAATACTAATTAAATACTCACATCCTTGGGCTGCAGTCCATCGATATTCTTTAGCGATTTGCACTGCGGATAGGCGACGAGCACCTCGACTACGTTCGCATGACCATGCTTAGCTGCCAGGTGAAGTGGCGTCTCGCCGCGGGCACTGTCCGGCATGTTTAGATAGTAATCCAAGAGACTTTCGTTTAAGGCGGAAAAGAACATGTGACTGCTACCCTTTTTGCCCGCATACAGTTGCGTGAAATCCCTGTCTGAGATGGTTTTTAGTAGCAATTCGGCTATTTTAGCCTGATTCTCCTGCGCACAGATGTGAAGTGCATTGTAGCGACAGCCCTCGGTCAGCCAGGTGGGCGTATCACCGCTGCTGATAAGAAAGCGTGGATTATCCCACACAATTTGCTTCACCCTCTCAAGGTTGCCACGCTCGATCTGCCGTCGAAATTCCTGCAACTCCTGCTTGCCCGGTGCCCGGAACTGTGGACGCTCTCCTCCGCTTCCGGACAGCTCCTGCTGATGCTGCTGACGGCCATTGGAAATGATGCCACTGCCACTGCCCGGCGAGGAGGTGGGCGAGCTGCTCAAATGTAAGCTGCCGCCCATGGAGGCAAAGCTATTGGCGCTGATACCACCGATGGGAATGCCACTGTGGCTTCCTGTAGGCGAGAATGAGTTATACGAATTGTCCGTGGAATTTGTTGAGCTCTTATAGCCAATGCTGATGCTCTCTTTAAGAAATTAAACAAATTTGAGAATGTGCTGTGTATAGTATTTGTATTTTTTGGGATTACTTACTGCTGCTGGGAGTCTTTGTCTTGCCAAATCTCTTTAGGGACTCTATGCTCTCGAATCCGTACTGGACGTAGCTCTCGGCCTGCTCCTGGTTGGGAAACTCACGCAATCGTCCGTCCTTAAAGTGACGCAGGACGTTCAGTGCATGGACTTTCTCCGTGAATATCAGCCAAAGGGGAGAGTCGGCTGCTCGGATGGTCCGATGGTGATCGAGGGATAAATCAAATAACAAATAAGTTAGCTATTCGGTTGGTCACGCCATCATCACGGCGAATGAATGGCGAAAGTCGCACGAGCCGAGAAATGTGTGAAGCAAAACAAAATCAAAACAAATGCGAGGTGGCGTTGGGTGGGCGGGCATTGGGAAATTCTATATATATATATTTATATATACATATGCGTGTGACGTAGTTGTTGGCACTACGCCGGCAAAAAAATATTCCTAGACCTAGAACAGAGCACCATCGATGCAGGGATTTAGGTTGTCTACATTAAAATATATACATTTATTTTGTTAACTTCCAAAATAATTTCCTTTTGATGTGTTTCAATAGGTTTTATATACCATAACCCTTAATATCTTGCTACCATCTTCCAGCTTTCCAGCCTTAGCATCAACAGCCGGGACGATTTAGACATGTTTATATTTATTTTGTATTTTAAAAGAACATCAAATTAATTGGTTAAGGTACTTTACAGATCGACTTGAATTAATCTACCAATTGTGTTTTTATATTTTCTTTGCTTTTACGATTCTGCTTTTCCTTTGTTTTCTTTTTTCCTTTCTTTTTTTTTCGTGTTCTGGGCAACGACTGTTGACTTGGTCTAAATGGCTTGGGACAAGGGGTATAGCAGAGACACGGACATAAACTCAGACGTTAACCGCCTCCAAGAACTTGAGTTTAACAAACTAAAGTTAATGTACCCTCAAAATATGTAGGATCTAACAGCTATAGGATGTAGTTTACGTTCCTAGAACTTATGGAGTAGATATATATTTATGAATATACTTTATACAATTGAAAGTATCTCCTTTTGACCCATATTAATATGCCCTGCAAGGGTATAACAACAAGTGCACTCGTCAGCCGGCAATGATATATATTTATAGTGAATATATTGAATCCGGGGACTAACTACAGACACACTCACTAGCTGGGGTACTTGTTCCTACAGCTGGTATTATAAATAAATTGTTAAAAAATGATGAGAATTTGTGGCTGTCACATAAAATTATTTGGGGTCACTTAAGGTATAAATAAAATTGCAAAATTAAGAAACACCGAACGAAGATATACCGAAGTTATAGTTGAGTTTTTTGTTAATTAAGTTAATGTTAATACGACGGTTTTTCTTCTCTCTTAGGAATACAAGAAACGTTAAATATAATACAGGGCTGTATTATATATATTTGAAAAGCACCAATGCCCTGATCCTATCAGTATGACCTCATATGTCTGGGTTATACCACTTTTGTGGAAGTGAGGAGTAGGAGGTCAAGGTCCTAGTAATGCAGCCCCACTTGGAAGGGGGGCATTGACTGGAATCAACGGGCAGCAATCTTTTATCGTTTTCGTAATCGAATTTAATTGGATTACACGTTCCCATTGAAAAGGAGAGCGGAAGCGGGACACTGGCATTGAATTCGATTGGTAAATTGCAATTGTTTACAATTTGTTTACACCTAAATCGAAATTACCGGCTGAATCAATTGGGTTTTCTACCTTTTTATTTTTACAGAATATTTTTAAAGAGGTATTTCTGGATATAGTGACTTAGTCATGGCTTTAAAAAGACTCCGAGCGACAATTATTCAAAATCAATACAAAATAAAGGAATTTTCAATTCAAGAGAACTAATTTAAAGTACCCTGGAGTTAGGGAGTTTCCATTTTGATGATTTTGGGAATTTCCCAAGGAATCATTATCAACTCAAAACCCTAATAAAATGTATAAATTGTATTATTTGTTTACAAAACTGAACTTCATTTAAAGTTAATATCACCTACCATAATTTTGAATAGAACTAATTTAATTTCCTCTTGTTTTTACCTCTACTAAGAAATGTATTTAAAATCGTATAAAAAATTATTTTCCCTATTTAAATCTCAAAACTTGCAATAAGCCAAAATAAATCAATTGAAAAATTTCTGTTAGAAAGAAATGATATTCAAAGCATTACTCTGAATAATAAATTGTGTAAATACAGTAGTACGTGGAAGCATACTGATGTGTCGTGTACGCCCACCCAGTTCCAGGGTATTACAAATATAGCAACAAGCGGTAAATAACTGGAACGCAGCGAACGCACCCGCACAGAGTCACACACACGTACATAGGTACACCGCAACACTAGCCCCATCTCGCTCACACTTACGTGGAAACTCGGAATCCTCCGGCAGCACTGCAGCCAGTCCCGATCCAGATGCAGGCCCATTCCCAGATTTACTGGCATCCAGCAACTTCAGGCTCACTGCCGCAATCGAGCCCGCACACTGCGCCGCCCTTCCTTCAAATACCGCCTTCGATGGCGGTATATAGACCGCGAAGTAGGACATCTCTCCAGATGCAAGATTCTGGACAATTAAAAACAACAACAAAATGAAACAAAAACAACATTAGGGAGGGGAGGGAGGTAGAGAAACTGTTCTCGGTGTTTTGCTTGCCGCCTGTCTCACGACGTCTGTGTATGTAAATACAATGACGCAAAACACAAAACACCTAGTACAGCGGGAGTGACGGGATTTGGAGCGACAAGTCTCCGCCATTTTAGAAGTTGCCAAGATGGCGATGCATCGGTGCTACACTTACCTTTTACAAAAGTTCGAAACGCGTCTCATAGAACATCTAAAATCTCGTTGGCCCCGCTTTGATGATATGAAATTTACAACTATTCTGGGGATGGGGGCGTCCCAAGCAGTGTGGCCGTGCCTCGTCCAATGGCGAAATACCATAAATACTGAAAAATACCACTCTACCAAGGAAAACTATAGGGTATTGGCTACATAAATGGTTTATTTGTTTTATATCAAGCGGCTGTTTTTAGACAAATCTAATTTCTAAAAATTGGTATAATATATATACGAATAATATATTTTAAACTATATATATGTACAAAGTTTTATATAACAACTTTTCTAGTTACCGAAACGTATTCGAGGCTGTTATAGGAATAGGAATTTAGATGATATTGAAAAGTTTCATCGGTAAATTTATATATTTAAATGGAAAAGTTTAATTGGAAAATATATATCAATATAGAGAACTTTGATCGAAAAATATATATCGCTCAATGCAGATAGAAAATATTGTAAAATTGCATAGACCAAAATTTTGAAATATTGAAATGTGACACAATACTTATTTATATTTATGTCGCGAAAAACATTAAAAAATGACTTAAATTATTTATAATATGCTTAAGATTAGTTTTTTAATTTCCATGACATCCTTGAAAATGGTGGTATTGAAAATATAGATATTATAGACCTACTAAAGTCCCCAAACCACAACCAATGACAACAAATTAATGCATAGCTATTTTTTATAAGTACCTTGCAAACTAACTACCTCAAAAGAAGCTAGACTCATAAAATATATAACTAAAAACCCAATATGGGAGACAAGGAAATAAAAAATGATCGCAGTGTAATTTATAAAGCAAGGACGCCACCTGGTGGTCAGTTATGTTTTTTTCGGTATTTCACTCATAGACTGCAGATCGCACGGTCTTATTTGGTATTTTTTCTGCTGGTTCCTACGATATATTTGAGCAACCTCGGCTGCGGTCACACTTAACATAACGTTCGTTTCGACAGGTTGCGAGCGGGTTTCTCGCGCGTTTTTGCGTCTTTTTTTTATCGTGTGTGTTTGTTGTGGGTGTTTGGCGTGCTGCTACCAATGTTGTTGCTGTTCTAGTGCGGCGCGCGTCTTTATTGACGAAAAAGAAAAAGGAATAAGTGAATTATTTAAGCCTAAACAGTGTCTTCAAACAAAATCAATCGACTACGACAAAACGCAAATACAACAAATTCCAAACACAGGTTGGTTTTCAGGGTAAGCTACGCTTGACTTTAATTAGCTTCTGTTTCCAAGCGTTTTTTTTTCTCAGGGATACACAGCAAGGGTGTGTTTTCCTTCGTGTGTGGGTGGTTGTGTGTGTGTGAGTGTGCCTGTGTGCGTTTTGAACCTGTCTCCTTGCTAAAAATCAATAAAACAAAAGTCAAAACACTAAAGTGCACGTCCTTTTGCACACAGTAGTCCCTCGGAATGTTGAAAAGGGCAGCCATATTTGATTTTGGTTTTATGTAGGAAAATATTCCTTAAGAGGATGCAAACTATCTGTAAGCAAACATACGAATTGTTTATATGAGGCATACTTAAGGATATATTAATCAACTTCAGTTAGTTAAAGTGATCTTTCTTGCCCTTGCTAATCGTAAAAGAAAGAAGTCATTTTTATTAGTTCACTTTGTAAAGAGTGCACTGTGGTCGGAGTAGAAGGATCTCAGAGAGAAGGAAGAGAGGAGCATATCTTACTCTCTATCCTTTGCTATTGTTTCTTCTTATTATCTCATTCTAATAAGAGTGCACTGTGGTCGGAGGAGTATAGGGATCATAGAGAGAATGAAGGAGAGGAGCAAAGCCCTACTCTCTGCACGTTTGCAATTGTTTGTGTTTGAGAAGGTGGAATGTCAGAGGAGTGTAAGGATCTCAGAGAGAAGGAAAGAGAGGAGCAGTGCTTGCACTTTTGCAATTATTTCTTCTGCTGCAGCAAGCAGGAGTGAGAGAGAGAGAGAGAGAGAGAGCGGGAAAGGGGGAGCTATGAACAGCTGCTCCCAATGAGTACAAGTGTGGTGGTTAATAAAAAGACCGTTAAACGAGGCTCACTTAGTTAGTCGAGCATGGCCAAAACGCCGGAGTTGCCAATTAAGAGCGGGCCAAAAACAAATGAAACTACAGTACACCACGGTTAACGGTAATTAAGTGATTGTGCTTAGCCAATTGGACTTTATTAAGTGTTTATTCGTTAGTTAAATTTTTCAATATTTAACTTAGAATTTTGTAATTTCATTTGTAATTTTTCATAATGCACATATTTTTGTTATCTATCTTATTATTTGCTTAATTTCGATATAGATTTTATTGTTGTTTTGATTCGTGACTTAACTTTACAATACCCCAGGTATCAGGTGATCTATTATATAGCGATTTAGTAATAGCCTGACCCCTATTAGTGTCCGACTTTATCTCTCTAAAGCAAGCGATTTGTTATTACTTTTTTTATTTAATAGCACAGTCAGCGGGCAGCTTGTTTTTTTTTTAATGCCTTTTCTAACTGGATTGGCTTTTAATTATTTACACTTTGCCAGCTGCCATGCACTGATTCTGATGCTACTACCTCTCTTTTTACAGTTTTTTCTTTCTTTAATCATTTATCTGTACCTGTTGTTTTATTTTTATTAGTACATTGTATATTTCTTGCTATCAATTTGTGGCTTTATCTAATCGGAAGCGTGAGGATTCCTATGAGTCACAGTCAAGTGCATTTTCATTGTTGACAAGTTCAAGTGCGTCAATAGCAGGGGTGCCCATAGTTAAGACTCTCAGCAAACGTGCTAACAATAACAATAATAGTTATATCTAGAGAAATAGAAATAGTTTGCATTGCAATTAATTAAATTCTAACTGCCATAGAGCCTACCTGGGCAACAACTACATAAACTCCATAAACATACATATATCTATTTATTCCACACTCTCTGGCTGTGTGTGTGCGAAGAACTTTGAGTCGTTAAACCAGTTTATGACTGGTCGGGCATAGAGGCCACCACGTTAAGTAAGTAGAATCAACTGACGCTGAATCAGCTGCGGATCTTACGGCCATAGCTACTTACTGTGACTGTTCTGGGATCCCTGTAAACATCCATTTTGTTTGGGGTATATCAGGCATTAAGTCTACATACTCAATTCAATAATTATAAACATAAATAGCTGCATAGCTCCTTAACTATTACGTATAATTATGATATTAGAGGGTTTATAAAATCGAAATAGTTTATTCTGAAGAGGTGCTATACTGGGTACATCAAAAGTCGCATAAGAAAGGTATAGAAAGGGGCTTATATATATAAATATGTAGATGAGCACGAAGCGTGCCATTGAAGGCAACTTCCCGCCTATTAGCGTTTAAAAAATAATTTAAAAAAATATATTCAAGACACTCCCGTGTAAAGCCTCTTCCGTTTCACGGTGTTTTCCCCCATTTCAACCTCTTGGTAACCCCTCTTAATTATAAAGCCCTGACAAATGTACTATTAAACTACACAAAATAATACATTTGAATTTAGGCCAATGTCAGAACAGGAGACATGGGAGATTTTGTTGGTTTTTAAAGCATTATCCAAAATAATTGAATGTGAATAATAATGATGATTGAACATTGAGTGATCAAATGGGGCAAGTGTATTGCCAGCGGCGAGGATGGCAGCTTCAGTTTGAACTTCAATTTTAGGGGGAAGCTTTGAAAATTCAAGTCTTCAACAGCTGCGCTTGATATTTACCTCACTTGAGATGTGTATACTCTAACTAAGGGTATTACTAAGAAGTTTGCAGATCTCTCGCTCTCTTTAAATATATTTTATATATTTATACCCATTCTGGGTATTATAATTTTAGTTAGAAGCTTGTAACTAAGTCAAGGAGTCATTTCCGGCCCTAAAAATCATATATATTCTTGATCAGCATTAACAGCCGAATCGATCTAGCCACCTCCGGCAGACAAAAGCAAATTTTGATTTTTTTCAAAATTTTATAAGGGGTTACATCGTTAAAATTGTCAAGAAAAAAATTCAAAAATTTTAATTTTTTTAAAATTTAAAATTAAGTATGCAGATTTATTATCCTAATAAAAACTAACATGGGACAGCTTTCCGAATTGAAATTAATGATTTTTTGGCTTAGTTATGAGTTTTTTAGGCTTTGAATTGTTATATAAAAATATCAATAAATACCAATTCAAAGAACGCTATTATTTTAAGCTTAGTTATGCTGTTCTACTACTGATACTATCCCATAACTTATTGCAAACTGCATAAGTATTTGTATACTTAATTGTAACAGAGTGTAAACTCTTCGGCTTCTTCAAAAAGGCCTTCCCTTCTGTTAAAGTTTTCAATTTGTTTGATTTACTTCACACACTTCCTTGTTGTCTCGACTTTGAACTTGGCATCTTCGTGAAGATCGTGGGCCTATTGACCTTCCAAGTTCTCTAGGATCGATCCGTGGTGTTAATTTTTTATGCTTTTAATTTTTTTCCACCCGTATTGACCCATTTGCTGCCACATTATGGCACAGCAAAACAAACGGAGAAAAAGATAACAAATAAAAAAGAAAACATATTAATTCAACGGATTGCAAATGCAGCAACAATGGCAATAGTTTAGTTTATTGAACGCACAATAGGCTGCTTGGCACATGGAATACATATTTCTTAACCAAATGAGATGCTTTCGAAAATGGTGTCAGCAATAACAAAAAACAACAACAATAGGATGCACGTGGCAAATACCTAATAAATAATGCTAACAATACAACAAAAACAAAAGCAGAACAGAGATAATTTATCTGTTGATAATTTATTTTTTTAATTACCTTCAAAAATTTATTTAATCTTTAGTTAATCCTTCGATAAATCTATATTTTAACGTTACAGAATAATAATATGTAATATTTAATATTTAGATATATCAAAGTTTATGATACTTTCGATATGAACTTAAATGCGTTATATTGTTTCGCACATTTATTATCTATATAGAGATTTTCCGCAAATAGTATCCAATTCTTGGATGTTTTTTTCTGTTCATCTTGGCAAAGTATAATTTATCATTTATGGGAAGGATGACTCCGTCTTTCTTTCGATTTTAGCATAATCACGGGATTAATGATGCTACCTTGAGTTTTTAAGTGAAAAAGCAAATACGAACTAGTACCGTTGCAGCAGTTGCAGTTGCAGTTGCAATAAAAATACCGATTTCATTGTCATTTTATTTATTTATTTAAACATATGTATGTTCATATATGTATATACCTATTTGAATAGTTATTGTATATTTTTCATTGTTGTGTTTGCCACCTTTGTTGTTATCAAGCGTAGCGCATAAATTATACACTTTGTCACCTCGATTTGATTACCAAAATTTATGTAAATCGCAACTTAATTTATTTAACTGAAGGCACAGTCATCGACAGAGAGACAGGTGGGCGGGCGTGCTTATAAGTGGACTATATAGTAAAGGTAGTATATAGAAACAAAAAAGGAACCTTACTTCGGCACGCCGAAGTTTGTATACCCCTTAAATTCGATCACTAGAAATTGATACAATATAAATTCTATAAATTTATGTTAAAAAACAATAAAGTAATTCTTGCTTTCATTTCATTCACCGTTTTCCATTTTCCTCTATTTTTTAAGATTGTTTGTATGGCAGCTATGTATATGATATAAAAAACTGGAAATTTTTTTATTAATAAAATTCTCCGATCGTTCCTGTGGCAGCTATATATATGTATATATATAGTCCACCGATTCACCATGCTCCGACTTATATACTAGTAAAATTATATAGCAGAATAACTTCATAGTTTTATTCAAATAGGTTGCTCTTAAATTTGTTCCAATAGAAATCTCGCACATCTGTGCATATGATTCCCAACTTGTTCTAACATCCCCGGAACGAAGTGACTTCTGCCGGCCAAGTCTCAGACATGTGTTGTGTTACCAAAGTTGGAAGTCATTGTTTATTAGTTTTCATAGTTAGTAACTGATCATACATACTTACTTATCATAGTTACTTACTGGCCATAGATACTTACTGTTCAGAGTTACTTAACGCTCAGAGTTACTTACTGGTCATAGATACTTACTGTTCAGAGTTACTTACTGTTCAGCTGCATATAATTCCCAACTTGTTTTAACATCCCTGGAACGAAGTGACTTCTACCAGCCAAGTCTCAGACATGTGTTGTGTTACCAAAGTTGCAAGTCATTGTTTATTAGTGTTCAAAGTTAGTAACTGATCATACATACTTACTTATCATAGTTACTTACTGGCCATAGATACTTACTGTTCAGAGTTACTTAACGCTCAGAGTTACTTACTGGTCGTAGATACTTACTGTTTAGAGTTACTTACTGTTCAGCTGCATATAATTCCCAACTTGTTATAACATCCCTGGAACGAAGTGACTTCTACCAGCGAAGTCTAAGACATGTGTTGTGTTACAAAAGTTGCAAGTCATTGTTTATTAGTGCTCAAAGTTAGTAACTGATCATACATACTTACTTATCATAGTTACTTACTGGCCATAGATACTTACTGGCCATAGATACTTACTGTTCAGAGTTACTTAACGCTCAGAGTTACTTACTGGTCATAGATACTTACTGTTCAGAGTTACTTACTGTTCAGCTGCATATAATTCCCAACTTGTTTTAACATCCCCGGAACGAAGTGACTTCTACCAGCCAAGTCTCAGACATGTGTTGTGTTACCAAAGTTGCAAGTCATTGTTTATTAGTGTTCAAAGTTAGTAACTGATCATACATACTTACTTATCATAGTTACTTACTGGCCATAGATACTTACTGGCCATAGATACTTACTGTTCAGAGTTACTTAACGCTCAGAGTTACTTACTGGTCATAGATACTTACTGTTCAGAGTTACTTACTGTTCAGCTGCATATAATTCCCAACTTGTTTTAACATCCCCGGAACGAAGTGACTTCTACCAGCCAAGTCTCAGACATGTGTTGTGTTACCAAAGTTGCAAGTCATTGTTTATTAGTGTTCAAAGTTAGTAACTGATCATACATACTTACTTATCATAGTTACTTACTGGCCATAGATACTTACTGGCCATAGATACTTACTGTTCAGAGTTACTTAACGCTCAGAGTTACTTACTGGTCATAGATACTTACTGTTCAGAGTTACTTACTGGTCAGCTGCATATAATTCCCAACTTGTTTTAACATCCCCGGAACGAAGTGACTTCTACCAGCCAAGTCTCAGACATGTGTTGTGTTACCAAAGTTGCAAGTCATTGTTTATTAGTGTTCAAAGTTAGTAACTGATCATACATACTTACTTATCATAGTTACTTACTGGCCATAGATACTTACTGGCCATAGATACTTACTGTTCAGAGTTACTTAACGCTCAGAGTTACTTACTGGTCATAGATACTTACTGTTCAGAGTTACTTACTGGTCAGCTGCATATAATTCCCAACTTGTTCTAACATCCCTGGAACGAAGTGACTTCTACCAGCCAAGTCTCAGACACGTGTTGTGTTTTCAAAGTTGCAAGTCATTGTTTATTAGTGCTCAAAGTTAGTAACTGATCATACATACTTACTTATCATAGTTACTTACTGGCCATAGATACTTACTGGCCATAGATACTTACTGTTCAGAGTTACTTAACGCTCAGAGTTACTTACTGGTCATAGATACTTACTGTTCAGAGTTACTTACTGGTCAGCTGCATATAATTCCCAACTTGTTCTAACATCCCCGGAACGAAGTGCCTTCTACCAGCCAAGTCTAAGACATGTGTTGTGTTACCAAAGTTGCAAGTCATTGTTTATTAGTGTTCAAAGTTAGTAACTGATCATACATACTTACTTATCATAGTTACTTACTGGCCATAGATACTTACTGTTCAGAGTTACTTAACGCTCAGAGTTACTTACTGGTCATAGATACTTACTGTTCAGAGTTACTTACTGGTCAGCTGCATATAATTCCCAACTTGTTCTAACATCCCGGGAACGAAGTGACTTCTACCAGCCAAGTCTCAGACATGTGTTGTGTTACAAAAGTTGCAAGTCATTGTTTATTAGTGCTCAAAGTTAGTAACTGATCATACATACTTACTTATCATAGTTACTTACTGGCCATAGATACTTACTGTTCAGAGTTACTTAACGCTCAGAGTTACTTATTGGTCATAGATACTTACTGTTCAGAGTTACTTACTGGTCAGCTGCATATAATTCCCAACTTGTTCTAACATCCCTGGAACGAAGTGACTTCTACCAGCCAAGTCTCAGACATGTGTTGTGTTACAAAAGTTGCAAGTCATTGTTTATTAGTGCTCAAAGTTAGTAACTGATCATACATACTTACTTATCATAGTTACTTACTGGCCATAGATACTTACTGTTCAGAGTTACTTAACGCTCAGAGTTACTTACGGGTCATAGATACTTACTCTTCAGAGTTTCTTACTGAATCGAATACTAGATCGACTCTGCTGTTAATGATGATCCAGAATTTATGTAATTTATGATATATGGTCGGAGACGAATCCGTCACTGCGTTGCAAGCTTCTGATTAAAATTATAATACCCTGCAAGGGTATAAAACCCTATTTAACTGTGATGTCACCGCTGCATTCCTTAGCCAGACTTTAGACATGTACAAAGCGTTCAAAAGTCGAGCTCACATGCTAAAATTCAACAATAAGACTGAGCGAAATAATTGAGTCATAATAAAGATATAAATATGCATTGAATTCTTGCTTTGCTGTTGTTTAAAGATATTCCAAAATAAATATATATACATTTTTAAAGAGATTAATAATTATACATATATACATTTGAAAGGAATTTAATTTCCCTAATTTTGCTTTTGTTTCTCTCTGTGCAGCACTGAAATAATTAGCTCACAGACATTTTCCACTCTAAGCGCTTACTAAGGCCCCTCTAAACTATTGTCTGAACTTTTTCCCTCCTGCTACCCCTGGCTTTTCCTCCTGGCTGTGTGTGTGCTGTGTATGTTGTGTAATTTCGTTTAAACTGTCAATTCAATTGACGTTACTCATACGTCCCGTTGTGCAGCGAATGGGGCTAACCATCTCTTTCTCCACTCTCCTCTCTCTTTTCTCCCCTCTCTTTTCTCCCCTCTCTCTTTCCCCATTTATTTAGTACTTTTATAAAAATGTTGTGCAACAAATAAATGCTGAAAATTGTATTAAGCATAAAAGAATTGCTATTATTAAAGGCTTAGACCTACCTATGGGAAGTCTAAGGTTTCTCTTTCTTTTAGTTGTGTTTAGGGAAGTGATTTTACAACAAAATTGGACTGATTTATAGGGAAAAATAGTACTTATTTTAATAGAGAATATGTAAGAGGAAATATTTAATTTTCTATTAGTTATAATTTACACATTATAATATATAAATATCCATCGCATCTTTTGATCTCTGCTTTCTGCCTCTTTTATCTCAATTTCCCCCCCTTTGCTACACCCTTTAGCAGTCATTCCCCTCTTTCGTATCCGCATAGGAAATGTGATGGGTGAAAAAGGAAAAGACGAAGAAGAAACAGGAACTGATAATCAGGTGTTGTTGTTGCTCTTGCTGTTGCTCTCCACCTCCAATTATCTATATTTAAAATCATGTAACGCATTATGATTTCATGATATTAGTCATGAGATGGCAAATTGATTAATCACAATTAAATATAATTAATTACAAGGAGCTGTAAATGGCCATAGGGAAGTTAAGAGGCCCCATTATGTCACCCCATGCCATTCATTTCCATTGTTAACCTTTTCTACTGCTCCCTTTTAACAAAGATAGTTTTGTATATATAATATATAATTGTTAATATATTGTTAATTTTTGTGTCTGCCATTCGGGAAAGTGGCACCGCCTGCTGCTACTGCTGCTGCTGGCCAAGTAGTGCAATTAGCCAAAAGAAAAAGTGTACTGCTCTGCAGGGAATCGGTCATATATATAAATATATATAACATATTCAATGCATATACGCCATATATCATGATACCATTGTCTGAAACGGTAGCGAATAGAAAGGTTTTCCTTTTCCCCAAGCCCATTTGAATGGAAGATGATGATGTCTGTGGCGATGCAATGTTTTCGGATAGCTTTAGTTCAGCTAAGATATATACACATATGTATATGTTGGTTATATCTGTATCTTTCCACATTTTCGTGGCTTGCGTGCAATCATCAATAACCAGATTTCAATGCCAAGACTTCTCTCAACCCAGCCAGTCATTCCCCAGGTTTCCCCCCTCTTAGAGTCATTAACATTAGTCGATATGAAAGTTTTTCCCAGCGGACAAAATAGTCACCTTGAGAACTAACACCATGATTAACGTGAAAAATACATATAGGTCTTCATTTTCTTTAAATTTTCATTCATCCCGATATCTGATTAACGGATTTCCATCCCCATTCCTAAGATTGTTATGGGAAATTGCCTTCTGCATTTGCAAACTTCTGCTTAAAATTATAATATATTTAATATAATATATACAAAATAAAGGAGGAAAACAAAAACATTTGTAATTATGCAATTTTCTGCTTAAACACTTAATTATAGTTATTAAATATTTGGCAAATATTCGTGGCTTTTGTTTTGCACATAGTTAGCTCAACTTGAGCGGATTTAACCCCAGGCTCAGACGTCTGGGAAACACTGGTTATAAATGAATTATATTATAAAGATGGCAAGCGGAAAATATGAGCCAGAGGAGTTTAGGTTTAACATAAAGTCTGTACAAATTCTTAAATACTCATAAATAATATAGATACTTAATTTTATATAGTAATAAATCGCGATTTTTAAATGTCAGCTCAAGCTGGGCTTTATCTAACCTGTTCGAAAGCATTCTTTTGTGTGTTGACTTATTTCAAGTTGGAATTGTATCTAAACCAATAATTTTATTAATTTATTTTCTTGACTTTTGATTTGACTAAACACAGGGAGTGGCAGTTAGGTAACAATGAATAAATAAATTAGTTTAAAGCAATATCTTATTATAGCAGCTTGATCTTTCTGGCTTTAATGTGTTTATAAATAATACCAGTCATATTTATTTGTTTCCATCCAATTTACTCCTTCATTAGGCTATCAATTGGTATTTACAAAATATTTTTATATTAGTATTATTAGTATTTTCGTTGATTTATTATTTAGAATTTTTTCCCTATATTTAATTAGTTAAAATCACCCCATTTAAATTTTTTTTGTAAAAGAATCAATTTGAAATCATCAATAAAATTTGACTTGACCCGCGCCCTACATCCAACTGGCCTTATCAGCTGTTGGGAATCGGTGTCAGCTAATCGCACCCACAACAAACCGGTGGTGACCCCAATAGGAAAGTACCACCTAACCGAACCCACTTGCTCATGCCAAACGCGTCGGTTAGAAATAGAAATAGAAAAAAAATGGAAAGAGAACAACAAAATCATAGAAAAACAGAAGTAGAAATGGAAAACAAACTTCAAGTTGAAACCAAAACAGAATAGGAATAAGAAGCGCCAATACCAAACCCGGTCAATGGAATTGGTTTTGTTTCACTTTCTCAGACGACGGACGTGACACCAGCACAAGAATTATTATTATTATTTAATATTTATAAATATATATATTACAAATTTTAAAATCGAGTTTATATACAAAGAAATTGAATATAATGGAGGGATTTTCATATAGTAAGATGATTATATTACATTACCCTCTCTTGGCTTTGAGTTCTAATATATTTACCGCTGCTGTTTAAGCCATTTCATGGTTTATGGTGCTCGAGACCCAACCCCAAGTCGAGCACGTTCTTATCGAGTTGAATTAATTGCCTTACAATGTTGCATAAGTTTCTTAAAAACTCAAGCGAAGATCACTTAATGTAGTGAGCAACCAGAAAAGGTGAGCAACTTTCAGCAAACCGAATGTTATATGCCCTTATAGAACTCCAAAACCTTCTGAAATACATATAAAAATATATTCTTAATAATGGTTGAAGAATTCCTAATCCTATATAATAATAATAATAGCGAAAGAAACCATAATCTTATATAGTGTATATCTTATTGGTTCACTGTTGCCAGCTTCAACTCTGTTGCCAAATTACAATTGTAATTAAACAAAATCAAGGCAGCGGCACGTTTTGTTTTTGATTTTGATTTTGATTAACCAAAAAATACGCAGCAGCTGAAACTTAATCTTATAACATTATGGTGGCATTGTGGAGATCCGTCAGATCGGTACAGATCAGGCCCAGCCAGGCATACGGATCCGCAGTGGAGCGCAACTGAGTGTGACCAAGTCAACAGGGGCATCCAAATCAGAGCAAAGATCTTAGAGGTTCGACTAATACTTGAGTCAAAGACAAAGCTAAAATGATGGATTATAATGTGAAACTCTTTAAAAAAGATCTAGGACATAGAGTTCTTAGACTTTACATTTCTTTGCCCGACCACCACTTTGAGCTTCTCTTTCTTGGCGTCCACAGATCTAAGCTTTAAACTGATCTGTAATATGTAAAGATTTTTAAAACTAAAATAACTATTAAATGGTATTCTTATATATATATCTTTATACTGTTAATACTCACCTGTTTTCTTCACCATTTTACTTGCTATTAGATGATTGATCTCCAGGAATCCAATTTGTAATCACTTTATTTATTTAACTTGCAGCTGGACCTGAATCAAGAGGGAAATCCATTTAATCCATTGACTGTGGGAGGAAACTTTATAAATAAATAAATACAAAAAAAGAAAAAAAGCAAAGCCGCAGTGAGGAAATCAAAGTAGGAACCACACCATCAACAACACCAAACTGTAAGTACCCCCGAGGAGGGGAAAATCAACCGCAAACAAACAGAAAATCATGTGCATATGGTAGACGGAGGCTTTTTGCAGATGGGAATGGGAATGGGAATGAAACTTCAAATTTTTGTGACCATATCCGGTTGCCAGTTGCATTTTGCAGCTTCCACTAAAACAATAGGAAGCCGGCAAAAAAAAAATATATAGAGACGAGAAGCGGTTCGAGATGAAAACGCAACTTTGTTTTTGTACCTTGTGTTTTTTTGTGGGTCCAATGGAAATCTCATCTTGGCATTGTTGGCTTCTTGGTTTCTTCTCTTTTTTGTCTTACGGGGAAATTGCGTAAAACTATGATTAATTCACAGCACATCGGGGCGATCTGATCTGCGGATAGGGAAATAATGAAGATAGTTAAAGAGTGTTAAACTTAAGAATTTAGTTGTGAAATAATTATAAGCAAATTATAAAGTAAGACAGCACTTGGTTAAGCAGGGAATAAATCGATTTCAACATCGGTCCTATCGATTCCCTTTGTCAAACATCGATTTCCTTTTAATGAAACGATGTATCCTATTGTAAAAGCTTACGTACTATCGTTTGTTCTTGTTTATACGATTGATTGTACGGTTGTAAGTTGAAAATTAATTATAAACCAATTATAAAATATAGTAACCCTTGGTTGAGCTAGGAAAATATTGATTTCAACATTGATTCCATAGATTCTATTGGATTCCGTGAAACATCCATTCGTTTTTAAAGAAACGAAGTATCTCTCGTAAAAACTAGAACGCTATCGCGTTATTTTAATAGTAATAATAAATGAATAAATTTAAACAGTTTATGATTAATTAACTAGGACCATGCATAAATCACAATGCAACTTGTGTTAGCTATTTTCTGAATTTTTCAACACTAGAGATGCATTTTAATCGATGTTATCGATGTGTCTCCGCCTCTAGTTTTTACTTGTATTTGTTTCCCTGGAAAAAGTTTCATCCTAGAGAGCTTTGGAAATTATTTTAAACTGTCAAGTTGGTTTTATCCAGCAATTCCTTTCGGACATCTGAGCAGGAACACACGGGTCTTGCCTCTCCTATAAAATACATTTTTTCCTGAACAAAAATGCCTAATCGAAAGCACAAAAAGTCGCAGATGAAGACACAGGGTAAGCCCCAAAACGAGAAAAAAACATTGGATCCGTTGCCGTCGCAAGAGCTACAGCTAGCATCGCCGTCGCAACAGCAACAGCCACCACCTCCACCACCACCCCCACCACCACGACCACGACGTCACCCACCACCAAGGCGGTACCCACAGTCAAGACGACACCACCCACAAGCTCCACAACGACAGGAGCCACCGCTACCACCAACTATAAAAGCGGTGCGCTGGCCATCGTCGTTCTCCAAGTTCAAGAACTTCAAAACTCACCACCCACAACCGCCTCGGGCCGCTCCAGCCAAAGAAGCCACTCCCTATCAGGCCAATAGGGACTGGCGCGTCCTCCGCAATCAATTTCTTCCCCATGGAACCACCATTCAGATGATGTACACAGGCCCAGAGTGTCTTCCGCAGGTCGAGGAAGCGGAGAAGCAGCTGCAAGAGCTGCAGCAAGAGCAACAACAAGAGCAACAGCAGCAGGAGGAGCAACATCAGCAGCAGCAGCAGCAGCAGGAGGAACAGCTAAACTCTCCCAATCGGGGTAAGCCCATGCCCAAGACCAAGCCACAGCCACATCCCGGGCTCCAGCCCTGTTTGCCTCGTATGGAGGCTCGTCCGGGTATCACTCATGCCACAGTGCATCTGCCGCCGGGAGTTCTGCCCACTACCAATTGTCTGCCCGATATGTCATCCTATATCAATGCCATTGATTTCTTCGCCCATCCGGAGCGTCAACCGGATCCGAAAACTGTGCCCCGCACCACTGTGACCATTACACCCATGAGTCAAATGAACCAAGGAGAAGAAAACCAATCGAAGAAGTTATCCATGGAAGTGGTGCCATTGGGCACCTATGAGGCAGGACCCTTGGAACCGGGTTTCCTGAACATGCCCTTTCAGACCATCAGCACCATGGACTTTAGGCTGGAGCCACAGAATGAAGGGGACTATGATCCCACTCGCACCTCCTACAATGCTGAAATTTCACCACCCATGATGCTGACAATGTATCAGCAGCATCGTTTGCAGGCTGCTCTCCTGCAGAATGAGGTGCCCCTGGTGGATGCCCTTATGCCCGTCATTATGGATATACGCAGGGAGTGTGCCGAAATGCGACAGCCTCTGGCAATGCCATCACTTCCGTATGCAACCATGCAATTTTACTCGAAGCCAGTACAGAATCCATCGTTGCCTTTGTTGCCATCGTTGCCATCGTTGCCGTTATCGTTGCCACCAAAGCCTCCTCGAGCTGGCGGATATCGTTCTCGGAAGGGACGGGGTTCTGGTAATAGACAGCGAACTGAGAAACCCCGTATGGTACTATTGCCCACTCCACAGATAGTACCAATACCGCCGAGAAATCCGCCGCAGAGGTATCCTGTAGTCGCACGACCCAACTTTAATTCCAATTTTTATCAACAACCAAGATGCCCTGCAATCATTCCGCCGAATCCCAACTTTGTTCAACAGCCGCCAAGATATCCTGTATATTTTCCACCTGGTGTTTTCCCAAGATGTCCTGTATACTTTCAACCTGGATTTGCCCCAAGATATGATGTACAGCCACCGAGATTCCCTGTATTCCCACATCCGAATGGTATACCGAACAACCCGGCAGCCCTGCCCTATTACAATGAGGGACCCTTCTTCAATCAATACTAATTGACAAAAAAAAAAAAGAGAAATAACTGTTAATTTGGCAATTTGGATAACTATATTAATTTATATTCCTTGTCTTTCATATATTTTATTACAACAATTAGGCATGGAAATACTTAATAAAATATATCTGAAGAAAGGCAAGGAATGTCACAGAATAAAAGGTTATATTTTGAACTCCTTACAAATAAAAACCTAAATAAATTGCATCCAACTGTATTTGACTCGTCACTTTTCGTCTCAACTCGAACTGAAGCTGAAGAAAGTGAAACACTCTTGCGAAAATAATAATAATAATAATAATGAAGAGATCAGCTTACTATAAATAAAGGCAAAAAGAAAAAAACGACTTGTAAGCATCAATTGTTTGGCAGTTTGCTTCGTTTTCTAATATTACCAAACCTAAGGCCATGGAAAAGTGGGGCTTAATGGTGTCTTCCCAAACTAAAAACTTTAAAATTTGCAATAAACAAAAGGATGCCTAGAAAAAGTGTAGTAGATATACTGTTATACTCTTCCAGGGAAAAGTACAGATATCATAGTTTATTTATTGAAATTTGGAATATAGAAAACGTATTGCACCTAATGTAAGTTTATGTACATAATATGTATAAAATATGCAAACAATTGATAAGATTATTTTTCCTAATGTATATTAAGCAGATAAATCGAATATGGCTTATAGACAACAAGAATGAAAACTAACTTCTGGAAGCCTAAGATTATAGACCCTTGCAATTACAAATTATAGAATCAAATTGGAAAACATTCACATTATTTGAATCAAGATTTAACAATATTTTTCTATGACAATTTTTTCGACAAATCAAAGTTTAAAAATCTCATAACTAAGCCAAAAAAGCATTAATTTCAATTCGGAAAGCTTTCCCGTGTTAGTTTTTATTAGGTTAATAAATCTGCATACTAAATTTAAAAATTAAAAAAATTAAGATTTTTCATAAATTTTTGATCATTTTAACGATGTATCCCCTTATAAAATTTGCAAAAAATTTACTAAATTTTTTTTGCCGCAAAACTTAGCTAGATCGATTCAGTTTTTTATTCTGATCAAGAATATATATGATTTATAGGGCCGAAAATGACTGCTTCTCAATGTTACAAGCTTCTGAGTGAAATTATAATACCAAGAAATGGTATAAGGATTTTTATATTATATTGTATCAACTCCAAAGCGAACTTTTGAACCAAAGTATCATAAAGATAAACATTTCTAGCTCTTAAAAATGTCTTATTCTCAGTATTTGGAAAGAGTAGTATTATTTATATTATTTGTAAAGCTGCAGAGTATAAAAACTTTCCCATTCCACTCTCCAAAATTTCTGTGTATTATTGTTTATCTTTATTGTTAATTGAAGAGTCATCAACCCAGTCATTGCTTTCGATTTAATACATCAATTAAGCCAATCAATCCCGTGTAATATCAATTATGGAATTTATTTATTATATTCAAATGCACTTACTTGACGTGTAAATATCTACTGGTGACTGGACAATTATAAACTTAATTTATATCGATGCTCAGCTTAAACTGAAATTACTCCTTACCTTAAATGAAAAAGCCCACATGAGGAGTTACACATAAGACTCACTTACCTTGCTATTGTTTACGGTTGTAACACGCGTCAGCAGTGACCCCGATCTAGACACTTTCTGTGCCCTATGCTGGGAGCATGCAAAACAAACAAAAAAAATTTCACTTTGTGTTCTGTGTGCCAGCCGCCTTCACTTTCATTTTGCATGCCGTGCGAGTAAAGACAAAAATGGGAGTTATTTGTTAGATAAGTGAGCCAGAGGCTGGAAATCAAAGAAAATCCACTATGTGGGAGAAAAAAAAATAGAGAAGAAAGAGAAATGCGGGAAAAATAGCAGGGACATCCAAATGGGTTGAAAGCAACAATTACCTGTCATTGTTTGTCCATAACATTTGCACATTTTGTTGCTAATAATATTTAAATAAAGTGCATTCATTCATATGGGTATAGGAAAGAGACAATTGATTTGTTCTGTTTATGGCTTAGATAAAGTTGTGGTTAAATTAAAACGATTTCCTTGTAAATTATCTCTACGCTAAAGAATAACAGAGGACTTGTTAAGCTGCAGGTCCGCGCTGTGCTACCTCGATTTTCCACCTGTTTTCCTCTATAGTTTTCACTTTTCTTTTATAAAAAAACAAAAGCCTCAAAGTTACCTGGTTTTCTTCTCATTGCTATATATTTTCCTTCTACCAACTGACGTCTATAACCCGCTGGGTTTTCAGTTTCAGCTTTTGCTTGCCCGAAGGCGAAGCTAAAACCGCGTCTAGTCTAGTATGGATGTCATTCGTTATGGTTCGCAGAACTTCTACGCTCTTTGTTTTATTTCTGTCTGTTGTTTCCAACAAAAATCCGGCAGGCATTAAAGTTTTAAACACAATCACAATGTTTTTGCTTTATGGCCACTCGAATTACCATAAAGCAACCAAATTGTTTTTGCGACCTTTAACGCCTGTGATGTCAACAAATGTATCCGTAATAAGATGGAATACATGACTTCTTGATTGTTGTAATACATATATATTAAATACAAACAAATTATATGAATTATCATATTTATTAGGATATCCTTTAAATGAGAGCGTTGGAGTTAATCAATCGATATTTGAACATAATGGGGTATAGTCTGGAGATCAGATCGTTGGCAGTTGTTATGAGCATGGAAAACACTTGCACCTGTCCAGAGTCGTGCACCCGAGCCGTTACTCCAGGCAAATCCTTAGTCACATAGTAGCAATAGTGTTCACCAAATAGTGGTCCAACCAGGGCCTCCATCTGGCTGAATTTACGCAAATCAATGCCCCAGGGAAAACGGGTTTGGGAAATTAGATGCATGTAGGTAATATTGAGAGTGGGAGCACCCTTAAAATTTAAATCCACCAATTTTGGTACCAGAAACTGATGGGTGTCCTCCAATGCAGCCTGAGTGAGTCCGTTGATGATCAAGAACGTGCCATTGGGCCAGATCCAAGTCATGCGAATGGTGTCATATGAATGCTGGAGCACATCAATGTGGTGCTTGTAGACGGCACGATCAAGGGAACGTGCCGAGATTCGTAGATTTAATGCAGATTTCGATTCAACATTGCTATATATATTCGTGTATCTCATTTCAATGCTAAAGAACTCGGCTCTGGGGCTATCTTTGGGAATATTGAGCGTTAACGCCTGGAGAAAATCCAAGCCAGCTGTCAGATCCGGAATGGGCAAAAATCTGCGTAAATTACCCAACGATTCAGCGCCAAAATGTTTGTGCCATTTGAGGGACATTAGTTTAATCTGCGGCTTCGTAAATCCCAGAATTTCCTCGTCAAAGATGATTGCAATATGTGGGGGAAGATCGAATGGCTCAACTTGGCCCAATGGGCGACCGTTATTTTCTAATCTATCCTTGGCATCGATAAATAGAATTTGGTTTTCAACCATGTTATCAGCAATCTGAAGCCAGTTATTAATTTGCTCGTCAGTATTGCATATCGGTAGAGGTGGTACCTGACCAGGAAATGGGGGAAGGCATCCGTGAGCCAGTTGAGGATGTTCCGGCCAAGCGATTTGAAGATAGTTTGTCCGGGGTATTACCTCAGTAGTTATTACCTCTTCCGAAACATATTCCTTCTTAACAATCACGGTTTTTGTCTGTAGAATTTCGTTTGGGGCATAAGGCCGAGACACAACCTTTACGGCCTTGGATACAGTAGTTTGAACCGTAACCGTGGTTTCCGACGATGTGGTAATCTCTTCAGAAGTAATTTGCTCAGGAGTCACTTGCTGAGGATTCACGTGCTGAGGAGTCTCGTGCTGAAGAGTCACTTGCCTAGGAATCATTTGCCCAGGAGTCCCATTGTGAGGAGTCACTTGCTGAGGAGTCACTTGCTGAGGAGTCACTTCCCTAAGAGTCATTTGCCTAGGATTCACTTGCCTTGGAGTCACTTGCTGATGAGTCACTTGCTGATGAGTCATTTGCCTAGGATTCACTTGCCTAGAAGTCATTTGCCTAGTAGTCATATGCCTAGGAGTTACTTGCTGAGGAGTCACTTGTTGAGGAGTCACTTTCATAGAAGTCATTTGCCTTGGAGTCACTTGCCTAGAAGTCTTTTGCCTTGGATTCACTTGCTGAGGTGTCACTTGTTGAAGAGTCATTTTCCTAGGAGTCATTTGCCTAGGAGTCTCTTGCCTAGAAGTCATTTGCTCAGTAGTCATTGGCATAGGAGTCTCTTGCCTAGAAGTCATTTGCTCAGTAGTCATTGGCATAGGAGTCTCTTGCCTAGAAGTCTTTTGCCTTGGATTCACTTGCTGAGGTGTCACTTGTTGAAGAGTCACTTTCCTAGGAGTCACTTGCCTAGGAGTCTCTTGCCTAGAAGTCATTTGCTCAGTAGTCATTGGCATAGGAGTCTCTTGCCTAGAAGTCTTTTGCCTTGGATTCACTTGCTGAGGTGTCACTTGTTGAAGAGTCACTTTCCTAGGAGTCACTTGCCTAGGAGTCTCTTGCCTAGAAGTCATTTGCCTAGTAGTCATTGGCATAGGAGTCTCTTGCCTAGAAGTCTTTTGCCTTGGATTCACTTGCTGAGGTGTCACTTGTTGAAGAGTCACTTTCCTGGGAGTCATTTGCCTAGGAGTCTCTTGCCTAGAAGTCATTTGCCTAGTAGTCATTGGCATAGGAGTCTCTTGCCTAGAAGTCTTTTGCCTTGGATTCACTTGCTGAGGTGTCACTTGTTGAGGAGTCATTTGCCTAGGAGACTCTCGCCTAGAAGTCATTTGCCTAGTAGTCATTGGCATAGGAGTCTCTTGCCTAGAAGTCATTTGCCTAGTAGTCATTTGCCTTGGAGTCACTTGTTGAAGAGTCACTTTCCTAGGATTCACTTGCCTAGGAGTCATTTGCCTAGGATTCACTTGCCTAGAAGTCATTTGCCTAGTAGTCATATGCCTAGGAGTTTTTAGTTGAGGAGTCGCTTTTCTAGGCATCATTTGCTGAGCAGTCACTTGTTGAGGAGTCTTTTTCATAAGAGTCATTTGCCTTGGATTCGCTTGCCTAGGAGTCATTTGCCTAGGAGTTACTTGCTGAGGAGTCACTTGTTGAGAAGCCACTTGCCTAGAAGTCATTTGCCTAGTAGTCATTTGCCTAGGAGTTACTTGGCTAGGAGTCACTATCCTAGGAGTCATTTGCCTAGGATTCACTTGCCTACGAGTCGTTTGAATTGGAGTCTCTTGTTGAGGAGTCACTTTCGTAGGAGTACCTTGCCTAGAAGTCATTTGCCTTGGATTCACTTGCCTAGGAGTCATTTGCCTAGGATTCATTTGTCTAGGAGTTACTTGCTGAGGAGTTACTTGTTGAGGAGCCACTTGCCTAGAAGTCATTTGCCTAGTAGTCATTTGCCTAGGAGTTACTTGCCTAGGAGTCACTATCCTAGGAGTCATTTCCCTAGGATTCACTTGCGCAGGAGTCACTTGCCTTGGAGTTATTTGCCCAGGAGTCATTTGCCCAGGAGTCATTTGCCCAGGAGTCATTTGCTTAGAAGTCACTTGCCTAGAAGTCATTTGCCTAGGAGTTTCTTGCTGATGAGTCACTTGCCTAGGAGTAATTTGCCCAGGAGTCATTTGCCCAGGAGTCATTTGCCCAGGAGTCACTTGCGCAGGAGTCACTTGCCTTGGAGTCACTTGGCTAGGAGTCACTTGCCCAGGAGTCACTTCCATAGGAATCACTTGCTTAAGAATCACTTGGCTTGAAGTCGGCTTAGGTGCTTCTGGCTTATCTAGCACAAATCTATTTGTCGTAGGAGCTCCTGGCATAATTGGTTTTCGAACTTTGCTTGCCGGACAAGTTGGTATTACAAACTTAGGCGATTGAGAAGTTTGGGTAGGTTGGGGTTGAAGCTTACTGAAGTCAAATGGAGCTCTGTTTATATTGTTGATGTTCCCTGGCATGGGAATTGGTTTAAGTACTACCCTTGGAATGTTGGCGACGCTCGGGGCCATCGTATTCTCATTCATAAAGCTGGGTTTACCATTATTATCATTATCTACAGGCGCCAATTTCTTTGGGATCTGCATAGGTAAGTCTGGCTCCTCTAGATCCTCAAGCTCCTCTAGCTCCTCTGGCTCCTCTAGTTCCTCTAGCTCCTCTAGCTCCTCAAGCTCCTCTAGCTCCTCTAGCTCTTCTAGCTCTTCTAGCTCCTCTAGCTCCTCTAGCTCTTCTAGCTCCTCTAGGCCTTCTAGCTCCGCTAGCTCCTCTAGTTCCTCTAGCTCCTCTAGCTCCTCTAGTTCCTCTGACTCCTCGGCCACTTCATTCGGATCAAGTTCTGGATTTACGATTTCTTTTTTCTCTTCAATCGGTTTAGGTGTCAGCACCTTAAACAGAATTTCATAGTTTTTCTCAGGATCAGCGCCCAACTCCAGGAGCATATTATATTCGGGTATATCATTTAGGGGCTCGTTTATACCATCTTTTACGAGCCAATCTTCAAGGGCCTGCAAAAGTAGCTCATCATCATCAAGTGGCGGCTTGCTTTCTTCTGACTCGTTCTCCTTTGAAGCATCGTCCTCTGTTGTTCCGTTGTCCTCTGTTACGGATTCGGGACTAAGAAGTGATGTAATCCACGAATCATCATCTAAGTCCACAACCTCCGGCTCTGTCTCCGTCTCCGTCTCCGCCTCCGCCTCCGCCTCCGCCTCCTCAGCCTTTTCAGTTTTCTCTTCTTTGTTAGTTTGTTTTGACCGTAAAATAATTCCCCTATGAATTAGTTACAGAAGTTTAGTTAATTCTAACCTGAAAAAAAGGATATTGAGTTCAAGCCTTTACCCGTCTGTGAGTGTTGACATATCCAGGGTCTCGTCTTCCTCTTCATCATCATCCTCATCTTCTGCTTCCACTTCCTCATAGAGCCTATAAAGGGGGAATCATTGTTAGAATATTACAGTGCCAGTTAAATAAAATCGTTAGCTTTAGTACAATATCGTACAGCTTTAGTACAATTTTCGTTAGGAAAATACACAATATTGTTATATATATATACTTAAATATACATATAGAACATATTTAAGTACTTACTTGGCTAGCGTTATGCGGTAGTCCTCCTCCTCATCATCCTCCATATCCTCTTCATTTAGGAACCATAAGTTTTCTCTATCCTTCTGCGACATCTTTGATTTGAAATCGAAATTCTTTTTCGGAATAAAAAGTTATCTATCAACGAAAAAATGCTGTAGGGAAGTGAAAAAAAGAGCTTTATCCTAGAGCTGGGTTAATGACCTACTATGATATCGATATACTGAATATCGAGATTTTAAAGGCGATAGTAAGAGTGCATTAAAATTTGATCCCCATAAATCTCTGTTTTTATTTTAGTTGCATTGTGCAATATTGCAATATAGGCCAATATGATTAGATTGCTTTCTATATTTTTTTTAATTACCTTGCTATCGGTACTATAAAGTATTGCATAATAATATTAAGCGGCCAACTATGTTTTTTTTATCGATTCTACTTTATCGGTGTTGAAAAGTATCCCTACTAAAGGAAGCACGTGTTGTATATATTAATGAAAATTCTTGAAATAATTAAGATTATTTAACAATATAGTTTCAGCCTATTATCTATCTCGTTTGCACACTTAGAAGAGGCTTTCTTATTTGGCTTAAATGGGAAATAAGCATAAAACAAAAGGCAGAGCAAGCACAAGAGTCATTTATGACAGTTACAAAAATGTTTTTGGCGTGGGCCATCGTAACCAACACTAGTTGACAAATTTTTATTTTTATACAGATCTGGAGAATAAAATCTTTAGCTTTCAAAGTTGTAAGTTAATTAGTGTATTTATTAAAGGCAGATGCGTCGCATGAAGAAAAGGCCTTTGTTTATGGCACGAGTTGTCGACCTTCGGTGGGGCCTAAGGAGGGGGCACCCAGAAATGCCCCAAAATGGCAAATCCTCCTCCTCCTCAAACGGGGACGGGCGCCGCCAAACCCGTTTCTGAGCTTCTCAGAATGTAAAGCGAATTTCGAAATAAACACAAAACGCGATTTTGATGACCTCATCCCCTTTTGGGCTGACACGGCGACACATATTACCTACCAATTGCTTCCCCCGATCGCTCTGGCTCTGACTCATCTTTAACTTACTTTTAATATATGTATATGTATTCTCTTTCTCTGTTTTATTCACACCATTCCTGGCGTCCAGCATTGGGAGCAGTCATCGCAAGATCACAGAACGGGACGCATCATGACTTTCTACTGGTGGTCACACTGGTTCTGGATAACCCTAGTCCTGATTGGTAAGTTAAGAAGACCCTCTTCTCGCGATGTAACTAAGCCATGAACCCTCTCATCCGATCCACACCCACAGTTGGCTTGCTGTGCCGCCATGTCCATACATATCCCAGCCAGGATGGTGAATCTCTGGCCTCCAGTACCCAGCCCGTGCGCACCACCAAGCTGTATCAGACAACCGTGAGCCAGACGTGGGCCACAGCCACCCAGAGCAACATTATGGATCTGACCCACCGACCCACCACCAATCGTCCGGTTACTCCAAGTGTTACCCAGGCCCAGGAGCTGTCCGAGTTGGGCGATGTGACAATGTCGCAGTATGATGATGAGGAGGAGGAGGAGGCGGCGGAAGAGGATCGAATGCTGTTAAATTATCAGGAACAGGGTCCGGAACAGAATCAGAAACCGGATACGGAGGCCGATCCAGATACGGATCCAGATCCGGATGTGGATGCAGAGGAAGCTGCAATAAATGAGAAACTGGCTCAGTTCGAGTTCAAGCGATCGGCGGACTTCACCTCCGAGCAGCTAAACAACTTTACGAATTTTAGCAGTAGCACTAGGTAGGTCAATCAACTTTATTAAAAACATATTACCCTTTTATCCAGAGATCGCTCTTGGTAGCGAACGACAGAGTTGTCTTTAGCTAAACTCCATTTGTCTCTCACAATAGATATTAGTATTTGTATTCATTTTGTTAAAACCTAATAAGAAAGTTACATTTCGTCCATTCCTATTATTATTGGGAAGGTTTTTTAACTTGGTTAGCTTACCTACAAGATTATCCTAACTCAGCAGAAATCTATAATTGATAACACATATTCTTAATTAAAAGATAATGTATGAAGATGTATTTTCCTATTAAAACCTATTCCTATTTCATATTTAAACCTTGTACTAAAACCTTGCATCTTTTCTATCCTCCAGTACAAATGGCAGCATCAGCAACACCACAAAACCAGTCCCAATTAGCAGCATCAATCCGCCAGCACCAAGAGCAACCACAACAAAGACAGTGCCAGCGGTAGCCACATCAACCACAACAGCAGCATCGCGAACTTCACCGCCTGCCAAGAGCGGTACGGATGCTCCTGCTCCTGCTGCTGCTGCTACTCCATCGACGTCGACACCATTGGGTTCAGCGGCAGCTACTCCGTCCACGCCGAAAATCAACACAGAGTGGCTGTCCGACGAACTGCTGGCTGGAGCCAGTGCAGGTCTAGCGGATGGCGAGAAGGCACCTTTCACACTTGAAAATGCCAACAAGGAGGACGAGTTACGGCGGGCAGAGAGCGAGCATAGGTCGCGCAAATCCAAGGTCCTGTCGGCGGAGTACAAGCACATAAATCGCTACATTAACTTCTCCAGCGACACCAAGAGCCTGCTAACCAGATCAGCATCCGCGGCGCCCAGCGTTTCGGGGGATGGGGCTGGGCTCTACGATGCAACTGCTGCCGCTGGCGATGAGGGTAACATTTCATCCGAGGCGCTGGCCATACAGGTGGGTGAGCCATTTGGCAAAGACTGTATAAGCCTTAAGATACTTAAGGCAATAGGACTTTTTGTACTCGAATCTTTCGGGCTTGAGGCTGTAATTATTTATAAATTATGCATGAACACTTATTACACTTGATTATATTATAAAATTTTAATTTTATCATCCTCAGCGAACATATTTCCTAGATGCAGGCGCCATTTCGGCAATCTGTTTCACTGTCTTTGGCGTTTGCTGTACAGTGGGCACCATTGGTATCGTTCTGTACCGGCGACGGTATGTGAATAAACCGCAGGCGCTTAGCGAACCGGATTCGAGTGTCTATATTGATGACAGCACCATGCGGGTGAGTGTAAGGATTCGTCGGCCAAAGTTTTAGTAAATAGTTTAAAACTTGCAGAACTTGATTTAATTACATTTTCACTTTTGCAGGACAATTCGGATGAGATGTACAGCCTGGACAACGACTCGTTCTTGAACTCGCTGGAGGCGATGACAATACAGAACTATTGGACGGATACTGTCAAACATACAAAGCTTTAATTTCCGGCCTCTCCCGTTGGAAGTCCCATTACTCCTTATTATTTATTGATTTAATCTCTTTCTCTTCGGCTTTAGTTATATTTTTTGTATTTTGTTTCCATCTTTTTAACCAGACATCATTATTAGGAATTATTAAGTAGCATCGTAGCATTTAAGCGTGTGTGTATGTATGTGTATTTACTAATGATAGGCAACCAAGAAAAAATGAGAACAAAAAAACAATGAAAAAAAAGCAACTAAGTAGTTTAAGCCCAAACTACCAAAATTACGTTTAGTGTATGTTTAGATCCTAAGTGCAGATTGTTTTTCCCCCATTTCCCACACACACACACACCCTTTCCCAGCTCTCTGATTAACCAGTACTACTCACACGTGTCTGTTAGTTAATTATTATAAAGCTTTATTTATATATTGTTGACTATTTTATCCCACTCACTTCAGACTTCCCGATTTCACCTCTAATTTTAAAGTCCCTATTTATTAAGTTTGTGAACATTGTGTCCAACAATTAACTGCAATCATTCCTTCCAGTTTTAGCAAATAGAGCAACTTTACAATGTAACTACTACTGTATTAAAGGAGACACAAAACAAAAGAAAAACTTAAAACAAAACAAAACAAAGCAAACAATAATTAAATGAAAACACCACACCTATAATTGTTTCAATATTTAAATATATATACATACCATATATCACAAAAAATATAAGCTAACGAAATGAACAAGAAAAACTCTTTACTGCCACACACAATTCTTGTCAATTTTGCTCATCGAACTTTTATACACCACTTGTACTTACATCAATATGTATATTTTACGTTCGAATGTTGCAAATATATTGAAGAAGCCAGACGGTAAATTAACCATTAAATCCAAAGAGGACTTCTTATTTGGAAAAAATTTAAATTTAAGAATTGCGGTTTTCATTTTATCGATGTCTGCGAAAATCGATATTTGTCACTCGCGAAAATATGGGAAGAAGCCAGTGATTGCCAAACCTGATACATACTCCAAATCGCCATAAATCTAATCAGAACTGGAACAGAGAAGCTATCCGAATTTTAAAGAATGCTCTTTTGATTTGATGAACTTTTTAAACTTTGATTTATGATAAAAGTAATCATATGAAATTTCCGATAAATATTGGTTCAAAGTATGCCAATATTTCGGGTCCATATAAGGGCATAAGATGCCCAGAAACACCAGTGACTGCCAAAAGTTTTTGAACCCTTTAAAGGTTACTTAATTAATAATACAAAAAAAAACTTGATATGCATATTATAAACTCAATAAATCTAACCTAGTAAAATGGTAAATATCGAATACACATATATTCAATGGTGGCAATCGATATAACCAAATCCACCTACACCTATCGATAGCACCGCAGAAATAAACATCGGGCTACATCTCTTGCATCTCTACCAAACGTCATTTTAGAATTATCGAAAAAAGGAAAAATAAAGTAAGTAAAATAAACATGTCGGAAGCCGTCCAATTTTAAGTGTTTGTGAAGTAAAACAAGTGAAACGAAAAGAAGAAACAACGGTGTCGACGAGAACGCAAACCTAAGTGAAAAAGAAAATCGGAGATAGAGCGTAACGAAGTGGGGAAAAGGACGGCGAACAGAGGTGCGCAGAGAGGTGAGTACACATTTTGTAGAGGGAAAATCCTCACTGGCTTCTTTTGTGGTTCCCTCCCGCAGATATTGTGAGGAATTGCATATTCGACGATGAATTTTCTGCCAGGCGAACCGCTACCGCCGGGCTTCGAGGACGACGAAGAGCCCCTGCGGCCGGCCGTCGTCCTCAAGCAGATCGAGAACTACAACAGCGCCCCGCTGCTGGGTACCGAGTACGCTGTTGAGCTGCAGGAAGCCGGCCAGCTCCGCCCCGATTACTACTGTGTGCTGTGCCAGACTTGCAACGACAGTCGCTCCATCTTCGTGCATTGGACCTCGCAGGCGCATCGCACCAAATATCTACAGACACACTTCCAGAAGGCCCACGAGGTGCTCCAGAAGCTCAAGCGGACGCCGAACAGCGCCCCCATACTGGTCCAGGCCACTAGCCATCTTGTCCAGTTAATTGAGATTCACTTTGGGCGCTCGCGACAATTGCTAACAGTAAGTGGCGAAGAGTTCCGTCGCTTTCGCTCCAAGATCTGCAGTCAAGTAAGGGATAGCTTCCATTTCGATGAGTGTGCCGGTCCGGATTTTGTGGCGGAGGCGCAGCGCGTACTCCAGGACCTAAAGCTGGACGAGGGTATCAAGATCAACCTGAAGATGACCGAGGCGGACTTGAAGCGTGATGCTAATACCGATGGTAACACCATTGCTCTGGATGCCATCTCCAGCGATGACGAGAGTTTCGGGGCATCGACATCGATCCATGAGTCCGCCAAGAAGCCGCAGCGCGACAAGACCCTGGCCAAAGATCAGTCAGCAAATGGTCGCGGCGCAAATAGATCACCGCCGCAGCCGGGCACTGGCCCCAAGATAAATGCACTGCCCACGCCCAAGGAGCTGTCCATTCAGGCCTCGCACATTGCCCAAGAGCGCTACAAGTGGGAGAAGTTCCGCTGCATGCTGGAGCTGCAGCTTAAGCAGTTGCGCGACGAGACGGAGACATACGAGACCAATCCGGAGAAGCATCCGGACTACCCGGATGAGTGGAAGCAGTTCTGGAACAGACGCTATAAGCAGCTGCAGGAGGAGAAGAAATGTGATCCCAATCTTTATGACTATAAGCCCGAGTGGATCAGCTATTGGAAGGATCGTCGCATCGAGCTCTTCAATATAGCTGTGAATAAGATCAAGAAGGAACTGAAGGAGAAGTTCAAGCTGGGCGACGAGGATGAGGAGAAGACCAAGGAGTTAATGGAAACCTATAAAATCCGTGTAGCCAGTCCGCGTGAGACCAGCGCCCCGGCAAAAGCAAACAACCGACGCAAGGCAAATTTCCGCAGTAATAATCGACCCTTAAATGCCGCCGGAGCAGGAGGCGTGACAGTGATTGATATCAGTGATGATGACAATGATCCTCCGTGTCACAATCGTTCCGGTTCCTATCGGCGCTCTCATTCGCGCTCCAAGTCGGCAAAGCGAGTGCTAGGACGTCGTCCGGTGCGGCGTTCCCGCAGCCGCTCGTCTCACCGCAACTTCCGCCGTGGCTCTCGGTCCCGTTCGAATTCACGCGACGGAAGGTCCCGTCGATCCCGCACGCCTGGTTACTACCATCGACAGCAGCGTGATCGGCGTGATCGGTATGGCAGCGGGCGTCCCTCCAGCAGGGAGCGTGGTTCCTCGACCCACTCTCGTGATTATGGTAGGCGCTCCCGCAGCATGGAGAGGGAACGCTCCAGCGAGTTCTATCGGTCCGACTCTTACGTCCGCCCCAGTCGTTACGAACGTGTCGAGACCTTCCGTGTAATGGACTCGCGCGTGTATCCCGAATACAGTCAAAGTTTGCCCAAGGTCCGTTCCATTTCGCCGGCGGTTTCGACCAGCAATAGCAAAAGTAACAGCAAGGAGGATACGACCGAATCTGTGGATGAGGGACCGCTGACAGTGGTCAGTGTGCTGCGCATGCTGTCAGCCGTGGAGGAGCACCTGGGTAGCCTTGGCCCCAAGGCGCTGAATTTGCTGAGCAAAGCACTGGCCATGGAGATGGTACAACCGAATGCCGCCGACGATTTGCTATTGAACGATGATAATTGTGTCTTCCTGGAAACCACGAAGGAGAAGCTGAAGGGCATACTCATTGCTGAGGTGCTCGATGATCCGCAGAAGGTGCGCGTCGTGAAGAAAGTGATCACCAATATAGCGGCCATCATTTTTCAGGTCACCTCGCGAGGTAAGTCTATCCCTCTTTTTTTCGTGTTTGTTCTTTTTTTTTTTGTTTTTTTCTTGTCTTAGTAGAAAGTGAGGTAAGTATGAGTGTTAAAAAATAAAAGCCTTAATATCCTTTAGCAAGGATATATGCAAAAAAGAAACATTTAAAGTTGAGGTTTTATGTCGCAACTCTTTATGCGTTTGATCGTTCTTTTTCGCGTTAAATAAATAAAATTAGATTTCGATTTCGTATGTTTACAACAAAATAAACAATGTAAGCTGGTGTTTTTTTTATTCTAGGCTACTAAATAATGAATGCAACAACCGCTTAAATACTTAACCGAGTATATTGCGTGTGTTTCATAGCATTGTGGCGGGTAAAGATTTTAAATGTTCAAAAATTGGAAATGTCTCAACGGGACGGGTTCTTAACAAGACAGTTGGTGTAACTTTCTTGACTATAATTTCTGCACAGACTTAAGTTATACTAAGTTGTATCAGGTTTTGATCACTATCTTTAATTTTTGCTATAAATCTTGAATTCGTATCGCGTTATTAGTAGAAGAGCTTTGGGTTAATGCTCTAGGGGTGGATATCTATCAAGTTTAAGCTGCTTATTTATATGTAATTTTCTCGGAGCTTAAGCATTTCGTGATTTATCGGGGTTTTATCTTAAGAAATCGGTCATTTCGAAGTTATAGAAGCAGAGCCAACACTCTGCAACTCTTCGAGTTCGAGTTACCCCGTTCTTTGATCAGCTCTTCCCTCTATTGGCGGGTGTGTGAACAATGTGTGCCAACGACGAACCGTGAGCTGTCTGTCCAGTCGCCATCGAATCCACACCACATCCATAAGTATAAATGTAATTTGCATAATCCCAATCGCGACACACAAAAAACAAGACAAATACAACCAAAAACTCAGATCCCCTCCTGTGATGTCAAATCCTAACTGATTTTTCTTTTGTGTCCCTTCCCTTCTGTGTCCAATCCGTGCACGATCTGGACGTTTCTAGGTGGAAACGAATCCTCCGAAGGCCAGCACAAGGCGAATGCTGCTCCGGTGCCCATACAGCTGCCCTTTGATCGGAATATGGTTGCCCCCAAGCTGGCCAATGCTTTGGTCCTCAAAGGCTACTATGACGTAAGCACCGAGGACATGACCAAGCTCCTGCATCTGTTTACCCTGATGGTGAAAATGGATCACCAGCGCCGTCAGGCTGACATAAATAGTAACCTTAGCTTTGCCGAGGTCTGTACCAAGCTGGGCTTGAAGGAAGCGGAAGCTAATCCCGAAGCCGAGAACATCAGCATCGATCTGGACGAGTTAATGAAGGAGGTGGAGAACCAGCTGAACAAGGAGTCGATAGATGTGGCTTCCGGTTCAGGAGCAGGTGTCAAACCCAATGAACCAGCCAACATTGGCGGCGGCAACAATGCCATGGAGTCGCTAACCGACTCCGATTTACAGACTTTGCTGCAGAACTTCAAGTTTCTGTCGAACGAGGAGCAGGTGCATCTCATTGGACATCTGCGTAAGCTGGAGGTGATGGAGCCGGCGCGGGTTCACCGTCTGCGCAAGTATGTGAACCTGGCGGAGCTGAGTTCCGATGGAGAGTCTTGCAGTGATTTCTTGTCGCGTGTGGTTAACAAATCGACAATCAGCAGTAGCAGCAGCAGCACCGGCATCAGTGGAATGTTACCGAAGCCCATTGAGAAATCGGCCATTGGACAGGCCATAGCCACGGTGACGGGCGGCCAGGCATCGACCTCGTCAAAAGCCGCCAACGCGAGCAGCTCTATTCCTGCATTGGAGACCCTTTCGTCGCTAACCTCGCGCCGTCGCAGCTCGGACCGAGACCTTAACAATCTGCCCATCAATAAGCAGCGACGCATGAAGAATTCGCCCGGTTTCACGATCGACGATGATGACGACGACGACGAGGATGATGACTACAACTTTGATGATCTGGTAATGAAGGCATGCGATTCGAATGGCGGTGCTGGTGGTACTGTTAGGAAAACTACACCACCCATCGTACCGGTGGAATCGTCACCCAATGCCCTCACCTTCAAGCCAGCAATAGGTTCGCCTAAGCTCTCCATAAAAGACACCGAAAGCATAATAGCCGACCTAATGGGTACTCTAGGCAAGGGCGGCGGAGCCGCAGGCTCTGGATTAAGTGGCTCACCTGGCAATCGTGGCAACAACTTTATGATGAATCAGCAAGAGCAGCTGGCAAATCCTAATCGAAATCGTTCGACGGGACCCTATCAAAATCCAGCATATCCTGGTATTCCAGCACAACAGCAGCAAGCACGCCAAATCATAACCAATGTGACAAGTGGACCCGATCCCCTTCATCAGTATCCCTACGGCGGTGGCGGTCCTGCCGGCGGGGGCTATCATCAATATGCCGGCAACGGCTCGCAGCCTAATTATCCAGCGGCCATGGGAGCTGGAGTGTCACCCGGACACGGTGCCTATGGAGGAGGAGGAGCAAGCATGGGAGGAGGTCAGATTAATCCCTGGGCCAACAATGGAGCGCCCCAGCCGCAGTATAGCCAGATACCTCTTAAATTCGTAAACCAGCAGCAGCAACCGAATGCCCCACACTACAACAACATGTTCGGGGGACGTCATTGAACTATAGCATTATCCATTACCCATTAAGATCTATAGATATATCCTTACATTGTATCCTAGCTCCTAAATCATCAGCGAAAAGGGTCAAATCCTTTTTTAAATGTGTTCGCTGCTGTGGTTTTACCAATGCCTGTTTTTCCTCTGCCAAAAATGGAGTTTTTTTTTTTTGTTACGATTATTGAAACAATAAAGATAATAATGCACGAGGTTGGGAAAACTTATATATGTTTATATGAATATATATAAATATATATATATATATATATCTGACCTACAACAGCGAAAAATAAACAGACACATTAAATTTTAATATATTAACGACGGTGGCTTTTATTTTTTGTGTATTTTTTAGATAAATTTATGGGTGAAACTAAAATAAAAAGACATATGTACATTTAAATTTGAAGGAAATATACAACTGAATATAAAACAGAGATATACAATAATGAAACCATTAAACCTGTGCAAAGTTAGAAAACAATAAAAAGGTTTGTGATGATTTTAATTGAAAACGTAGTTGCACCCTAGAGACCAAACCTTGGATCGAGAACCATTAACCCCGAGATATAGAAGCCAACGTTTTTAACAATAAAAGCCACAATCGTGTAGTATATAAACCTTTAACGCGACTTTTTATAGTGAAAATATGCATTAATCTACGAATTAACAGAGCCCTCATTTGCAGTAAGGCAGGCGGAGAAAGTCCACGGTTTGCTGCTCCAATATATGTGGTATCTCCTGCTGCAGCAGCTCGTGCAAGGACTGGCCACTGTGCTTGTAGACCCACTTGCCCGCTCCTTCGCCGTCGGCTAGGACAAAATCGAACCGCTTGGGCCCACTGGTGGGGGAGCTGAGCCATATCTGCTTGTTGGGCGTCTGCCGGTTTATCACATAAGTTCCATGGCTGTGTCCCAGATTCACAGTGAGTACTCCATCCTATCAGAAACAAAATGAAACACATTGAAGTATGATGTAACAAAGACAACAACTAGAACCTGGACTCACGCTGTAGGCCACATCACTGCCTTGCAGATCGGCGGCGTTCTCAGTCAGCTCCTCGAAGTAGTCGCAGAGTGCATCAAGTGTTTCGGAGCACACACGCTCGTAGGTGACACTGTCCAGGCTGGAGGAATCCGTTTCAACTTCGTTGCTGGCAAATCGCCGGTTGGCTTCCGGTCCTCTGCATGGAATCATTGCATTTGTGATGGCCATCGGGTAGCTGGGCAGGATACGATGGCTGGCCAGTCTTTGGGGTATCGCCAGACGTCCGATTGCGGCCAAGCAGGCCTGATTTCGGCTCAGGCGAGCGAGAAAGCGGCAGGTAAACATGAGACTAGTTCTTGTTTTGTTTATTTTCTATCTTTACAGATTCAGCGCTGCCAACTCTATGCAAAGTGGTTTTGGTATATTTACGATTAATTATAATTCATGCTTTTCATTGAATATGTTGACTGCAAACTAAAAATACTAAATGTAATTAACTAATTCTGACCTGTTAAATGTGAAATTAAACACTAAAAGAATATTTACCAAGTTCTTAACTCCAAGAGCTCCTACTCTAAGCGCATATATCGATAAGGTGGGAATCTCGATAGCTGCCTATCGGGTTGCAAAAGTGTCAGAACTAACGCCGACGCAGGCCGACAGAAAATGGCGTCCGCCTGAAAATTTTCATTTGTACAAATTAAGATATTTACACCAAGTTAGCCAACGAAGAGAAGAGCCATGGCCTTACCGAGCAATTACAAGCAAATTGCGGTAGGTGGAAGCGGCAACAGCAACACCGGAAGCGGCGGCGGGAGCACCGGTGGCGGCGGCGGGAGTAGCCGGTCACGTTCCTCCGGCGGCGGAGGAGCCTCCGATCGCAACAAGGACCAGACGCCCATCTTTACGCACAGCAACTATGGCAATCCGGCGTTCACTCCACAGAAGGTGACCAAATCCTCCAGCAGCAAGAACCAGAACGAATCGCGTCTGCCCAAGCCCCCAAAGCCGCCGGAGAAGCCCATTCTGCCGTATATGCGTTACTCAAAGCGCGTATGGGACAGTGTCAAGGCGCAGAATCCCGAACTGAAGCTGTGGGAGCTGGGTAAGAAGATCGGCGCCATGTGGAAGCTACTGGGTGAGGATGAGAAGACCGAGTTCATCGATGAGTACGAGGCGGAGAAGCTGGAGTATGAGAAGTCGCTAAAGGCCTACCACCAGACGCCCGCCTACCAGGCCTACATGTCGGCCAAGAGCAAGGTGAAGTCGGACGTGGATATGCATGAGACACCGTCTCGGGGAGGCGGCAGCAAATCGCAGCACGAACGCCGCATTGACATCCAGCCGGCGGAGGATGAGGACGACCAGGATGAGGGCTATACGGCCAAGCACATGGCCTACGCACGATACCTGCGCAATCATCGGCTAATCAACGAAATCTTCTCAGAGGCTGTTGTCCCGGACGTACGATCGGTGGTCACCACCACGCGGATGCAGGTACTCAAGCGGCAGGTAAGCTCACTGACCATGCACCAAACGAAGCTGGAGGCGGAGCTGCAGCAGATGGAGGAGAAGTTCGAGGCAAAGAAGCAGCGTATGGTCGAGTCCAGCGAGGCCTTCCAGGAGGAGCTCAAGCGACACTGCAAGCCGGCTGTGGACGAGGATACCTTCCAGAAGATGGTGCATCGTATGTATGAGGACATCAAGCGGGATCGCCAGCGATTGGACGAGCCCAGTGCAAACAATGCCGTGAACGCGACCACGCCAGCGACGAGGAGCGGCGAAGAGTCGGCGAAACCACCAGCTCAGCCAGGTGCCACGCCCGCTGTCCCGGAGCCAGGAGCTGCAGGGCCGCCCAAAGATCCAGCAACAGGAGTAGCGGGAGCAGCAGCAGCGCCGCCAGCTGTAAAGCCAGCCACACCCACACCCACGCCTAGTCCAGCACCCAATCCTCCAGCCGTACCACCGCCAGTGGTACATGTCCACGAAACGGCCAGTAAAACGGATCCGGAGCCCATGGATATTGAGCCGCCGCCAAAGCCGTCGGTGCCACCGCCGCCCATTAAGCCAGAGAAGCTGGAAATGGCCGCGGCACTGCCGCCGCAGTCCACGGTGAGTGATCCACAAAAGCCAGAGGTAGCCAAGGTCGTGGCACCGCCCAGCAAGGTGCCTACGCCAGGGCCCGTGCCCACGCCCCCACCGGAAGTGGTCGGATCGGGTCCGATACCGACCTCAGGCACAGCTTCAGCGGCGACAACGCATACGCCACCGCCGGTCCAACAACAGCAGCTGCCACTGCCGCAGCAGCAGTCAACAGCTCCTCCGCCCGGCATGCCGCAAATGCATCCACATCCTGGACATCCGCCTCCAGGCCATCCGCACATGCCACCGCACATGGGACCGCATCAGCCGCCGCCAGGCATGCCTGGCCTGCCGCCACCACCTCCCCACACAGGCTATGCCAACTATGGCGGGCCGCCGCATGGCCCACCACCTGGTCCGCCCGGTGGGCCAGCGCGGCCCTACTATCAGCCGCAATACGGAGGACACCCAACGCCGCAGCCCTACTACGCACCGTTCTCTCCGTATCAACAGTCTTATGGACCACCACCTGGATCCCATTACATGTCGCCGCGTCCTCCGCCGCCGCAGCAACAGCAGCAGCAGCACAACGGCAATCCAGGACATCCCTATGCGCCAGAGCACGGAAGTAACCCACCACCGCCACCGCAGCAGCAGCAGCAGCAACAACCGCCTCCGGGTCACCTGCACGAGTCGAGTGGAGCAGCAGGCGCAAGCGCAGTAGGAACTCCAGTAGGTGGCGGAGCCGGTCCTGCCGCTGCCGGAGCAGGCAGTGGTCTGTACCCACCGCCGGGAGCAGGAGCGGGAGCCCCGCCGCCGTCGCCAGCAGTTGGTGCAGCCGCTGTAGATGGACCTGGAGTCGCAGCTGGTGCACCTGGAGCCCCTGCACCGGCGCCGACGGCGACCGGCAAGCATCCAGAGGCGGAGAAAAACGAGGCAGACTAAGGACCACGAATGATCCTACTCTCAGAACCTAAAATAAATAATTTGGGGGTCACATCCAACTTTAATTATAAGTTAAAACCATTTTTTTGTGCGTGTTCTAATTTTAATATTTTATAAAATGAGTGCGGGAGGTGCATTCCGGATTTTACTCTAAAATATACGATTAAAATAAATATATGTTTACATGTAAATTAAGGGAAATGTAGTAATGCTTTTTACACATTTTTGGGCATTCAACTAAAAAACAAGAAAGGAAGCCAACTTTGTTGTAGCCGAAGATCCTAAGATCAGCCAAATCCTAAGATTCAATTCGGAAAGCTTTTCTGTGCTAGTTTTTTATAGGTTAACAAATCTGCATACTAATTTTAAAATGTTAAAAAATTCAAATTTTTCAGAAAGTCTTTTTCAACTAAAATTAATGATTTTTTGACTAAGTTATATTTGACTACTTGGGATTGGCTTTTCTAATTAGCAAACAAATTAACTGAAATGTAAACAAAAAGCATATGGTTTAATTATTTGCAGCTTTTAAAAAACAATACCGATCAAATATACATAATATATATGTATATACATACATATATTTACATACGCTTGCAGATTCCCAGCCCACTAGCCCAACACACACACACAAACAAACGCATAGAGATTATCACACGTCAACAGAGAGCGAAATGCCGTTGACTTTTGATTTTCTGAGCCAACTGTACTCATCGGCCCCCTTTGCCTCCCCCTTATTGATGTCATATACGTACATACCTGTATTGCCCTCTCTCTCTTGCTTCCGTCGCCCCCAAAAATAAAACGTGAGGCTTGTTTTTGTTTTTGGTTTTTTCTCTAGAAAAAACAGTTTATTGTTTGGGTGATTTTTTGTTGTTTTGCTGATGTTTCCGTTAAAGTTTTTTAGCTGTCTGTTGTTGTTTTCGGATTCTGGATTGGTTTTTGCGTTTCGTAAGCTACGATAGACACATATGCATACCATATATTAAATGTACCGTGTGCAACTGGTTTTATCGACACCGTATTACATTAAATATACAATATATATGCTGGTTGTACAATACAATTGAATATTTTGCGTGTGTTTCAAACTACATACAATAAATATTGTGTGGTTTTCGGTTAATATTATTTGATGCTCTTCCATTATCGTATCGGGCAAGTCGTTCTATTTTCTTCATTGTCTGGCTTTTTGTTTGTTTTGTTTTGAATTCGTTCGTATTCTGCCTTCCGTCTAAACGTATAAAAAATGCATGTAAATCTAAAACTTATTCTTTAATCAACTAGCCGTCCGTCCATCCCTCTTCGCTGTTTAATATGTACATCCCCGCTTTCGTATTTAGTTTCGAATCCAACTGACGAAATTTAACATTCACGATCGATCCTTTTTTCAATATTGAAAAGGACTTGTTATCCTCGTCTTCTTCTCAAGTTTTTAGAATCGGAACCAAACACGAAATCGGTGATAAACGGTTTTTTGTTTGTGGCTCGCAGTAAAGAAAAGGACAAAAAGAAACGGAAGAGTATTAATATCTAGTGTTTTCTATATATAAGATATATATATATATATATTTTTAGGTTTATATGTATTTATAGTGTAATACGTAAAAGTAAGTGTACTCAATTCGGTCTTCGGTGTTATGTTGGATATCATTTTTTATGTTTTTATAGATGCCAGTGCCTTCAGCCTATCCGCCAACGTCCTGAAGCCTTTCTCTGAATCCTTGGAGACGCCGTCGAGCAGTCCGGCCACCGTCTGTCCGCCTTACCACGCCCAGACCGCGTTTGAGTGGCCATGATTGCCAGCACCACGGATCCCGGCAGCCAGATGGTTAACTTCCCCCTGATTATTAACCAGGGTTGGCAGGCGCCTCCGGATCCATGAAGCACCGACTATCACAGCCCGCAATCCGGACAATTGTTGGAGTGGTTGGTGGTCAGATGTTAAAGACGGACAGATGATGACGGCCGCCCGGATATGCCTGCAACAATGTGGACGCAGATGGGGTTGCACGGCTTGCAGACGACGTGACGACTCAGCTTCAAGCACAAGCGAAAAAAAATCTTACAAACTAATGTACAATAATAATAAGAGTTATAAGTAATATTTAAGAATTACAATTAAGATTTGTTTTTGTTTTTTTGTTTTTTTTGTATGCATGTGGTCTTCCTTTTTCTCAAAGTTTGTTGATTTTACCATTCGTAAAATTAACAGAAAGAAAGTGACAAATGTAAGATGTTGTGTTTGTGTAAGATTTTAAGATTACGAATGGTAAATTGATCAGCGTGTGATTGACAGCAAAGGTTGCTGCCACAAAGTGAATGGAGATGGACATAGATGATCCTGATACTGACCCAGCTTAAGCACGTTCGCCACGGATGCGACGCGCCAGCTGAATGTCCTTGGGCATGATAGTGACGCGCTTGGCGTGGATAGCGCACAAATTGGTGTCCTCAAATAGACCAACCAGGTAGGCCTCAGATGCCTCCTGCAATACGGAATAAACCAAAGCTTCTCAATACACATTCGCTTCGATTTACGAGTTAAATCTCACCTGAAGGGCTCCGATGGCAGCCGACTGGAAACGCAAGTCGGTCTTGAAATCCTGAGCGATTTCACGCACCAAGCGCTGGAAGGGCAGCTTGCGGATGAGCAACTCAGTCGATTTCTGGTAACGACGGATCTCACGCAGAGCGACAGTTCCCGGACGATAACGATGGGGCTTCTTTACACCGCCAGTTGATGGGGCGGACTTACGCGCAGCCTTGGTGGCCAGCTGCTTGCGAGGAGCCTTTCCTCCGGTCGATTTACGGGCTGTTTGCTTGGTACGTGCCATCTTTACTCAGTTAAAACTGCAAAAATACACAAGGATACATTACAATAGAGAAACAATCTTGGACCCAATCTTAGGAACATATTTTATGTTTGAAGATGTCACAAACTTTTTAAACATTTACTTTGTTTTACAAAAAGCATGTTTACGGAAACAAGTTTTAAATAGTTTAAATAGGATACTGACGAAAATATTATAGTTTTGTATATAGCCGGGTAGCTAAAGTAAGAGCCTATGCACAGCGCCGAAGCGCTGGCGGCCTACTGACGACTATCCGAGATCCGTTGCGAGAATGAAGATGAGGATGACGCCGCAGAGGGTTGGAATGTAAATATTAAATATTTTAAAAATCGTGACAGCTGCCTGCCAAACACTCTTCTAAAATTTTTTTCTCTTTCTTTTTCTGGGAACACACAGAGACGACGAGCCACTCGAGAAACTTCTGCTCGAGTGGATGTGGGAAGGAGGCGAGCGAAGTAGAGCCAGACCAGGTCGTGCCTTGCTTGCCACAGACCAGCGGCAGTTTCACGGCGAATGGAGTGGCCACTTGAACTTTTTTTCCTCATTGTGTTATTTTCTTTTCTCAGCACAACATGAGTCGCACTTTTTTGTTCCCTCTCCTATTCTTTTTTTATTCCTTTTATGCGGAATTAATCAAGTTGAAGTAATGAGTTGTAGTTTTCTTTTTGTGTGCAGCGAGGAGAAAAAGAAAAGAAAAGAAGGAAATGTGCACATGGAAGGGATTTTCTTTTCCATTAACTCTGTATTCGTTCGCCGTTCCTTGCTAATTAGTTACACCAATCTGCATCTAAGTCACTTTCCAGTCGTTTCTTTAGCTCCCCCTACCCACAAAAAGAGAGAAGAAAACAGCACCATGGCTTTACGAAGCGAGAAAAAAAGGGAAGAATAAACATAAACAAAATGGGAAAACAAGCATAAGCCAAAACTTGGCGCGCATTTAAAGGCGGCAAGTTGAAGCGGGATAGCTACACAACACACTCACGTTAGAAAAGGAGAGAAAGAGAGGATCGACTAATTGCGTCTTTGCCACAGCTTATGGAGTGCGAATGTCTTTGATGTACATACGTACATGTATGCACGTACGTTTGTATATTTGACAACCGAACCATCCTCAAGGAAATGAAAAATTATGCAATATAGTCAGGAAAGGGGCTGACACGAAGGATAGAGAGGTAGAGAAACAAGAGTTCCGCCGAAGCATCCAGAATTTGTAGAAACTGCGCATGACATACACAAACGCGCTCATACATATGCACATTTGCATTCACCTTACACACACACACAGAGAAACTGCAGGCGAATAAATCAAAACTTTATAATTGCCAGCCATTTTTTTTCCTTTCTGGAAACCAAAATTCTGATACAAGTTCGGGTTTTCTCCCATCGACCTAATTGCAACTGCAAATAAATTTATTTGTTGCTGCGGAAACTCTCCTGCGTGGCGGCCATTTTGGAAAATAGCAGCGCACCACTACACGCACACCCAAAACGGTGTTCCCCTTCTCCGATGCATTCGTCGTGCGAATACAAAAAAAAAAACGAAGACACCTCTTAAATCTTCGCGTATTTGTGTGTATCCATAGAATAAGTGTGTGTGTGCGGTGAAAAGTCGGGGCTCCGCCGGGCTGTCCAGCGGAGCACCCCGAACCAAAACAATGCTTTAGACAAGAGAAAAAAAACAAAAAGGAATGCAACTGCAACTTATTTTACTTTAGCCACACGCACGAAATATTAAGTAAATAAGCAAACAAAAAAGCCACTTCCAGCACTCACCGATTGATTGGAACACAAAAATTATTTTTCTTTGAAATTCTTCGCACAGAACACAACCGGGCTAGACAAATTTTCGATAAACAGTGTGGCCAATGGAAGTGCAAAATATTGATGAAAACACCGCTGCATCGATGTTTTCGAATTTTTGAAATCATCGATGTTTTTCGACTATCGATATTTCTGCCGCCACTATCCAGAGATAGTGCTCCTAATAACGTACAGTTTGTTCTCTAAAAGTTTTAATTCGCCAGCAGCGTTAAACTCTCTATTTTTATTTTCATTCGCACTTTTCTGTTAACGTTTCTGGGAAATACCGAAGCAATATCGATGTTTGGATATTGCTTTCAATCGATATTCCGAAACTATTGCTAAATAACGATAGTAAACAACAATTATTTATGACAAATTGACCATTTTAATATGTATTATCTAAAATTTATTCTAGTAATCATAGAAATAAATTATTAATGGAGCAGCTAGAAATAAATTATTAATGGAGCAGCTACATTCATGTCGCCATGTCTTTTGAAATTTTGAATTTTGAAAATTGTAGCGGCCTCTAGCGGAATACTGTGCAATTTTTTTCAAAATTTATGAATAAGCTTTTAAAAAATGAGAATTGATTGTACATGGGTTTATTTATTTATTTTAAGGTTTGTGTGTACATATATTTAGTGTAAAAGCATGCGTATTTAATTTATATTCATGCTTTTACAGGTCTACAGGCTCTCCGTCAACGTACTGTAGTCTTTCTGTGTAGCCAGCAACATGAATCCCGGCAGCCAAATGGTTGACAGGCGCCTCCGGATCCATGGAGCACTGAGTTCCACGGCCCGTCATCCGAGCAGTTGAAGTAGTTGGTGGGAGCCGCCAGGGTAGCCCAGCATCAATGTGGCCCCAGATAGCGCTGCATTGCATCCAGACGATGACGACTCAGCATTACTGTTAAGATGTGTCTTTGGTTGTATGCATGTGATTTTTTCTTGTCCCAAAGCTTGCAGATTTTACCATTCGTAAAATTAACAAATGAGTATGGTGTTTGTGTAGGATTTTAAGATTACGAATGGTAAATTGATCAGCGTGTGATTGACAGCAAATATTGCTGCCACAAAGTGAATGAAGATGGACATAGATGATCCTGGTACTGGCCCAGCTTAATTATTATCGCCACGGATGCGACGCGCCAGCTGTATGTCCTTGGGCATGATGGTGACGCGCTGGGCGTGGATAGCGCACAAATTGGTGTCCTCGAAAAGGCCAACCAGGAAGGCCTCAGATGCCTCCTGCAATACGGAATAAACCAAAACTTGTCAATATACATTCGCTTCGATTTACGAGTCAAATCTCACCTGGAGGGCTCCGAGGGCAGCAGTCTGGAAACGCAAGTCGGCCTTGAAACCCTGGGCGATCTCACGCACCAAGCGCTGGAAGGGCAGCCTGCGGATGAGCAACTCTGTCGATTTCTGGTAACGACGGATCTCACGCAGAGCGACGGTTCCTGGGCGATAACGGTGTGGCTTTTTCACACCGCCAACAGCTGGGCGGGTCTTCCGCGCAACCTTGGTTGCCATCGGCTTGCGAGGAACCTTTCCTCCAGTCGATTTACGGGCTGTTTGCTTTGTACGTGCCATTTTTACTCAGTTTAAGCTGCAAGAATGCACAAGGAAAATATTCGATAATTAAAATTTGTAAAATTGTGACAGCTGTCAGTCTTTTCCACAATTTTTCTTTGCTTTTCTGCTCAAGCGCGAAGTGAACAGATTTGCTAAATTAATGTAGCAGCTACATATTTTCTTGGCGCCTTGTCTTTTAAATGTGTTGGCGCGAATTATGAATTGCCAACATGCAGCACCCTCTAGCGGCCAGCAAACGCGAAATGATCAAATATTTAAAAACTAATTGCACTTAGTCTTTTTTTAATCAAAATGTATATCTATGTCCAACAACGTTGAAAATTTGGGGCTGTTAAGCGGAGCACAGATTGTTTTACCGAACTAAAATAAGGCTTTGGTCGAACAAATTTTGCGAAAGGCACGGGTTAAGAATTAATTTGGAACACACAAAACCACCGTATTAGAACTCACCGAATTATTGGAACACAAAAGTTATTTTTATTTTATTGTTTTTTTAGTAGAGCACAACCGGTCCGAACACTCGAAACTTTCGAATCACAATGAAATCTGGATTGTAGTGCTGCAATAACATCAACTCGTAAGGGCAGAAAATAACAGAAATATCAAAGGTTTCTTAACACACATTCATTTTTGAAACGATTTTTTAAAATAAGGATACTTTTGATTTATAATTGATAATGTTTAGTAAATGATTATACCTTACAGTAGTTGAATATCTTATGTGCCACTTGTTCATACAAAACTACTGCACAGTTTCGTTGATCCTGTATTTTGTTTAATGTTTTTTTTTTTTATTTTTAAGTTAATTAATTAATTAAGTTAATTACTTGTTTCCAATGTTTTATTTTGCAACGGGATGTATATCGTTTTTTGAAAATGAATTGATTAATTTGTTATCTGCGCTTAAACTATCGATAAAATTTACCTAGTTCAATCAGCTGTTTTCTTCTTGCGGAACAAATTGAACTGAAACGTGAGTTTGTTGATTTCTTTTATCAAAAATTAAATAAGTTGCAATAATATTGATGTTTTGTCTTAGAAACATATAGAGAATTTACTGCCACATGTGACAGAGGCATTCAACTGCCGCCACCTTGCTGAATCCTCCGGACAAGCGCCGTAAAAGACACCAAATTATATAACCGCCGGCTAAAGAAACACATGAGTCCCTACAGCGGCTCCGTTCGTCGTCTGCTGGACAGCTGGCCCGGAAAGCAACGCTTCGGAGTCTACCGATTCCTGCCGCTCTTCTTTTTGCTGGGCGCCGGCCTAGAATTCTCCATGATCAACTGGACCGTTGGGGAGACCAACTTTTGTGAGTGGGATACCAAAACTCTAGGGTTTTCAGAGTTCATTTGTCTATATTTATGAATATTAAGTAATTGCATTTTTTTCCGCACCGTAGATCGCACATTTAAGCGCCGCCAGGCTAAGAACTACGTGGAGGAGCAGCAGCATTTGCAGGAAAGGCAGACCACCACCGAGCAGTGATCAACAATGCCCGCCGGTGTTTCTTGGGGACAGTACATGAAGTTCTTGGGCAGTGCCATGCTGGCCATGATGGCCGGATCCCAGGCCGTGCACATGTACTATCGCCCGCTCGAAGATCTGCCCGCTTATATAGAGCGGGAGAAGCATAGCACAGATGCGAGTCCCAGTGCCAAGCCACCAGATTCGACCTGATTCTGTGTTTCACAAAATTTCTGTTGATTAAAGTTAAAGTTAAGATAGAATTCGGTGTTAACCTTAAAGTGCTTTATTTAACAAATCTATTTTAAGCTAAATCTAGGCTACTTGTCGTGCACCTTGCGGTGGTTTTTGAGGCACGTTTGCTGCCGGAAGGCCTGGCCGCAGGTGCCGCACACATACGGCTTTTCGCCCGTGTGGATGTACTCGTGGTGTCGCAGCGTTTTGCGGGATGCAAAGCTCTCCGGACAGTGGCGGCAGGCGAAGGGCTTGAGCTTGAGGTGGACCGCCCGAACGTGGGCCTCCAGTTCGAAGCGACGGGCGAAACGTCGACCGCAGTGCTCGCAGGGCAGCTTGTCGCTGGAATGCATCAGCATGTGCTGCAGTAGCATAAACTTTTTGGCCATCCGGCGTCCGCAGACCTGGCACTCATGCGGCAGCACGTCCTGGCGGCTCCCATCCTCGTTAGCGGTGGCATGCTGCTGTAGCGTGTGATAGCGCAGAGTGTAGCGCGAATGGAACTCCTTCTGACAGATGTCGCAGTAGTGACGTTCCCCGCTGCCGCCTTCCTTGGCCGCCAGTTCGTCCTCCGTCGGATGCTTTGTTCGGCGATGATACTTGAGATTGGCCGACTGATTGAAGCTGGCGCCACACTGCTCGCAGATGAACTTGCGCGGAACGCTGTCCCGCTCCCGCGGACTGTGCTTCAACCGCTTGTGCTTCTGCATGGCTATGCGACTGGTGTAGACCCGTTCGCAGCCCGGCTGGTCGCAGGGATGCCGCCGCTCCAGTGGCGTGTGCACCTCGCGAATGTGTGTGTACAGGCCACCCATGAAGCTGTAGGCCTTCTCGCATTGATCGCACTGGAAGGGTCGCTTGCTACCCTCGTGCACCTTCCGGATGTGGGCCGCCAGGGTGAGTTGGTGGGCAAAGCTGTGCTGGCACACCGGGCACTTGAGGCTGTTTCTCGCACTTCTTGCGCACTTATTGGGCTTTGCGGCTGGCTCATCTATGGGATCGGGATCAGGATCGGGCTCCGGTGGCTCCAGGCTGTGCAGCGACTCCTGGTTGTGGTTCAGAGTGTCTAGATCCTCGTAAACCACCTCGAAAGACGGCTCTTGCTCCTCATCCGCCTCCTTTTTGAAGATCTGCAGCAACCGTTGGTGGCATTCTTCCGCTCTGGTGCGGAACCACTCGAACTTTTGGATCAAGTCGAGGCATTCCGGGCAAAGTTCTCGAGGCCACCACGGTTGTTCCTCCTCTGCATTCTTTTGGTCCAGCAAAAGATTTATATGAAGCAACTGTTGCAGCTCCGGGCTGATTGGAACCTCGTCTGATTGGAAGCCTTCTGCGCCGTGCCCTCCGTCCAGCTTGAGCAGACAGGTGCGGCAATGCTCTCTGGCGGTATCCCGGGTTAGGTTTCGCAACATTGTGTCCCAAGGTGTGATTAATTTATTATATTATTCTATTATTGCCAATTTCAAGAATGTAAACAAATACGGCAGTGTGGCCGAAAATGACTAAAAAATACTAAGAGCACTTAATATATTAAAGAAAAATATCGCAACATCGATATTTAGGCAAACTAAACTATCACGATATAAATATATGATTTTAAGAATACATCGATATATTGCAGATCGAAACAATCGGTACCATTTTTCGATTCCTATGCCTTTGGTCACACTTTTTTCAATTCAACTGCAAAATTCTGTTAACTCTCAAGATCTGTTAATTTACGCTCTATCTGTTTGGGTGAGAGCAGGTCTGTTAATGAATTTCACTTCCGACATAAGAGCTCTACATGTATCTGTAAGCGTGTAAAATGTAAAATGTTAAATAACAGCTTCGGTATTCAGAGTGACCAGAAACAAAATATCGAAGAATACAGTCCATGTTATGAGTTTTACATTATACATGATACAGAATCTGAAAACGGCATAATTTGGTATTTTGACATATTTCCAACAACCAAGATCAACCCGGCAGCCGACAGCACCCGAGAGAAAGTCCTGTTAATTTACAGCCACTCGACAGCACCCTAAATAGCAGAGAGCAGCTATGTTACGAATTCTACATAATACATGGGCATTCTACCCCAGTGAGAATTCGACCTCATGTATCTGTAAACATGTAAAACAGCTCTGCAGGCGTGTCAGATGTAAATGTTAAGGAACTCACGAAGTAACACTGAGCTCACGCAACATCACGATATCATCACCACGAAAAAGAAGAAGCAGAAGGAAAAAAAAACCACGACCAACAACACGCATCCAGCTACACAGTGACTAGTGAAAAAAGTAAAAATTGAAAACTGCGTTTCTTAGCCAATTTCCTGTACATCATGAAGTTCCAATACAAGGAGGAGCACGCCTTTGAGAAGCGCCGCGCCGAGGGGGACAAGATCCGTCGCAAATATCCAGACCGTGTGCCAGTAAGTACCCTAGTATATATGTATTGTGTGTGCGTGAGTGTGTATGCGTTTGTTTTGCGTCGTTCGCTTTTTTTGTTGTACCGAGGAAAATCAATACTGCGCATATTGGGGATGTTAATAATTGTTAATAATTTCGCAACGGCATGTCAGGGGCCGAATGCGCAGCAATTGCATAAAGTGCACTTCAGCTGGGAAAACATTTGCTAGCCAACCATAATGAAATGCAAAAATTGTCCCCTGTCGAACACTCACACAAACACAAATAGAAGAACAAAGCAGCCTCGCTGTGTGTATGTGTGTGTATGTGCGAGTGCGAGTGAGCTAGCCGTTTCACTTGCTCAGCTGTTGGGTTGTTGTTGTTTTCCCACTTGCCTGCCCGATTTCATCTGCGCCTCTACCCCTCACCCCGCTTGCCATACCGCGAACCAGTTGTTTTTGATTTAAATTTCATTTTTGGTGTTTGTTTGCTTGCAAAAACAAGCGAGTGTACTGCGCATAATAACAAATCACCCACTAATACACACACACGCACACAGCGACAGGAATTAGTCATAGAGACGGGGGCTGCACACAAAAACAAAAAGAAAACAGAAAAACGGGAAAACAAGGGAGACCGAAGAGCGGGGGGTAGTAGCTATTGCTATTTCACCTTATCAGCAGACTCCACTCCTTTTGCAGAGCACAAAAGGAGGCAGAAAATACAATTAAAAATAATTGTAAATGTAAAAACTCAAGCTGAAGGTGCCCCAATCGCCACTCGCTGTTTTGTTTTCGATGATTACATACGTAGGCACATATGTATATATGATTTATTTGTGTTTATATTGATTTCGCCTGTTTTTGGCAAGTGTACAAAGTGCCAAAGTCACATAACAGCTGATGAGTGCGCGAAAGGCCAGCTGGTCGTCGCATCATATATTATACAAATTCCTTCTAGTATCATGAATACATTCTACATAGACGCTATTGCCAAAAAGCAGACACCTTGATTTCGGCCAATGACGCTAACCAGATTCGGTTTTCTTTTGGCAAAAAAGTAGCGATAAGCGGCAATGGTTCCCTAATTTCGTGTTCATCGACCAAAAATATTATTTGGTGCTTGCTCCGCGCTTCCTGTTCTAGAAGTTGGCCAAAAACCAGTTCAACAATTAGACCGACACAGGGTTTTAATTTGACTCAAAACAGGGGTTAAGCGGAGTTTAAAGAAGCTTAATCAGTAATTAAATGTTAGCTAAACTTCTTTTTGACCAAAAATTTAGATGAAACCAGTTGTTTCCTAATTTTATTAAAATCGTTCAATATTTTAAAACAAAAACATCTTGAAATATTAAATAAAGTTGGGGTTAGTAGATAATACATACCCAAAACTACTAAAAGTTAAATATATCACCCAATATTTACCAATTTGTTAATTCTAATAGTGTTCTAACCAAAATACTTGAAACAAAGCACCCAAAGTTAGTAATAAACCTTTTAGCTATTAATATAAACTAAAAATATCAGTTCACTGATAAATAAAGCTCAAAAAGCCTTCTGAGCATCGTATCCAAAGCTGAGACCCAATGATAGAGGTAAAATTACTTACATAAATTTTAAGAATTTAATATTAAATTATGCTTCTAGTACTCAATAGTAAAGTTTAGTTTGTAATCTACTTGTAAGGGAAGTGGTTTCTACTTTAGTCAAGCTTTTACGAAAAAAAAAAAGAAATCCCCTAGTCCACTAAGTGAGGGATTTTAATGTACTTTAAAATATTTTTTATTTATCTCTATTATAAAATGACAATTTTGTCAACAAATCAAAGTTTAAAAATCTCATAACTCAGTCAAAAGATCATTAATTTGAATGCTGAAAGCTTTCCTGTGTTAGTCTTTAAATCTGCATACTCAATTAAAATTAAAAAAAAAAAAAACAAAAAAAAAAACCTTTTTTGTCCATTTTTAATAATTTTCACGATTTTACCCCTTATAAAATTAAAAAAAAAAACTTAATTTGTTTTTCTACCGGAGACGGATAGATCGACTTAGCTGATCATGCTGATCAAGAATTTATAGGGTCGGAAATGACTCCTTCACTGCTTTGCAGGCTTCTGACTTCTGCCAGAGTAGGTAGGTGTTCAATTGTAAACAAAAAGTGCGTTGTAAACCTGAAACTTGTATTGCAAAAATCCTCGTTACTCATTCAACTGCCTAATTACACATTTCAGTTACTAAATTGGTAACTCAAGTACGTCTTTACCCCAATAGACTTGAACTAACTAACATCAAGATTTAATCTGTTGATTTTCAGTTTTAAATACAGAATCTGGCATTTATCAAGGTTAATTATTGTTGAAATTGCGAAATTACTAGTGAACTGATGAAATAAGATTTAAAATTACTTCTGAAATGATGAAACTGGCCAATGCAAGCACGAAATTGCTAATTTTAACTACCAAATGAATCATGTTAGCCTCTAAAGACCTAAATTAAGTCACGAACAACAGGAATCATATTTTATACTATATATTTTCCTTATTTAGCTTCCCGTCTTGTATATAACCACGTTTTTGAGTTTATTATTTGTTATTTAGATATACAATTGAACAATAGAGAAATAATACAAGTGTAAAACAAGGTCATGCTTTGATTTGCATAAAATTTTCAAAATAATTGCTTTCCACTGTTCAGGCACGAAATAATTAAATCCCCAGGTAGCACGTAGTCGAGCACACGCAGAAATGCAATGCCTTGGCACGTAGTCCGCACATATTGAGCAATCTTAAACTAACCTCCTGTTTTCTTTTCCTGCCAGGTGATCGTCGAGAAGGCTCCTAAGGCGCGCATCGGTGACCTGGACAAGAAGAAGTACCTGGTGCCCTCGGATCTGACTGTTGGCCAGTTCTACTTCCTCATCCGCAAGCGCATCCACCTGCGTCCCGAGGATGCCCTCTTCTTCTTTGTGAACAACGTCATTCCACCAACATCGGCAACCATGGGCTCCCTGTATCAGGTAACTAATCGTCCCTCTCCTGTCTCTCTCTGATCCATGTGTTTAATGCGTTTCTGTCTTGACTATTGTGTTAAAGGAACACCACGAGGAGGACTACTTCCTGTATATCGCCTACTCCGATGAGAATGTCTACGGCATGGCCAGGGTCAACTAACTCGGCGGCGCTTCTCACTGCACCGCTGTGGCAAACAACCCCCTATACAGAAATCTATATATATAAATACAAATATATTTTACGTTTAGCATGCAGCTTAAAAATACGGACGCGAGTTAGCTAAACGAATTGATGAAAAGAATTTGAAAATGATCTGAACCAGGCAACAAAAAAATCCACAAAACACCCAGAAAAAACGACAAAAACAATTGTTATGTGAACTTTATTTTATATATATACATTTTCTATACGCATTAGTATTTTCAATTAAACTCCGCTCTTTTCGTACCATTATTAACCCCAGAAACAAGCTCCCCATCTAATTTCAATTGCTGCTAGGCGCATGCCCTTTGTACTTTACTTTTATTCGCTTATTTCGTTAATTTCGCCCTTTTACCCACTTTTTTTTTACAATACAACAAAATTTTGTGCATATTTAGTGTGTATGGTTACGAATAGGACTCTCTCGGTTAAGTGTACGGTAATTAATCTATTATTAAATAAACAAAAACTACAAAAATAAGTAAACTGCTTTGATTGGGGTTCACTTGAACCACTCTTGGGTTAACAAATAAAATGTACATAAAAGAAAGGAGTTGTGGAACAAAAAAGTTACCAATTGTTATTTCTTTTGTTAAACGAACAGTTAAGTATTTTGCACATAAGATAAAAAAAATAGTAATAACGTATACCTTTGGTCTTAAATATGTGCATGACTTGAATCTATATTTTTATATGATCATATTTTGATCAATATTTGTATTAAATCAGACTTTCAAGTGTTTTATAGGTAAACAAATCTGCATACTTAATTTAAGATTTAAAAACATGTAAATTTTTTCCCATTTATGAACATTTTAACGATGCAACCCCTTATCAAATTTTCAAAAAAATGGGTAAATTTTTTTTTTTTGCCTGACTTGTCTAGATCTACTTGCCTGAACATTCTGATCAAGAATATATATGGTTTATGAGGTCAGACATGACTCTTTCACTTGCAAACCTTGACTCTCATTGTATTGTTTGTAATTTCACTTAAAATTAACAGAAATCTCTCAAGTTTTCAAAATCTAAAACAAAGTAAACATGTCAAACAGCTCGTTGCATGATATTTGTATTATTTATCAAGGCAAAGTGATTCACTTCCTTTGTTTTAATATGTAATCTTATCAATGCGAACCTTCCGATTCGAAAATGGCGCCGCGTAGCTCCATTGATGGGCAGCACTGTTGATCTGCTGGTTATCCGAAAGAATTGCATACAGAAAATGTGGAAGTAAGTCTGATATCTCACTAATTAGCAACAATTCTTATATCTATATTTATTCCTTTTTTTCAGGAAAAATAACCCCGAAAAAAAGTGGAGGACATGGTGAAGAAACCCATCGATAACAGCCACCAAAACCATCGATATGCAATCGCCGCTACATCGCGGTACTGCCAGCTCTAGCTGTGCTTAAAAATTATTAACAAATCGCGTTTTTTTCATGTGAAACACATCGTGTGCCAAAAGTGCAATACGCCCGCGCCAGAGCCAGGGCCCACACGGACACGGACACACACAAGAACAGGTAAGAACGCCGTTTGCCACATTGCCGGATAAAATCGGACCCAGTTACAAAACAGGAGAGAAGGTGCAAAATCGAAAAAAAAATGAGAGAACAAAAATCAGCCCACGGGGGGAGGGAGAGAAAAACCTCGCCACTGCTGAGCACTGTTATTGTTATTGTTATTGCTCTAGTGGCTAGTGTTGTTAGTGTTGTGCCTCGTGACGATGTAAATTAGAGAAATGAATAACATGCGTAGTTCAGTTATCAATTAATATGTTTCCGCGTACCAAATGCAATTGATTTTCGTGTCTTTTTGTTGGGGGATGGTTTGCCAATCGCACCACCCCCGTCGCTGCCGGGTTTCTTGAACCCCCAGCCTATTGCCGGAGAAGAACTAAAATATAAAGAAATATAAGAAAAAAACAGCTGCATCGGTTGCCACATAACCGTAACCCGTAGTAACTGTTCCTCGACGGACAATTGTGTTATTGAATTATGGCGAAAAATGCTGATTAGACACTCTAGGGTGAAAAAGCAACAGAAAAAGAATAAGAATACAAATTAAAGAAAAGGCAAGCGAAAACAGCAAAACGGCAGCAGCAATAGCAGTCGTGTTATTGTCCAGCTCAGCTTGTTTTTGTTGTCTTCCTTGTCTCTGTACTTCACTCCGTCACTCACTGTTCTTTGCACTCTCCCTCCCTCTCACTCATTGCTGTGTGTGTATGTGTGTGTGTGTGCCTTCCGTCTCTGTTTTCCGCTTCTGTTTCTGGCTCGTTTCGTTTGGTGAACATGTGGATTCGTTTTATTGGTGCTCAAGTATCGCATGATTATCTCGCGCTACCGCTGTGATGTCGCCCGTTCTTGGTCTTGTTTTTGTTGCGCTTTTCCGCGGGCTTTGCACACAAACACATACGCACACTGGCTAATAGAGAAAAAAGATTAAAGAGATTTTCATTTTTCCCAAGCAAATCAAATTCAATTTAGAAAACTATCAAAACGCCCGCAGAATGACCGAAAAATAAATGTATATGTAAGTCGAATACGGAATATCCTCTACCTGGTTTTCATATTTAAATCAGTGAAATTTTTTTATAATCTCATATTTTAAATTTCTTAAAAATATTCAAATAAAACAAAGTAATTTTGCAATCAAATATTAATTTTTAAATTCAAACTAATCAAGTAAAAGTTGTAACAGAATCAACACTCTTTTTATCTTGACTTACACTAGAATTTTTAAAGGGTTTTAGCTGGTAACTGGTGAACAGGTAGATGAATATTTTAAGAACTTTATGACAAATGTGATTTCCTATTTTAATAAAGTAAATAAATCGGTTAAAAACCTCTTAAAATATTTAACATTTACTTAAGGATTTAGTGTTAGTAAAAATTGCTCTTCTGTGAGTAAGAAATATAACAAAGTGGCTAGAAAAATATCACACTTTCTATACCCCTTAAGGGTATTATAGTTTTAGTAAACAGCTTGAAAAACATTGAAGCAGCCATTTCCGATCCTATAAAGTATATATATTCTTGATCAGCATTAACAGGAGAGTCGATCTGGCCGTGTTTGGATGAAAACAAATTTTTTGCAATTTTTTCAAAATTTTATAAGGGGTTACATCATTAAAATTGTAAAAAATTGATTAAAATTTGAATATTTTAAAATTTTAAATTGAGTATACAGATTTGTAAACATGTAAAAAACTAGCTCAGAGAAGGTTTCCGAATTAAAATTAATGCATTTTTAACATAGTTATGCGATTTTTAAACTTTCATTGTCCCAAAGTATATGGTATAAAAAAATCGATTTAAAAAACAATTTTCAAATATAAATTATTTACCTCCAAAAACCTAACACAGGAACAAATAAAGTGTAGTATGCAGATTTGTTAACCTCCAATCAACGAACCCAAGAACGCTTTCCGAATTGAAATTAATGAATTTTTAACACATTTATGCGATTTTTAAACTTTGATTGTCCCAAATAATACTTACAAAATTATTAAATAAAAATGTCGATTTCAAGAATCTTGCAGAGAAAAATATAATTTTAATCGGCGAAGGAGCCATTTCCGATCCTATAAAGTATATATATTCTTGATCAGCATTAACAGGAGAGTCGATCTGGCCGTGTTTGGATGAAAACAAATTTTTTGCAATTTTTTCAAAATTTTATAAGGGGTTACATCATTAAAATTGTAAAAATTTGAATATTTTAAAATTTTAAATTGAGTATACAGATTTGTAAACATGTAAAAAATTAGCTCAGAGAAGGTTTCCGAATTAAAATTAATGCATTTTTAACATAGTTATGCGATTTTTAAACTTTCATTGTCCCAAAGTATATGGTATAAAAAAATCGATTTAAAAAACAATTTTCAAATATAAATTATTTACCTCCAAAAACCTAACACAGGAACAAATAAAGTGTAGTATGCAGATTTGTTAACCTCCAATCAACGAACCCAAGAACGCTTTCCGAATTGAAATTAATGAATTTTTAACACATTTATGCGATTTTTAAACTTTGATTGTCCCAAATAATACTTACAAAATTATTAAATAAAAATGTCGATTTCAAGAATCTTGCAGAGAAAAATATAATTTTAATCGGCGAAGGAGCCATTTCCGATCCTATAAAGTATATATATTCTTGATCAGCATTAACAGGAGAGTCGATCTGGCCGTGTTTGGATGAAAACAAATTTTTTGCAATTTTTTCAAAATTTTATAAGGGGTTACATCATTAAAATTGTAAAAAATTGATAAAAATTTGAATATTTTAAAATTTTAAATTGAGTATACAGATTTGTAAACATGTAAAAAACTAGCTCAGAGAAGGTTTCCGAATTAAAATTAATGCATTTTTAACATAGTTATGCGATTTTTAAACTTTCATTGTCCCAAAGTATATGGTATAAAAAAATCGATTTAAAAAACAATTTTCAAATATAAATTATTTACCTCCAAAAACCTAACACAGGAACAAATAAAGTGTAGTATGCAGATTTGTTAACCTCCAATCAACGAACCCAAGAACGGTTTCCGAATTGAAATTAATGAATTTTTAACACATTTATGCGATTTTTAAACTTTGATTGTCCCAAATAATACTTACAAAATTATTAAATAAAAATGTCGATTTCAAGAATCTTGCAGAGAAAAATATAATTTTAATCGGCGAAGGAGCCATTTCCGATCCTATAAAGTATATATATTCTTGATCAGCATTAACAGGAGAGTCGATCTGGCCGTGTTTGGATGAAAACAAATTTTTTGCAATTTTTTCAAAATTTTATAAGGGGTTACATCATTAAAATTGTAAAAAATTGATTAAAATTTGAATATTTTAAAATTTTAAATTGAGTATACAGATTTGTAAACATGTAAAAAACTAGCTCAGAGAAGGTTTCCGAATTAAAATTAATGCATTTTTAACATAGTTATGCGATTTTTAAACTTTCATTGTCCCAAAGTATATGGTATAAAAAAATCTATTTAAAAAACAATTTTCAAATATAAATTATTTACCTCCAAAAACCTAACACAGGAACAAATAAAGTGTAGTATGCAGATTTGTTAACCTCCAATCAACGAACCCAAGAACGCTTTCCGAATTGAAATTAATGAATTTTTAACACATTTATGCGATTTTTAAACTTTGATTGTCCCAAATAATACTTACAAAATTATTAAATAAAAATGTCGATTTCAAGAATCTTGCAGAGAAAAATATAATTTTAATCGGCGAAGGAGCCATTTCCGATCCTATAAAGTATATATATTCTTGATCAGCATCAACAGGAGAGTCGATCTGGCCGTGTTTGGATGAAAACAAATTTTTTGCAATTTTTTCAAAATTTTATAAGGGGTTACATCATTAAAATTGTAAAAAATTGATAAAAATTTGAATATTTTAAAATTTTAAATTGAGTATACAGATTTGTAAACATGTAAAAAACTAGCTCAGAGAAGGTTTCCGAATTAAAATTAATGCATTTTTAACATAGTTATGCGATTTTTAAACTTTCATTGTCCCAAAGTATATGGTATAAAAAAATCGATTTAAAAAACAATTTTCAAATATAAATTATTTACCTCCAAAAACCTAACACAGGAACAAATAAAGTGTAGTATGCAGATTTGTTAACCTCCAATCAACGAACCCAAGAACGCTTTCCGAATTGAAATTAATGAATTTTTAACACATTTATGCGATTTTTAAACTTTGATTGTCCCAAATAATACTTACAAAATTATTAAATAAAAATGTCGATTTCAAGAATCTTGCAGAGAAAAATATAATTTTAATCGGCGAAGGAGCCATTTCCGATCCTATAAAGTATATATATTCTTGATCAGCATTAACAGGAGAGTCGATCTGGCCGTGTTTGGATGAAAACAAATTTTTTGCAATTTTTTCAAAATTTTATAAGGGGTTACATCATTAAAATTGTAAAAAATTGATTAAAATTTGAATATTTTAAAATTTTAAATTGAGTATACAGATTTGTAAACATGTAAAAAACTAGCTCAGAGAAGGTTTCCGAATTAAAATTAATGCATTTTTAACATAGTTATGCGATTTTTAAACTTTCATTGTCCCAAAGTATATGGTATAAAAAAATCGATTTAAAAAACAATTTTCAAATATAAATTATTTACCTCCAAAAACCTAACACAGGAACAAATAAAGTGTAGTATGCAGATTTGTTAACCTCCAATCAACGAACCCAAGAACGCTTTCCGAATTGAAATTAATGAATTTTTAACACATTTATGCGATTTTTAAACTTTGATTGTCCCAAATAATACTTACAAAATTATTAAATAAAAATGTCGATTTCAAGAATCTTGCAGAGAAAAATATAATTTTAATCGGCGAAGGAGCCATTTCCGATCCTATAAAGTATATATATTCTTGATCAGCATTAACAGGAGAGTCGATCTGGCCGTGTTTGGATGAAAACAAATTTTTTGCAATTTTTTCAAAATTTTATAAGGGGTTACATCATTAAAATTGTAAAAAATTGATAAAAATTTGAATATTTTAAAATTTTAAATTGAGTATACAGATTTGTAAACATGTAAAAAACTAGCTCAGAGAAGGTTTCCGAATTAAAATTAATGCATTTTTAACATAGTTATGCGATTTTTAAACTTTCATTGTCCCAAAGTATATGGTATAAAAAAATCGATTTAAAAAACAATTTTCAAATATAAATTATTTACCTCCAAAAACCTAACACAGGAACAAATAAAGTGTAGTATGCAGATTTGTTAACCTCCAATCAACGAACCCAAGAACGCTTTCCGAATTGAAATTAATGAATTTTTAACACATTTATGCGATTTTTAAACTTTGATTGTCCCAAATAATACTTACAAAATTATTAAATAAAAATGTCGATTTCAAGAATCTTGCAGAGAAAAATATAATTTTAATCGGCGAAGGAGCCATTTCCGATCCTATAAAGTATATATATTCTTGATCAGCATTAACAGGAGAGTCGATCTGGCCGTGTTTGGATGAAAACAAATTTTTTGCAATTTTTTCAAAATTTTATAAGGGGTTACATCATTAAAATTGTAAAAAATTGATAAAAATTTGAATATTTTAAAATTTTAAATTGAGTATACAGATTTGTAAACATGTAAAAAACTAGCTCAGAGAAGGTTTCCGAATTAAAATTAATGCATTTTTAACATAGTTATGCGATTTTTAAACTTTCATTGTCCCAAAGTATATGGTATAAAAAAATCGATTTAAAAAACAATTTTCAAATATAAATTATTTACCTCCAAAAACCTAACACAGGAACAAATAAAGTGTAGTATGCAGATTTGTTAACCTCCAATCAACGAACCCAAGAACGCTTTCCGAATTGAAATTAATGAATTTTTAACACATTTATGCGATTTTTAAACTTTGATTGTCCCAAATAATACTTACAAAATTATTAAATAAAAATGTCGATTTCAAGAATCTTGCAGAGAAAAATATAATTTTAATCGGCGAAGGAGCCATTTCCGATCCTATAAAGTATATATATTCTTGATCAGCATTAACAGGAGAGTCGATCTGGCCGTGTTTGGATGAAAACAAATTTTTTGCAATTTTTTCAAAATTTTATAAGGGGTTACATCATTAAAATTGTAAAAAATTGATTAAAATTTGAATATTTTAAAATTTTAAATTGAGTATACAGATTTGTAAACATGTAAAAAACTAGCTCAGAGAAGGTTTCCGAATTAAAATTAATGCATTTTTAACATAGTTATGCGATTTTTAAACTTTCATTGTCCCAAAGTATATGGTATAAAAAAATCGATTTAAAAAACAATTTTCAAATATAAATTATTTACCTCCAAAAACCTAACACAGGAACAAATAAAGTGTAGTATGCAGATTTGTTAACCTCCAATCAACGAACCCAAGAACGCTTTCCGAATTGAAATTAATGAATTTTTAACACATTTATGCGATTTTTAAACTTTGATTGTCCCAAATAATACTTACAAAATTATTAAATAAAAATGTCGATTTCAAGAATCTTGCAGAGAAAAATATAATTTTAATCGGCGAAGGAGCCATTTCCGATCCTATAAAGTATATATATTCTTGATCAGCATTAACAGGAGAGTCGATCTGGCCGTGTTTGGATGAAAACAAATTTTTTGCAATTTTTTCAAAATTTTATAAGGGGTTACATCATTAAAATTGTAAAAAATTGATAAAAATTTGAATATTTTAAAATTTTAAATTGAGTATACAGATTTGTAAACATGTAAAAAACTAGCTCAGAGAAGGTTTCCGAATTAAAATTAATGCATTTTTAACATAGTTATGCGATTTTTAAACTTTCATTGTCCCAAAGTATATGGTATAAAAAAATCGATTTAAAAAACAATTTTCAAATATAAATTATTTACCTCCAAAAACCTAACACAGGAACAAATAAAGTGTAGTATGCAGATTTGTTAACCTCCAATCAACGAACCCAAGAACGCTTTCCGAATTGAAATTAATGAATTTTTAACACATTTATGCGATTTTTAAACTTTGATTGTCCCAAATAATACTTACAAAATTATTAAATAAAAATGTCGATTTCAAGAATCTTGCAGAGAAAAATATAATTTTAATCGGCGAAGGAGCCATTTCCGATCCTATAAAGTATATATATTCTTGATCAGCATTAACAGGAGAGTCGATCTGGCCGTGTTTGGATGAAAACAAATTTTTTGCAATTTTTTCAAAATTTTATAAGGGGTTACATCATTAAAATTGTAAAAAATTGATTAAAATTTGAATATTTTAAAATTTTAAATTGAGTATACAGATTTGTAAACATGTAAAAAACTAGCTCAGAGAAGGTTTCCGAATTAAAATTAATGCATTTTTAACATAGTTATGCGATTTTTAAACTTTCATTGTCCCAAAGTATATGGTATAAAAAAATCGATTTAAAAAACAATTTTCAAATATAAATTATTTACCTCCAAAAACCTAACACAGGAACAAATAAAGTGTAGTATGCAGATTTGTTAACCTCCAATCAACGAACCCAAGAACGCTTTCCGAATTGAAATTAATGAATTTTTAACACATTTATGCGATTTTTAAACTTTGATTGTCCCAAATAATACTTACAAAATTATTAAATAAAAATGTCGATTTCAAGAATCTTGCAGAGAAAAATATAATTTTAATCGGCGAAGGAGCCATTTCCGATCCTATAAAGTATATATATTCTTGATCAGCATTAACAGGAGAGTCGATCTGGCCGTGTTTGGATGAAAACAAATTTTTTGCAATTTTTTCAAAATTTTATAAGGGGTTACATCATTAAAATTGTAAAAAATTGATAAAAATTTGAATATTTTAAAATTTTAAATTGAGTATACAGATTTGTAAACATGTAAAAAACTAGCTCAGAGAAGGTTTCCGAATTAAAATTAATGCATTTTTAACATAGTTATGCGATTTTTAAACTTTCATTGTCCCAAAGTATATGGTATAAAAAAATCGATTTAAAAAACAATTTTCAAATATAAATTATTTACCTCCAAAAACCTAACACAGGAACAAATAAAGTGTAGTAAGCAGATTTGTTAACCTCCAATCAACGAACCCAAGAACGCTTTCCGAATTGAAATTAATGAATTTTTAACACATTTATGCGATTTTTAAACTTTGATTGTCCCAAATAATACTTACAAAATTATTAAATAAAAATGTCGATTTCAAGAATCTTGCAGAGAAAAATATAATTTTAATCGGCGAAGGAGCCATTTCCGATCCTATAAAGTATATATATTCTTGATCAGCATTAACAGGAGAGTCGATCTGGCCGTGTTTGGATGAAAACAAATTTTTTGCAATTTTTTCAAAATTTTATAAGGGGTTACATCATTAAAATTATAAAAAATTGATAAAAATTTGAATATTTTAAAATTTTAAATTGAGTATGCAGATTTGTAAACATGTAAAAAACTAGCTCAGAGAAGGTTTCCGAATTAAAATTAATGCATTTTTAACATAGTTATGCGATTTTTAAACTTTCATTGTCCCAAAGTATATGGTATAAAAAAATCGATTTAAAAAACAATTTTCAAATATAAATTATTTACCTCCAAAAACCTAACACAGGAACAAATAAAGTGTAGTATGCAGATTTGTTAACCTCCAATCAACGAACCCAAGAACGCTTTCCGAATTGAAATTAATGAATTTTTAACACATTTATGCGATTTTTAAACTTTGATTGTCCCAAATAATACTTACAAAATTATTAAATAAAAATGTCGATTTCAAGAATCTTGCAGAGAAAAATATAATTTTAATCGGCGAAGGAGCCATTTCCGATCCTATAAAGTATATATATTCTTGATCAGCATTAACAGGAGAGTCGATCTGGCCGTGTTTGGATGAAAACAAATTTTTTGCAATTTTTTCAAAATTTTATAAGGGGTTACATCATTAAAATTGTAAAAAATTGATAAAAATTTGAATATTTTAAAATTTTAAATTGAGTATACAGATTTGTAAACATGTAAAAAACTAGCTCAGAGAAGGTTTCCGAATTAAAATTAATGCATTTTTAACATAGTTATGCGATTTTTAAACTTTCATTGTCCCAAAGTATATGGTATAAAAAAATCGATTTAAAAAACAATTTTCAAATATAAATTATTTACCTCCAAAAACCTAACACAGGAACAAATAAAGTGTAGTAAGCAGATTTGTTAACCTCCAATCAACGAACCCAAGAACGCTTTCCGAATTGAAATTAATGAATTTTTAACACATTTATGCGATTTTTAAACTTTGATTGTCCCAAATAATACTTACAAAATTATTAAATAAAAATGTCGATTTCAAGAATCTTGCAGAGAAAAATATAATTTTAATCGGCGAAGGAGCCATTTCCGATCCTATAAAGTATATATATTCTTGATCAGCATTAACAGGAGAGTCGATCTGGCCGTGTTTGGATGAAAACAAATTTTTTGCAATTTTTTCAAAATTTTATAAGGGGTTACATCATTAAAATTATAAAAAATTGATAAAAATTTGAATATTTTAAAATTTTAAATTGAGTATGCAGATTTGTAAACATGTAAAAAACTAGCTCAGAGAAGGTTTCCGAATTAAAATTAATGCATTTTTAACATAGTTATGCGATTTTTAAACTTTCATTGTCCCAAAGTATATGGTATAAAAAAATCGATTTAAAAAACAATTTTCAAATATAAATTATTTACCTCCAAAAACCTAACACAGGAACAAATAAAGTGTAGTATGCAGATTTGTTAACCTCCAATCAACGAACCCAAGAACGCTTTCCGAATTGAAATTAATGAATTTTTAACACATTTATGCGATTTTTAAACTTTGATTGTCCCAAATAATACTTACAAAATTATTAAATAAAAATGTCGATTTCAAGAATCTTGCAGAGAAAAATATAATTTTAATCGGCGAAGGAGCCATTTCCGATCCTATAAAGTATATATATTCTTGATCAGCATTAACAGGAGAGTCGATCTGGCCGTGTTTGGATGAAAACAAATTTTTTGCAATTTTTTCAAAATTTTATAAGGGGTTACATCATTAAAATTATAAAAAATTGATAAAAATTTGAATATTTTAAAATTTTAAATTGAGTATACAGATTTGTAAACATGTAAAAAACTAGCTCAGAGAAGGTTTCCGAATTAAAATTAATGCATTTTTAACATAGTTATGCGATTTTTAAACTTTCATTGTCCCAAAGTATATGGTATAAAAAAATCGATTTAAAAAACAATTTTCAAATATAAATTATTTACCTCCAAAAACCTAACACAGGAACAAATAAAGTGTAGTATGCAGATTTGTTAACCTCCAATCAACGAACCCAAGAACGCTTTCCGAATTGAAATTAATGAATTTTTAACACATTTATGCGATTTTTAAACTTTGATTGTCCCAAATAATACTTACAAAATTATTAAATAAAAATGTCGATTTCAAGAATCTTGCAGAGAAAAATATAATTTTAATCGGCGAAGGAGCCATTTCCGATCCTATAAAGTATATATATTCTTGATCAGCATTAACAGGAGAGTCGATCTGGCCGTGTTTGGATGAAAACAAATTTTTTGCAATTTTTTCAAAATTTTATAAGGGGTTACATCATTAAAATTGTAAAAAATTGATAAAAATTTGAATATTTTAAAATTTTAAATTGAGTATACAGATTTGTAAACATGTAAAAAACTAGCTCAGAGAAGGTTTCCGAATTAAAATTAATGCATTTTTAACATAGTTATGCGATTTTTAAACTTTCATTGTCCCAAAGTATATGGTATAAAAAAATCGATTTAAAAAACAATTTTCAAATATAAATTATTTACCTCCAAAAACCTAACACAGGAACAAATAAAGTGTAGTATGCAGATTTGTTAACCTCCAATCAACGAACCCAAGAACGCTTTCCGAATTGAAATTAATGAATTTTTAACACATTTATGCGATTTTTAAACTTTGATTGTCCCAAATAATACTTACAAAATTATTAAATAAAAATGTCGATTTCAAGAATCTTGCAGAGAAAAATATAATTTTAATCGGCGAAGGAGCCATTTCCGATCCTATAAAGTATATATATTCTTGATCAGCATTAACAGGAGAGTCGATCTGGCCGTGTTTGGATGAAAACAAATTTTTTGCAATTTTTTCAAAATTTTATAAGGGGTTACATCATTAAAATTGTAAAAAATTGATAAAAATTTGAATATTTTAAAATTTTAAATTGAGTATACAGATTTGTAAACATGTAAAAAACTAGCTCAGAGAAGGTTTCCGAATTAAAATTAATGCATTTTTAACATAGTTATGCGATTTTTAAACTTTCATTGTCCCAAAGTATATGGTATAAAAAAATCGATTTAAAAAACAATTTTCAAATATAAATTATTTACCTCCAAAAACCTAACACAGGAACAAATAAAGTGTAGTATGCAGATTTGTTAACCTCCAATCAACGAACCCAAGAACGCTTTCCGAATTGAAATTAATGAATTTTTAACACATTTATGCGATTTTTAAACTTTGATTGTCCCAAATAATACTTACAAAATTATTAAATAAAAATGTCGATTTCAAGAATCTTGCAGAGAAAAATATAATTTTAATCGGCGAAGGAGCCATTTCCGATCCTATAAAGTATATATATTCTTGATCAGCATCAACAGGAGAGTCGATCTGGCCGTGTTTGGATGAAAACAAATTTTTTGCAATTTTTTCAAAATTTTATAAGGGGTTACATCATTAAAATTGTAAAAAATTGATAAAAATTTGAATATTTTAAAATTTTAAATTGAGTATACAGATTTGTAAACATGTAAAAAACTAGCTCAGAGAAGGTTTCCGAATTAAAATTAATGCATTTTTAACATAGTTATGCGATTTTTAAACTTTCATTGTCCCAAAGTATATGGTATAAAAAAATCGATTTAAAAAACAATTTTCAAATATAAATTATTTACCTCCAAAAACCTAACACAGGAACAAATAAAGTGTAGTATGCAGATTTGTTAACCTCCAATCAACGAACCCAAGAACGCTTTCCGAATTGAAATTAATGAATTTTTAACACATTTATGCGATTTTTAAACTTTGATTGTCCCAAATAATACTTACAAAATTATTAAATAAAAATGTCGATTTCAAGAATCTTGCAGAGAAAAATATAATTTTAATCGGCGAAGGAGCCATTTCCGATCCTATAAAGTATATATATTCTTGATCAGCATTAACAGGAGAGTCGATCTGGCCGTGTTTGGATGAAAACAAATTTTTTGCAATTTTTTCAAAATTTTATAAGGGGTTACATCATTAAAATTGTAAAAAATTGATTAAAATTTGAATATTTTAAAATTTTAAATTGAGTATACAGATTTGTAAACATGTAAAAAACTAGCTCAGAGAAGGTTTCCGAATTAAAATTAATGCATTTTTAACATAGTTATGCGATTTTTAAACTTTCATTGTCCCAAAGTATATGGTATAAAAAAATCGATTTAAAAAACAATTTTCAAATATAAATTATTTACCTCCAAAAACCTAACACAGGAACAAATAAAGTGTAGTATGCAGATTTGTTAACCTCCAATCAACGAACCCAAGAACGCTTTCCGAATTGAAATTAATGAATTTTTAACACATTTATGCGATTTTTAAACTTTGATTGTCCCAAATAATACTTACAAAATTATTAAATAAAAATGTCGATTTCAAGAATCTTGCAGAGAAAAATATAATTTTAATCGGCGAAGGAGCCATTTCCGATCCTATAAAGTATATATATTCTTGATCAGCATTAACAGGAGAGTCGATCTGGCCGTGTTTGGATGAAAACAAATTTTTTGCAATTTTTTCAAAATTTTATAAGGGGTTACATCATTAAAATTCTAAAAAATTGATAAAAATTTGAATATTTTAAAATTTTAAATTGAGTATACAGATTTGTAAACATGTAAAAAACTAGCTCAGAGAAGGTTTCCGAATTAAAATTAATGCATTTTTAACATAGTTATGCGATTTTTAAACTTTCATTGTCCCAAAGTATATGGTATAAAAAAATCGATTTAAAAAACAATTTTCAAATATAAATTATTTACCTCCAAAAACCTAACACAGGAACAAATAAAGTGTAGTATGCAGATTTGTTAACCTCCAATCAACGAACCCAAGAACGCTTTCCGAATTGAAATTAATGAATTTTTAACACATTTATGCGATTTTTAAACTTTGATTGTCCCAAATAATACTTACAAAATTATTAAATAAAAATGTCGATTTCAAGAATCTTGCAGAGAAAAATATAATTTTAATCGGCGAAGGAGCCATTTCCGATCCTATAAAGTATATATATTCTTGATCAGCATTAACAGGAGAGTCGATCTGGCCGTGTTTGGATGAAAACAAATTTTTTGCAATTTTTTCAAAATTTTATAAGGGGTTACATCATTAAAATTGTAAAAAATTGATTAAAATTTGAATATTTTAAAATTTTAAATTGAGTATACAGATTTGTAAACATGTAAAAAACTAGCTCAGAGAAGGTTTCCGAATTAAAATTAATGCATTTTTAACATAGTTATGCGATTTTTAAACTTTCATTGTCCCAAAGTATATGGTATAAAAAAATCGATTTAAAAAACAATTTTCAAATATAAATTATTTACCTCCAAAAACCTAACACAGGAACAAATAAAGTGTAGTATGCAGATTTGTTAACCTCCAATCAACGAACCCAAGAACGCTTTCCGAATTGAAATTAATGAATTTTTAACACATTTATGCGATTTTTAAACTTTGATTGTCCCAAATAATACTTACAAAATTATTAAATAAAAATGTCGATTTCAAGAATCTTGCAGAGAAAAATATAATTTTAATCGGCGAAGGAGCCATTTCCGATCCTATAAAGTATATATATTCTTGATCAGCATTAACAGGAGAGTCGATCTGGCCGTGTTTGGATGAAAACAAATTTTTTGCAATTTTTTCAAAATTTTATAAGGGGTTACATCATTAAAATTGTAAAAAATTGATTAAAATTTGAATATTTTAAAATTTTAAATTGAGTATACAGATTTGTAAACATGTAAAAAACTAGCTCAGAGAAGGTTTCCGAATTAAAATTAATGCATTTTTAACATAGTTATGCGATTTTTAAACTTTCATTGTCCCAAAGTATATGGTATAAAAAAATCGATTTAAAAAACAATTTTCAAATATAAATTATTTACCTCCAAAAACCTAACACAGGAACAAATAAAGTGTAGTATGCAGATTTGTTAACCTCCAATCAACGAACCCAAGAACGCTTTCCGAATTGAAATTAATGAATTTTTAACACATTTATGCGATTTTTAAACTTTGATTGTCCCAAATAATACTTACAAAATTATTAAATAAAAATGTCGATTTCAAGAATCTTGCAGAGAAAAATATAATTTTAATCGGCGAAGGAGCCATTTCCGATCCTATAAAGTATATATATTCTTGATCAGCATTAACAGGAGAGTCGATCTGGCCGTGTTTGGATGAAAACAAATTTTTTGCAATTTTTTCAAAATTTTATAAGGGGTTACATCATTAAAATTCTAAAAAATTGATAAAAATTTGAATATTTTAAAATTTTAAATTGAGTATACAGATTTGTAAACATGTAAAAAACTAGCTCAGAGAAGGTTTCCGAATTAAAATTAATGCATTTTTAACATAGTTATGCGATTTTTAAACTTTCATTGTCCCAAAGTATATGGTATAAAAAAATCGATTTAAAAAACAATTTTCAAATATAAATTATTTACCTCCAAAAACCTAACACAGGAACAAATAAAGTGTAGTATGCAGATTTGTTAACCTCCAATCAACGAACCCAAGAACGCTTTCCGAATTGAAATTAATGAATTTTTAACACATTTATGCGATTTTTAAACTTTGATTGTCCCAAATAATACTTACAAAATTATTAAATAAAAATGTCGATTTCAAGAATCTTGCAGAGAAAAATATAATTTTAATCGGCGAAGGAGCCATTTCCGATCCTATAAAGTATATATATTCTTGATCAGCATTAACAGGAGAGTCGATCTGGCCGTGTTTGGATGAAAACAAATTTTTTGCAATTTTTTCAAAATTTTATAAGGGGTTACATCATTAAAATTGTAAAAAATTGATTAAAATTTGAATATTTTAAAATTTTAAATTGAGTATACAGATTTGTAAACATGTAAAAAACTAGCTCAGAGAAGGTTTCCGAATTAAAATTAATGCATTTTTAACATAGTTATGCGATTTTTAAACTTTCATTGTCCCAAAGTATATGGTATAAAAAAATCGATTTAAAAAACAATTTTCAAATATAAATTATTTACCTCCAAAAACCTAACACAGGAACAAATAAAGTGTAGTATGCAGATTTGTTAACCTCCAATCAACGAACCCAAGAACGCTTTCCGAATTGAAATTAATGAATTTTTAACACATTTATGCGATTTTTAAACTTTGATTGTCCCAAATAATACTTACAAAATTATTAAATAAAAATGTCGATTTCAAGAATCTTGCAGAGAAAAATATAATTTTAATCGGCGAAGGAGCCATTTCCGATCCTATAAAGTATATATATTCTTGATCAGCATTAACAGGAGAGTCGATCTGGCCGTGTTTGGATGAAAACAAATTTTTTGCAATTTTTTCAAAATTTTATAAGGGGTTACATCATTAAAATTGTAAAAAATTGATAAAAATTTGAATATTTTAAAATTTTAAATTGAGTATACAGATTTGTAAACATGTAAAAAACTAGCTCAGAGAAGGTTTCCGAATTAAAATTAATGCATTTTTAACATAGTTATGCGATTTTTAAACTTTCATTGTCCCAAAGTATATGGTATAAAAAAATCGATTTAAAAAACAATTTTCAAATATAAATTATTTACCTCCAAAAACCTAACACAGGAACAAATAAAGTGTAGTATGCAGATTTGTTAACCTCCAATCAACGAACCCAAGAACGCTTTCCGAATTGAAATTAATGAATTTTTAACACATTTATGCGATTTTTAAACTTTGATTGTCCCAAATAATACTTACAAAATTATTAAATAAAAATGTCGATTTCAAGAATCTTGCAGAGAAAAATATAATTTTAATCGGCGAAGGAGCCATTTCCGATCCTATAAAGTATATATATTCTTGATCAGCATTAACAGGAGAGTCGATCTGGCCGTGTTTGGATGAAAACAAATTTTTTGCAATTTTTTCAAAATTTTATAAGGGGTTACATCATTAAAATTGTAAAAAATTGATTAAAATTTGAATATTTTAAAATTTTAAATTGAGTATACAGATTTGTAAACATGTAAAAAACTAGCTCAGAGAAGGTTTCCGAATTAAAATTAATGCATTTTTAACATAGTTATGCGATTTTTAAACTTTCATTGTCCCAAAGTATATGGTATAAAAAAATCGATTTAAAAAACAATTTTCAAATATAAATTATTTACCTCCAAAAACCTAACACAGGAACAAATAAAGTGTAGTATGCAGATTTGTTAACCTCCAATCAACGAACCCAAGAACGCTTTCCGAATTGAAATTAATGAATTTTTAACACATTTATGCGATTTTTAAACTTTGATTGTCCCAAATAATACTTACAAAATTATTAAATAAAAATGTCGATTTCAAGAATCTTGCAGAGAAAAATATAATTTTAATCGGCGAAGGAGCCATTTCCGATCCTATAAAGTATATATATTCTTGATCAGCATTAACAGGAGAGTCGATCTGGCCGTGTTTGGATGAAAACAAATTTTTTGCAATTTTTTCAAAATTTTATAAGGGGTTACATCATTAAAATTGTAAAAAATTGATAAAAATTTGAATATTTTAAAATTTTAAATTGAGTATACAGATTTGTAAACATGTAAAAAACTAGCTCAGAGAAGGTTTCCGAATTAAAATTAATGCATTTTTAACATAGTTATGCGATTTTTAAACTTTCATTGTCCCAAAGTATATGGTATAAAAAAATCGATTTAAAAAACAATTTTCAAATATAAATTATTTACCTCCAAAAACCTAACACAGGAACAAATAAAGTGTAGTAAGCAGATTTGTTAACCTCCAATCAACGAACCCAAGAACGCTTTCCGAATTGAAATTAATGAATTTTTAACACATTTATGCGATTTTTAAACTTTGATTGTCCCAAATAATACTTACAAAATTATTAAATAAAAATGTCGATTTCAAGAATCTTGCAGAGAAAAATATAATTTTAATCGGCGAAGGAGCCATTTCCGATCCTATAAAGTATATATATTCTTGATCAGCATTAACAGGAGAGTCGATCTGGCCGTGTTTGGATGAAAACAAATTTTTTGCAATTTTTTCAAAATTTTATAAGGGGTTACATCATTAAAATTATAAAAAATTGATAAAAATTTGAATATTTTAAAATTTTAAATTGAGTATGCAGATTTGTAAACATGTAAAAAACTAGCTCAGAGAAGGTTTCCGAATTAAAATTAATGCATTTTTAACATAGTTATGCGATTTTTAAACTTTCATTGTCCCAAAGTATATGGTATAAAAAAATCGATTTAAAAAACAATTTTCAAATATAAATTATTTACCTCCAAAAACCTAACACAGGAACAAATAAAGTGTAGTATGCAGATTTGTTAACCTCCAATCAACGAACCCAAGAACGCTTTCCGAATTGAAATTAATGAATTTTTAACACATTTATGCGATTTTTAAACTTTGATTGTCCCAAATAATACTTACAAAATTATTAAATAAAAATGTCGATTTCAAGAATCTTGCAGAGAAAAATATAATTTTAATCGGCGAAGGAGCCATTTCCGATCCTATAAAGTATATATATTCTTGATCAGCATTAACAGGAGAGTCGATCTGGCCGTGTTTGGATGAAAACAAATTTTTTGCAATTTTTTCAAAATTTTATAAGGGGTTACATCATTAAAATTATAAAAAATTGATAAAAATTTGAATATTTTAAAATTTTAAATTGAGTATACAGATTTGTAAACATGTAAAAAACTAGCTCAGAGAAGGTTTCCGAATTAAAATTAATGCATTTTTAACATAGTTATGCGATTTTTAAACTTTCATTGTCCCAAAGTATATGGTATAAAAAAATCGATTTAAAAAACAATTTTCAAATATAAATTATTTACCTCCAAAAACCTAACACAGGAACAAATAAAGTGTAGTATGCAGATTTGTTAACCTCCAATCAACGAACCCAAGAACGCTTTCCGAATTGAAATTAATGAATTTTTAACACATTTATGCGATTTTTAAACTTTGATTGTCCCAAATAATACTTACAAAATTATTAAATAAAAATGTCGATTTCAAGAATCTTGCAGAGAAAAATATAATTTTAATCGGCGAAGGAGCCATTTCCGATCCTATAAAGTATATATATTCTTGATCAGCATTAACAGGAGAGTCGATCTGGCCGTGTTTGGATGAAAACAAATTTTTTGCAATTTTTTCAAAATTTTATAAGGGGTTACATCATTAAAATTGTAAAAAATTGATAAAAATTTGAATATTTTAAAATTTTAAATTGAGTATACAGATTTGTAAACATGTAAAAAACTAGCTCAGAGAAGGTTTCCGAATTAAAATTAATGCATTTTTAACATAGTTATGCGATTTTTAAACTTTCATTGTCCCAAAGTATATGGTATAAAAAAATCGATTTAAAAAACAATTTTCAAATATAAATTATTTACCTCCAAAAACCTAACACAGGAACAAATAAAGTGTAGTATGCAGATTTGTTAACCTCCAATCAACGAACCCAAGAACGCTTTCCGAATTGAAATTAATGAATTTTTAACACATTTATGCGATTTTTAAACTTTGATTGTCCCAAATAATACTTACAAAATTATTAAATAAAAATGTCGATTTCAAGAATCTTGCAGAGAAAAATATAATTTTAATCGGCGAAGGAGCCATTTCCGATCCTATAAAGTATATATATTCTTGATCAGCATTAACAGGAGAGTCGATCTGGCCGTGTTTGGATGAAAACAAATTTTTTGCAATTTTTTCAAAATTTTATAAGGGGTTACATCATTAAAATTCTAAAAAATTGATAAAAATTTGAATATTTTAAAATTTTAAATTGAGTATACAGATTTGTAAACATGTAAAAAACTAGCTCAGAGAAGGTTTCCGAATTAAAATTAATGCATTTTTAACATAGTTATGCGATTTTTAAACTTTCATTGTCCCAAAGTATATGGTATAAAAAAATCGATTTAAAAAACAATTTTCAAATATAAATTATTTACCTCCAAAAACCTAACACAGGAACAAATAAAGTGTAGTATGCAGATTTGTTAACCTCCAATCAACGAACCCAAGAACGCTTTCCGAATTGAAATTAATGAATTTTTAACACATTTATGCGATTTTTAAACTTTGATTGTCCCAAATAATACTTACAAAATTATTAAATAAAAATGTCGATTTCAAGAATCTTGCAGAGAAAAATATAATTTTAATCGGCGAAGGAGCCATTTCCGATCCTATAAAGTATATATATTCTTGATCAGCATTAACAGGAGAGTCGATCTGGCCGTGTTTGGATGAAAACAAATTTTTTGCAATTTTTTCAAAATTTTATAAGGGGTTACATCATTAAAATTGTAAAAAATTGATTAAAATTTGAATATTTTAAAATTTTAAATTGAGTATACAGATTTGTAAACATGTAAAAAACTAGCTCAGAGAAGGTTTCCGAATTAAAATTAATGCATTTTTAACATAGTTATGCGATTTTTAAACTTTCATTGTCCCAAAGTATATGGTATAAAAAAATCGATTTAAAAAACAATTTTCAAATATAAATTATTTACCTCCAAAAACCTAACACAGGAACAAATAAAGTGTAGTATGCAGATTTGTTAACCTCCAATCAACGAACCCAAGAACGCTTTCCGAATTGAAATTAATGAATTTTTAACACATTTATGCGATTTTTAAACTTTGATTGTCCCAAATAATACTTACAAAATTATTAAATAAAAATGTCGATTTCAAGAATCTTGCAGAGAAAAATATAATTTTAATCGGCGAAGGAGCCATTTCCGATCCTATAAAGTATATATATTCTTGATCAGCATTAACAGGAGAGTCGATCTGGCCGTGTTTGGATGAAAACAAATTTTTTGCAATTTTTTCAAAATTTTATAAGGGGTTACATCATTAAAATTGTAAAAAATTGATAAAAATTTGAATATTTTAAAATTTTAAATTGAGTATACAGATTTGTAAACATGTAAAAAACTAGCTCAGAGAAGGTTTCCGAATTAAAATTAATGCATTTTTAACATAGTTATGCGATTTTTAAACTTTCATTGTCCCAAAGTATATGGTATAAAAAAATCGATTTAAAAAACAATTTTCAAATATAAATTATTTACCTCCAAAAACCTAACACAGGAACAAATAAAGTGTAGTATGCAGATTTGTTAACCTCCAATCAACGAACCCAAGAACGCTTTCCGAATTGAAATTAATGAATTTTTAACACATTTATGCGATTTTTAAACTTTGATTGTCCCAAATAATACTTACAAAATTATTAAATAAAAATGTCGATTTCAAGAATCTTGCAGAGAAAAATATAATTTTAATCGGCGAAGGAGCCATTTCCGATCCTATAAAGTATATATATTCTTGATCAGCATTAACAGGAGAGTCGATCTGGCCGTGTTTGGATGAAAACAAATTTTTTGCAATTTTTTCAAAATTTTATAAGGGGTTACATCATTAAAATTGTAAAAAATTGATTAAAATTTGAATATTTTAAAATTTTAAATTGAGTATACAGATTTGTAAACATGTAAAAAACTAGCTCAGAGAAGGTTTCCGAATTAAAATTAATGCATTTTTAACATAGTTATGCGATTTTTAAACTTTCATTGTCCCAAAGTATATGGTATAAAAAAATCGATTTAAAAAACAATTTTCAAATATAAATTATTTACCTCCAAAAACCTAACACAGGAACAAATAAAGTGTAGTATGCAGATTTGTTAACCTCCAATCAACGAACCCAAGAACGCTTTCCGAATTGAAATTAATGAATTTTTAACACATTTATGCGATTTTGAAACTTTGATTGTCCCAAATAATACTTACAAAATTATTAAATAAAAATGTCGATTTCAAGAATCTTGCAGAGAAAAATATAATTTTAATCGGCGAAGGAGCCATTTCCGATCCTATAAAGTATATATATTCTTGATCAGCATTAACAGGAGAGTCGATCTGGCCGTGTTTGGATGAAAACAAATTTTTTGCAATTTTTTCAAAATTTTATAAGGGGTTACATCATTAAAATTGTAAAAAATTGATAAAAATTTGAATATTTTAAAATTTTAAATTGAGTATACAGATTTGTAAACATGTAAAAAACTAGCTCAGAGAAGGTTTCCGAATTAAAATTAATGCATTTTTAACATAGTTATGCGATTTTTAAACTTTCATTGTCCCAAAGTATATGGTATAAAAAAATCGATTTAAAAAACAATTTTCAAATATAAATTATTTACCTCCAAAAACCTAACACAGGAACAAATAAAGTGTAGTAAGCAGATTTGTTAACCTCCAATCAACGAACCCAAGAACGCTTTCCGAATTGAAATTAATGAATTTTTAACACATTTATGCGATTTTTAAACTTTGATTGTCCCAAATAATACTTACAAAATTATTAAATAAAAATGTCGATTTCAAGAATCTTGCAGAGAAAAATATAATTTTAATCGGCGAAGGAGCCATTTCCGATCCTATAAAGTATATATATTCTTGATCAGCATTAACAGGAGAGTCGATCTGGCCGTGTTTGGATGAAAACAAATTTTTTGCAATTTTTTCAAAATTTTATAAGGGGTTACATCATTAAAATTATAAAAAATTGATAAAAATTTGAATATTTTAAAATTTTAAATTGAGTATGCAGATTTGTAAACATGTAAAAAACTAGCTCAGAGAAGGTTTCCGAATTAAAATTAATGCATTTTTAACATAGTTATGCGATTTTTAAACTTTCATTGTCCCAAAGTATATGGTATAAAAAAATCGATTTAAAAAACAATTTTCAAATATAAATTATTTACCTCCAAAAACCTAACACAGGAACAAATAAAGTGTAGTATGCAGATTTGTTAACCTCCAATCAACGAACCCAAGAACGCTTTCCGAATTGAAATTAATGAATTTTTAACACATTTATGCGATTTTTAAACTTTGATTGTCCCAAATAATACTTACAAAATTATTAAATAAAAATGTCGATTTCAAGAATCTTGCAGAGAAAAATATAATTTTAATCGGCGAAGGAGCCATTTCCGATCCTATAAAGTATATATATTCTTGATCAGCATTAACAGGAGAGTCGATCTGGCCGTGTTTGGATGAAAACAAATTTTTTGCAATTTTTTCAAAATTTTATAAGGGGTTACATCATTAAAATTATAAAAAATTGATAAAAATTTGAATATTTTAAAATTTTAAATTGAGTATACAGATTTGTAAACATGTAAAAAACTAGCTCAGAGAAGGTTTCCGAATTAAAATTAATGCATTTTTAACATAGTTATGCGATTTTTAAACTTTCATTGTCCCAAAGTATATGGTATAAAAAAATCGATTTAAAAAACAATTTTCAAATATAAATTATTTACCTCCAAAAACCTAACACAGGAACAAATAAAGTGTAGTATGCAGATTTGTTAACCTCCAATCAACGAACCCAAGAACGCTTTCCGAATTGAAATTAATGAATTTTTAACACATTTATGCGATTTTTAAACTTTGATTGTCCCAAATAATACTTACAAAATTATTAAATAAAAATGTCGATTTCAAGAATCTTGCAGAGAAAAATATAATTTTAATCGGCGAAGGAGCCATTTCCGATCCTATAAAGTATATATATTCTTGATCAGCATTAACAGGAGAGTCGATCTGGCCGTGTTTGGATGAAAACAAATTTTTTGCAATTTTTTCAAAATTTTATAAGGGGTTACATCATTAAAATTGTAAAAAATTGATAAAAATTTGAATATTTTAAAATTTTAAATTGAGTATACAGATTTGTAAACATGTAAAAAACTAGCTCAGAGAAGGTTTCCGAATTAAAATTAATGCATTTTTAACATAGTTATGCGATTTTTAAACTTTCATTGTCCCAAAGTATATGGTATAAAAAAATCGATTTAAAAAACAATTTTCAAATATAAATTATTTACCTCCAAAAACCTAACACAGGAACAAATAAAGTGTAGTATGCAGATTTGTTAACCTCCAATCAACGAACCCAAGAACGCTTTCCGAATTGAAATTAATGAATTTTTAACACATTTATGCGATTTTTAAACTTTGATTGTCCCAAATAATACTTACAAAATTATTAAATAAAAATGTCGATTTCAAGAATCTTGCAGAGAAAAATATAATTTTAATCGGCGAAGGAGCCATTTCCGATCCTATAAAGTATATATATTCTTGATCAGCATTAACAGGAGAGTCGATCTGGCCGTGTTTGGATGAAAACAAATTTTTTGCAATTTTTTCAAAATTTTATAAGGGGTTACATCATTAAAATTGTAAAAAATTGATAAAAATTTGAATATTTTAAAATTTTAAATTGAGTATACAGATTTGTAAACATGTAAAAAACTAGCTCAGAGAAGGTTTCCGAATTAAAATTAATGCATTTTTAACATAGTTATGCGATTTTTAAACTTTCATTGTCCCAAAGTATATGGTATAAAAAAATCGATTTAAAAAACAATTTTCAAATATAAATTATTTACCTCCAAAAACCTAACACAGGAACAAATAAAGTGTAGTATGCAGATTTGTTAACCTCCAATCAACGAACCCAAGAACGCTTTCCGAATTGAAATTAATGAATTTTTAACACATTTATGCGATTTTTAAACTTTGATTGTCCCAAATAATACTTACAAAATTATTAAATAAAAATGTCGATTTCAAGAATCTTGCAGAGAAAAATATAATTTTAATCGGCGAAGGAGCCATTTCCGATCCTATAAAGTATATATATTCTTGATCAGCATTAACAGGAGAGTCGATCTGGCCGTGTTTGGATGAAAACAAATTTTTTGCAATTTTTTCAAAATTTTATAAGGGGTTACATCATTAAAATTGTAAAAAATTGATAAAAATTTGAATATTTTAAAATTTTAAATTGAGTATGCATATTTGTAAACATGTAAAAAACTAGCTCAGAGAAGGTTTCCGAATTAAAATTAATGCATTTTTAACATAGTTATGCGATTTTTAAACTTTCATTGTCCCAAAGTATATGGTATAAAAAAATCGATTTAAAAAACATTTTTCAAATATACATTATTTACCTCCAAAAACCTAACACAGGAACAAATGAAGTGTAGTATGCAGATTTGTAAACCTCCAATCAACGAACCCAAGAACGCTTTCCGAATTGAAATTAATGAATTTTTAACACATTTATGCGATTTTTAAACTTTGATTGTCCCAAATAATACTTACAAAATTATTAAATAAAAATGTCGATTTCAAGAATCTTGCAGAGAAAAATATAATTTTAATCGGCGAAGGAGCCATTTCCGATCCTATAAAGTATATATATTCTTGATCAGCATTAACAGGAGAGTCGATCTGGCCGTGTTTGGATGAAAACAAATTTTTTGCAATTTTTTCAAAATTTTATAAGGGGTTACATCATTAAAATTGTAAAAAATTGATAAAAATTTGAATATTTTAAAATTTTAAATTGAGTATACAGATTTGTAAACATGTAAAAAACTAGCTCAGAGAAGGTTTCCGAATTAAAATTAATGCATTTTTAACATAGTTATGCGATTTTTAAACTTTCATTGTCCCAAAGTATATGGTATAAAAAAATCGATTTAAAAAACAATTTTCAAATATAAATTATTTACCTCCAAAAACCTAACACAGGAACAAATAAAGTGTAGTATGCAGATTTGTTAACCTCCAATCAACGAACCCAAGAACGCTTTCCGAATTGAAATTAATGAATTTTTAACACATTTATGCGATTTTTAAACTTTGATTGTCCCAAATAATACTTACAAAATTATTAAATAAAAATGTCGATTTCAAGAATCTTGCAGAGAAAAATATAATTTTAATCGGCGAAGGAGCCATTTCCGATCCTATAAAGTATATATATTCTTGATCAGCATTAACAGGAGAGTCGATCTGGCCGTGTTTGGATGAAAACAAATTTTTTGCAATTTTTTCAAAATTTTATAAGGGGTTACATCATTAAAATTGTAAAAAATTGATAAAAATTTGAATATTTTAAAATTTTAAATTGAGTATACAGATTTGTAAACATGTAAAAAACTAGCTCAGAGAAGGTTTCCGAATTAAAATTAATGCATTTTTAACATAGTTATGCGATTTTTAAACTTTCATTGTCCCAAAGTATATGGTATAAAAAAATCGATTTAAAAAACAATTTTCAAATATAAATTATTTACCTCCAAAAACCTAACACAGGAACAAATAAAGTGTAGTATGCAGATTTGTTAACCTCCAATCAACGAACCCAAGAACGCTTTCCGAATTGAAATTAATGAATTTTTAACACATTTATGCGATTTTTAAACTTTGATTGTCCCAAATAATACTTACAAAATTATTAAATAAAAATGTCGATTTCAAGAATCTTGCAGAGAAAAATATAATTTTAATCGGCGAAGGAGCCATTTCCGATCCTATAAAGTATATATATTCTTGATCAGCATTAACAGGAGAGTCGATCTGGCCGTGTTTGGATGAAAACAAATTTTTTGCAATTTTTTCAAAATTTTATAAGGGGTTACATCATTAAAATTGTAAAAAATTGATAAAAATTTGAATATTTTAAAATTTTAAATTGAGTATGCATATTTGTAAACATGTAAAAAACTAGCTCAGAGAAGGTTTCCGAATTAAAATTAATGCATTTTTAACATAGTTATGCGATTTTTAAACTTTCATTGTCCCAAAGTATATGGTATAAAAAAATCGATTTAAAAAACATTTTTCAAATATACATTATTTACCTCCAAAAACCTAACACAGGAACAAATGAAGTGTAGTATGCAGATTTGTAAACCTCCAATCAACGAACCCAAGAACGCTTTCCGAATTGAAATTAATGAATTTTTAACACATTTATGCGATTTTTAAACTTTGATTGTCCCAAATAATACTTACAAAATTATTAAATAAAAATGTCGATTTCAAGAATCTTGCAGAGAAAAATATAATTTTAATCGGCGAAGGAGCCATTTCCGATCCTATAAAGTATATATATTCTTGATCAGCATTAACAGGAGAGTCGATCTGGCCGTGTTTGGATGAAAACAAATTTTTTGCAATTTTTTCAAAATTTTATAAGGGGTTACATCATTAAAATTGTAAAAAATTGATAAAAATTTGAATATTTTAAAATTTTAAATTGAGTATGCATATTTGTAAACATGTAAAAAACTAGCTCAGAGAAGGTTTCCGAATTAAAATTAATGCATTTTTAACATAGTTATGCGATTTTTAAACTTTCATTGTCCCAAAGTATATGGTATAAAAAAATCGATTTAAAAAACAATTTTCAAATATAAATTATTTACCTCCAAAAACCTAACACAGGAACAAATAAAGTGTAGTATGCAGATTTGTTAACCTCCAATCAACGAACCCAAGAACGCTTTCCGAATTGAAATTAATGAATTTTTAACACATTTATGCGATTTTTAAACTTTGATTGTCCCAAATAATACTTACAAAATTATTAAATAAAAATGTCGATTTCAAGAATCTTGCAGAGAAAAATATAATTTTAATCGGCGAAGGAGCCATTTCCGATCCTATAAAGTATATATATTCTTGATCAGCATTAACAGGAGAGTCGATCTGGCCGTGTTTGGATGAAAACAAATTTTTTGCAATTTTTTCAAAATTTTATAAGGGGTTACATCATTAAAATTGTAAAAAATTGATAAAAATTTGAATATTTTAAAATTTTAAATTGAGTATACAGATTTGTAAACATGTAAAAAACTAGCTCAGAGAAGGTTTCCGAATTAAAATTAATGCATTTTTAACATAGTTATGCGATTTTTAAACTTTCATTGTCCCAAAGTATATGGTATAAAAAAATCGATTTAAAAAACATTTTTCAAATATACATTATTTACCTCCAAAAACCTAACACAGGAACAAATGAAGTGTAGTATGCAGATTTGTAAACCTCCAATCAACGAACCCAAGAACGCTTTCCGAATTGAAATTAATGAATTTTTAACACATTTATGCGATTTTTAAACTTTGATTGTCCCAAATAATACTTACAAAATTATTAAATAAAAATGTCGATTTCAAGAATCTTGCAGAGAAAAATATAATTTTAATCGGCGAAGGAGCCATTTCCGATCCTATAAAGTATATATATTCTTGATCAAAATTAACAGGAGAGTCGATCTGGCCGTGTTTGGATGAAAACAAATTTTATGCAATTTTTTCAAAATTTTATAAGGGGTTACATCATTAAAATTGTAAAAAATTGATAAAAATTTGAATATTTTAAAATTTTAAATTGAGTATGCAGATTTGTAAACATGTAAAAAACTAGCTCAGAGAAGGTTTCCGAATTAAAATTAATGCATTTTTAACATAGTTATGCGATTTTTAAACTTTCATTGTCCCAAAGTATATGGTATAAAAAAATCGATTTAAAAAACATTTTTCAAATATACATTATTTACCTCCAAAAACCTAACACAGGAACAAATGAATTGTAGTATGCAGATTTGTAAACCTCCAATCAACGAACCCAAGAACGCTTTCCGAATTGAAATTAATGAATTTTTAACACATTTATGCGATTTTTAAACTTTGATTGTCCCAAATAATACTTACAAAATTATTAAATAAAAATGTCGATTTCAAGAATCTTGCAGAGAAAAATATAATTTTAATCGGCGAAGGAGCCATTTCCGATCCTATAAAGTATATATATTCTTGATCAGCATTAACAGGAGAGTCGATCTGGCCGTGTTTGGATGAAAACAAATTTTTTGCAATTTTTTCAAAATTTTATAAGGGGTTACATCATTAAAATTGTAAAAAATTGATAAAAATTTGAATATTTTAAAATTTTAAATTGAGTATACAGATTTGTAAACATGTAAAAAACTAGCTCAGAGAAGGTTTCCGAATTAAAATTAATGCATTTTTAACATAGTTATGCGATTTTTAAACTTTCATTGTCCCAAAGTATATGGTATAAAAAAATCGATTTAAAAAACATTTTTCAAATATACATTATTTACTTTCAAAAACCTATCACAGGAACAAATGAAGTGTAGTATGCAGATTTGTAAACCTCCAATCAACGAACCCAAGAACGCTTTCCGAATTGAAATTAATGAATTTTTAACACATTTATGCGATTTTTAAACTTTGATTGTTCCAAATAATACTTACAAAATTATTAAATAAAAATGTCGATTTCAAGAATCTTGCAGAGAAAAATATAATTTTAATCGGCGAAGGAGCCATTTCCGATCCTATAAAGTATATATATTCTTGATCAGCATTAACAGGAGAGTCGATCTGGCCGTGTTTGGATGAAAACAAATTTTTTGCAATTTTTTCAAAATTTTATAAGGGGTTACATCATTAAAATTGTAAAAAATTGATAAAAATTTGAATTTTTAAAATTTTAAATTGAGTATACAGATTTGTAAACATGTAAAAAACTAGCTCAGAGAAGGTTTCCGAATTAAAATTAATGCATTTTTAACATAGTTATGCGATTTTTAAACTTTCATTGTCCCAAAGTATATGGTATAAAAAAATCGATTTAAAAAACAATTTTCAAATATAAATTATTTACCTCCAAAAACCTAACACAGGAACAAATAAAGTGTAGTATGCAGATTTGTTAACCTCCAATCAACGAACCCAAGAACGCTTTCCGAATTGAAATTAATGAATTTTTAACACATTTATGCGATTTTGAAACTTTGATTGTCCCAAATAATACTTACAAAATTATTAAATAAAAATGTCGATTTCAAGAATCTTGCAGAGAAAAATATAATTTTAATCGGCGAAGGAGCCATTTCCGATCCTATAAAGTATATATATTCTTGATCAGCATTAACAGGAGAGTCGATCTGGCCGTGTTTGGATGAAAACAAATTTTTTGCAATTTTTTCAAAATTTTATAAGGGGTTACATCATTAAAATTGTAAAAAATTGATAAAAATTTGAATATTTTAAAATTTTAAATTGAGTATACAGATTTGTAAACATGTAAAAAACTAGCTCAGAGAAGGTTTCCGAATTAAAATTAATGCATTTTTAACATAGTTATGCGATTTTTAAACTTTCATTGTCCCAAAGTATATGGTATAAAAAAATCGATTTAAAAAACATTTTTCAAATATACATTATTTACCTCCAAAAACCTAACACAGGAACAAATGAAGTGTAGTATGCAGATTTGTAAACCTCCAATCAACGAACCCAAGAACGCTTTCCGAATTGAAATTAATGAATTTTTAACACATTTATGCGATTTTTAAACTTTGATTGTCCCAAATAATACTTACAAAATTATTAAATAAAAATGTCGATTTCAAGAATCTTGCAGAGAAAAATATAATTTTAATCGGCGAAGGAGCCATTTCCGATCCTATAAAGTATATATATTCTTGATCAGCATTAACAGGAGAGTCGATCTGGCCGTGTTTGGATGAAAACAAATTTTTTGCAATTTTTTCAAAATTTTATAAGGGGTTACATCATTAAAATTGTAAAAAATTGATAAAAATTTGAATATTTTAAAATTTTAAATTGAGTATACAGATTTGTAAACATGTAAAAAACTAGCTCAGAGAAGGTTTCCGAATTAAAATTAATGCATTTTTAACATAGTTATGCGATTTTTAAACTTTCATTGTCCCAAAGTATATGGTATAAAAAAATCGATTTAAAAAACAATTTTCAAATATAAATTATTTACCTCCAAAAACCTAACACAGGAACAAATAAAGTGTAGTATGCAGATTTGTTAACCTCCAATCAACGAACCCAAGAACGCTTTCCGAATTGAAATTAATGAATTTTTAACACATTTATGCGATTTTGAAACTTTGATTGTCCCAAATAATACTTACAAAATTATTAAATAAAAATGTCGATTTCAAGAATCTTGCAGAGAAAAATATAATTTTAATCGGCGAAGGAGCCATTTCCGATCCTATAAAGTATATATATTCTTGATCAGCATTAACAGGAGAGTCGATCTGGCCGTGTTTGGATGAAAACAAATTTTTTGCAATTTTTTCAAAATTTTATAAGGGGTTACATCATTAAAATTGTAAAAAATTGATAAAAATTTGAATATTTTAAAATTTTAAATTGAGTATACAGATTTGTAAACATGTAAAAAACTAGCTCAGAGAAGGTTTCCGAATTAAAATTAATGCATTTTTAACATAGTTATGCGATTTTTAAACTTTCATTGTCCCAAAGTATATGGTATAAAAAAATCGATTTAAAAAACATTTTTCAAATATACATTATTTACCTCCAAAAACCTAACACAGGAACAAATAAAGTGTAGTATGCAGATTTGTAAACCTCCAATCAACGAACCCAAGAACGCTTTCCGAATTGAAATTAATGAATTTTTAACACATTTATGCGATTTTGAAACTTTGATTGTCCCAAATAATACTTACAAAATTATTAAATAAAAATGTCGATTTCAAGAATCTTGCAGAGAAAAATATAATTTTAATCGGCGAAGGAGCCATTTCCGATCCTATAAAGTATATATATTCTTGATCAGCATTAACAGGAGAGTCGATCTGGCCGTGTTTGGATGAAAACAAATTTTTTGCAATTTTTTCAAAATTTTATAAGGGGTTACATCATTAAAATTGTAAAAAATTGATAAAAATTTGAATATTTTAAAATTTTAAATTGAGTATACAGATTTGTAAACATGTAAAAAACTAGCTCAGAGAAGGTTTCCGAATTAAAATTAATGCATTTTTAACATAGTTATGCGATTTTTAAACTTTCATTGTCCCAAAGTATATGGTATAAAAAAATCGATTTAAAAAACAATTTTCAAATATAAATTATTTACCTCCAAAAACCTAACACAGGAACAAATAAAGTGTAGTAAGCAGATTTGTTAACCTCCAATCAACGAACCCAAGAACGCTTTCCGAATTGAAATTAATGAATTTTTAACACATTTATGCGATTTTTAAACTTTGATTGTCCCAAATAATACTTACAAAATTATTAAATAAAAATGTCGATTTCAAGAATCTTGCAGAGAAAAATATAATTTTAATCGGCGAAGGAGCCATTTCCGATCCTATAAAGTATATATATTCTTGATCAAAATTAACAGGAGAGTCGATCTGGCCGTGTTTGGATGAAAACAAATTTTATGCAATTTTTTCAAAATTTTATAAGGGGTTACATCATTAAAATTGTAAAAAATTGATAAAAATTTGAATATTTTAAAATTTTAAATTGAGTATGCAGATTTGTAAACATGTAAAAAACTAGCTCAGAGAAGGTTTCCGAATTAAAATTAATGCATTTTTAACATAGTTATGCGATTTTTAAACTTTCATTGTCCCAAAGTATATGGTATAAAAAAATCGATTTAAAAAACATTTTTCAAATATACATTATTTACCTCCAAAAACCTAACACAGGAACAAATGAAGTGTAGTATGCAGATTTGTAAACCTCCAATCAACGAACCCAAGAACGCTTTCCGAATTGAAATTAATGAATTTTTAACACATTTATGCGATTTTTAAACTTTGATTGTCCCAAATAATACTTACAAAATTATTAAATAAAAATGTCGATTTCAAGAATCTTGCAGAGAAAAATATAATTTTAATCGGCGAAGGAGCCATTTCCGATCCTATAAAGTATATATATTCTTGATCAGCATTAACAGGAGAGTCGATCTGGCCGTGTTTGGATGAAAACAAATTTTTTGCAATTTTTTCAAAATTTTATAAGGGGTTACATCATTAAAATTGTAAAAAATTGATAAAAATTTGAATATTTTAAAATTTTAAATTGAGTATACAGATTTGTAAACATGTAAAAAACTAGCTCAGAGAAGGTTTCCGAATTAAAATTAATGCATTTTTAACATAGTTATGCGATTTTTAAACTTTCATTGTCCCAAAGTATATGGTATAAAAAAATCGATTTAAAAAACAATTTTCAAATATAAATTATTTACCTCCAAAAACCTAACACAGGAACAAATAAAGTGTAGTATGCAGATTTGTTAACCTCCAATCAACGAACCCAAGAACGCTTTCCGAATTGAAATTAATGAATTTTTAACACATTTATGCGATTTTTAAACTTTGATTGTCCCAAATAATACTTACAAAATTATTAAATAAAAATGTCGATTTCAAGAATCTTGCAGAGAAAAATATAATTTTAATCGGCGAAGGAGCCATTTCCGATCCTATAAAGTATATATATTCTTGATCAGCATTAACAGGAGAGTCGATCTGGCCGTGTTTGGATGAAAACAAATTTTTTGCAATTTTTTCAAAATTTTATAAGGGGTTACATCATTAAAATTGTAAAAAATTGATAAAAATTTGAATATTTTAAAATTTTAAATTGAGTATACAGATTTGTAAACATGTAAAAAACTAGCTCAGAGAAGGTTTCCGAATTAAAATTAATGCATTTTTAACATAGTTATGCGATTTTTAAACTTTCATTGTCCCAAAGTATATGGTATAAAAAAATCGATTTAAAAAACAAAAACATATAATTTTAATCGGCGAAGGAGCCATTTCCGATCCTATAAAGTATATATATTCTTGATCAGCATTAACAGGAGAGTCGATCTGGCCGTGTTTGGATGAAAACAAATTTTTTGCAATTTTTTCAAATTTTTATTAGGGTCAGAGAGATTTCCGAATTAAAATTAATGCATTTTTGACCAAGCTATGGGAATATTGGTTTTCGAAGTTAACTTATTTTGCATAAAAAAATATATATTTAAATATATAATATACAATGTGTTTAGATTCTGTGCGTGTGCCGGAAGAGTATATTTACGGACTCGCATGTTAGGGCTTTGTACAATTATTAGCAAAGACAACATAGACAAGACAAAAAGTCACAACGCTGACAGACACAGATTAAGTTAGGGCCTTAAGATAACAGATCCGGGGATATCGATAAAAAATAACGCACACACACCTTTGCGATAAGACCTGACCAGACACTAGAATGATAAGAGTAGTAAGCCCCCCGTCTCCTGCCCAAAACACAAATCCAAAATCCATACAAAGTGACGACAATCAAAAACAAAAATACATACATAAATCAGGACATGCACAAAATTAAAAATCCAACACTATATAAATAATATGCATACAAATATATATGTTATACATCATTTGGACAATCCGCGCTTATCAGTTTACTAGTGGCTGTCGGCGCAGGAGCAACTGCTTGTTTTCTATTTCGTTACCGCTTCAAATTCAAAGTTCTTAATTCGAAATTCTTGCGTTTTATTTTTTGCCACACAACAGCCACACACAGCCACACACAGCCCACACACCGCTTAAATGTCGCAGCACTCGAAGAAGGAGAGCAGCAGCAGCAGCAGAAGCAGCAGTAGCCATGCGAGCCAGAGCCATAAACATGCGAACAACAGCAATACCACTCCAAACTCCCACTCCGTAGCAGCCACCAGCGGCAACAAGAGCTACAAGCGACACACGGCGGCGGCCAATGGCAGTGTGAAGGCCAATAGCAACTCCCAACATACCAGCAGTTACACGACCGCCAAGTCCCTCAGTGGTAACAGCAACGCCAGTAGTAGGATTAGCATAATGCAGGGCGCCGGCGCCGCATCTGCGCAAGCGATTAACAAGAAGGAGAAGAACCAAAAAGACAAGCAGCGTGAAAGGGAACGCGTTGAACGCAGCCAGCTGGTACTCTGGCGGCGTCCGCTGCAGACCACCAAGTACTGTGGTCTCGAGCTGGCCACGCTCCTGCGCACATGGAGCGCCAGGTAAGTGATGCCTTAACCATCTTAATCCGGAGGAATCCAAACTGAAAGCAAACTGATATTCTTTTGCAGATTGCTGCAGCAGCGGCTTCTACTGGCCGTCCTGATAGTATTAGGAATTGTATTTAGCATAATTTACAAAATAGACGGTCCTCATCAGGTGTTCATTGAGCTTGTGCAACGGAACACCTGGTTCTTTGTCTACTGGATCGGACTGGGCGTACTTTCGTCCGTGGGTCTGGGTACCGGCCTGCACACGTTCCTGCTCTATTTGGGGCCGCATATAGCCAGCGTTACCCTGGCCGCCTACGAGTGCAATTCGTTACGTTTTCCCCAGCCACCGTATCCAGATGAGTGAGTATTCCATATGGCCTAATGGTTTCGCCCTCGTGTGACTAACTCATTCTCTTTTACACGCAGCATCATCTGCCCGGAGGAGCCATACGATAAGCGAGTACCAAACATTTGGTCCATCATGTCCAAAGTGCGACTGGAGGCCTTCCTATGGGGTGCAGGCACGGCGCTTGGCGAACTGCCGCCCTACTTCATGGCCAAGGCGGCGCGACTCTCGGGTTACGATCCGGACGATGCCGAGGAGCTAGCCGAATTCGAGGCGTTAAATGCCAAGCGTCATCAGAAGAACCTCAGTCTAGTGGACAAGGGCAAGCTGTTTATGGAGCGCGTTGTGGAGCGAGTCGGCTTCTTTGGCATCCTGGCCTGTGCAAGCGTGAGTGGTGGATATATCTATTCAGTGGGGTTCGTATTATATCCTCTTGCGAGAGGGAGGGTATGTGCGAACTCTGCTAACCATTTGTCTTAACTAAAAAATGGGAACTAATAACTAATTCCTCCTTGCCTTGCAGATTCCCAATCCCCTGTTTGATCTGGCTGGCATTACTTGCGGCCACTTTCTGGTGCCATTCTGGACGTTCTTCGGAGCCACGCTCATCGGCAAGGCCGTGATCAAGATGCACATACAGAAGATCTTCGTTATTATTGCCTTCAATGAGACGCTCATCGAGCGGGCGGTAGACCTCTTGGCCACGCTACCCGTGCTCGGCCATAAGCTGCAGGAACCGTTCAAGTCGTTCCTTAAGAATCAAAAGCAGCGACTGCATCGGCAGCAACGTGGAACAATCGGTGGCGTTGGCGGTCCTGGTGATTCTGGCAACCTGCTGTCCAAAATCTTTGAGACGTTCGTAATCGGTATGGTCTGCTATTTTGTAGTCTCCATTGTGAACTCCCTGGCCCAGAGCTATCACAAGCGACTGCACAAGAAACCGTCAGCGTTAACGCCACCAGGAACATCAACAGCGGCGCTCAAGAGGCTGGGCAAGTCTAAGGCTTTAAAAGATTAGAGCATGTCGCAATCTCTTCAGATCAGTTTCGTTTTTATATATATTTTGTTTAATGTTTTTGTCGCTTTTAGTCGAATTATAAGTGTATGCGGTGAAAAGATTAATCCTTTTTTTTTTGTCAGTCTGAGAAAAAGAGAAATAGAGAATAGAGCCAGAGGAATTTACCTTGTAGACTAGATTAGGAAAAGCAGGAGGAGGAGGCGAAGGAGAAGAAGGCGGAGTGATCCGTGTAGCAGCCACAATAGACGGAGATGAATATATTTCAGGAGAGTGAAAGAAAACACCCTAGTAATTTATATCTTTGCGTCGCGAAAGTAACAGACAGCAGCTAGTCGTCTCTCCTAATGAAAAGCAAAAGGAAAAGCTGTGCAAAAGACAAAACAAAAATATTAACAAGCCAGAGCAAACAGAGAACCCAAAATTAAGTGTAGAGTCAGGAGAATTAAGAATAAATTATACAAATGCTGAAAAATAAACGAAATATGAATATATATATACAACTGAAAGCCGATGTGTGTAATAATTCATATGGGAAGGCTGGGTATTATCATTCTTGTTTTTGTTGTAAAAAAATAGCCAATGTTTTTGTTTTTGTTGTTGTGGTTTTTGTTGTCGTTTTGTTGTTGTTGTTGTTGTTTTTGTTGTTGTTGTTTTTGTTGTTTTTGTTGTTTTTGTTGTTGTTGTTGTTGTTGTTGTTGTTGTAATTTTTGTTGTTGTTGTTGTTGTAATTTTTGTTGTTGTTGTTGTTGTAATTTTTGTTGTTGTTGTTGTAATTTTTGTTGTTGTTGTAATTTGTGATGTTGTTGTTGTTGTTGTAATTTGTGATGTTGTTGTTGTTGTACATACTGTGCAAATCGTGCGGTTGTGTGTTGTACATACTGTGAAATCGTGCGGTTGTGTGTTGCTGAGCCAAGCCTTCGATGTGCTCGGCGTCACTTAAAATTCGACCTGAAATACCAGGCGAACAGAAATCAGCAGCAAGCAAATTTAATTTTTTGCAAATTCATTTTACGCCCCAAAAGTATGCTACACCACCCCCAAAAGTATGCAATTACAAAAATATAAACCATTTGCCAGTGTCACCACACCCCAATTTTTTTGGCCAGTGTGTCCATATTGCAAATTTTCGGTTGCGGGACTTATCGATTAATTTATCGATGGCGGTCAATTTAAATTTAAATTCAAATTTTGCAATTTTTTGCCAGTGTCACCACACTTTAAAATTTGGCCAGTGTGTCCACATTGCAAATTTTCGGTTGCGGGATTTATCGATTAATTTATCGTTGGCGGTCAATTTAAATTTAAATTCAAATTTTGCAATTTTGCCAGTGTCACCACACTGTAAACTTTTGACCAGTGTGTCCATACTCCAAATTTTCGGTTGCGTGACTTATCGATTAATTTATCGTTGGCGGTCAATTTAAATTTAAATTCAAATTTTGCAAACTTTTTTGCCAGTAACTTTGTAACTTTTGGCCAGTATGAACACATTGTGAACCGTCGGTTGGGGGATTTATCGATTAATTTATCGTTGCCGGCAATTTACATTCAAATTTGTCGGTTAACTGATATGGCGGGTACTGATGGTCTATTTAAATTCTAATTCAAATTTGGCAGTTAAATTAATACTTTTTGAACAACAAGATTAATATCATGACTTTTTGGAATAACAAATGTGAGAAAATGCATTCTTAAATTAAATATTCAATAGTCAAAATAAGGTTTTTCAATGGTTTTGCCATTCCTAACACTTACCTTATAATTACCTTCATGCTTTGACTTGTATATGTATATATATATATATATATATATATATATATATATATATATTATATAATATAATATTATTCGTTTTTACAATTTTTTTGTAATGATTTTTCTTTATTATGAATGTTTTTAGTTTTTCTTCATCTTACAATTTTTCCCCCCAGTATATATATGTATAATAATAATAAAAAAAATGTTTTATTCTTTCAACAAATAGTTTCTCTTCTCTTTCATTATTTCATTTCTCATTTTTACTCATATTATGTTGTGGTTTCTTTCCATCATTCGTTATCCATTATGTAGCTTGACATTAAATATACAATTAACTTCACATATATAGCGTTGTATATGGCCCGATTGGCGAATACAGCTTTAGTTTCCTTCCTTCTTCCTTTCTTTCTTTTACTAAAATTTATTCTAAAAACACACGCTTAAAAATGAAGAGGGAAGCACAGATTTGTTTTTGCACAAGAGAACGAAAAAATTATATAAAAAAAATGCACACACATTTATGTATATATAAATATAAAAATCATAATGATATATTTAAAAAATAAAATATATTTATATATAGATTGATGTGTAAAAAAAACACGCGCAACGACGAAAAGTTTTCTTTTTTTTTTTTGTAACTACACACACAACAAAAATCGAGAATATATATATATATATAAAAAGGAGGTGGTAAAACACAAGACAAGAGAAAGGAAAAGCTAGGCTTTTCTTTTTATTACATTTTCATTAGTTTTTTTTCTTGTTGGGAATCTATTGCGAATGGAAGAAACTAATTTTTAAATCTCGATCAAATGCGATTTTGTTGGATTAATTATTAATTAGCCTGCGTGTGCGCGTGTGTGTGTTAAATAAATAATTAAATTAATTATTATAAATAGATCGATAGATAGATGTGTGTGTGTGTGGGAATGCTTGATTTCTTTTGGATCCGATCAGATTCGATCCTGGGTTTTTAGCACAAAAGTGTGGCTGCACATTTATAATTTATAATTTGTTGTATATATATTCTTTTTAGCTCGCTTTTTGTGTTTTGTTTTGTTTGTTTAGTTTTTTTTATATATTTTTTTAGAAAAATATATATATATATATAGAAATCCTAGCTTGGAATGTGTTCTCTCCTTAGTTGCCTTTGTATACATATACACACATATATATATATATATATATATATATATATATATATATATATATATATATTCTTGTTGCTTTTCGTTTCCAATTTACATACATTTATATATAGTTAATATTGTCATTTAGCTTTCAAAAAAATATATACTCTATGCCTTAATTTTGTTTCGTTTTTTTTCTTGCTTTTTACAATTTTCTCAGCTTTCCTTTAGTTTTTTTTTGTTTTGCAAAATAACATTACACACTCGAAAAAAATAGTAGGGGAAAAAAACAATAGGTCACAAAAAGTTGGCTTTACAAAAGTGGTTTTGTGTGTATGTGTGTGTGTGGAGTCTGATAAAACTGCTCCTAGTGTTGTGTACATTTATATATTTAGATTAACCTTTTAGTTTTAGTTTTTTACTTTTTTAATTGTATTTTTATTTAATAATAATTGCAACGCTTCTTCTGCTGGTTCTTACCTTTTCCTTCTTGTTTTTTTTTTTTTTTTTGGATATGTGTATTTGCCATCCCCTTCCCCAGAGGACCTTCTCCTGGGCCGCATTATTCTCCCACTTGGTTGCTGTGGTGCTGCTGCCTGGCTACACCTTGGTGGTGGCCTTGGCCGCCTGCCAGGATTTGTGATGTTTACTGCTAGGGCGTCCTTGTACCTCCCGTTGATGATGATGATGATGGTGTTCCGGCTCCGTTTGCATCTGTGACTGCGGCTCCTTCCTTTGCCTGATGATTCTTTGTTATGTCTGCAGGGGATAAGTGTTCTTGGTCTCCGCGGTGGAGAGCTGACGGCGACAGCTGGCCACCGCCACAGCCATCGCAACGGCAGCCGAGTGATGGGCTTGATATCAGCATTCGGACTTATCCTCCTCCACAAGGAACTGTGTATCCTTGCCGGTGTCCGCCGATGGATCCAGCTCCCTGGTGCGCAGCTGGAGCTGCGGCGATGCCTTGTGCGTGATGCTGCTGGGTGCAATGATTGCCGAGGCGGGCTCCGTAAAGGAACCGCTGGCATGATGGCCAATGGCCTTGCCCTTGGCTGAGGGTTCACCGGGAACATCATAGATGCCTGCACAGGGAGAGAAAGAGGGGATTAGATGGGGATTGATTTGGATTGCTCCAAACTCACCCGAACCATTGCCCATGCCCGGATCGGCAGTGGTGCCCGACTGCACGGCATCGTACATGGGATTGGCAAAGTCACGCGCCTTGTTGGCATTCACAGTCTGCAGGTTGTAGCCCTCAATGGGCGCCATATCACCTGCTCCGGGAGCAGAGGCGCCAGGGAAGCCACTCTCGCTGAACTCCACATTCGAGCCGTGGCGGAAGGTGACGCTCTGGGAGGAGGTCATGGCCGGCATGCGTGCCAGTTTGCCACTACAAGGAAGTAAGGAAACATGGTTAATAATGATACTTTTGCAAGGTATAAAAAACTACTTACAATGGTCGCTTGCGGATGACATACCAGGCCCCGGCGGCGGCCATCATTACCAGCACGATGACCATTATGGGCACCACCACGGCGGTGACATTTGCACCGCCATGGCCAAAGGCACCGGTGGTGCTTGTCTCACAGTGATCGCCACGGAACTCGGACATGCATTCACAGATGAGCTCGCCCTGGGCATCCTCCTTGCAGAGGCCACCATTCTGGCAAGGGCAGATCCTTGGCGCCGGACGTGGATGCTCGGCGGCAGCATTGCAAATAACCTCGGCGGTGCTGCGATGCGAGGGCGGCGGCCCAGAGGCATCGGGACAGGCACAACGATGACCGCCAGGGACGAGGAGGCACAGGTGGGAGCAGGTGGAGTTGTCACAGGGATTGGGCAGCGAGGTATTGTACCGCTTGTCGTGGTACACCTTCAGGCCGGACGGATTGACAAGATTGCGATGCAGCACCACCTGCACTCCGCGTCCGAATTTATCCTGGCGCACCAGCTCCCCGGTGTCGCGGGTCATCCAGAACATGTTCGACTCGAAGAGATCCAGGGAAACAGGATGTCGCAGCTGGTCACCCTTGACGATGGCCTTGCGGCGTGATCCATCCGCCCGCATTGACTCGATGGCATTCAGTTTGGTGTCTACCCAATAGATGATGTGATCCTGCGAGTAATCAATGGTCAATCCAGCCGGATGACGGATCTGTTCGGTAATCAACGGCCTGCGCTTAGAGCCATCCATCCAGGACACTTCGATCTTGGGCGCCGAACCGGCATCAGACCAATAGATCCTGCCCAGCTGCGGATTTACAGCTATCGATGTGGGCACCTCCAGACCGGCATTGACTATGGAACGACGATACCGACCATCGGTCTTGGCCACCATCACGCGTCCCCTTGGCTTAGAGCCCGTTCTGTCCATTTCGGTCCAGTAGAGATTCGAGGCTAGCCAGTCCACGGCCACGGCAGTGGGTTTCGAGCCGCCCTTCATGTTCAGATCCTGGGCGAAGCCAATCTTGGCCCTGCCATCAATGGCATTAACCATGTACGAACGCTTGATGGTCTTGTCATAGCTGTCCGCCCAGAACACGATCTGCTGTTGTGCATCATAGTCCAGTGCCTCGATTCTCTTCTCGGCGGCTATCACCTCGAATTCCTCGCGCTTCTGTAGGTCCAATCCTCGAATCTCTTGCCCGTTGGCAAACACCAGAATGACATCCTCCTTCTCGGCACGACACACACCACTGGCTCCATCGGTCAGATGGAAACCCTCTCGACAGCTGCACGAATAGGTGCCATTCAGGTTGTGACACTGGTGCGAACAGGTATGTTGTCGCGTGAGACACTCATCCACATCGGAGCACTTCTTCTTGTTGTCCGCCGCTATGATGTAACCCGGATAGCAGGTGCAAATGTAGCCGCCATCGGTGAGATTATGGCAATGATGCTGGCATCCGCCACGTGTCTGCTCCGAGCAGCTGCTCGTGTGATGGCATCCCAGCTCATCGCTGCCATCACCACAATCGTCGGCATAGTCACACACCTGGGAGCGTTCGATGCAATGCTTATTGGCACACTGGTATTGAGTGTACAAATCGCAGGGCTTCTGTTTGCTGGCACACAGGGTCATGTTGTTCTCATCGCTGCCATCGCCACAATTGTCCACTCCATCACAGATCTGATAGCGGGCCACACAACGATGATTCGAGCACTGGAAGCGCCGCAAGGTGTCACAGTTGAAGTCACTGCATACGCTGGGATCCTCGTCGCTGCCATCGCCACAGTCATCGGTGCCATCGCACAGATCGGACAGGGAAACGCACAAATTGTTGTTACACTGGAAACGTGACTCCGGGCAGTATCTGCCGCCCGGGAAGCGTGGTGGACAGCCCACCTCATCGGACATGTCGCGACAATCACGATCACCATCGCAGCGGAAATACGAGGCAATGCAGTGTCCAGAGGCACACTGGAAGGTGCCATTCTTGCATTGATAGCCCTCGCAGTGCATCTCATCGGAGTTATCACCGCAGTCATCCTCGTGATCGCACTGCCAGCGGGATGAGATGCATTTGCCATTGCCGCAACGGAACTCTGACTCGGAGCAGTCACGATAACGACCCTTGCACACAGCCTCGTTCTCATCGCTGGCATCGCCACAATCATCGGCAAAGTCACACATCCATTGCCTGGAATTGGATAAATCAAGGATTAATAATGGAAGCTGGCAACATTTATGTTTGCTTCACTCACTTGGGTATGCATCGGTTGTTGCCGCACTTAAAGTCCGTTTCCGCATTACATTTGGGACAGTTCTCTGGCAGCTCATCGCTGTTATCCCGGCAATCATCCTTGCCATCACAGAACAGCCACTTGGGTATGCATCGATAATTGGATTGGCCAGGACAACGCTGCCAGCCAGTGGTGCAGTTCCTCTGCCGGCACATGTAAGCAGGCTCATCCGAATCATCACCGCAATCATTGTCAAAGTCGCACATCCACAGCTGGGGAATGCAGCGTCCATTCTTGCAGGCAAACTCGGTCTTCGGGTCACAGGTTCGCTTGACTGTAACAGGAAAAGAAGAATGAATTAATATATAAGCATAACTACCCATAGTATTCTCTAGTACTTACAGCACACGGCGGGATCTTCATCGCTGCCATCCTTGCAATCAGCATCACCATCACATCGCCAGCTATCCAGGATGCAACGACCGCTGGACTTGCACTTGAAATCAGACAGTGGACAAGGCAGATCACAATTCTGTTCATCACTGCGATCTCCACAATCATCGACGCCATCGCAAATCGTGGCCGATGGTGTGCAGTTTGTATTCTTGCACTGGAAGGTACCGGCACGGCAGTGACGTGGAGCACAGGTTGCTGGTTCATCAGAGCCATCCTTGCAATCCTTCTCGCCATCGCATTTCCAGAACCAAGGTATACACTTCTCATCCCGTCCACCGCACAAATGCTGTCCAGCTGTGCAGTTGGCCACGCAGGTCTTCATGTCCCTGGCCAGATAGAATTGATTGGGACAGGCGCACTTGTAAATGGGTGCTCCCTCCTCGATGTAGCCCTCGATGTTCAGGTAGGTGGACTCCGGCGGTGGAGCAATCAGGCAGAGATGAGAGCAACCGCCGTTGTTTGTGCCACAGGGATTCGTATATGGAAGCTGTCGCAGCGGATGATTGATGTGCAGGTCATAGGGACGGTGGGTGGTGTTCCTTAGGACGGTGTAGTTGGCGCCATGGAACTTATTGGCTCGCACAATGGCCTTCAGGTTCCAATCGCTCCAATAGATATAATCATCGAACAGACTTAAGGCGAACACATGCGGCACCTTGCTGCCTGACAGCACCGTGTGACGATGTCGACCCTCCAGATCCGCATAGGCAATATAGTCCAAATGGGCATCGGCCCAGTAAATGCGATCCGTGAAGTAATCAATCGATAGGGCATTGGGCCAGGCAATGTCATCGTTCCAGTTCAGGATCCTGGTGAAATTTGAACCGTCCATGCCCATCTTGGCAATGTATGCCTGCAAATGCCACGAGGTGAAGTACAGATAACCAATGCCAGGATGAACGACGATGGCACGGGGATCAACAACGCCACTCCTCAGAGTTTTCCTCTTGGTTCCATCCAGCTCGGAGACGTCCAGGTTCTTGGAGTGCCTGTCCAGCCAGTAGAGCTTTCGGCCAACCCAATCGATGGCTATGCCTTCCAGGCCATGGGAATCATGCCTAATGACTGCCTCTCTCTCTGGCGGCGTCTCATCATCTGGTTCTCCATACTTGGCCCTGAAGATAGTCTTGGCCGTGACATCACAGAAGTACATGTACTCCTCGCGTATATCAAAGTCCAAGGCAACCACATTCATGAGATCCTGATGCATCAGATTGTACTGGTGTCCATCCACCGACATATTGCGTACATAGTACTTATTGGTGAATATCAGCCACGGTGGGATATTGTCCTTTCGCTTGCATGTATGCTCATCGTTCTGCCTCTCGTAGTAGGTCTCATCGCATTTGCAGTAGAAGCCACCTGGAGTGTTGGAACAGTGCTGGGAGCAGGCACCCGGCTGCTCCAAGCACTCATCCACATCCGCACAAGCCTTGCCATCGGCCAGGAGTCTGGTAGAAGATGGATAATATAGGTTAATAATAGTTAATAAGGCCTGGGATTCAACACTCACTTGTAGCCCTCATTGCAGTCACAGTAGTAACCTGTTAGAGTATCCACACACTTGTGGCCACACTGATTAATCTCCACCTTGGCACACTCATCGACATTGCAGTGGGCAGGCTCATCGGATTCATCGGCACAGTCCGGATACTTGTTGCACACCAGGTTGTAGTCAATGCATTGGCCATTTGTGCAGGCAAACTGACCATGCGGACAGGTCACATTCTCCTTGACGCAACCCACTTCGTCCGAGTGATCGCCACAGTCATCTTCGCCATCGCAGCGGGATTGATTGCGAATGCACTTGAAGTTCTGGCAGGTGAACTCCTGCGGTGAGCAGGTCTTGTACTTGGAATTGCAGAATTTGCCCTCGTCGGTGCCATCGCCGCAATCGTTGTCATGGTCACAGATCCAGCCCTGTATAAATATTAAAACTCTCTATTAATAAACTCCTTCTTAAAAAGGATCTAAAGGACCTCCTACCTTATTGATGCATCGTCCGTTGCCGCAGGTGAACATGTCCTCGCCGCATGGCTGCTGTGTGGCACAGTTGTGCAGGGTGGTATTCTCATCGGCTCCATCCACACAATCTGGATCTCCATCGCAGATCCATTTCTTGGGTATGCATTGGGCACGCTGCCAGGACTTGTTCTCCACACAAGTGAACTCCGTCTCCTCGTCACACTTGCGATCATCTGCAGGAAAATAAGGGGTATTAATAGAAGACTTAACATTCTGCAGAGAAGCAAAACTTACTGCACTGATGCCGATTATCCTCATCACTGTTGTCCAAACAATCATTGTCCCCGTCACAGATGTAGATTCTGGGTATGCAATTGCCATTGTCACAGGTAAACAGATCCCCAAAGCAGGTGCGTCCCTCCGATTTGCAGTAATCTGGCGGCTCATCTGCTCCATCACCACAGTCATCGTCGCCATCGCAATACCAAGTGGCCGGAATGCATCTATGGTTGGGACACCTGAAGCTATTCGTGGGGCAAGTCCTTTGTCCACAATGCAGCGGATCCTCGTCCGAATTATCACCGCAATCATTGTCTCCGTCACATAGCCAATAAGGTTCCACACAAATGTTGGTCTTCTCGCATTTGAGATGATTTGCCGGACAGGTGGTGTTCATGGGACAACGCTCATGCGTCTCATCCGAGGTGGCATTATCCTTGCAATCATTGACACCGTTGCACACCTGAGCCTGTGGAATGCAGCGTCCGTTGCCGCAGGTAAACTCACCGTCCACGCAGGGCGGATAGGTGCAGCCCAGCTCATCGGAGCCATCCTTGCAGTCGTTCTCGTGATCACATTTCCAGGACTTGAAGATGCAGCGCCCATTATTGCAACGGAACTCATTCGGGGAGCAGGAGTGATAGGCACAATAGTTGGCATCCTCATCGGAATTGTCACCGCAATCATCGTCGCCATCGCAGGACCACATCCTTGAGATGCATCTGCCATTCTTGCAGTAGAATTTGCTTGCCTCGCATGTATTATTCCTGGGAGCACACATCCTGCCCTCGTTGACCACCTTGGTGTTGTCATCGCACTTGCACTCCGCCTTGCCATTGGGCGCCGGATGACAGCTCTGGGCACAGCCACCGTTATTGATCCGGCAGGGATTCACATTGCATTTCTGTCGATCGGCACTGTAGATGCGAATGTCACGGGGTGAGTCCTCCAGTCGCTTCACCATCTCGATCATATTGGCTCCCGTATGCTTCTCAGCCCGGTAAACTCCACGCAGCTGCAGGTCCGTCCAGTAGATGTAGTTCCGGAACACGGTTATGGCAAACGGATATATGGTGGCTGCCACCAAAAGCTCCCTATTCTGACCATCCAAATCGGATCTCTCGATCTTCTCCCTCACCGCATCCGTCCAGTACAGGCGTCGCTCATCATAGTCAATGGCCAGGCCACTGGGCTGTGATAGATCCTTGTCCACAATGGCTCGCTTCTGGGATCCAGCCATGGTGGTGCGGAATATCTTGCCAGAGGTACCGAATCTTCCCCAGTCCGTAAAGAACAGGGTGCCATTGCAGGGATCCAAAACAATGGCACGAGGACGTTCCACGCGGGCAATCATCACCAGCTCACTGCCGTCGAGATTCATGGCATAGATGGAGTTGTTGGAGCTATCCGTCCAGTAGATCTTCCTCTGGGTCCAGTCGTAGGCAATGCCCTCGGGATTGATGCCCTTGTTGAGGACCACATTGATGTCATCATGGCTCGGCTTATTGGCCTTGGTGTAAGCAATCTTGGCCCAGGGACGGATTTGTGTGTACAGCATACGATTATCGGCAAAGTCAAAGTCCAGCCCCACAACATTTGTGAGATTTGTAAGCGGTGTGAAGGGCACTTCCGTGGAATGTGGATCAAGGTTAACGGCACGGATCTCAGTTCTGGTGGCAAACACTAGATATTCATTGACAGTCTCACATTTCCTCTCGTCGGCACTCAGCTTTCCAGTGGCGCAATCGCAGCGGAAGTTCCGGCCCGAGGGACCCGTGGCACCGCCTTCCGGTGGGAAACTAAAGCAAAGCTGATCGCAGCCACCATTGCCCAGATGGGCACAAGGATTGGCATCATCCTGCGGCTGATTGTTGATATTAAAGATGGCAATGTCGCGCAGCTTCTCCAGATTCGTTCTCACACGAACGGCCGACTCGTTGGCATTCAGCTTGGAGGCCTTGAAGACAGTCATCAGGTTCCTGTCCACCCAATATACATCATTCAGATAGATGGCAATGCCCATGGGATTGGGCAAATCCCGACGGATGACCTTGCGATTGGCACCATTGTAAGAGATCTTCTGTATGGTATCCAGCTTGGAATCCACCCAGAAAATATCATGGGTCTGCATGTCAATGGTGAGATCCTTGGGCATCGAGATGCCCGAGGTAACCAGCGGCGTCCACTTGCTGCCATCGAGCAGGGCCTTGCCAATTCTGGGATGCTGTCCATAGTCAATCCAGTAGAGCAGCCTCTTGATGGGATTCACGGCCAGTTCACGCGGTGCATCGGTGGTGGTCTTCACCAGAACCTTCCTGTTGCTGCCATCCATCCAGCAGACCTCCACGTAGTTCTCATGCGGATAGACATTGGTGAAGTACATGTTGCCGGCCACCCAGTCAATGGTTAATCCTCGAATGCCGTTGCTACCGATGCCATCCTTGACCACATGCTGGATATCAGTGCCATTGGGTCGCGATCTAAAGATGCCATTCCAATAGCCACGATTGTACTCCGCCCAGTAGATCCATTGTTCACGGAACATTACGTCCACATGAAGGATGTGATGTCCTGGTCCGCTAACAGGAACCATGGCCTCAGTACTGTCACTCAGACTGTAACCACGGATCGTGTCCAGCTGGGAGACCACGGCAAAGGTCTTGTAGTTCACGCAATTGACCTCGTTCTCCTTCCGGGAACCAATGCCACAGGCACAGGATCTTGTGGCAGCCTCGGCTGGCAGGCAGAGATGCTTGCAACCGCCGTTGTTCGTCTGGCAGGGATGCTGCATCGAGGCCCGCTTCTTGTAGATCATCATGGAGCGCAGATCGGCCTCGTTATCCACAATGGTCTTGGGGTTATCGCCATGCGGCAGATCCAGCCGCACAATCCGTTCGTACAGGGGATCCAAATAGTAGAGCCTGTGATCCAGAATGCCCAGACTCTTGGGCTTGGCCATCGGATGCGAATCCTTCATGGTAATGGTGGTGCGCTCGTCACCATTGTAATCCATGACACCAATGAGACCCGGGTTGCTGGCACTGTAGTACAGCAGCTTCTTCTCGATATCCACGACCAGGGATTCAGGATGCGAGATCTCCTGCAGGAGCACTATGGGATTCTTGCCGTTCATGTCCACGCGACCGATTTTCACCGGTACCTCTAGGACGCCCTCATCTATCCAGAAGAGTTTACCATCGGTGGGATCCAGGACAATCTGCTTGGGCCGGGACACGGAGTTGGGATAACCATTGTTGGCCAGGATGATGGCCCGATACTTTTGCTTGCCATCCACTCGCACTGCCTCGATATTACTGGCCACACGATTGCCAATATACAGATTCCTGCCAAGCCAGTCAAAGGCAATGGTGTAGGGGGCTCCCACCATGCCGTTGTCGATGCCCAGGAACAGGGTCTTGTTGCCGCCGCCATAGGGTGTCGTGTAGATGGTGCAATTCTCATCGTCATCCTCCTTGCCCTGCACCCAGTACAGGGTCTCACCCTTGCGATCAAAGTCCAGTCCAGTGCTGCTCTCGATGCCAATTACCGGGGCCAGGGCTCCGGCTCTGGCATCGCCACCATTCAGCGGCAGATCCACAATCTGTGTGCCCTTGACCACCATCAGGAAGGGATTCTCCTCCTCGATGCAGCGTCCCTCGCTGAGGAGCTTGTAGCCGGGCTTACACTTGCAGGAGTAACCCTCCGTTTCCTTGGGACTCAGCAGGCACAGATGCTGGCAATGAGCCTGGGCACAAGGATTCGGCGACATGGGCTGCAGGGAGGCATGATGGACATGTATGGACAGCGGCTGACTGATCAGATGGGAGACCACTGTCTGGTTCTTGCCACGGAACTTATTCGCAGACAAAACACGGTTTAGCTGCCTGTCTGTCCAGTACAGTGTGTCCTCGAACAGGGACAGCGAGTGCGGATGAAGCAAATAGTGACTACTGGCCAGGACCTGCTGTCTGCCGGTACCATTGTAGTAACAAAAGTCAATAAAGTCCAGTTTGGAGTCTGCAAAGTACACCCTCTTGGTGGCTATATCCAGGGTTAATCCATTGGGCCAATAGATCTTCGTATTGATGATTGTCTTCCGCATGGAACCATCCATACCAATACGCTCCACTCGCGGGTTCTCGCCCCAGTCAGTCCAAAAGATCCATCTGGCACCGGGACTTGGATCGATGCACATGCCTCGGGGCTGAGTGATGTTCTCCCTGACCAGGACCAATCGATTGGAACCATTCTCCGCGGACACCTCAATGGTATTCAGCTTGCTGTCCAGCCAATACAGATTCTGGGCTATCCAATCGTAGGCCAATCCCTCGACCAGATCCAGACCCGTATTGATAATTTCCTGCGGTTCCATGCCTCTGTCCAATCGTGAGATCTTCTTCAGCTTCATGTCACTCCAGAAAATGGTGCCAGTGTGCATATTCGAGGCAGTGGCCACCACATTCTCCACAATGATGGGCACCCGTTCCAGTCCCTGTTCCTTGAGGTCAGCTACCAGGATGGAGTGACGATTGGAGATGATCAAGAAGGCGGCGGTGTGATTGACAGCCTTGCAGGTATGCTTGTTCGGTTCCAGGATATAGCCATCTGTGCAGGAGCAGAAGTACGAGCCCTTGGTATTGGTGCACTGCTGCGAACAGAGTCCTGGGGGATCACACTCATTCGTATCGATGCAGGTGAAACCATCTTCGCCAATCTCTGAGCCCGGCGGGCATACACACAGCGCTCCATTGGGCGTCTTCTGGCAGAAGCTGGAACACTGACCAGCCTGATGCTCACACTCCGCGAGATCACAGCCTTCGCCCTCATCGGATCCATTGGGACAGTCGGGTGTATCGTCACAGACGGAAGTGATATTCACACATCTCTCAGAGACGCCGGGACACTGCCACTGGCCATGGGGACACTTGAATGGCGGCGGAACACAGGCGTGCTCTGCACCCTCATCCGAGTTATCTCCACAATCATCCTTGCCATCGCAAATATAGGCCTTAAACACACAATTGGTGTTGTTGCACTTGAAGAAATTCTGGGCACAGGTGATTTGGCCGCATTCCTGCTCATCGGAATGATCGGAGCAATCGTTGGATCCATCACAATGCCAGGCAATGGGTATACAGAAGCCAGTGGATTTGCAGCGGAAATGCTTCTCCAGATTGCATTGATTGGGTCCCATCGAGGGGCAGCCCAGTTCATCGGAGCCATCATTGCAGTCCGGAATGCCATCGCATTTGTACGATTCTTCGACGCACTGCCTCAAATCGGCGCATTTGAATTGATTCGCCAGACATGAGATCGGTGGGCAATCCTTCTCGTCCTGTTTGTCAAAGCAATCATCGTCGCCATCGCAAACCCAACTATGGGGAATGCAGTGACCCGTCCGGGGACATGTGAATTGGAAGTAGGCGCAGGTCTTCTCAGCACAAAAGTCACCCTCATCACTGCCATCGCCGCAATCATTCTCGCTGTCACACTTCCACATATTGGGTATGCATCGACCATTGGCGCAGGCAAACTGGGAGGTGCCGCAGGTCACATTGCCGCACTCCTGCTCATCCGAATTGTCACCGCAATCGTTCTCCTGGTCGCATCGGAAGTTCTGTGGTATGCAGCGACCCGAACGGCACTGGAATTCATTGGCTCCGCAAGTAGGTTCTGGAAAAGATTACACATAGGATTAGGATTGGTCAAGATAAGTAAGAGATCTTGCTACTCACTTGTGCAGTTCTGCTCCTCATCACTGTTATCCAGACAGTCATCATCGCCATCGCACACCCACGACTTGGGTATGCATCTCTGATTGTTGCAGGTAAAGTCCCAGGAGTTGGGGCAGGGTTGTACTGGAGGCTCTGCTCCGGGATCGGGCATGCAGCTCACCTGATCCTCGGCCAATCGTTCGCCATAGGGACAGGAGCAGCGCGCCTGCAGGCGTCCAAATGAGGGTGATGGTGTGGTTACCTCACCGGAGGTAGAATTCTGACCACCTCCTCCAATGGGCACTGCAAAGCAGATCTTCTGACAGCCTCCATTGTTCCTGTGACAGGGTTGTGTGTCTGATATTCTCTGAACCTCGTGACTGTAGACCTTGACGCCATAAAGCCTGTTCGTTTGCGGCTCCCGGACCATCATCTCCTCCTGCTCGCCGGTTAGTTTGTGCAGCCTTATAATCGCATCCAATCGCCAGTCTGTGATGTACATCCAATCGTTGTGAATCACAATGGAGAAGGGATGACGCACCAGTCGTGAGTTGACCGTCTTGATGTCCGTGCCATCTAGGTTGGCATGCTGCACATGATCCAGCAGGGCATCGCACCAGTAAACACGATCCTCCTTAAAGTCAATGGAGAGGCCATTGGGCCATCCTAGGGTCACGTTCTTGAAGACCAGCAATCCACTGCCATCGGTATTTGCTCTCGTTATATTGGCCGGTCGATCCCATTCGGAGAAGAAGATGAAGCCTCGATTCGGATGAACCACAATGGCACGGGGACGCTTCAGGTTCTTTAGCAGCGTGCGACGGTGGGTCACATTCCTTGTGGACAGGACATTCAGGGTACCCTTGCGGGAGTCAATGTAGTACAGATTCTTGGAGGCCCAATCAACGGCTAGACCCTCAACTCCTTCATTTTGCGAGGCGAGGACTATCTCTCGGCCAGTGCCATTACGATGCACTCTGTATATAACATCCTGCAGGACATCCGAGTAGTAGATGAACTCATCACGGGCATCAAAGTCCAGGCCCACGAAACGTGCTCGACGGGAGACAACCGGCATGATGGCATCACTGAAGCCCTCAATCACCGGTTCCAGTACCTTGCCCTTGATGAATCGCTGCTGGGAGTACATAAGGAACTCCACAACGGGCTTGCAGAGCTTAAGATCCGTCTCCAGCTGATAACCAGTGGAGCAGGCACAGCGGAAACCAAGTCCAGTGGGAGCACCCTTCACGGCCGTCACAATGCACATGTGATTGCAGCCGCCGTTGTTATTTCCACAGGGATTCGATACCCTCGGCTGGCTGAGGGCATGCACGGCTATGATGCCCTTGGGCTCCCTAATATCCTTGGCCTTGTATGTCACCTGAATGGAGCTGGGTCCCTCGAATTTGTCCACCGACATAATGCCCTGCTTGGTGGCATCCGTCCAGTATATCCTATTCTCGAACAGCGCCAGCCGCGATGGACTGGGCACCTGCTGTCCACGGAGCACCATGACGCGATGTGCTCCCTCATAGTCCACGGACTCGATGTAATCCAACAGGGAATCGCACCAGAAGACTCGCTTGCTTATGATATCCACCGTCACGCCACTGGCCTTGTACGCCGCCTCCGAGACAATGGATCTGGCATGTGTGCCATCCATGTGAGCCCTCAGCACCTGACCACCATCTGCCACAAACATTAGTCCAGCCGTAGGATCCAAAGCCAGATCAGCGGGTGAGGTCAGATTGGAACCGAGGACTACGGCATGCCACTGTCCACTCAGCTCAAATACGTCGATCTTCTGACCCACCAGATCCGCCACATAGATCTTATCTCCAACCCAGTCCACGGCCAAGGCCACGGGTGCCCATGTGCCAGGCAGGGTTTGATCAAATGGCGACACTGCCTTATTCTGTGGATCCAGCGGCAAACTCTGCACCTTCCTCGTCTTGATGTCGGACCAGTACAGCGTATTCCTGGCATAATGGAAGGTAACACCCGCCGCAGCCGTGGCATTGGCCAGGATCTTAGAGTCCGTGCCATGGGATAACATTCTCATGATGGCCCTGTCATGGGCAAAGATCAGTTGCAAATTATTGGCATCGGGTGCAATGCATTTGGAGTCATTAATGAGTGAGTAACCCTGGGCACATTGGCATGTATAGGAGCCCAAGGTGTTGGTACACAGCTGGTCACAGTGTCCCCACTCGGCGCACTCGTCCAGATCCACGCAGGTTCGGTTGTCAGGGGCCAGGGATTGACCCGGTTTGCAGTAACAAACGCCACCGGTTAAAGAAGGTCGGCACTTGAACTCACAGCTCAAGGCGGGACAGGAGGCAATGGCTAAGGGAAGGTAGAGAAAGAAAGTCAGTAGGATATTGTGCAAGCTCCTGGCTTGGAGTACTCACAGCAATTGGTCTCCTCATCACTGCCATCCTCACAGTCGCGCTTTCCATCACAGAGCTGAGATTTCAAAATACATTTGGGCGTGCCACTGGCTCCGCCACGTGGACAAAGGAACTTATTGTCCGGACAGGCAATGGCCGTGCAATTGGCCTCGTCACTCTTGTCCGCACAATCGTGGTAGCCATCGCAATGGAAGTTGTACGGAATGCACAAGGCATTCGAGCACCGGAACTGAGCATGATGGCAGGGTGGGAAATCTACCGAAACAAAATAAATTAAATATTGGAAAATGGGAAATTATTAATCACTTACTGCAACCCTGCTCATCGGAATTGTCACCACAATCATCCCGATGGTTGCACTTGAGGGCGGCGTCTATGCACTTGTGTCCATTGGCACACCGGAATTGGTCCAGGCGACAGGATACACCGCTGCAGCCATCCTCGTCCCGTCCTGTACGACAATCCAGGTAGCCATCGCATCGCTTCTCCTTGGGCACACAGGGTCCAACCAAACGGGCGCCCTCCGCCGGAGCAGCACCATTGGGGGCATTGCAAAAGACATCCGTATGCTGGCATTTGCGGTAGGCTGGAAGCAAGGGATTTATTATAATTAATATTAATATAATATTAATAGTTATTATAGCATAAAATGAATTCCCTCTTAAACCTTTAATTACACATTTTTCACAGACGCTGTAGGGTCCGTAGGGGTTACTCTATTATTTAGATATTCGGCGCAAAACACCCCTGGAGATAATAATAATAATCTGTGCATGACTGCACTCAATTAGTGCGCATTTTCGGGTCCTCTGTTATAATTAATCGCATTTGCATTGAGAAGCTAGTAAAATGGATCCTTGACTCCATGGTAGTAGGAGGAGCAGGTTCCCAGCCTTGGTCCATAACTCAATGGGGCTCTATGTGGGAGGAAGAGAGGTAGCTATTCCCCTCGAGGTCCTTGACGCATTGTTCAAAACAAGGACAACGCCGTTTCTCGGTTCATCAGAGTCGTCTGTCGTCTGTCGTCTGCCAAGCTTCCCAGGATCTTCCTCAGAGGGGGTGAGAAAGGAGTGTGTGGGATTTCAAGGGGGCAGCTTAAAAATGGCAGGCCAAAACTATTTGTGCTGCCAAAGACATTAAATTTTGATGCCAGACATTTGGGCGGTAGAGAGAGAGAGAGAGAGAGAGGGGGGCTGATGGAATGGTGAGGCATATCCTGGGCGTGTTCTGGGCACGCATGGCGTATACATAATGCATGGCCGCTGTACAAATGTCGGGGCGTGATTGTCCTTCCATTGGTCCTTTCGGTCCATCTGTCCGGCGGTCAGTCACTCGTTCCCACATTGTGCACTTGAGTTGTGTGTGTCTGTGTAAAAGTGTGTGTGTGTGTGTCTCTAGATGAGTGTGTGTGTCTCTAGATGAGTGTGTGTCTCTGTGACAGTGTGTGTGTGTTGGCAGGCAAGAGTGCTATAAATTATCGAGTAGTTGGGTTGCTGGACTCCACCTTCTCCTCATACTTATCCTTATCCCACTGCTGCTCCTACTCCCTCTACTCCCACTACTCCTCCTACTCCTCCTACTCCTCCTATTTCTCCTACTTCTCCTACTCCTCCTACTCCTTCTTCTCTTTGTTCTCTTCTTCTTCTAAAAAAAAATACAAAAAATAAAGGACATAGGCTTTAACCAGACATAAATAAAGGACTTTAAATACCTCTTATTCTGTAATTATTTATATTATTACCATAAAAAACCAGGTTTAAAATAGGGTTTAGTTCTTCATTTAGAACTTGTTGTGTTTAAAAATTAAAGAGAAACTTTTAAGTTTAAAAAAATGTCAGTTAACATTGGACTTAAGGCCATGAATAATATTATTTTAAGTAAATCAAATACCTTTCACTATTCCATATCTATATTTATTACTTCCTGCAATTATACATATTTTTAAAAATATTTCTGCTATAAATATAAATTACAGGGTATATTTTGGATTGACTCAGGCCCTGTGTCAAGGATTCAGTTGATAAAAAAGGAGGTATACGGAACATTCAAGCATTTGAATGACTAAATTAGAGCAAAATGAGAGTTTCAGAATATAAGGTATATGACATTCATATACTTAGAAATACATTTAAGTAAACAAACTCTATCTTTATCATACAAGTTAAATTTATACCTAATAATATATATCTTTGTATATGTTTTTACTAATAAACTGACTACTATTTTCTTGCTGTGTGTATGCCAGGGACATGGCCACTGTAAAAGTGTATCTCCGTTTAGGTTTAATCCTCGACTGGTTGATCTATATTCCCGTTCCTCCCATATCCCCTCCCGGCTCTTTGGACATCATAAACTTGGCAAACGGGGTTATTTTATGCATGTCTCCCTGCTTCTTAAGCTGCCGGAATCACTCGTCCTCGTCCTCGTCCTGGTCCTGGTCGTGGTCCTCGTCATCGTCCTCAAAACCAACTCGCATTCGCATTCCATGCTCCATGCTCCGTGCTCCTTTCTCCCTGCCCCCAATCCTCGTTTAGGTCCTGGAGCACTCCTCCAACGGCTCCAACGGGAGCATCCGAGTGTGGCAGGGCAAACTTAATTAGTGCAAGTTAAACAAGCCAAGTTGTATAAATATTCCCGACAGCGCAAAACTTTCTCCAAGCAAAACAATGGAATGCGTATCCCACATTGCGTCCCTGCTCCCTCTGTGCGAGTGCAGGTAACAGTCCTGTTACCTGTTACCTGAATGTCCCTGTCTGTCTCCCACTTCCCATCTCCCCGCCTCTCTTTCTTTGTACGGAAAAAAATACAAAAAACAAAACAAAAAAATTACATCAAATATACATTTAATCAGGTGATGGGTTTAAATATTAATTTCAATTAGAAATCAAGTCGTGATACTTACAATTTAAGAATTAAGAACAAAGAAATAATTTGTAATGAATGCATTTAATATTTTAGGAAGACTAACAAAGTGTCGCATTGTTTCTTCCGGAGAAAGCTAGAAAGAATCGGCTGTTCGTGCTGATCAAGAATATATATGATATATAGGTTCGGAAATGATTTCTTCACTGTATTTGGAAGTTTTGACTATAATTATAATACCCTTTCCAGGGTATACATTTTTTAATGAATTTAACCCTATAAATACTAGATTTTACACTATTAATCTCTCTTTTGTATAAAATTGAGACTAAGCCTTATAAAGGCCTTGGTTTTAAATATTTATAATTGATATTTAATGTTCAAATAATAACTTATTGTTTATGTTTTGTATATTTTATATTTATAAACTTATTTGTTAAACAAATAGAACTATTTGAAAATAATACAATGCTCTAAAAAGCATAAATAAATATAAACAACTTTGCTAGCATCTACCTAGAAAATTAGTAATGGTAAATAATTTCTTTAAATTCATTTTTTAACTAAAGAATTATATTCGTTGTATAGGGAACTAATATTTTTGTCAGTGCATAAATCTCTATATATTTTTTTTGTTGTGTCCCCTTGAGGGTTTTCCTATTGACAAAGTGGAGCGGCGGAAGGGAAATTTTTTTGTGCAGCAAACTCCAACTCCGCGAAATCATAAAAATGTGTCACGCACTCCGGGAACCGTCTGCTCCTCACCTCCTCATCCCCTCCCACAGACTTTTCCGACATCCTACTATATATATACCCGTTTCTCCAGCCCCCCGATTTTGCGACATTAACTTTGTTAGTGCTAATCCCTGGACCCGCTGCAGTTGGTGGGCGTTTTGGCCAGGCCAAAAGAGATTTACGACCACAATTTGTTGCGCTGTCTGGCTTTTCCCTAAAATATTGCCAAGATATCGATCAATATCGAACGCAGATCTAGCGATATTATATCTTTGATCTATGGGAGGATTACAATAATATAGGTTTTGATCTTGAATATTTTTGATACTCTTTAGTTAATATATTAAAGATTTATTTACTTTTAGATAATATATATCAAATATTTGCCTTTTGAAATATTGAAAAATATAATAAAACCTTATTTACGTAATTTTGATTCTTGAATGTTAAAAACTATAGGTTTCTATATTTTAGTGTTCGCTATTGCTTATTTCAATATTTGCTTTTTAATAAACCCAATTATCGATTTTCCCTTTACATAACAAAAATCATAATGACTGCAGAAGGACCTGTGACTAGTTGGTGATGTTGTAGCTGCAATCATTGCAATTTTCACGGCAAGGACATAAAATAGTGCTAGTTCCTTGTCCCCTTTATCTAGATTCTTAACAGTCCCCCCCCTCGATCCTTTTTCTTTATTTTCCACCTCCCTTCCCCCTCCCCATTTCGTTGGAAAAGCTTCATTTTTCATTCGCTCCTCCGTTTTGGTTGCAAACAACTTTTTGGCACTAAACTTTGCACCGAAAAATCGCGGGCGTGAAGCTTGTTGTTGGCACTTTATAAACAACAATAGCAACAACAATAACACGTACCGCCCCCGCATTTTCTCTCACTGTTTTTATTTTTATTTGCTGTTTTTTTTTGTTTTTGTTTTAACCAAACACTTTCTAATTGGGTTCTCTGGTTCTTTCCCTTCGCCGTTTTCTCAGCATTAACTTTTATTGCAAGCCAAGACTTTTATGCGTGTATCAAGTGGAGAGAGTAGTTTTCTGGGTGGGAGTTTCCTTTTTCTTTACGTTGGGTTGTGTAATTACGCGCGACAAGTGCCACGCCCCCACGGCATCCCATTCCCCCTTCTAGAAACACCAAGACCCCCGCCCATGGTAGCGTCACGTTTAGCTGCAGTCAAATAAACGTCAGCTGCAATCGTCGCCACTCACAAAACTACAGAGAGAGAAAAAGCGAGATGGAAACGGGGGGCAAAAAGGAGAGATGGAGAAAGTGGTTTAGTGACGGAGAATTTCAGGAGAGAGGGGGGTTGGGGAGTAGGGAAGGGGCCAGAGAGAAGCTGGTGAACTGGTGACATTTTATGAGACAGTTGACAGTGCTGGAAACTTGGCTCTAAAAACCGTAAAAAAAATCTATATTTTAGGTAACTAAAGTACACTTTTTTATTAGTATTTTTTAGCACAAAAAATCGTTGTAAAAGATTATATTTTGTATGATTTGGTAGCTTGGAAATTTACTAAGAAAGTTTCATGATCAATTTTTAGCAGTTTGAGGAAGTTTAAAATATTACGTATACGCCTTGTTGTCACATTCTAAATTCTGTTTTATTTACCTAACGTTTTTCGTTTTCTTTTTTATATACAAAACCTTTAAATAATTTGTATATTTAATTTAATTTATTTTTAAAATATCTTACCTTAGTTTATAGTTTACGGAGAATTTTATAAATAATTTTTTGTATTACGTATACGCCCTTTGCAGGGTATTCTAATTATAGTCAGAAGCTTATAAGGCAGTCAAGGAGTCGTTTCCGACCCCATAAATCATATATATTATTGATCAGCATCAACAGCTGAGTCAATCTAGCCATCTGTGGCAAAAACAAATTTTGTTGTTAATTTTCAAATTTTTAAAAAAAAAGGAAAGGGGTTGCATCGTTAAAATTGTCAAAAATTTAATTTTTTTTATATTAAAATTAAGCTTACAAGTTTGTTAACCCTATAAAAACTAGCACAGAAAAACTATCCGAATTGAAATAAATGCATTTTTGGCTTAGTTATGATATTTATAATATGATATATACAAATTACCCAAAAAAATTGTCATATAAAGATATTCATTCCAAGAATGCGATTTTATATTTAAATTGCAAACGGCAAGGGTATATAAATTTCGGCTTTCCGAAATTAGTTTTCTGTCTGGTTAATTATTGACAAGCCCAGAAAAATGTGGTAAATTGAGTGATCATAGTTTATAGTTTACAAAGCATTTTTTCAAGAATTTTCCTTATTACGTATACGCCTTGTTGTCACTTTTTATTTATTTATTTAGCGTTTTCCTTTCCTTTATTTTAATTAATTATGACTCCTATAAAATGTAAATAAATTTAAATTATCCTATTTTTAAAATTACTGATCTTAGTTTATAGGTTTTAAAGAATTCCCCATATTACGTATACGCCTTGTTGTCACTTTTTAAATTCTGTTTTATTTATTTAGCTGTTTTCCCTTCTTTTTCAGAATTAGTTGTCAACACTGAGCAGTTAAATGAAATGGCAGTGGCCATAACACTTAAGTCTTAAGTCCTGTGGCCCAGGTATACGAAAAAGGGGGAAATTCTGGTGAGCTTAAGCTCTACGGGTCTTTCCTGGTGTTTTACGCACTTTTTTACGCGGCAGTATCTGCCTCATTAGATGCTGCCTGCAATTAAAACGAAATGCGAAATGTCCGCTTGGAAAATGTACCCCCTGTACTCCCTTGTTCCTATCTTTATCACTTTCCCTCATTTTCCTCTCATTTTCCTTTCCCATTTCTTCCTGCCCTGTTTTTGGGGCTGCTCATCTGGTTTCAGTAAACAGAAAAGAGTGCTTCAGTCTCTAATTTAAATTAGAGATGATAAAATTCATGTTTAGCTGATATTAAATATCAAACCTATTGATTTATTTATATTTCCTTGAGAAAGATTTATTTTTATTTAGTTTCTATAAATAAAAATGCTTTTTATATAACTTTTCTTCATTATAAACAGGATAAAATGATTGAATATTGAGAAAATGTAAGTAAATGAAATAAAATAAATATATATTATTATTAAATATAAAATATTTCGATATATATTTAATAATCATACTATTTCCCACTACTGACACAGCTTTAGCTTGTTGACTTCTGCGACCGCAACGGGAACGAAGAAGGAAACAAAAATAATCGGCAAAGCGGAAGTGGGTGGTGGCTGGGTGGCAATGGGGGGCCGGGGGGCGGTGGCGGAAGTTGGGCGGGTTGATAAGGTAACGGTAGAGCAGTAACTTCCAAGTGTCCTTCGCAGCAGCAGATGTTCGCTGTTTGTTCTCACAGTTATTAGTGAAGGAGCGCTTACTTCGCGCTGAGTTTGAAGGTGTTCTTGTGTACACAAGTACTAAGATATAACTACACTGATCGAAAAATGGGGTATGCAAAAGAATACATACACTACAACACTAGTTAAATGTTGCTCAAACTTAAATGATGTTGTTATTAATTGCATAATATTTATAGCTGCCTAGAAATATTTTCTTATAAATTATATATATTAAATAAACCTTTGAAACATATAGATTTTCATTTACTGTACTCTATGATTTACTTCTTCTCTCCCCTAAATTATTCAAAAATAATGAGCGCTTAAATTACAGTCAAAGCCTTATCATTTAGACGATAATTCTTGGGGGCGTTAATTCTTGGAAAAACATATGATTTAGGGTCTGGAAATGTAACTCAAAATACAAACAATCTGCCATGATTTTAATTACACACATGGCCCCCAAATTTATAAGGTATCTGGTAGGAGGCAGGATATGGGGTGTGTGTGTGTGTGGATTATCTGCCTGGCTCATCCTACATCTTTGGGCTCTCCTACATTCATCTCCCTGCTCGCACAACACCTGAAGTAATTAAATAGTTGAAATAAGCCCGCTCTAATATTTATATGCCATAAATTAAGCAAACAAAGGCAAGCGAAAGCAAACAAACACAGATACGCAGACACACACACACAACGAGGAGAGAGAGAGACAGAGAGAGTGGGAAATGGGCGGAAAATCCGGGGAAAAGCGTCGAGAAAAAGGTACCTCCACTGTCACCCAGACGAGACAAGCAAAAGAAGACGACGACGACGCGTTGACACGTACGCAAAATAAATTAGTTAAGAACGCAATAAGAGTGAACATTTTGTCGCCATTTAAGCGCGATAAATTATTGTGCAACAAAGTGCGAGAGAGATGGCTGTTGGCACTAGAAGTATAAAGAGAAAGAGACAGGCACACGAAGGACCTGCAGCTCTCTCTCTCTCTCTACTCGTTTTACGGCAACGTCTTATTAAATTAAAATGAAATTTAAACTTGATCTTGTGCCGGCAAAAGTTTTCAGAGCCAAAAAGGAGTGAAGTTGTTGCGCCTTTCATCTCTGTCTGCCATCTGCCTGCATCAGTGTTGCTTTTTTATTACCCAAAAAAATGGCTAAAAATAGTTGAAAAGAAATTTGTCTTCCCCGAAGAATTACTATTTAGTATTCTAAAGTCTCAAATTAATATCTAAAAGTATGTAGTGTTTATAGTTTTATGTGCGAACGGCCCGTGAAGTAATTAAAGTGTAGCTATTTATATATATATATATATATACTATATGAATATATATATTCTTAATCAGCATTGCTGTATTTCTCTGTCTCTATTTCTCTCTTTGTCCCTCTCTATGCCCTTCTATATGTCCCTCTCTTTCTCTCAATATTTTCGGTGTGGCTATCGCTTTTGGTGTATCTCTTTAGATATCTCTCTATCTCTATCTGCCTAGCTCTCTTGCTCTCCTGCTCTCACTTTCTCTACTTTCTTCACTTTCTTCACCGCCAGACTGGTCTCATTCTGTCCCGAGGCTTCTCCATTTAAAGTGATAATGATAGTGATTGTCCTTCGACCCGAAAATATCACCTGGCCAATGCCATGTATCCGGATAATCAGGATGATCGATGATACTAAAGAAAGCCTAATTAAAGTCACCAGGTATATAACTCACATTGAAAGGAGTAAAACAATTACTAGAATGGTGCGTCTTCTACTGCGGTAATATTATACATATAAATGCTATAGGAACCATCAGGCCTAGGTATTATAATTTCAGTCAGAAGCTTAAAACGATGTGAAGGAGTCTTTTCCGACCCTATACAGCATATATATTCTTGATCAGCATCAACAGGCGAATCATTCTAGATATCTCCGGCAATAATTAAAATTGTTCAATAATTTTGCTTTTTTTTTTTGTCAGAATAAGGAAAGAGGTTACATCGCTAAAATGGTCAAAAACTTGAAATTTTGAAAATATTTAATTTAGTATGCAGATTTATTAACCTTTAAAAAACTAACACAGAACAGCTTTCCGAATTGAAATTTATGAATTCTTGGCTGAGTTATGATTACCTTAAGCTCTGTTTTTTTCATATAAATGACTTCAATTAATGTAGATTCAAAAAGTGCTTATATTTGATATATCCTTGGTGTCTTTTATATACATTCAGCTTTAACATCTTTATTAAATAATAATACAATATTGAGAACATAAACAATAAGATGGGCTCAAATAAATTCTTCTCCCCATTAATTGTTAAGCAAAGAAAAAAGCTATAGCCAACTGATCAGCTTTGGTAGCTCTGCTAGCGGACAAATTATTGGCCTTCTAGCTCGGCTTAGAAGGAGTGCGAAGGAGGAGCTCACTGGCAGGACCAAGTTGCCGGGCGTTTGTCTAGCCGTTTTCACGATTTTAGAGTTTCAACGAGACGGAGTCGTCAAAGCTGCCGGCTAAAACTTGCACAAAAGGATGCGGATGCGGATTGAGGAGGGGGGGAAAACTGAGGAAGGACACTTGGAAATTGGTCGCCTCAAAGATATTTAAATATTTGTTTGCCTGTCGGTGTATGAGTGTGCATAAATCTTAAATAACAAGCAATAAATGCTTCTACAAGTCTCGGGCACTTTTTGGCGATTTGCATGGACATGCTGCTTGCTTTCCCCCGCTTTTCCTCGTTTTTACTCGCTTTTTTCACTGTCCCTATTTCCCGCCTTTCCGCTTTCCTCATTTCCTCGCTTTTCTTGGATTCTCACCAGGCAAACTTTTAATCAAAATGTGCGGCTCACAGTCTGCTGGCTGAATGCACTTGAACTTTATGCCGCGCAGGAAAAGGGCGCAGAGGGCGGAGGAGGAGGAGGCGTTAGTAGTAGGGAAATCCTGGAAAAGCGGCAAAGCTGCAAAAGAAAATGGGAGAAAGAGTTTCCCCACCACTACTACACACTATACAAAGTCCGACCGAGCGAGAGCTGTTGAAAATGCATTAAATTCTTTGCCCAAAACGAGCAGACAACAGAGACTTTTTCCCCCCAAGGATATGAAGAGATGGAAGGAGAAGGTGTCCTGTCAGCGGATTATTAAAGTCATCAGCGATAAATATTCCCCCAAGTGCCAAGGGCCTTTTAAATTAATCGGTTGCCTGGTTAAAAGTGAAAAGAGAACTTCCGGAAATTGGCTATTAGGCAAATGGGAAAATGAAAATATGAAAAGTAGGAGGTTTTCAATATTTAATGAAATATAAATATCATTTCAAAACGTATTTTATTACTAAATGTAATAGGAAGGACTTTAAATACTGATTTAATTGAAAAAAGGTTAATAAAAATAAATAATATGTTATTTTATAAGAAGATATTGCTTTAATAAAAATATATAATATCGAGTAAATTATACAATAATCTATAATTTATCACAATTTTCTATATTTTTAAATAAGGCTCTTAGGCGATTCATAATTTTATTGTTAAATCAATATGCTTAATATTGGCCCGTCTCAGACACGGACAATAAAAGGTATTTAATGCCTTTGTGATGCCTCAGCTTCCTGTATCGAAATTCCCATTTCCCCAAGGATTTCCCATTTTCCATTTCCTTGGAGAGTATCCATTTTCATTGCCAGTTAACCGTAGTTCATTTGCGATTCTGTTCATGAAGTTTTCTCGCTTTCTCTCTCTCTGTAAGCAGAAGCAACTTTGGCTGGCAATCATCAATTCACATTCCCAACAAACTAGCTGCTAAAGGGTTAACCTTTCAACCTTAACCCGCAAAAACAAAAAAAAAAAAAAACAAAACAGAAAAAAAATGTAAGAAAAAGATTTATGGCCCAACATCAAATTGATCCATTTGTGTTGCTGTGCTGAGTTCTCCTTGAGTTTTCCTCGCTAATTTGCGGCCCTTACCTTGGGGATTTCACAGATATCCTTTCACAGATATCCTTTTACAGATATCCTCCTGGCATGTAGTAAGTTTTTGGGGGTAAAGTTTAAATATTTATGTTCTTTTTCGAGGTGGGGGGAGAGACCACCTTGGTGTAATATAGTTGGGAAAAACAAGAACTGCGGTCGCCCCTCTCCCTCTTTACTCTTGGGGGGTTCATGTGAATTTGTTGGAATTTGCATAAATAAAATTGGCATAATAAAATGTAAACATTTTGCTAAGCAAATTGTTACTCCCCCTTTCAGTCACTTGAGAGGAAAGGGAATGAGATTTAACTAAAGGATATGCGGGACGAGTCAGCCAATATTTGTCGAGTCAACAAATTTACATAGAAAAGTGAGAAAAGGCAAGCTTCCTCAACGCGGGGATCCTTGAGATTGAATTCGTTTGATATATATAAATGGGAAAAGATATAGTGTATATAGTACTCACTGCACTGCGCCTCATCCGATTTATCCTCACAATCGTCAATCATATCGCAGCGATAATGCGGAGGAATGCAATATGTCTTGTTGAACACATATTGCCCGCAATTAAGCTGAGGTGTCTCGCATTCCGGTGGGGCTGCAAGTGAATAAATATAAAATATATATATAATGCATGCTTATAATTTAAATATCGACACAGTATCGATATATCGATGAGTCCTGTCATCCCTAGTTCCCTCACTGCCCTGGACTTTTATGGATATTTAAATCTTTCTTTTCATTCAATCTTTTGTAAGATTTTAAGCACTTATTTTATTACACATTTCTGCGATAATCGGCAATGCAATAATCAGGCATTTAATTAAATTAATAACAAGTGAAGTGAAAATCGATTTAAGCACTTGAATATTTTCTTGGTTTTCCTCACTTCACTTAATTACCACCCATGGTATTTCTTTTATTTTGCATTTTAATTATGGTCGAGTTTTTCCATTTTTTGTGTGGTTATTGCGGCTTTTCCGCTCAATGCTTTCCCCACCCGTGATACTTACGACATGACTGCATCTCATCCTCGCCATCGTCGCAGTCCTTCTGGTAATTGCAGACCCAGTGGTGCGAGATGCACTTGCCGTTGTTGCACCGAAACGAGTCCGTTGGACACTCGGCATTGAGGCCGCTGATGCCGCTCGTGCTGCCCAAGCTGCCACCTGGGGGAATAGAAGGGAAATTCGGTGAAAAATCAGTGGAAGTTCTTAGCTTCATTTACCAGTACAAAAGCAACAACAAAAAAAACAGGAAAACTAATTGGCAGCCGGCTGCCATTTTGTCATTTGATTTAAGCGGAGCTTGGACCCCAAAACTTGGATAATAAGCCAACAGCTGCACAAGACACTTGGAGAAAGACTTAAATAGCTCAAGAATATTATACAAATATATATTATATATATTTTCTTTTTTTAAAACATTTTAAAATATGATTTATAATAAAAGTTTGTTAGCACAGATATTTTAAACCAAGTAAAGAGACTCAAGTCTCATTTACACCCTTAAGCCGTGTCTACAGCAAGGATTTCTTTGATTAAAAAATTACAAATTAAATATTTAATTAAATATACTAAAGTATATATTTTCTCCTTAAAATAATCTTCTTTTGGAGTGTAAAAAAATAGAGAAAGGGCAGACAAAGGGCCAAGGCAGACCTTGCTGCAGACAACAAAAGACTGTCATAAAATGGCAGCTGCAAGGATGCGTCTCAACTTTTGTGGCTGCCAAAGCCGTCGCGGCTAATGGCCTTGTCACACACACACACACCACACACACAACCAGGACACACACACTCAGCATGTGTTGTGTGCAGTGCAGGAAAAGCAACTGCAACACAGCAGAGGCCAAGGCAAAAGGAGCAGACAAGGCTAGAACGCGACCGGAAATGCTTAGCTGGGATTTCTTCTTCTCGACAGGGCAAGGACCAAAAATGCCTGGAAAACTGGCCGGGAAATGTGAAAAGGGGGAGGGAGGGGGTCCAAAAATGTAAAGGAAATGTGCAGAAAAGGCGACAAGGGGTCGTCGTCTGTTCAGTTTTTGGGTCCAGGGCGCTGACAATGTCATTTGTTTCCGGCTACGTGCACTCCGCACGTGCCCAACTTTCTGCGGCCAGCAAGGAGGAGAAGGAGATCAGGAGAAAGGTGCAGAGAAGTGCCAAGAGAAATGCTGGAAGAAAGGCAGAGAAACGGGCTGGAAAATATAGAAAATGTGTGAGGCAGAGAGAGAGAGAGCGAGAGCGAGAGACTAGCAACAGAGTGGCGTATTTTTCCGACTGCACCTGCTGCCACTGCAACTTCAGCTGACGCATCTTCGATGGAAGTTGAAGCCGAACTTCAATTAGGCCAAATTCAAAGAGAAGTTAACGGAATTGGCACAAAGCAAAGCCAAGAAATGGAATTGAATTAGCCAACCGAATGGAACAACTAAGAAGAAAGCATCTAAATTGGCTAAAAGCACAAACTTTTAACTATTTTATTTATTTATTTGGTTTAAACTAGCAGAAAATGTATACACTTGAAGGTGAAGAATATCAAGAAAGTTAAATTGTTTAATTTTCTCTTCACTACGTCAAAGTTTTGTAAAGAAAAAATATATATACATATATACTATTTGCAACAAGTTCCTTTGAAATTCTCTTCCCAAAATTATAGAATTTCCTCAACTATAACTGTATTGGATTTCATCTTTCTTGGAAAACACTTTCAATTAATTTTCAACACACCGGGATTTAATAGCACCTCGACTTTGGTTGGCGGGAAAGGTAAGTCCCCTTGCAAAACCCGCAAAACTTCATGTCTAATTATGCATCTAATTAGTGAGTGCATTCTCCGTTTGGCAATTCATGCCGAAATTATTTTTTCCGCTTTTGCACCATAATAAGAGGAAAACCGCAGTCGACAGCCACCCCAGTCCCTGATCCCAGCCCACATTTTCCCCCCACTTTTCCCGCTTTTCCTGCTTTTCTCGTCGCTGTGCAAATTGAATCCTGAGCAGTCGTCACACACACACACACACACACACACACTCAAAATGAAATACACGACGAACCCGAAAAACCGAGTCATGTTTTAACACAACGAATAATTCACATTTCGGGGGAATCCCCCATGTTTGGTGTACTGTATGTGTGTGTGTGGAGAGCTTTCGTTGCATTATGTTGCACAAATAAGAATCAAAATAATAATAGTAATTATGGAAAGTGCAAACAGTGATTAAGTCGGCTTATTTATGTTACTTTCCTATGTTGTATCTATATTTTTTTAATTCTTAACTATTTATATTTTAAATTAAATGAAAAATGTATCCTCTTTGTTATGAATATACGCTACAATAATGCTATTTTTTACCTCGTATTTTCTCTGTCTTTCTTTACTTATTTTTGTATTTGGAAAATAGAGTTTTTATATTTTCTAATATTATTTAGTTTGCTAGATACTTTTCAATATTTTAAATATTTTTTTTATATATTTTTTTATATTTTTGAGTTTTTTTTTGTTTTATCTATAAACTAATATTAATAAGAAGTTGAATAAAAATAATAATAAAATATTCAAATTTAATATTTATCAATATTTTTCTATGACAATTTTTTCGACAAAATCTCATAACTAAGTCAAAAATGCATTAATTTCGATTCGGAAACCTTTCCTATGTTAGTTTTTAATAGTTTAATAAATCTGCATACTAAATTTAATATTTAAAATAATTCAAACTTTTGTCGATTTTTGTCGATGTAACCCCTTTCCTTTTTATGAAAAAAAATGGAACATTTTTGAAATTTATTTTTTCTACCGGAAATAGCTAGGAAGATTTGCCTGTTGATGCTGATCAAGAATATATATGATTTATAGGGTCGGAAATGATTCCTTTATTGCTTTTTCAGACATTATAATACCCTTCCTTGCAAGCGTATAAAAAGGTATTTTATGTTTGAAAAAGATTATATTTATCTCATCAACTAGATGTTAGTTTTAAAAATGTTAACAAAACCTTACGTTAAACCTTGATATTTTAGAATTTTGTACCACTGTCCAAGGACAAGTTTGGCAAACTTTTTGGCCGTTAATGTTGTTGCCTTTTCCTACTTCGTTTGTTTGCCACTTTGTTGGGAAGAGCAGAAAGGCCCAAACTTGAAATAGTTTTTGGCTGCCGGGGAAACTATTTAGTTTGGTGTCCAAGTCACCAAAAAAATAAAATAAAAAGGGAGGCGAGTACACCGAACGAACTGCCGCCTTTGATGGGCCTGGCCCGCACAAAAGTTTTTGTCCCCCCAAAAAGGCAGATAATGGTGGTGTCCCCAGAGTCCTTTTCCCCCGCTTTTCCCCCCTTCGATTCGGGAAATTCCTTGGCCCCCTTCAACCGCGACAACATCAAAATGCACGTTATTAAGTATTATGTTGCCGTTGCTTCTATTTGTTTTTATTGTTATGGGCCATGTTATGGCCATGTCCTGATGCTGCTGCTACTGCTGCTGTGCCACCTCCTTTTTTGCCACCGTCAACGGTTTTAACAGCTTACAAAATATTTTGTAATTTTGTCACGTCTCAACTTTGGCGACGTCACTTAAAATTACATTTAACAAAGCAAAAAAAAAACAAAAAAAAAGCAAGAGAGAGCGGCGAAAAATGCACAAACAATGGGTTTCGGGTTCGGGTTTGGTAACAGGAAATAATGTTTGTCTGAGATTCGTTTTTCGGTAAATCAAAAATAGATGAAATAGATGGATGGCCTGAAGGGAAAACCAAAGAATCTGAGACATTTTCCAAGGGAAAATAAACAGAGGGGAAATTTAAGCATTGATGGATATTGATATTATTTTATTTTACAATAAATAACTACCAAAAGGAAACTATGAATTTCCGTCAAGATAAAGATAAACCAATAACTTTAATCACAAATTTTCCCTTTTTGAATGCCCCAAATTTTTTGTATTAGCTAATAAAAACCGATTTGTAATCGTCTTAAGTTCGAACAGGTGTAAACAATCCAACAGCTTTCCGTTTTCCAGGATTTATATACCAACAAACAACTTTATTGTTTTTCTTTACGAGTTTCCTTTTAGCCAGGTTTTGGACTTCATCCAGCTTAGTCCCAAACATTCGGCTTAGAGCTGAGTTCAAGCCGATTCCCCTTACATCACAGAGACAAGCATAAATCAATGTTTGGATTTTCAGAGGGGGGAACAAAAAGAAAAAAAAACTTGGAGAACGAAAGATTTTTGGGGCAAATCAAAATGGAAATAACTACTTCAGTTCTAAGTAATCCATGAATAGATGGCTGACTATTTACCCAGCACAAAGTCATTAATGTTGTGCAGGGGAAAAATATAGTACGAAAAATATATTTTAAATGTATATATCTTTGAATCTCTAATGGCATAAACATATTCAAGGGATATCTTTAAAATTGTATTAAAATTCTATTGAAAACTCCTGGAAAAACACTCTTAAAAATATTTTAAAATCATGATGGAAACATATCTAAGGTTTAATTTTAATTCTGTATTAAAAATGAATTCAGAAATAATTATTATACATCTTATTTTGAGGGAATATGTTAAATAATAATCTCCTAAATATAAACAAAGGTATTTTACTCAAGAAAAGTAGAAGAAAATGCATTCTTACTTTACTAAATTACTTTATAGCTTATTAAAGATATACTTCGTTTTTTTTCTGTGTATAAATGCCCATGACCATGGCTGTAGTGGCTGAAAACTATGTAAGGGAAGGGAGAACGGGGTAAATGGCTCAAAAAAACAAAAAAAAAAAACCAAGCCGCATTCTGAGAGAGAGAGAAGAGACCTTCCCCAATCCGTTTCCCCTGTCTCTGACTGCGTTTCCATACATTTATTACCATGAATTTCCATTACTCACTTAAAGAGGGGTAAATCGGACTGGAGGGGGGGAAGTAGGATGGGGCGTAGTATCGGATCGGAGGATTAAGGGGGCGTGCCCGCAAATATGGCAGTCTGACAAACGCGTTATGGGAGCCACATGACCAGAAACGGAGAAGGGAACAGGGATCGGATGCTGGAAACGGGAGCCCAACTCTAGCGAAGATTCATCAATGAATTTATCAGTTTTTATAGGCAATTTATTATTTATTGATGGCCAAAAAGAGAGGCAGGAAGAGAAAGGGAGAGAGGGAGACTTGGGGGTGCTTTATGGGGCACAGCACCCAGAGTATCCATCTCCATATATGTATAGCATACATTTCAGGGCGAGACAATAACTGGCAACAGCTTTTCAAACTCCAAACGCCTCTCTCTCCCTCTCTCTCTCTTATATATATATATATTTTTTTTGTATTTTTTTATACTTTCTTTTTTGAATAATGGCGTTGGGTGTGGGTGTGTGGGTGTTTTTCAAGGCAGTTTGGTCATGTGGAGAGTGCATTTGGCAGTCATAAAGGAAGCGAGACCAAAAAAAGAAACGGAGCCAAAGGGAATAAAATAATGGTAAGTGCATAAAAACCAAAGCAGAATATTCAATACCCTTAAATATTTAACAACCAATAGGGAAATGTTGATACAAGAAATTGATACATACGAAAGTAATATCGTAAATATTTTATAACCATAGTTTTAGTACAATCAAATTATATGATGGACTCTTTAAATATAAAATCTAAACTGAAGTTTATGCACTGTAGTTCTAAAAAAATATAAGGCAAAGTCTTGAGTGTAATAAAGTCATATATAATAGCGAACTTTGATGTGTAGATAATTTAAACATGGGAAAATATTAAATTTAATGTTAAGAAAATATACTATTCAATTTTTTTGTTCCCCCTTTGCGACTTTACAGGTCTCATAATAAATATTTATCGCTCTTACATTTAGCACACCTTTCAAATATCGACACAATATTTGCTATATAAATATTTTAACCACCACTGTCTTTGAGTTATTTTAATGATTGAAAAGCTTAAACGCATTTTTCTAAAGGCTTCTTTCCAAGCTGTTACCTTTAGCTAATATGCCAGAAAGAAATGTAAGCCGGAAAAGAAAACTCAAAAGACCCGCAACATTCAGCCGGAAAATGGAAAATGGCAAAAGTAATGCGAAAACGATGAAGCCGCGTCATAATGTCCGGCAAATTGTTGCGGGCATTCGCATCGAGGCACGTCTCAGTTTACAATGTTTGCCTTTGATTTCCCATTCAGGGCATTAAAATTCTTTGGCCGGGTGGCTTTTCAGTGGGTGTTGTAATGGTGTCATACCCAAGAGGTGGCACTCCTTTCGATACATTCGATATGTATTAATTCATGTAAATTTTGTGATTAAAATCAATTAAAATGTAATTTCTTCACTATATTAATTATTAATGATTTCAAAACAAAAAAAAACATATAACAAAATATGTATTTTGCATAACTTGAGGAATATTAAGCAACTTTGTTATCGAAATCCATGAATTTGTTCGATTTTAATCATTGAAATCATCATTCTTCAAAGTTAAAGTAATTTCTTATTAAATTCTAAATATATAACTTACAAAAAAGGATTTGTTTTGTGTAACTGAAGTTATCGATTACTTATCGATATTGTACGATTTAAATTAAATCTACTAATCATCGTGAAACGATATACCAATTAAATAATTTGTAAATAAAATCTATTTCAATCTCAAAATGGAATTCGTGCCATCGCAAGGTATATATATATATACATACACACACACACACACACACACACATTCGATTAGCCTACAAATGCCCTTTGAAAAATAGCAATATATCGATGACCGCAGCAGCCCGCTCTTAACCCCCTCATGACCAGCCAGCGATCTCGTACGTGATTCGATGCGGCAGCTGACGGACGCGAGGGAGGCGCGCCATGGCAGTTCGTGATTAATTTATAATATTAAATAAATAATTAATTGCGCTGCAAAATGCGCCATAAAATGCATATTCCGGCATTAACTTATAAATAAATTCGTGACACTAAATCACATGACAAATTTTCCAGTATTAAATGTGATAAATTTCAAAATCCAATGGAAAAATAATACAAAAAAATCTTAAAAAGAGGGAAAAAACGCAACACTATAACACAAACACGGTATGCATTTTCAATACATGCGACAGAGAAAAAAAGTGCAAGTAAACCCAGTAGCATAATAATTATTTATTTGCGTTTGGGGCACATAAATGGAAATAAATTAAATATTTATGCGGCATATAACCTGGCGGCAGAAAACGGCAAACAAAGGAGCCAAGGAGCAAAATAAATTAAATAAATACAAATAAAAATAGGCAAATAAATGTTGCATACAAAGGGTCAAATAGAAGAGAGAGAGGAGAGAGAGAATAAACAGACAACGAGACCCGAGACCAAAACAAAAAAAGGCCAACAACCAAATGCAACTTGGCAAAAGAAAATAATAAAAACAAAAAACAAAAAAACAAAATAAATAAAAAGAAAGGTTGTGGAACATTTCAGCAGAGATGCCGTTAATTATGCCACCAAAGTGAGATTCTTTTTTTTAACGAGTAAATTATTATACGCTGTCATGCAAATAGTTGCAATAAAAAAAAAACAGGGAAAAAAAACTCGGCACACAGGCGCCAGACCATGGCCATAAAAGAGGGGCTCCACAGTCGTGGTGATGGTGGTGGTTAGGGGCTGGTTCCGACGTTTCGTGGAGCGATGGGAAGGGGGTAAGGGAGGCTGGCATAATTGCATGCTCCAAGCCAACCTCCAATCCGAAACTCCAAGCTTGCATACACTTGAAAAAACTATGCACTTCACTTTGTGTTTTGTTGTATTTTTTATGTATTTATACTTGGCAAAAGCGTGTAAAATAATGAGAACATTTTAGGCGCTCTCTTGAATATATCTTATTCAGATTAATCATTTTTCTGACACGTCTTTTATGTAATTTTCTCTCAGCGCAGTCCGTCCCGGGACTCATTTGTATGCACACAGGCGGCCTATTATTTTTAGCGCTGACGTGGGCGACGTCGTCGTCGACCCGCGACGGCTGTGAAGGGTTAATGCGACCGCGGCAGCAAGCCAATGGATGGATCCTGCGGATTCCCGTGTCCCTGTGTCCCCCGTCATCCTGCATCCCTGGATCCCTGCCTCCCGGAATCCCAGTGATGTGTGGACCAACGACGAGCGACGAGGCCAAGTAAACAGCCAACAGTCAGAGGGGGCGACATTTAAGTTTTCTATATTGTTAACATAAGATATGTTTTAAGGACCTCAAAAAAAAAAAGGTTTACTTTATACCCATTAACGATCGGAAATAACACTTCTTTGTAAAAAAAAGTTGTTGAATCAATGTTGAATTAAGCTAGAATTAATGTTGTTAAATAGCGCGAATTGATGATGATACATTTTTGGTATTCTACATATTACTCCTTTCAATAATATCTTGTTATAATTTTTCTTTTGAATATATATTGATTAATAGAAAAATAAATTTTTATAAAGTGCTGTTGAATTATTGCTGCTATTGTGTTCTACTTGTTAAATAGAACTAGTTTTTTTAACAAAACATTTTGAGACAAAATTAAACTAAACAATTTGTACAACCTCTTAAATATAAGAAACAATATTAAGAGCAACCCTCGCAACTTAAAGCTTTCAGCTGCAGGTCATACACCCACACCAATACACACACACAGTGGGACAGAAAGACGCAGACACCCACAATTTATATTTGATGACCTTACGCACATTCAATGAGCAAAACAAGCGCGAAAAGTACTTCAAAGGACGCTCAGGCAGGATCCGGTTTGCAGGAGAACCAAGAACCATAGCCGGAGTTGCACATATTATTAATAATAATAATAATAATCCCAGCTGTTCGCGACACGGACGCAACTTTAAAAGCCGGCATAATTAATTCCAACATAAACGAACTTCAAAAGTTATTTTACAAAGGCATAACTGAAGAGTTATTATACAGATACAATATATCTTGAGCATTTAAATTATGTATAGAAATTTGCAAACAATTATTAACACTCGTAAGATATTTAAATTTTCTGCTTCAAAATTATAAACAAATACTTTTATGTAAAGTAAAGCCACTTAGGTGCCAATATCAATGTGTTTGAAAATGCTTAAAAATTTCGGATTAATTTGTTTATCAAACTGTTGGCCGATAATATTAAAAACAAATAGGAAAAGGACAGAAAATAAGTCGAAAAAAGGGACAGAAAACAAAAAAATTGGGCTGACTGATATGTACGTGCCCTTGCAGCCAAATTGGAAAACTGAGAAAAGTGACTCCATAAACACGTTTTGCCGGCAAAGAGCAACAAAGACTATTAAAGAAAAAAAAACAGGAAAATAATAACAACCATTGAACACATGTTCGAGATTTGTTTTGAAACAAATTTAAAGCAAGCTATTTGAATGGAACTATGGAGTTATTCTTCTATATAATTTAACTAGTATATAAATCGGAGCACGACAAATCCGTGAACTAAATGTATATATATATATCTATATATAAATCTCCCATAGGAACGATCGGAATAATTGAGAAAAAAAAAATTATAGGCAGTAAATAACCCTTATTAGTAAGTATCTATGGCCAGTAAATAACTACGATCAGTAAGTAGTTACGAGCATTAATTAACTCTGAACAGTGAGTATCTATGACCAGTAAGTAACTCTGAACAGTAAGTATCTATGACCAGTAAGTAACTTTGAATAGGAAGTATCTATGAGCACTGAGTAAGTATGATCAGTTAATAACTTTGAACACTAATAAACAATGACTTGCAACTTTTGAAACACAACACATGTCTGAGACTTGGCCGGCAGAAGTCACTTCGTTCCGGGGATGTGAGAACCAATTGGGAATCATAAGTACCCATGTGGGAGATTTGTTTTGAAACAAATTTAAAGCAAGCTAATTGAATGAAACTATGGAGTTATTCTTCTATATAATTTTACTAGTATATAAGTCGGAGCATGGCGAATCGGTTGACTATATCTATATATATAGATCGCTGATATAGGAACGATCAGAAAATTTAAGAAATAAACTATGAGCAGAAGGTAACCCTAATTAGTTAGGATCTATGGCCAGAAAGTAACTATGATCAGTAAGTAGTTACGAGCATTAATTAACTCTGAACAGTGAGTATCTATGACCAGTAAGTATCTATGACCAGTAAGTAACTCTGAACAGTATGTATCTATGACCAGTAAGTAACTTTGAATAGGAAGTATCTATGACCACTGAGTAAGTATGATCAGTTAATAACTTTGAACACTAATAAGCAATGACTTGCAACTTTTGAAACACAACACATGTCTGAGACTTGGCCGGCAGAAGTCACTTCGTTCCGGGGATGTGAGAACCAATTGGGAATCATAAGTACCCATGTGGGAGATTTGTTTTGAAACAAATTTAAAGCAAGCTAATTGAATGAAACTATGGAGTTATTCTTCTATATAATTTTACTAGTATATAAGTCGGAGCATGGCGAATCGGTTGACTATATCTATATATATAGATCGCTGATATAGGAACGATCAGAAAATTTAAGAAATAAACTATGAGCAGAAGGTAACCCTAATTAGTTAGGATCTATGGCCAGAAAGTAACTATGATCAGTAAGTAGTTACGAGCATTAATTAACTCTGAACAGTGAGTATCTATGACCAGTAAGTATCTATGACCAGTAAGTAACTCTGAACAGTAAGTATCTATGACCAGTAAGTAACTTTGAATAGGAAGTATCTATGACCACTGAGTAAGTATGATCAGTTAATAACTTTGAACACTATTAAACAATGACTTGCAACTTTTGAAACACAACACATGTCTGAGACTTGGCCGGCAGAAGTCACTTCGTTCCGGGGATGTGAGAACCAGTTGGGAATCATAAGTACCCATGTGCGAGATTTGTTTTGGAACAAATTTAAAGCAAGCTAATTGAATGAAACTTTGGAGTTATTCCTCCATTTAATTTTACTAGTATATAAGTCGGAGCATGGCGAATCGGTTGATCATATCTATATATATATATCGCTGATATAGGAACGATTAGAAAATTTAAGAAAAAAACTATGAGCAGAAGGTAACCCTAATTAGTTAGGATCTATGGCCAGAAAGTAACTATGATCAGTAAGTAGTTACGAGCATTAATTAACTCTGAACAGTGAGTATCTATGACCAGTAAGTATCTTTGACCAGTAAGTAACTCTGAACAGTAAGTATCTATGACCAGTAAGTAACTTTGAATAGGAAGTATCTATGACCACTGAGTAAGTATGATCAGTTAATAACTTTGAACACTAATAAACAATGACTTGCAACTTTTGAAACACAACACATGTCTGAGACTTGGCCGGCAGAAGTCACTTCGTTCCGGGGATGTGAGAACCAGTTGGGAATCATAAGTACCCATGTGCGAGATTTGTTTTGGAACAAATTTAAAGCAAGCTAATTGAATGAAACTATGGAGTTATTCTTCTATATAATTTTACTAGTATATAAGTCGGAGCATGGCGAATCGGTTGACTATATCTATATATATAGATCGCTGATATAGGAACGATCAGACAATTTAAGAAAAAAACTATGAGCAGTAAGTAAACCTAATTAGTTAGGATCTATGGCCAGAAAGTAACTATGATCAGTAAGTAGTTACGAGCATTAATTAACTCTGAACAGTGAGTATCTATGACCAGTAAGTATCTATGACCAGTAAGTAACTCTGAACAGTAAGTATCTATGACCAGTAAGTAACTTTGAATAGGAAGTATCTATGACCACTGAGTAAGTATGATCAGTTAATAACTTTGAACACTAATAAACAATGACTTGCAACTTTTGAAACACAACACATGTCTGAGACTTGGCCGGCAGAAGTCACTTCGTTCCGGGGATGTGAGAACCAGTTGGGAATCATAAGTACCCATGTGAGAGATTTGTTTTGGAACAAATTTAAAGCAAGCTAATTGAATGAAACTTTGGAGTTATTCCTCCATTTAATTTTACTAGTATATAAGTCGGAGCATGGCGAATCGGTTGATCATATCTATATATATATATCGCTGATATAGGAACGATTAGAAAATTTAAGAAAAAAACTATGAGCAGAAGGTAACCCTAATTAGTTAGGATCTATGGCCAGAAAGTAACTATGATCAGTAAGTAGTTACGAGCATTAATTAACTCTGAACAGTGAGTATCTATGACCAGTAAGTATCTATGACCAGTAAGTAACTCTGAACAGTAAGTATCTATGACCAGTAAGTAACTTTGAATAGGAAGTATCTATGACCACTGAGTAAGTATGATCAGTTAATAACTTTGAACACTAATAAACAATGACTTGCAACTTTTGAAACACAACACATGTCTGAGACTTGGCCGGCAGAGGTCACTTCGTTCCGGGGATGTTAGAACAAGTTGGGAATCATAAGTACCCATGTGCGAGATTTGTTTTGAAACAAATTTAAAGCAAGCTAATTGAATGAAACTATGGAGTTATTCCTCCATTTAATTTTACTAGTATATAAGTCGGAGCATGGCGAATCGATTGACTATATCTATATATATAGATCGCTGATATAGGAACGATCAGAAAATTTAAGAAAAAAACTATGAGCAGTAAGTAACCCTTATTAGTTAGGATCTATGGCCAGAAAGTAACTATGATCAGTAAGTAGTTACGAGCATTAATTAACTCTGAACAGTGAGTATCCATGACCAGTAAGTATCTTTGACCAGTAAGTAACTCTGAACAGTAAGTATCTATGACCAGTAAGTAACTTTGAATAGGAAGTATCTATGTGTTTTTAAACCTCTTCCTTTATGTTATTTTGACCGGCTCTGAAAATAAATTCAAAAAAATAAAACAGCCCAGAAAAAAAATGTCAAAAAGAAAGAACAGCAAAAGGAGAAGAGAAAAATAAAAAAAAATGGGAGACAGGGAATTCCCGTTATGTGACACACGGGAGAAATTAATGCCTGCCAAAATGTGAGCGCCATTCTGCATAAACACTCTTTCCCCTCGTGTTTTTCGATGTCTACTGCTCGGCACGTTTTCCAAAACAGAATGAAAAGAAAGGGAGAGAGACAGAATACGAGAAAGAGAAAAAAGAAAATATCAAAGAAAATTTTGCTGTCGAGATTTTTTTGAAATAATAAAAAGAAAATAAAACTTTTGCCGCAACTTTAATGTGAAGCAGATAGGAAGTGGAACATCTCGTTACTATAAAATTATTATTATAATATATAATAATATAATATAATATATAATAGTAATAATAAAATAAATAACTCAGAAATTAATGTCAATATTGCTACAATAAAATAAACCCCACGAACAATTATAATAAAAGCACAGAGGAGAAGCGAAGATTACTAGGAAATCGACTATTGTGCTCGTAATTTGTGAAAAAAAGATCATATTTAAAAGGTAAAAATAATAATAATAAATCTTAATAATATTTCAGATATTCCACCTTATTTTTTTTTTTAATTTTCCAATATATATTAGAATATTTTCGAATGTTTTCAACATGAAAGAAATTCTGCAACTGACGGCAACGCTGCGTATACGTAATATTTACAACAAGCGAAAGAACATTTTAAATAATTTCTTTTCGCTTTGTAGTTGAACATACACATATAATTATATACTTGAGATATGTAAATTGCATAGTTTAAAGTATCAAATTTAAAGAAAATGATTATCCATTGCTTTTCCTTTGCCTTTAAATGCTGCGCGTTGTGTTTTGTCCCCGCGGCTCTCAACTTTAAAGCCGACACAAAGGGATTTTTGCACGGCTTGCTTTGGCTTTTCTTTCAGTTCGCGTTTGTTGCTGTTGTGTGCGGCTTTATTATGGCTTTCCTACCCCCTTTATCCACAATTTTCCGCCACACACCTCCCTCTCCCGAGCACCATTGTTGTTGCCTTGCTGCTTGGCGAAAATCCCTTTGTCGCGGACCCAAAGGACAATGGCATTGACTCGATTCGTACGGAACAGCAGCTGAATGCAATCACTGGCATACAAAATGCAAGAGAATTCTCCTCTCTGTGCTCCAAGGAAACTTGTAAGGCAACTTTAAGTGGTGTTCATAAGCCTGACGCTCTGATCTCGAGGCGGAGGATAATGACTAATGACCTTGAAAGTGAAAGAGGGGAATGGAGAGCAGGGAGGTACATATTGCTTAAGTGAAGGATTGAAAGTACGGTAGGGAGGAATATTTAATTTCCACAAGAGAACTAATTTGTTAAGGGTAAGAGGGGAATTAAATTAAGGATAGTTAATTTAAGAGGAATTACATACATACTGTAAATATAAATATAATTTATTTTTTTAAAACCTTCAACTGGTAATAAATTATAAAAGTCAAGGTAAGTATATTGTAAAATCCTATTTTTTGCACCACGATCTCTCTAATTTAATTTAATTAATATAATTTTTGCAATACGCCAAATATAATAAACAAAAAACGTATCTAATATGTATAAACCTTTATAATTTAATACAATCATAAAGCTCTACTGTTAGTTAGTTCCGTTCAACATAATTATATTTTAAATTTATCCATCTACAAGCTTGTATTGTATTTTTCTTTCTCTCAATTTTCCTATGAATTTTCCTCCACTTTCCTTTTACGCTTCCTTGCAACATTTGTGCGGCATTAATTTGAATTTGAAGCGCGTTCAAAATGAAATCACGCGCACTCCAGAGTACGGACAGGCTGGATAGAAAAAAAGGGGGTTAAGGGTTGAGGGAAGTTGAGGCCTAACTGGTGAAGGGGTCAAAGGGCAGGGCTTGTTGGTGTGACCAGCCCCTGATGTTGTTTATGGTGGCAGACGGCGCGAAATTAGCATTAGGCCAAAGCGATGCCAAACAATTTTGCCGGCGTTTTGTGTGTGTGTGCCCCCGAAAACAACAATGAACGGTGCCGAGGGGGCTTGGCAAGGGTTAAGGGTAATCAGTGAGGCACAACGGTAGGGGTTAAGAGGGGCACACACGCGTTGCATGCCGGCATTATTGGAAAATGCAATTCGGGTTTTAATTGCCAGCAATTGATGGCCGAAAAACAGGGGCCAGAAACTCTGGGTAAAACTTTAAAGTTTAAAATGGAAAAAGCGGGGGAAAATTGGTGGAAAAGCGGGGGAAAATCAGGGGCTGGAAAGCCCCTCGGGTGTCGTTGGTCAATCGCAGCCAATGTGGAATGTGTGTTAACCCCCTTTCTGCATTGCCACTTTTAACCAGCTTCGAGTTTGACGCCCTCAGCCAATCTCTACGCTTTCACCATTTTCCTTTCTCTCCCCCCCCCCCCATTTTCCACTTTCCACTACTTCCTGTTAACCCCTCGCTGTCCTCTGTTAATAATCGATGACTGCAGCATGGCCAAAAGGGTTAAAGGAAATGGGGCAGAGGGAGGGGGAGAGCTAGCGGCCAGCGGTCAACTGCAAGTGTCGCTGGCCGCACAGCCGTGGCCAGTGATTTAGGGTCAGCAGCACACGGCCAAATTTTTGAATGCATTCGTCCGCAAAATGCCCCACAATGCACCCTTTTGTAACCATCAAAGAACCAGCAACCATAGCAACAATGAAAGCCACCAACCGGAATGGTTACACTGGAAACACAAAGGTAAGAAACGAGAAAAGGAAGCTGGCCTTGCAGTTTGCAATTTAATTACAGAAACAAATCTGAAATCTATCATAATAAAGCCTAAATTATATCAATATTTTAATAAGATAACTTTTGAGAGAAAATAAAAATCTTAAAAAACCCATAACTAAGCCAAAAATGTATTAATTTGAAATCGGAAAGCTTTCCTGTGTTAGTTATTATTAGGTTTATAAATCTGCATATTAAATTTAAAATTAAAAAAAAAAATCGAATTTTTATCAATTTTAATGATGTAACCCCTTTTAAAATTAAAAAATAAATGAAAATTTTTTGAAAAATTGTACTTTTTGTCGGAGATAGCCAAAAAGATTCTCATATTAATGCTGATCAAGAATAAATATGATTTATAGGGTCAGAAATGACTCCATCACTTGGTTATAAGCTTCTGACTAAAATCATAATACCCTTTTTTTCTAGGATATAATAACAAATTAAAGGTAAAAAAATACTTCAACATAGGTACAAATTTGAATAAGAAGAAGTCATTAGAGGAAATAAATTTATTTGAATGCATCTCCAATGCTAAAATAAAATTTTTAAATAGTAAAAAATTCTACAAATTCTCACAACACATTTTTGCAAGTGTAAAAACACATGAAGAAATATTAAAGAAGAAAAACCACAGAAAACAAAGGGAAATCGCAGTGATACAGTGAGAAATGTCAAAGGGAAATGTTAGGAAAATACCCTGGAATCAGGTGGAAAATAATCCATTTTACTTTTTTTTTTTTATCGGTATTTAATTAATTAATACTATTGATAATATTGATAATTCCCCTCTTGTCTCTATAATATATATTTTTTTCAACTCTTTCATGGCATTTTCCCCAGCATAACGTATACGCCATGTTGTACCTGCGGAATGCTGGCCATTCAAAGGGGGAACGACAGAATTTAAAGGCGGGGCAAATGAAGTGGCACACCCCTTAAATGCATGTGTGGTGGCATGTGTGTGTATCTTTGTGAGTGTGTTGTGGGTGGCAATAGCTTGGCTTAGTGGCGCGGAAATATTAAATGCGCCACTTTGCCGCACCGTGACATTATTTCTCACTTCCGCCGCTCAAAATGACCGTCGATCAGTCATCGCAGGTTTTCTTACCAAAATCACTTCCTTAAAGTCCCTTTGTTGCAAGGGAAAAAACGTAAAGGATTATGTATTAGTCCCAAAAATTTACCTGTAAATAGATAAGAAAAATAATAAACAAATTAGAGATTGTTTTCTTATTGAAAAACTGCCACGACTAAAAATGATTGAGACACTTAATTATATGATAATTTTATAGGTCTTAAGATATTATATTTATCTCCACCCCCTTTTACGCAATAATTCCCTTTGAAATCCTTGTGATAATCCTGCATTCTTAATATGCAAATGATTCCATTCGCTCATTTTGTATTATAAGACCTTTTGGCAACTTTTTGGCCGAATGTCAATTGCAGGCGATTTAAATAAATGGAAATGGTAATGGAAATGGGAATGAAAATGTAAATGTAAATGAAAATGAAATGGAAACGAAATCAAATTAAATAAAATGTAAAACGTAACAAAAGGAAAAAAAAAGATTCCCTTAATTAAAAGCAAATTATTCCTATGAATATTTTGTAGATGCCTAAACACACACACTCTAACACACACACCGTAAAGGGGAGAAAGGATTTACAGTTTGTTTCTTGTTCTTGGCTCCTTCGGCCATTGTTTTCCGTTATGGCCATTGTTGGTAGAGATTTTGCCATCATAAAATATTCAAAACATTTAAGAAATTTTCAGTGACAATGGCCAGTCCACCCGGTTATCCTGGCGTGAGAGAAAACAAAAAAAAAAAAACAATAAAAAATTGCCAACAAAAGCTGCAAATAATAACAAAATTCCACTTAAATTGCGCTTTTAGTTTTACGCACACAAACACACAAATAGTTCCTCCATCTTGCGGCCATTTGTAAAATGTCACAAAACGAAAATATGAAATGAAAATGAAAAGAAAATTGAAGGACGGGCAACGGACTCGAGTTGAATTGAATTATTTGAATGCCGGAGACAGGCAGCTTAAAATATTAATTGAAATATTTTAATAATAGGCTTGAATATCAAACTAGGGAATTTTAAATTAAACAAATATAAAATTATAACATTTAAAGTTTTTAACATATTTTTATTTAATTTAATTCAAAACTATCTTTTATTATTCTAGGGTTTCGTTTTTAGTTTTATGAAAATTGAAATACGGAATAACTACCAGAGAAACGGTTGTTCAATGTAGAGGATCCGTAAGTATCTTTCAACAGTAAGTATCTTTGACCAATAAGTATCTATGATCAGTAAATATCAAAGAACATTAAGTAACAATGATCACTAAGTAGGAGTGAGCATTAATTAACTCTGAACAGGGAGTATCTACGACCAGTAAGTAACTCTGAACAGTAAGTATCTATGACCACTGAGTAAGTATGATCAGTTAATAACTTTGAACACTAATAAACAATGACTTGCAACTTTTGAAACACAACACATGTCTGAGACTTGGTCGGCAGAAGTCACTTCGTTCCGGGGATGTGAGAACCAGTTGGGAATCATAAGTACCCATGTGGGAGATTTGTTTTGGAAGAAATTTAAAGCAAGCTAATTGAATGAAACTATGGAGTTATTCTTCTATATAATTTTACTAGTATATAAGTCGGAGCATGGCGAATCGGTTGACTATATCTATATATATATATCGCTGATAAAGGAACGATCAGAAAATTTAAGAAAAAAAACTATGAGCAGTAAGTAACCCTAATTAGTTAAGATCTATGGCCAGTAAGAAACTATGATCAGTAAGTAGTTACGGGCATTAATTAACTCTGAACAGTGAGTATCAATGACCAGTAAGTATCTATGACCAGTAAGTAACTCTGAACAGTAAGTATCTGACCAATAAACAATGAATTGCAACTTTTGTAACACAACACATGTCTGCAACTTGGTCGGCAGGAGTCACTTCGTTCCTGGGATGTGAGAACCAGTTGGGAATCATAAGTACACATGTGCGAGATTTGTTTTGGGACAATTTTAAGAGCTAGCTATTGGATGGAAACTATGGAGTTATTCTTCTATATAATTTTACTATATAGGCGAATAGGTGGACTATATATATTACATATATATAGCTGCCATAGGAACGATCGGAAAATTTTTAGAAAAAAATATAATTTTTACAGTTTTCAACAGATTTTCATAAGATTTGATATATAGCTATTATATATTAATTTAGATTTTTCCGTAAAATCTTATGCAAATCGGGCTACTATATCATATAGCTGCCAAGCAAAATATCGTTGAAACCAATTTTTGAATATTTTAACGATGTAACCCCTTTTAAAATGATTGAAACAATGAAAAATTGTTGAAAAATTCTAGTTTCTGTCGGAGATAGCAAGAAAGATTCCCTTTGTTATGGTGATCAAGAATATATATGATTTATAGGGTCGGAAATGACTCCTTCACATATTTACAAGTTTGTTACTAAAATTTTATTATCTCCCAAGGGTATAAAAATAATGAAATGATGTTAGTTTATATTACACGTTTTTAAAAATATGTTAAAAATCATTTAGATTTATTAAAGCCAAACGATTAATTTATTAATAATCTTTTAAATAGTAAAAAGTCAATATATTGTTACAGTATTCCTCCCCTCCAACTTGTCATAAACAAAAAAGTTGAAATATGCAAATAAACAAAAAGGAAATGTAATGGCAATGGAAAATGGAAAATGGCGAGCATAAGCATATAGGAATTTCGTATTTTTTTTGGAATTTTCGTATATCGTTATCTATAAATATATATGTTGCAAGGAGCAAATGGAGCGGTAAGGAAAATTCTGCCCCCAAGGCGGCAGTTCATAAACTTTCGAGTAAATTGCAAACTTATGCAGTTCCTTTGCATGCAAATCGAGAGAGGGGAAGGGGGGGTTAAGGTGAGCGGTTACCAGCGTTTACCTGAGCCGGTACCTGTGTGCCTTTCCCCTTGTTTTGCCAAGTTTACTGACTAGCAGCTACTTTTCATATGTCGCTTCGTTTGTCATGCAATGCTCGCGGCGTCTCCATTTTCCGTATTTTCCACCACCCCCAATTTCCCCTCCCTCATATTTTTCGTGCTCTCCCTTCCCCCCAAAAAAAACCCCTTTGACTGCATTTCTATGCATAACATCATAATACGGCAACGATTCTATCTGAGCACATGAGCAAAACTAAATGGAAACATCAGGGAAATGGGGTTGGGAAAACAGTAGCAGCAGCAACAGCACCAGGGCATTAGGGTGTTAAGAGAGTGGGACCATTTGGGTGTTAAGGGAGCGAGTAGGGCAGAGTGCAATAAAAGTTAAGTTCCATTTGTGGAGCTGCAAAATGCGAAATGCAGTCGACATTTTTATGCATATTTATGATGGTCATAACATCAACAAGAAACAGCAACAAAACCAAAGCTAAAACACAACAACAATCCAGCCCTTGCACAACAACAATAACAATAACAATAAAAATAATAATAGTAATAGTAATAATAATGGTAAGAGGGTTAAGGCATCAACTCGTAGGGCTCGTAGGTGAAGTTCCATCTACTTTCTTATTATGTGTAATGGCAATGCAAAATGCAAAATACGAAAAGCAGATTACAACTAATTGGAACTGAGATTCCAATATTTTTTACCTTTAACTAGAAAGGAAAGTCAGGTAAATATCACAAATTAGCATGGAAAAGGAGTTGGAATTCCAGGGATATATGTATGTACACAAAACGGAAAATTCCGGAAATTAATTAAAATTCTCTAAGCAAACTTGATAAATAATTAAGTAACAGATTGCGACAACTGAAAAAGCGGAATTCATAAATATATATGGAGGAATACAAATTATTTTAAGGCTTTATAATTAATATATATTAAAATCTTTAATTAAAGCTGAAATTTCTTATTAAATTTCAGAGACAAGCCTAGAGTTTGGTTTACACATTTATTGATTGAAATTTATTATTTTTATAATAATTTTGTATGAAGTTCTGCAAGTATTTAATACATTATTAATCAGTACATATATACATATGAATATAAATAGATGTTTTATTTAATTTTTTGGTTTAAATGCAATTCAACATTTAGGAGAGTGAAAAGCGAGTGAAAAACTAAAGACAAAAAACGAGGAGAAAAACTAAAATGGAGCAAAGAGATCCTTGACACAGAATGCAATGAAAGTCGCGATTGTTGCTTCTGCAGGGGAAAGGGCATCAGAATGGCAAAGAGGAAAGGGAAAGGGGCAAAGGGAGTGAGAAAGAGAGAAAGAAAAGCAGAAAGATAAAGAGAAAGAGAGAGAGGAATAGAGAGAGAGAGAGAGAGAGAAAGAGAGAGAGAGAGAGGGGACAAGTAAAACTTTCAGTTTGTGTTCTTCGCATTTCGTGTGAAGTGGGAAAGGAAGTGAGCGACGGCAAATGAGTTTCTTGTTTTATACCCTACACTTCTCAGGGTCTTAAGGGTTGTATAGAATATTTAAATATTCTTTTAAATTAAAAAATAATATTTTTTTTATACTGTTTATAGATAAATATACTTTCATAGTTGCCATACCAAAAAATAGATGTATTTTAATACATTTTATGGATTAAATAACCCTTTAAATTTACCTCACAATTATATTTTTACATAAAAGTGAAAAGTTGGTAATAATAATTGTATATAATAACAAGAAGTTTTATTATTAAATCTCTAAAAAATACAGTTTTTCTATTTATTAATTTGATAACTATTAATTATTTACTTTAAGGATTGTAAACGTATAAAAGTTGACCAATAAATAAGTATCTTATAGTCGCTATAACTTGTCATGTTAATATTCATACTATTTATGTTTTTATTTTTAAAAACCCTGTTTTATTTTAATTTCAATTTAATTTTTTTTATAATGTCACATGTCAAAAACACACCAACAACTAGGATATGGTGGAAAGTTAATAGCAAACGAACGCATTAAGCAGGAAAAACAACAACAACAACAACAACATTAACAACGACAACAACACTGGCGAGGGGAAAAATTGAATTCAATTTTCTTTGCATGGAAATGAGAGAGGGGAAGAAGAAGAGCAAGAAGAGGGGGAAAAGTGGTGGAAAGTGCAGGAAAGGGGACACGAAATTGCTTTCGCCGCCACTGCAGCTGTTGTTGTTATTGCTATTGTTGTTGTTGTGCTATTAAATAGTGTTGGAAATAACACATTTCTGACACCCAACTCTCCGGATCGAGCGATAGCATCGGCCTTTCAGGTGGCTCGCTTTTTTTCCCCCAGTGGGAAAATCGAGGGAGGGGGGGACCTTAGCTTTTCCGAGTTTGTCGAGGACCGGATGTGAGCGCATTTAGGGCGGTATTTATGAGACACGCCCCCTTGGCCCCACCCTATAGGCACCCATACCGAATAGAACTTGGTGTTAAAGGTTCATGAGAACGTAGAGAGAAAATGGGGACAACTAAAGCGATTAGAATGGTAGAAATAAACTCTAAAAGAGATTGAGAAATAATAAAGAATATATGTTTAAAATATTTTTGATAAAAAGTAAAAATATTTTTTAATGTATATATTTATATTTTAAGGAAGAATAAAAACGATGAACGAAAGTGATTATTTCTTACAATTCAAACTATGAAATAAAGACTTTAAATGATTTTAAATCCTAAATAAAATTTATGTTATTAAGGCGTAAAAAAAAAAAAAAAATTAAAATAAATACAAATACTAAGATGACCGGTTTTTTTTTAACCTTTCATGGTTTTAGTTTTAGTCAAAAGCTTCTTATACAGTGAATGAGTCATTTCCGACCCTATAATTCATATATATTCTTGATCAGCATTAACAGGCGAATCTTTCTGGCTATCTCCGGCAGAAAATAATTTTTTTCAAAAATTTTACATTTTTTTTTCAAAATTTTATAAGGGGTTACATCGGTAAAATTAAAAAAAAAATCGATTCTTTTAAGTTTGTAAACTCAGTATGAAATATTCTAAAGCTGTTAAAAACTAACACAGAAATGCTTTCCGAATCCAAATTAATGCATTTTTGGCTAAGTTATGATTAATTTCAAATTCGCAGTTGTCACAAGATATAGCTTTAATTTTAAAGACAGAAAAAATAATAAATATATAAAACAAAAGAAGAAATATTGTTTAAGGCCTTGCAAGCCTTATGATTAAAAATAAAGCCTTGATTTGATTGATGGCTGGAACAATTGCCCTGCTTTGGATTACTGTGCTTTCGCGGAAAAACTCCATATAATCCCGTTGTTCGTGTGACTTGAGTCACGCCCACTTGCCGCTCTCCGCCCCTCTCTCTGGACGGTAACCGCCTCCGCCTCTGTCTTCTCCTCCTCCTCCTCCTGCTCCTGCACATTCCCCCTTGGAGCCCGAAAGCCAATTAACAGTTAGTGCCGTGACTGTAAGTGCATGTTATTTTTGCCCCCTTCCGGTTCCGGTGTCTCCCCGACCATTTTTATTTTGATTTTTTGTGTGTGCAACATTTCCTCTCTAGTTTTTATACCCTGTACTCCCAAGGTGAAAGGGTATATAGAAATGGCTTTATAGATAAAATATATATTATACAAAGTATTACTATTTTACCTAAAATTTTAAATAAGCAAAAGTTTTCTTTGCACACGAGGAATTGCCTAGTCGAGGTCTTCATGTTTTTGTTATTTGCATAGTAAAAAATAATTGAAAATTCGCACAAAACAAAAGAAAACAAAGGCTAAATGTGTGTGTGTGTGTGTGTGTGTGTGAGCGTGTTGTGAAAATTTCATTTTACCAGAGCTTTCATTTCGCATTTGCGGGCATTTTTGAAGCGTGCCCCGCTATTTCGCACTCAGCCTTCCACGAAAATGCCATATTAGAGGTCCTGGCAAAACACACACCTGTGCAATTGTTGTAAGGAGTCCAAGTGCAAACGCTTTTGTTTTCCTGTGGCGCTGGCCGAGATTGGAGCCGCGCTTTTGAAATATTTATGCATGCAAATTCAAACCGAAAGACACGAAGAAAACGAAAAAAAGAAAACGAAATGAAATGAAAGGAAAAACTGCCAACAAAAGGCAAGATAGTACTCACGAAATGTTCTTTGGGGAAAAAAAATATATATACAGAAAAATATTCAAATTTAAGCGAATCTTTGAATACAAAATATCAATTTAAGATTTTATGTTAAATAATATTAAATTAATGAAATATATACAGCTTTTATTTGGATTTTTATTAAGTGAAAATGACGAAATTATTTTGAGCCACATGTCGTATGAGTGATATTTCCCCTCAAGCAAATATTACTCATACGCCCTGTGGCTTGTGGTTTAAATGGAAAATTAAACAAAATAAATGAAATAAACAATGTTTAAGTGAATATGAATACTGTTAAAGCAAATTATAAAGAATTGCCATGAGATTTGTAAAAAAGGCAATACTATAAACTACAGTTTAAAGGCCATTATTTTTAAGTTTATTATAATTGAAAGCAATTTACTTAGCAAATTCTTCAACAAAATAAAACACACACATAGGTCAAATATTTGCTGGCAATAACATTTCAGGCTTTAGGTTTACCAAATGCAAACATTCCACCTGACGATACTTGCAGGTAATGCTTTGATTTTCTTTTTCGCAAATGGAATACTCATTCGACTAATTTGCCAGCCAAAGATGCACACCCATACGCAATCGTAAATAATACCCACACACTCAGGGCACATGACAACACACACACACCTGAAACACACACACACACACACACAACTAGAGAGACATCTACCCACATAAATGGTTGTCCAACTTTGGTTTTTGGTTCAATTTGGCTCTGGGGTTCTGGGTTTTCAGGAGCTTTCAGCAAATCTTGCCAATCAATGGCTACGTGAGTGCCAATTACACACGCATACCGATACACAAACACACACACACAGGTACACACAGTTAGAACAGGAACCCACAGAAATACACACACACACACACACACTCTGACCCGGTCACAGATAGAGATCCTAGATGGATGCCGGCATTTATTTGTATGCGTACTTAGACGGAGTGACTAAGCATTAGAGATGCACGTAAATAGGCAGGAAATTAGAGATTAAATACATTGACAAAAAATTTAATACAAAATACGACGTTATCAAAAATGTTAATACTGGCATCGGACTATAGAAAAGTCATTTCTAATAACAGAAATTGATATTTTGTGGCTCTAGAAAACATAAATTGTAGAAACTATATAATGAAACTATAATGATGTGGAAATAACTCTGTTTAATCCTTTTAAATATCGATAAATTTCAATAGGTACTAATAAAATTGATCGTTATTAACATATCGATTTTATTCGACCATCATTACTCAGCATCTATCTTGTGCGGTGGCAAATCATGGTAGTTGTGATTGGGCATTAAGCCCACTTGCTTACACAAGGACACTCGTTTACACACCCGCCTGCACACACACACACACACCCGCATTTACACACACAATCCTATAGACCGAAGGACACATAAATAAATTATGGAAATTAAACATGAAATTGTACAAAACCTCGACACGAATGCGACAGCCAAAAGGATCAGGCTTCTAAGTCAGTGCGTGTGTGCACTGCAAGAAATTCCAAGCATATATATTTAATCTTGGGAATATATATTAACAAGATTATATTGTTATGTTTTAAATAACCATATTGATTGTTTTTGTATATATATTTATATTAATTTCAAGTGACAGGACTTATTTCAAGTGCATTGGCTCAAGTGAGAGAAAGAGCCTTAGATAAGGTTTGCAAATTGACGGAAGCAACACATTTGCAGTCATGAAGATGAAGACGAAGACATGGAGAAAAATATGAAGGAGGAGGCTTTTCCAAAAGCCAAGGAAAATGCATGCAAAGCAGCTGCTTTCCCACCCCCCTCCTTCCTCTGTCGATTTGTTGCCCGGTTCACCTCCTTTTCGTAACTCAATCTCCTGGCAACTGGCAACAACTTTGTCAATGTGGCAGCACATCTGTGACCAGGAAAAGGCACAGGATCACAGGAGAGGAGGGATTGGCAAGGAGAAAATGGGAAAACGTACACACATTGGTATATATATATATATATATGTATATGGAGAGCGAATAGGAGGGGGGTGGGCAGGCAGTTCCTATTCCCATTTACCTGTCTCCTGCTGAGTTTTGTCAACGTGTTGACAGCAATGATGGCGATGATGATGATGATGATGATGAGGCCTGTCTCTCCTCCTCCTCCTCCACCTGCTGCCCCCCGTTGGACATCATCACTCCATCACTCTCCCCTCCCCCTTGGGTGGACCTATTTTCCCCCAGCACCGGGGCATAAACCTCCCACTCATCCACCTGCTCTCTTTTCGCCTCATGTTAACAATGCACGACAAAAGCGCATTAGAGGCATATGTGTCTGTCTGTTTTGTAAGTGTTTGTGGGGGGTGGGTGTGTGTGGGAGTGTGTCGGGTGTGTGTGTGTGGCTGCCCACTCCTCTGGGGGTCACCACACTCCCTTTTACAGGTCTCCTTCCCTCCAAACTTTATTCCCTTCCCTGAACTTGGGTCTCCGCTTCTCGTCAACAGTTGTGGGCGTGGTCCGCTTGGTTGGCTGCATTCAGCATGTCGCAACGATTTGTTGCAAATTGTCACACACACACACACGCCACACTCACACACAGCTTGTTGGGGAGTAGGTGTTGCCACCTCGGCTCTGTTGTTGCATTTAATTACGCGTGTCTGCGCGCCAAAGTTTACTTTGTCTCGCCATCACACACAGAGAAAGCGAAAGAGACGGCCGAGGCACAAAGGGAAAGAGACGGCTGAATGTTGCACGTGCAACGTGTGGCCTGAAGTGTGTCTGTTTGACTTTATTAAACATGCCCCGCCTGCACTGTACACAAAAATAACGAACTTTAAAAGCAAATTCTTGAGAAATTGAGTTAAAAAATATTTTAAGTTGTGTCTTGAAAAATATCTAGAGAACTAAAGAATTTTTAGGGGAATAAATTAACTCTTAATGAATTCTAACATTTTGTGACCAAAAGTTGAATCAAGAATTAAAGAGAACAAAGGAACAAATAAATAATGAAAGGAACAATTAAACAACATTTAAAAATCAAAAAATTAACCATATTTGAAGGATTATATTTAAATAAATTCAAACTCTTTTAAAGCTTTGTTCAAATTTGCTTCCTAGGCTATTTATTTCAAACATTTTTAGTAGCAGGTAAATAATAATTCCCCACAAATCTTACCCTAACAGTTCCTTATAATTAATAATTTTCTTGAAATTTATCAAGTCTTTATATAAAAGTTTCGCACAGTGTTGGCCAGGTTGCAATGTCCTGAACCTAACCAAAGGCGGAATCCACGGGCAGCCAGGAGCGTGGAGCTGCCTTTGAGTGACAGCCTAGATTGGGCCTTGTCCTGTCCCGGGCACGTACAATTGAATGGAATTGCCGGCACAACGAGGTTAAGGCAGAGGAGCCAGGCCAAGCTGGGTGACAGTCAGGACAGTCAGGCAGTCAGGCAGTCAGGGGTTAAGGGGTTCCATCTCCATCTCCTCCTCCAGGCAGGATGGTTAATGTGTTGCAAATCAAAATTAAACAAGACAGATGCGAGCGAGCGAGCAGAGCAGCCCGAATTGTGCAGTTAATTTAAAATGTCAGATTAATTAAATGCAAATAAATGTCAATCGTGGCCAGCTGGCAGAGGCAGCAGCAGCCCGAGTTGGTCAATTACAGTCAAAGCCCTCCTTTCCCTCCCCCCATGTGACCCTTGACCCCTAGCCACCAGCAACGCCTTAACCCTTGACAGTTGTAAATTAAATTTGGGCGCGTGTTAAATGGCCCATGAAATGTGTCAAAAAAAAAAGAGAATGGGAGATGCAGGATGTGGGCGTGGCGTTGAAATATGATGAATGCTCCTTTTGTCAGTTTGTCAGTTCATTTTGTAATTAACGCAGCTCGGTCTGTCTCTGTCGCTCTGTCCCTCTGTCTGGCATTTCTCATTAGAGTAAAACCTATTTTGTTGCATAACTCAAGGCGTCCAAGCAGAAACATTGAAATATGCATGCGACAAGAGGGAGATAGCGAGAGATAGAGATAGATATACAGAAAGAGATAGATAGAAAGAGAGAGAGAGAGAACACTTTGCATATATATGTATATACTTTTTTTATGGCATATACCTCTAGGCAAAATAAAGGAGAAACTAGAGAGAAAACAGACAGGCGACAAGGCTGAAAACAATTTATGACATATTTTTATCACAATTATCAATATAAATGAAGCCCTCCCTCTCTTTTACTCTATCTATATCCATCTCTTTCAGCAATAAATAATAATTTGCCGCATAAAATCTCATTTTATGTAAACATTTCGCTTTGAGTGGCGGAAATAAAAACTATACAGCGAAAGTGTTTGGAATTCCCTTTCGCTGTGAAACTTTTCCGGGTTCACCTCAAAAGGAGAGCTAAGTTTAAGAACTTATAGTTCTTATACTAATAATTATTACAAAAAAAATAAGTAATTTGTATTGTAATAAAATTAATTGTAATATAAAAGTATTAACTTAATTATTGGATTATATAGTTTATTTAAAAATCTTAAACAAACTTCGGTGGTTTCTTCTTTTTTAAAATATTTATTAAATACAAATACAGCTCAGAAAAATATATTTTTCCAATAAAAATATATATTTCTATTTGAAATGTTAAATAAGTAAATTTTAAAATTACTTTCAAAGATTTTAAACTACTAAATTTAGCAAATTTAAAACTTAGACCTTGTCCCACCGCAAGGGTATTTACTGTACTTACAGCAGCTTTCCCTCTGCTGCTGTGAGTTATGTTGGGACGAAAAAAGGGAAAATCTTTGGCCGCAACAAAAATAAAAAAAAGGAAAAAATAGGACGGAAAACTGTTGGAATGCCAAGTGAAGGCAATGCCAAAGCCAAAACCAGAGTTGGGAATACTTTTAGGCGTTGGCAAAAACTGCACAACATCCCGGGCCAAATAGTAAGGGGCTTTAAGGGAGTGGGGGCCAGGGTAGGGACTTTTCCACCCTTCCTCCCCCCCAAAGCGGTGTGGAAATGAAAATGTCGCGGTCTGGCCAAGTGGTCAAAAGTTGTACGTTGGATGCGTCATAAAAGCGGTGCTGCAGTAGCCCCCAATCCTCTGTCTCCCTTTTTTTAAAAAAATATATACATACAAACACACATATGTATATTTATATGTATAAAAACAGCAGTTGAGGAGGGCGAGAGGGGCGTGGCAGATAGGGAAAAAGGGTGCAGGGCGCTGGGATTTATGGTCATGTGGATTGTTTAAAGCGCTTGCCGTTGACCAAGGCCATCAAGCGGAGACGACGACGACGACTGTGCGACCAACAAAAATATGTTGTGAAATATTTTACAATTTTTTATTACACCCTTTCCACCCGAAAAAACAGGCCTGTGGGAAAGGGTATCTACAGGATATGCTCTTTTAAGGGTCACTTTAGCTGTTTTATACATTATTAGCCGGAAGGCCTTGGATGCTTTAGCTTTACCTCATTTCATTAAAGAATTATTTTAGTTATTTCAATACATATAAATAAAAATAAAACAAAATTTATAAATAAATAAATAATGAATAAAATTTAAATAAAAATAATAATGCAATTTTAAGTTAAAAATACCTTTTCACTTAAGCTTTACCTTAGGGAATAATATTAATAGATAACTAAATAAAGAAAGATTCGAAGAAAAACAACATTAAGGTAATATGAAAAGAGATACTTATTTTGGGTTAAAACCTTGACTAACCTTAAATTACTAAATACGAATAATTTATCCTTATATAAATATGTAAAAATAACTATAAATTAAACTGCATCTTGACCTTAATTTATCAAACTCATATACAAATATATTTAAAACCCAGAGGTATTAGCTTTTCAAGTGTTTGCCTGAAGTGTAGACATTTTTTTTTTTCGAAAACTATGTCGCAGTTTTAAGTAATTTTTTACCAAAGTTAATGGCCATTTCCGGTGGCGGGATATTTTCTTGTCGTTTCCCCGCAAAACTTTCCCTGTGTGTGTAATTTTTATGCAGCAACGCGCCAGTTTTAATAGCAAAGAGGGGTCAAAATGGGGGATCCTGAGGGGTCAGAAGGATTCAAAAAGGGGGGTTGGGGGAATGATGCCAGGATTCGTTTTGGCCACTCGGGGCAATTGAAATGAATGTTTGCTGTGTTAAAGGCTGCGATTTCGTTTTGCTTTTCATTTTTCGAGAGGACTCTTCCCCCCTCTTCCCTAGTAAAATCCCTCCCTCCCTTTTTTTTCTTCAGTTTATATGCTGCCATTGGGAGTTGTGTAATTAACAGGGAGCAAAGGCCGGGGAGGGGGACGAGGACGAGGACGATGGTAGTAAGCCTGACAAATGGCTTATTTAGGCAAAAAGGCTGAAAGCCTGCCTGGCCCACTACTATATTCACCTGTTCCAATTTACTCGCCACGGCCATCAAATCTGAAATCCCCCAGAAAATGGAAAACCCCGAAAAAGTTTCCTAATCAAGTTGGTTCAATGAACCACGTGCGATTCATAAAATAAAATAAAATAAAAACGACGGAAAATCCACACAGACAGAGGGGGGAGGAAGGGAGGCAGGGAGGGAGGGGAGGCGTTAGTGCATGGCATAAAACTGAAATAAACATAAATACATAAAGCCACTGAAAAAGGGCAAAGGACTTTTGAGCCACTGGCAAAAAACCCCAAAAACCATAAATTCAATTTGAAAATTTACTGTCAAAGGAGCAGCAAGCTGGGCAAAACACAGGGAGACCAAAGGGGCATGTCCTGTTGATGAACACACACACACAACAACAAAAAAAAAAAGGAAAAACACGCACACACACACACAAAACTGTTTGGTCTTGTCAATAATGTCAATCGTTGTGGGTTTCGTTCTGTTGGTATTATTGGTGTTATTGCTCCTGCTGCTCCTGCGGCTGCGGGTCATAAAAATTTTGACATTTCAAATGCGACACTAACAGCAGCCGCTCCAGCCACAGAAACACTAAATAAAAATTGATACAGCTAGTGTAAATACAGTGGGAAAACATGTGACACAACAAGGCAATAAAAAAAAAATTGTCTAAATAATTCTAGGAAAGTATTCTTTTATATGCAATTTTTATGAACAAAGATTTGGGGGTTTTTTAAAATATAAATTATTTAATCTTCTCTTTTTAGATATTTCAGTTTGAAATAGGATTATAAATTATATAATAAAGTAATAGAAATGTAGCTAAATTTACCACAAGTTCCTCTTAGTGTCTTGACTAAAATTGGTTATTAAATATATAAGTTTATAGTTTCTTGTAAAATATTTTTGGAATATCGATACATACTAAAAAAAAAGATACAGGGTAAGTATTATTTAGTTTAATAATTCGATTAAGAAAAATTGGGTATTTAATAATATAAATTTTTAAATCCTTTTCCTAAAACTAACTTTAACTATTTCTAAAGGAAAAAGAAAGAAGAAGAAGTTTCTTTAAATTTGTTACCTAAATTGATTACCCAAAATTAACCACTTAAAGTTATTATTATAATATTATTATTATATTAACTTGTATACCCCTTTAGTTTCGACTTTCCATTATTATTTCTTTGTATTTTTTTTATCAAAGACTCTTAGACGGAAAAGCGGGCACAACCGGTGGGCGGACATAAAACGCTTTCCCCTAACCCAAACAAAAAAAGAAATGCTGCCCAATAAATTTTGAAAAAAAGGAAAGCCTAGCGTTTACCATTTTTGTAACCGTTACTCATATTGCAGTGTCTCGTTTTTGTATATTTTTTATTTTTGTTTTTTTGCTAAAATTTACTGCACAGACTTCAAACTGGCCAACTGTCAGCTATAAAAGCTTCCACTTTGCTCCTGCTCCTGCTCCTGCTCCTGCTCCTGATCCTGCTTCTGTTCCTGCTCCTGCTCCTGCTGTTGCTGGTCAAAAAGAGTTAGATTTTAGGGGAACAGAAGGGGGAGGATACAGATAGAAACGAATGTTTTACCATGTTTTGAGGGCACGGGGAAAAAAGAGATGTTGAATGGTTTGTCTAAATCGAACTTTGTATGTGGGGGTTACCATTGGACTTTTATTTGTTTGTTTTTATTTGTACTTTTATTTTTCAGAATTTCATCTATACATCTGGTAGGATTTAAATTGGGATTTTTTACCAATTTCTTTGAGGATTGAATTTTGTTTTTTTTTTTTTTCTTATTTTCTGTTTATGTTGTAAAGAAGTGGGATTAAAAATTAATAACAAAACATTTCAAGGTAAGGTTGGGATGTCCTTCTCTGCTCTCTATCTGTCTCTCTCTATATATATATATATATATATATATATATATATATCTTTCTGTTACTCTGTCTCTGTCTCTCATTGTGTGTCTGTGTGCCGGTGTGTGCAATAACAATCCGACAGTTGACATGAGCGTGACATTGCATGGTAGCATCAACGCCATCATCACATGCAATCAACACAAGGAGGCACAAAAGGGACGCACAATGGGCTGGGAAAGTGGGTGGAAAATGTGGATGGAAAACGAAGTGAGAGTGGAGCGAGGGAGGGGGGGGGGGGGGGAGTGAAGCGGATCCAGGTCCTGGCTGCCACATGGCCAATGCCAGAAAGAGTCCTCGCTCGAGCGGCTTACAAAAGAACCCGAAAAAAAGAGAGCTAAGTGACAGGGCAGGCAGCTAGGACGATTGCAAGGACTCAAGGGATACTCTGGAAAATTCTATAATAAAGCATTACTTAAAATACTTTATCAAGACGGAATATCAATTTATCGCATATTAGGATGCTACAATGTAAGGAGATCTACTTTTTAGCATCATTCTATATTTTCTAATTAATAAATTAGAAATAGTATAAAAAACCTAAATTTAAGAACCAAAAAGTTTAATAAAATAGCTTAAACAATTATTCAAACAATTTCTTAAAGACATTAAACATATATTACAAAGAAATTTCCATTTAAACTTTAACAAAATCCCTTTTATATTGTATATTTTTAGCCTGATCAACCCATATACACCTCTGTTTATTTACAGGATACAATTTGCAATGGCGAACACAAATGGTGGCAAGAACCGAAACTGAATTTCCCACAAAAGGACACGAGCCGAAAACTGTAAACACTTTTCCTTCACGCATTTCGGGCTTGGGCTTAGGTTCCCAGGTATCTCTCTCATTCTCTAGTCCCTCCACTCATCCCCTTTATTCCCTTAGCCTCTGCTATGTCCTGACAGTTTCCCTGCCTCACATTTCCCCTCCCATCCCACCCCCTTCATCATCATCTGCTGGCCATTTCGACTGGCAGTTGTCATTATTCATACGCACCGTGGCACACCAAGTGGCAGCAACAATAACAAATCGCTTTAACAGGCTCGAAAATTGTTTTCGCCTTCTCCAAGGATCCTTCTCTGTCCCTCTCCCTCACCCTCTCTCTATCTCTCTCTTTTCTCCTTGATAATAATTTCCCAGGCTGTCCCGCGAGGCTTAAACATTTTTCAACTTTTTTCGTTTGCCTGCTAATTCGGAGAATTTTCCTCCACGCTTTTCATTTTTATTTTTCTTTTTCTGCAGATGTTGTGTTGTGTCGAGGGTATCAGACATTCTTTTACAGGAATTTTGACAAACAGATTTCTTTTGTCTTCCAAAAAAAAAAACAAAAAAAAAACTACCCAAAGGTAAATATTCTTTAATAGCTTGCATAAAACATTAGCCGCAAAAATGAAATCTTTTTTACTTAAAAAGTTCAGTAATTTCTAATGCAAATTTCCTCACAAAATTTTTGTTGAGGTCTGTAAAAAATAAAATCCATATAAAAGAAGATTCAACGATACATATTTACGGTTTAATGCTCTTAGTTAAGAAATTGCAATGATATTTTATTTTATATTTGAAAGAATACGTCTGTAAGGGTATTTAAGTTGATATTTATTTAATTTGATTCAAAACTCCCTTTTATTATTATAGAATTTGGTTTTTAGTTTGTGAAAATCGGAATACTATATAATATAACTGCCAGAGAAACAGTTGTTAAATGTAGAGGATCAGTAAGTATCTCTCGACAGTAAGTTAATACGAACAGTAAGAAATTATGATCAGTAAATATCAATGAACATTAAGTATCTATGACCAGTAAGTAACTCTGACCGGTAAGTATCTATGACCAGTAAGTAACTCTGATCAGTATGTACGTTTGATCAGTAAGTATGTATGATCACTTACATTTTGAACACTAATAAACAATGACTTGCAACTTTTGTAACACAACACATGTCTGATACTTGGCCGGCAGCAGTCACTTCGTTCCGGGGATGTAAGAACCAATTGGGAATCATAAGTGCCCATGTGAGAAATTTGTTTTGGAACAAATTTAAAGCAAGCTATTTAAATGAAACTATGGAGTTCTTCTTCTACATAATTTTACTAGTATATAAGTCGGAGCATGGCGAATCGGTTGATTATATATATATATATATATAGCTGATATAGGAACGATCGGAAAATTTAAGAAAATAAACTATGATCAGTAAGTAACTATGATCAGTAAGTAGTTACTAGCAATAATTAACTCTGAACAGTGAGTATCTATGATCAGTAAGTGACTCTGAACAGTAAGTATCTATGACCAGTAAGAATGTATGATCACTTCATCTTCACTACACTAATAAACAATGACTTGCAACTTTTGTATCACAACACATGTCTGAGACTTGACCGGCAGGAGTCACTTTGTTACGGGGATGTAAGAACCAGTTGGGAATCATAAGTACAGATGTGCAAGGTTTGTTTTGAAATAAAGATCAAGCTATTTCAATGAAACTATGGAGTTTATCTTTTATATAATTTTACTAGTATATAAGTCGGAGCATGGCGAATCGGTGGACTATATATATACATATATATATATATATATAGCTGCCAAAGGAACGATCGGAAAATTTTAAGAAAGCACAATTATAACTCTTCCAGTTTTCAACAGATTTTCATTGAATTCGATATATATCCATTAAATATTAATTTATAATTTTGTGTAAAATTTTATGAAAATCTGAAAACTATATCATAAAGCTGCCATACAAACTATCGTTAAAAATAAAGGAAAATGAAAACGGTGAATAAAATTAAAGCAGGCATTACTCTATTGTTTTTTAAAATAAATATTTATATTTTATATTGAATTAATTCCAAGTGATCGACTTGCAATCTGCAAGGGAATACAAACTTAGGCGTGTCAAAGTTAGCTTCCTTTCTTGTTTTGTAAAATTTTTCTTTAGATGAAATAATTATTTGCAAGCGGCCGGGGAAAACTCTTTATTTTTCCGACCATCTAAAGTTCATGTCAAGCGGTTTGTGTCCTAGTAGTATCCTGTTGCCTACGATTTCGGTCGATTCTTCATTCCCCTTGAAAATCAAGGAGTAAAACTCGAGAGAAAATAGTGAGTGTCTTTCATGATTATTTTTCTTTGCTTTCTATTTTTTTGTGTAGCCATTCTCTGTGTGAGAGTCGTTGAAGCGAAATCAAAAGGCGAGAGTGAATTGAACCGTTTGAAAAGTGGTGAAAAACAACTGGAAAAAAAAGTTGCCAGGCTTTCCGCTTACCACTCTCTACTTGGCCACTTTGCGCCTTCCGTTTCCGCTTTTCCCAACCTCCCCCCCCAAGTGACATTTGTTGCCATTACGTCTAAATTGGCTGCCAGGACACTCGAGTGGTAAACGCTGTGTTATTGTTATTGTTATTGTCCAGTATATCTCTTTCTCTGTCTCTCTATAGCTATCTCTATTCCGATATCCCTCTATCTCGCTATTCCTAGCTCCTTTCTCTTGATGTCTTCTCTTTCCATGTTTCAGGAAGAGCCGAGAACAGAAAAAATAAAGGACGAAAAAAAATGAACAAACGACGTGCGAATAAATTGACAATTTCATCAATTTGTCGTGTCGACGTGTTTACCATTTTAGCCCCTATCAGCCAGTCGAGACTTAAAGTCGATGTGAGCCTCAGTTATCGTTGTGTTTCTCTCTGTCCCTATCGATTGCCTTTGGCACACCATTTAAGTTGCTCGAATTCACTGAGAAAATCTATCAATTCTTGTAAATTGTATATCATTTACATGACTTAATAAAAGATATAGTGGGGGAATTATAATAAAACTACAGGAAAGCCAGATTAATATTTACTTTTAACTCTTATAAAAGTATAATGCTTTTGAATCTTGGCTTAATTATCGATGCAGTATTGGTATATTGATTCTTACTATTCATTTCTTAGCTTTTTAAAACATTTGTTATAATAAATTATTAATTAATCATTATACCCTTGAAGGGTATTCAAAAGTTTTTAACGATGTGAAGGAGTCATTTCCGACCCTATAAATTATAAATATTCTTGATCAGCATCAAAAACCGTATCGATCTAGCTATGATTTGATAAAAAAAAAAATTTACTGATTTTTTTCCAATTTTTTTAAGGGGATAATACATCGTTAAAATTTCCCGAAAAAATTGAACAAAATTTAATTTTTTAAAATTTTAAATTGAGAATGCAGATTTAATAACCTAACTAACATTGGACAGCTTTCCGAATTGAAATTAATGCATTTTTGATTTAGTTATCCACTTTTTAAACTTTGATGTGTCAAACAAAAAAGTATTTTATAAAAATACCGATTTCAAGAATCTACCAGAAGGAATTATAATTTTCATTTGTGATGGAGTCATTTCAGACCCCATAAATCATATATATTCTTGATCAGCATCAAAAACCGAATCGATCTAGCTTTGATTTGAGACAAAAATTGATGACTCAATTTTTTCAATATTTTTAGGGGTTACATTGTTAAAATTTCCCAAAAAAATTGAAAAAATTTTTATTTTTTTTAAATTTCATACCGAGTATGCAGAATTATTAACCTAATAAAAACTAACATAGGAAAACTTTCCGAATTGAAATTAAATCATTTTTGACTGAGGTATGATATTTTTAAACTTTGCTTTTGTCGAAGAAAACGTCATATAAATATATAGATGAATAATGGTTCAAAGAAGAATAGCTTGAACTTTGTTATGGTCGATTTCCGATTTTAAACTATAATTCAATAGTAAACTGCAAGGGTACATAAACTTCAGTTATTATTATTATTTGTATAACTATTATTATTATTATCTTCGTATAATTTACTATGATTTCTCCAAGTGCAAGTGCTGTATCTCAACTCCCACATAGATTCCCCTATGCCCAAGTTGACCGTCTCGGATATCCGTTTGTGATTCAAGTCCAGAGTACAGAGTGTCCTTAAGCCATGGAATGGAACTAACTTTGTCAGCAACAAGTCGAGTGCTCGTCAATCACCCGTCAGCCCAAGTGTACGATACCATATATCTACATAGAGGGTTAAAGGGTAACCATGGGGGTCAAGGGGTACCTGTCCATGTCAATTAAAGGCAAACCATCAGGTGAGCCTCGGGCCAAGGAGTCAACGAAATTAGGCCTATTCGTCAGCGATATAAAGGGTATTACATATTTTAAGATTAAAATCGTAATTAAATATGATTAAATGGTAATTTATTTAATAACATAAATACCTAAGAACATAAAACAAGTAATCTTTAAATTCTTATTCATTTTGTAATAATAAAACCCTTTTCGTTTAGTAACGGAATGCTTTAACTATTATTAGTAATTTTTTGGTAAATATTTCAACTGATTAGAAGTTAGGCAAACACAGAACTAAACAAATTTAACTATGAAATTTCTCTGCACACATTATTCCATCTCTTTTTGGTTTTTTTTTACCGAACTAATTGTGTGGCAAACAATTTTTTTGTATTTTCATTTTCCCCTATCGTGTCACACTGCCATCTCAACTCCGAGTTCCAACAACTATAACAATTTCCAAAACAACAACTACACCAACAACAACGAACAACAACAACACAGAGGTCAAAAGTGCGGCAACGGAATCTGATGGCCGAAAACAAAGTTGGTGGAAAAAGTGTGCCGGAAGGAAACCGCTGAGTTTTCCGTTGTCCCCCATAAAATGTTATACATCCTGAACTGGGACGCTGCATATTTAGCCAATGTATCTAGCTGTCTCTGTCTGCCATCTCGTTTGCTGTCTCTTTTACTCAACGTCCTCGGAATCCTCTGACTCCTTGTTCACCTCCACCTCCCTCAGTGCGGTGTGCGTGAGTTTGGTGAGTTTAAACGCAGTTTTTATGGCCCCACTTCCGTTTTGTTTTATTCATTCGCGCACAATTTGCGCTACATTATTGTTTTTATTATTCGGTTACACACACACACACACATACAACTCTTTTTATTTAATTTTCAGTCGATTTAGCAAAGAAAAAAGGAAACCTTTCGAGAAATGGGTTCGCAGCCTCTCTTCAAAATCAGGTAAAGGTTTTCCAAGGTTATTTATTATTATGCATAACCTTTTAGCTGGGAAAATTACAACAACAAAAAAAATAATAGAAAAAATGTTCAAGGCACCTTACTCCTTGATTTATTTATTATTTAATTCTTTAAAAAAGTTTAATAAAAAAACCTTTTGTTGATTTAATTATTTTAGTTCTTGCAACTTTAATAATTTAATTATTTTTCGCCTTAAATGGAGAACTACCGGCTTTGTTTGTTTTCAAATAATGTAAGACAAAATCCACCTTGACGTTTTTCCAGGACTTTATTTCACAATAACAATGACATTTGGGCAAGTCCAAGTCAACAAGGACTCAGAGCTTCTGGGCTAGAGCTACCATTATGAGTGAGAACATAAACGGCTTTTGCGAGTGCAAAACTAAATTCAATTACGATGAAATTTAATTAATAGAAAATTGCAAAGGGAAAAAGGCACAAAGTTAGCAACTTGAAGATGGCAAACACCTGCCACGCCCATGTTCCTCTTTTTTCTCATTTTGGTGTTTTTTTTTTTGTGTCCTTGCTGGGTTTTGGCAAAGTTCCATTACGTTGAGTGTCAATTAAGTAATCGCTAAATTGAAATCTCATCGGAAGTGATTTTGTGCGCTTGGCTGGCATTTTTGGCTTTGGCCTCATAATGGGCCACGTTCCTTCGAACGGTGGGCGTGGCAGCGGCGGCTGTACAAGAGGCAGTGGATGTGGATGAGGATGAGGATGTGGAAGAGGAAGCGGAAGTGGAAGAGGAACTGTGCGAACTGCATTCCAACAAACTTCCGTTTCCGCTTTACACACCTTCACATACAGCCGCGCTGGCACAAAGATTACAATTCAATTTGGCGACGTCAGCAGCGTCTGTAGCGGATATCAGTGATGGCACTTTTCTCGATATATGAACATTTATATATCGATATTTATAAACAAACATACAAACATATATGAATATTATAAATGACAATATATGTATGTTTAAAAATTTTTAAATATTGCTATTCGATTATTATTGCTATTGATTTTCGCTTGACATTCTAAACAGAAATATTTAAAGTGTTTTTAATCGACAATGAGACTAACTAACGACAATGAGTTATTATATTATCAATTATATGTTTTATAATATATATTAAATAAATTATTCTATATATCATTTGAGCAGTTATATAAATTTTTGTTCTTATTAAAATATTTATTTCGAATGCTAGACAATACATGTCTCCAAAATTCTTTTAAACATTTTTATACCGATATTTATTCTTAGAGGATGTACCCCTCTCCCAAGTGTCCACCTATTTCCCTCACAGCCCACCTACACCTATCCCCTCTTCCCTCTAATTCAGCCTCTGAGCTTGAGCTTTTTCCGCTGCTCCTTGCTATTTTTCTCTTTTTTTTTGTGCCTTTACCAATCGCTTCCTATAAACGGCAAATACTTTGTTATAGACAACCGCCCCACCATCACCGCCGCCGCCCACTTTTGTTAGCCCCACGTCAAATCCTTAATCCCCATTCTTTCAGAGGCAGAAACGAGCAAATTACCAACTTTGGCGGAAATTAAGTGGCAGACGAGAAAAAAAGCGAACAAAAATTGAATGAATGGAAAAAAGAGGCAGGAAGAAACGATGGATTAAATGGGAGAGAGCGGGTGCAAAAGTGGAGCAAGAGTCGGCAGGAATTGAGCCTGAACAAAATTGACAGCACTCGGTGAATCGATCACTAAAAACGTCCATAAATAACAACCAAAGAAAAAAATATATATTGAAAATCTTAGATAACTAAAATTAAAATAATAAAAGACATGCAACCCTGGCTGACATGTGATTAATCACAGAAACCAACTAAATGCAGAATGTAATAATACTATGCTAGTGATTTTAATTAAAACAAATGCGGAATGTTTCACAAGAGCTGCGGGCAAAGAATATATATATATTTCCACTGTGAATGAAATAAACTAAGCCAAAAAATTCGAAAAACTGAAACTGAAAACCCGAGGACCTGAAGCACTAAAACACCCGCAGTCAGTCAGATAGTCAAGTGAATTTAATTTTCCACACGGATGCGGCGATGCTTGCAGCGGAAAATGAAAACACTACCAAGTACAGGGAGGGAGGAGGGTGGAAAAAGGAGAAAGGAGATGCTGGATGGAGAAGGATGAGCGGGGTCAGAGGTCACACTGCTGGCTTGCGTTGATTACAAAAAACCAAAGTCAGCGTCGCTGAAAAGTAGGCAATGGAAAAAGTCAACGTCGCTGTTGCTGCTGCGATTAGTCTGTGTTGGTGTGTGGGTGTTGGTGTATGTGCTAGTGTGCTTAAAATGGAAAACTTTCACTCTTTGTATTTTTCATTTTCACTTAAATACCCTCCAGGTTCATAATTCCATTTTGGCTACTCGAATTTGAAAGTATTTCATATAAAATATATAAATAAAATGTTTCATTTATATTTTATTATTAGTTGATAATAATTTTAATCGTTATTGGACTATATTATTTAATAATTTCTTCTCAAAAACAGTTAAATATATACCAGAGTAACCCTCAATGTCTTTATGTTCAATTATTGCAATTAAAAGAAAGCTTTATTTCCCTCTTGAAGTTCTCAATCATTTGGAGAGGGTATTTATGGCATTGATACTACATAGTTGAGAAGAATTTTCCTCTAGCTTCCCTTGGGTCTTATGTTTTTTATGGTTTTTCCTCATGGCATCCCTTTGCTCCGCCTGCTATCCTTGCACTTGCAACTTTTTAGGCACGCCCACAGTTCGGGCAAGCACTTAATTTAACAATTTCCCTTTGTTCAAGAAAAAAATAGGAGGAGAAGAACTAAAGAGTCTGAGAGAGAAGGAAAGACTAGGCCAGGAGAAGAAGGAATAAAAAAAAAAACACCTGCATAGTTGGAGAATTGGTTCTTCTCATTTTTTTTTACTTGGTCCTTCAAGGCTTATGCTTTTAGGTTCAAAGTGCACTTTGGCCTGGCAGCTGCCTCTTCTGTTTTCAGCTTCTTCCTACGCTTTTCTCACCTTACTAACCGGCTAGCCGTCTCGCTCTCTGGCCCAGGTCCTCTGTCTCTTTCTAACCCTCCATCTCCCTCTCTCTCTCCCTCTCCATCTCGAGGAGCTGACAAATGCCTTTTATAGGGAAACTGGTGGTGTTGTTGTTTTTGCTATTTGAACTTTTTTGCACCATTAAGGCAAGCAGCAGTTCGTCTCAAGGGCTCACATTTTCCTCCTTTCCCCCCCTCTCAGTGGGGGAAAAACTTTCCCCCCCGCAAAAGGGGGCAAAGGGAAAGGCATTTGGGAAAGTCTGCGGCCGCTCTCATAAATTTTAATAATATTTGACTTTGCTAGGGGTTTACAGATAGAAAAGTTAATGAAATTGTTTAATCACTTTGCTCAGGCCAGCGGCAATCAGCAGCAACAGTTACTATGGCGGTAGCTTTCGAATAAAATTCAATAAAATGCTAATTAAAAAAGATATTTTATGGATCATTTCAAGGTTTAAGAACCTCATTTAAATTTTACATTAATTTGAATTTATGGAAAACAGCCAAAGATTAAACAAGAAAGAAAGGTCAAAGTTTGTATACTCCTTCATTATTGGTTCATAAGTTGGAATATGAAATCCATCATAAGTAAGCGAAAGACATATTTTTGGGGTCGGAGATCAATCACTAGACTATCACTAAACCATCACTATATATGTGAACAGGGGGAAGGCCGCGAACAGAATGAGGCCACTCCGACGGCAGTGCCTCTATTTATACTCCCCCGAGTGAAGAGAACAGAGAAAGTGAGAGCGAGAGAGCAAGAGAATTCTCTAGAGAGGGAGAGAGAGAGAGAGAGGCCTAATATTAGCATTACACTCACAGTTTTGCATTTTCCTCTATGTTTACAGATCGATTCATTCGATGTCATTCGATTTTAATAAAATTAATACCGCAATAATAAAATAATAAAAGCTGGCTTTATCTCAAAATAGGTATTAATACCTTTATATAAATATTATAAAATAAATAAATCAAATGCTTAGATAAAGTCCCACTTTTATGCATGTATTTTACCGGGCAAACTAAATTAATGCACCAACTAAATTAACAGGGCGACAATATAATAAAGTTGTGCATAATAACACAAGAATTATCATAAAACAAGGGCTTTGGGGACGAAAGCCACAGGAGCAACAGGAGCAACACCAGCGACAGCAACAAAAGCTGAGGAAAAGAATGGCAACAAAGGCACAGCAGCAACCACAGCAAGAACAACAGGAGGAGTAGCAGAAGGAGAATAAGAAAGAGCAGGAGCAGGAGCAGCAGAAACAACAACAGGAGAAGGAACAGCAACAACAGCAGCAGCAGTAGCAGCAACCCCAACAGCAGCAGCAACACCAACAGCAGCATTGCTAGAGCAGTTAACTACTGCAACAGCAGTGGCAACAATAATAGTTGCACAAAAATCCTCGCCTTTCCACAGCACCAATAACAACAACACCTACAACAACAACAACACCTACACCAACAACAAGAGTAACAGCAACAACAGCAACATGAGCAACCTGCAACCTGCAACCTGCAACACCAACTGCCATTGGGGGACAATTTTTGTCATTCCGCCGCACACGTTCAGCAATGCCAGGTATGAGCGGGGACCCACCATGGGGATGTCCTGGCCAGCAGAAATATGGCAACAATAATGCGTATACGCCACTTGGCCAACCAGCGGCAAAAAGGGAAACCCAAGTGAAATCCACACAAACACACACACTCGCACGCGAGGAAAAAGAGAGGCTCAAAAAGAAATGGCTGGGAAATTGCCAACGGTGACTGCATTTTCATGGCTCGCCTGCCTTGATTATTTTTTATTTTCATATTTAAATATATCTCTTTTAATTGATTGCCAACGAAATACTGAAAGAAATAAGTATTTCATTTTAATTTCAATTAATTGAAATGTAAGAAAAATTTAGCACCTTATTTTTGGAGGTGTCTTTTATTAATTCCCCGCAGATAAAACCTTTTGCATTTTCCTTGAAATGAAATGAAAAATTCTTGTTTCTGTGAAACAAGATCTACGCTAACACGCCTCAAAAACATGGCAACCGATATCCATCAAAGAAAATTGACAGAATCCATCGAATCGAATTCGAAGCCTTGCCGGGAAAACTGTTTTTGTAGCAGCCGTAAACGAACCGCATGGCGGATCATGGGTCGTAAACCGCAGTTGCAGTTGCAGTTGCAGTTTGCAGTTTGCATTTGCAGCAACAGCAGTTACTGCCAGTTGCAGTTGCAGTTCTTGTTGTTGTTGCTGCTGCTGCCTGTTACTACTGCCTGTATTTATGGTCGCAAATATTGATTCTTTTGGCTCAAAGGGCACTTCGGAACTGCTAAAGCTCTCCTCTCCTTGTTTTTTTTAATATTTTTTTATTTTCATTAAATATAATTAAGTAGAGTTTTTGCCTGGTATCAGCAGTTAAAAAGTGCGGCGTAATGTTGGGACGTAGTAATGTTTAACGACGGCCAACGCGGCGTATGCGTAATGTGGCCAAGAATGAGTTGCGGTATTGAGTTTTGGGGTGAGTTTTGGGTCGAATCGTTTTTTTTTGGTATTAACATGGCTTAACAAAAAATACCACTGGGCTTTTATGCTGAAGATTTAATAATATGAAAATTGTATATCTGTTGACAGAGACTTGAAATAATATGTTAAATTTAAGGCCTTATTTTGTGTGCGAGACAGTATTATTATACCTTTATGTGTTTTATCAAAATATTTCAATATTTTTACACTTTCTAACAGCATTTTTGATTAGCCAATTTAGTGCCAAATTGAACTTGGTTAACCAATTTGTGTAAGCGCTTTAAGCCCTTAGCGTTTGGCAATTTTTATTTTGGTTACGTGCACTCGTGGGACTCATTTCGTTTGGCTTTAGTCAGCTTCAATTCGCTCTTCTCTCCAGGGATATCTCTTCCTCTCCTCTCCCCCTCTCTCTCTCTCTGTCACTTTCTCTACAGTGTTCTCTTTTGGCCCGGTTTCTCACTCCGCACCGGTGACCGCAACTCAATAAAGCCGGCAATCAGTGCATCACAGCCAACTGCATCAAAGTTCAAATCCCACATGCACTTTGGGCCAAAAGCTCGAAGGATTCGCTTGCCATCTATTTCAAATCCCAACGACTCTCTCTCTCACTCTTTTTCTCTGCCTGTCTCTTTCATCTCTTTTCGGTGTATGTTTTTTTTTATATATATATTTTCTTCTTTTCTTTTTTCCTCTTTTCTTTTGGTTAGCTTTAGCGAAACTTTCAAGTGGCGGAAATGCGTTTAACACGTAGCCCATCGCGTAACAAGTGTCACGGCGGTTTCTTGTCTTTTTCTCCCATCTCTCCCCCTCTCACTCTCTTCTTCTATTTGTATCCCTGTCTCAGGTGCACCGCACTGTGGCATTTGAGAGACTTTTATTTGGCGACCATGAAGAAAAAAAGAACAAGGAAAGCGTCAAGGAAAACTTTCTGCCGGAGTAAAAGATGCTGGAAGTGAGCGAGAGACTTGCCTGTTGGGGGATTTCTTTGCTTTTACACAGGGAAAACAACTAGGATTTATTATATATTTTAATGGTTTCAATAGTGAAGCAAGAGAAGTGTTATTCCAAGAAATGTATAAAAAAAACATCAATAACGTATCAAAACAAACTGTATGTAGTGTTATCAATTAAAATATTGAATATCTCTCACACTCTATATTAGAATGCATGCTTAATCAAGGATAATTCAGAGATCGATATATTTATCGATTAATCCTACAATTTGGTACCATCTCTAATACTCAAAGACCAATTGTTTTCGGTGTTGTTTTAGGCAATCGAATTTGACACTTACAAGCTGCCTCTGACATGTGTTGCCCAGCGTTTAACCCATTCCAGGCATCGCAAGTTTTATGGCATGCAGAACTTAACCCCTTGGCAGTGCAGGGAGGCATTTTTATGCACTTAAACGGGGCAAGTGCGTATGTGTGGGGTGGTGTGTGTGGAATGCGGGAATGTGGCATGTGGCATGTGGGTCACCACCGCCAACTGTTTGATGAGGTGGAACCTCTGCTATTGACACATGGCCGCCGCCTTTGGCCCCCCTTTAAAACCCTCAATCCCTTTGACTGTCAGGGACTGAAAACTTGAGGATGTCTTCAACGCTTTTCTCTTTTTTTTTTGGTTTCTGCATGCAAAACGGGATGAAAAAAAGGAAGAGAAATGAGATGAACACAACAAAGCAAAGATGAAACAAGAAGAAACTGAGGAAAAGTGGAAAAAAAGGGGACGCGGCGTTGACAAGTCGAAGAAGTTGATGCTCTTTTAGCCCCAAAGAAGCAATGGTAAGGATACAAATAAAGAAAGGTAAATACAAACATAGGAAAGTTGGGAAGTGAATAATAGAGTTTGAATTTCAAACTTTCGGACTTAAAAATGCATAAAAATCATAAAATTAAGCAAAAAAGCCAGGAGAATAAGGAATATTAAAAAGCTTTTGTTTTGTTTTTATAGCATAATTAAAGCATTATTTAGAATATTAGGATTTAAATGCGTTTTATACAGTAATGGTCAGTAATAATTATTTTTGATGGATTTTTGGAGTTTATTTGGTAAACAAAGAAAGTTTTATTTATTATAATTAAAATGGGTATTTTAAAAAGTCTTTTTAGTGAGATATTCTTTGTTAATTGTTCACCTTATCTACTTAAATATGTGTTTAAGTTTTCCTGACTGCCTGCATTTTCCGACTTGGTCACTTTTATTTTTGCTTTATTTTTATATTTTTTTTTTGTTGAACCTCCTTTTGGCATGAGAAACATCACGCACACCCGTCCGATGACATATTTCTAATCCTTTTCAATGTCTTTGCTGTTTGAACGGAGACCAGACCTCACCCCCCCCCCTCCCCCCTCCCCTCGTATTTTCCTGGCAGTTTTCCCTCGCTTTATGCTACATGCTCCATCTAACATTATCCCTCATTTCTTTGCCAGCGGGAGGTTGGTCGGTTGGTGGTGGGTGGGGAGACGTTTGCTTTTGGCTCTGGCCAACTTTTACTCACAAGTGAATAAGCCCCGGCGATTGCAGTTGAAGGAAAATGGGAAATTGTGAGGAGGAGTGCAGCAGTGGGAGTTTTCAATCTGGGCGTGACAGTTTCCTCAGTCGATTGTGCTGGAGACAAGAGCGTAGCTCAAATATTTGCTACCAATATTTACCTGCAATGAGAGAGAGGCAACGAGGGTGTGAGAGGGAGAGAGAGAGAGAGAGGGGGAGAAGCATTTAGTGGCAAGTGTGCGCGCATTTAAAATTATATTACGCATACGCCGTGTGTTGCACATGCAGCAGCACTTAAAGCCCCTTAAAGTCTGCTATATATTTCGTTTATCTGTTTTTTTTCTTTTTTGTTGCTGTTGAGCGTTCGCAGCCTTAAATTAAAAAATGCCTGGCAGCTGCTACCCAATGACGATGATGATTTCGGCGAAAGGCTGCTGCAGCGTTGGAAATTCAATCGAGAGCACAGAAAGCCGCAGGCGGAGCAGGTGCGTCCTTATCGACGGGGAGGAGCTTCTCCCTCCCCCTTTGCCATCTTTACCGCACCATTTCAATCCTGGCTCCTTCCTGCCCCATTCCGTGTCTTCTGCCATCACGTACCGGAGACATCGCACAGTGGGCCAAGAACATTAAATATAAAATCTGTCCTTTTTCCTTTTTAAATTGCTTAAGTTTTCAACTTTATTCTAATGTGATATTTAATAATCTTTGTAAACCTATCATATAGAAAATTATTTATATATAAATAAACTTGTGATATGTTTTCCCTCGTATAAAACCACTGTGCTTAGCTATCAATAAGATGGCTGAGGGTTAAGGTGCGGTATAGAGTTGGTGAAAAGGAAGCGAAAGCACATTCAAAAATTCGTTTTGCTGCAAAAATATCAATTCGAGTTCATCGTAAAACGTTTTTACCTCGCGAACGTGAACCAAAAAACGTAGCCACCCTTTTTTTTGCCGCAGTTTTTCCCCAGACCAGCTTCATCCCCAATCCTCAATCCCCCAACCCCCTCTATTGGGCACTACGCAACATTTTAAATGAATATTTAGAGGAGAACCCGGATGGAGATGTCTTTCAACATTGTGGCCACAATTTTCGTGAAGTTTGATGTTTATCTAGCCAAAGACTTTTTTTTGGATTTCCGGATTTGCCATCATTATTTAGTATTTTCATACACTTTAAATATAATAATATATATAAAATAATATATATGATATTAAATTTCAGTTCGAAATTTGTGAGAAATTGAGGAAGTCATTTTCGACTCCATAAATCTTAATCAGCATTAATAGCAAATGTTTAAATAGCAATTTGTAACTATTTTTATACCCTTTGAGGGTATTCTAATTTTAGTCAGAAGCTTAAAACGATGTGAAGGAGTCATTTCCGACCCTATAAATTATATATATTCTTTATCAGCATCAAAATCTGAATCGATCTAGCCATCTCCTAAGAAACATTTTTTTTATTAATTTTTTCTAAATTTTATAAGGGGTTACATCGTTAAAATTTCCCAAAAAAAATTGAAAAAGTTTTAAATTTTTTAAAATTTTAAATTGAGAATGCAGATTTATTAACCTAATAAAAACTAACACAGAACTGCTTTCCGAATTGAAATTAATGCATTTTTGATTTAGTTATGTACTTCTTAAGCTTTGATTTGTCAAACAAAAAAGTATTAAATAATAATAATAACTAATATCGATTTCAAGGATCCAGCAGAAGGTATTTTAATCCATGAAGGAGTCATTTCCGACCCTAGAAATCATATATATTCTTGATCACCATCAAAATCTGAATCAATCTAGCCATCTCAGAAAGACAACATGAACAAATTTTTTTTTCGAAAATTTTAAGGGGTTATATCGTTAAAATTGTGAACAAAAAATTCGAAAAAATTTTAATTTTTTTAAATATTAAATTGAGAATGCAGATTTATTAACCTTATAAAAACTAACATAGGAGAGCTTTCCGAATTGAAATTAAGCCTTTTTTGGCTTAGTTATATAAGATTTTAAAACTTTGATTAGTCGATAAAATTATCAATAAATATTGATTCAAAGAATGCAACAATTAAGCTTAGGCTTGATCGATTTCCGATTCAGTCCTATAATTCAATTTCACATTGCAAGGTTATATACTATTAAGCTTCCCGAAGTACTTTCATTTTAGTTACCACAATTCTTTTAGAATAGTTTACCGACTAAAAGTTAATGCACTAACTTTCGATTCTAAATCTATTTTCCAATTCTATCATAAGCCCGAATATATTTTTCCCTCTATATTATCTTGTTTTCATTTTCCAATAAAATTTCCAAAGAACAAAATACAACCATGGCCAACTGATTAAGACCACTATCGATTGACGTGGCTTCGAGAGCAATTGTTGTCTCGCGGTTTAAATTGCAATTCATTGTTTGCTCATCGGATTTTCTTACGCAATTCCCTTTTTTTCGACTGAGGGAAATGGAAATGTTACATCTGCCGGTGGGTGGCACTTTTGCACTCCAACTTTTCCACTTCCACTACCAGATTTCCACTCCACTTTGGTTTGACCAACTGGCGGAAGTTGGTTTTTGAGGGTGACGGTTTCCTTGAGGCTTAATTAAAATTTATGCCAATCCGCGTGGCTACAAGGATACAAAGGATACATTTTCCTTATCCCTCCCCCTTCCCCCCACTGCTATCTCATTTCCTGCAATCCAGAAGATGAGAAACAAGATCGCGAATCGAAAAAGGCAAATGTGAGCCAATTAAAATGGTAAAAAGTCAAGGGAAAATATATATAGTAAAATCATTTGGATACCAGTTTCAGAATTCCCAGCTGATGGACCATCATCAATACAATAGATATATATATATTGTTATATATATATATATATATAGATTTATTTATATGTATATATATTGTTATATATATATATATATATAGATTTATATATATGTATTTATATAGATGAAAACCAAGACATTTCTGTCAGTTGACGACGTTGGCAGTTCTCAGTTTTCTCTGCTTGATAAAGCGTATTATGCTAACACACACACAAACCGCACACCACACACACACCGCACACCCACCGCACACCCACTTATACACCCATTCTGCCTCCGATTTTTCTCCCGCTCCACCCCCTTTTGGATGCACACAAATCGAGCGCAAGGGAATACAAAATACAAAATAATGGAGACCAAAGGAAAAATGAAAGAAATATACAACAAAAAACTGAGAAGAAGTGGATAGCGAAAAATGAAACAAAACATGAAAATCCCAAAGCGTAGGGAAATCAGGCAAAAGAAATTGGTAGAATGCGATGAGTAAAGTCAAGGAAAAAAGCCAAGAGACCCAGCCATAGATAACGTAAATCTGGCAACAAATAAAAGAGGAAAGTACAAAAAATGGGTTTTGAATATTACGCGTTGATTATAGGAAAACTTCTTTTCGTAGTACGCTTTTCACGGTGGAAAAGCAAAGGACGATTACAAGATTTATGGTATTTTTGCTTTGGCCAGCCGCCTGGCTAGAAAGCAATCACTTTGACCAAAAGAATGCAAAAGAAAATGGCATACAATATAGAAGAGAGTTATGGGGAAAGTAGAAAGTAGGGTAAGTTCTCTTAAAATATTAAAGAACAAATTGCAAATTAATCATTTGAAAGAGGTTTTAAATAATGGGACATTCTAGGGAATTATCAGTTTGAACTTTAAAAAATTCTAGAGTAAGCAGAGGTCGTTTTTATACCCTTGCAGGGTATAACTTCAGCCAGAGGTTTGAAACGCATAATCTTCGACAATATAAAGTTTTTAACATATTTGTATCTAATTTGATTCAAAGCTTTCTATTATTATTATAGAATTTCGTTATTAGCTTTATGAAAATTAAAATACGGTTGTTCAATGTAGAGGAGCAGTAAGTATCTTTCAACAGTAAGTATCTACAAGCATTAAGTATCTATAATCAGTAAGTAACTATGATCACTAAGTAGCTGAGCATTAATTAACTCTGAACAGTGAGTATCTATGACCAGTAAGTAACTCTGATCAGTAAGTATCCATGATCCGTAAGTATGTATGATCAGTTACTTACTTTGAACACTAATAAACAATGACTTGCAACTTTTGTAACACAACACATGTCTGAGACTTGGCTGGTAGAAGTCACTTCGTTCCGGGGATGTTAGAACCAGTTGGGAATCATAAGTACACATGTGCGAGATTTGTTTTGGGACAATTTTAAGAGCTAGCTATTGGAAGGAAACTATGGAGATATTCTTCTATATAATTTTACTAGTATATAAGTCGGAGCATGGCGAATCGGTGGTCTATATATACAGCTATATATAGCTGCCATAGGAACGATCGGAAAATGTTAAGAAAAAAAGAAGATAACTTTACTAGTTTGCAACAGATTTTCATTAAATTTGATATATAGCCATTATAAATTAATCTAGAATTTTTGCTTGTTTTAATATTAAATCATAAGTAAATATGTATTTTGTAAGCCTCAACTTCGTGTCATTATTTATTTATTATTTTAATCTTTTAATTTCTCTTAAAACAAATAAAAATAAAATTGCTACCTTCCTTTAACCTAAAATCTGCTTCAAAGATACCTATTTTTCTGCTCTCCTTTTTTTTAATAATGCCCTCGAATAACCTTTATTATCCCAAGGACTCTTGCCTTATCTGATGCGGGGAAATGCATTTCTTTATTAAATTAAATTTGTTATTTTCCCCCGTGGAAAGCTGGTGAAGCTGATATAAGTATCTCATTTTGATTATGCTTTTAGGGTAAAAGACAAAACAATATTTTGCATATGATGTTGCTCTGCTCCTTTGCTCCTGCTCCTGCTCCTTGTGCTCCTGTTCCTGTTCTTGCTCTTGTTGGTGTTGTTGCAATTGTTGATGTTGTCGCAGTGCAGCAGGATAATAATAACAACAACAACAACCATAACAACAATAGCAAACACAAATAGCAACAATAAGAACAGCGAACAAGGAGCGCTGCAGGCAACAATAAAAGCGCAGCCAAGGATTTCCAAGGGGGATATAACATTATCAATAGCGCTCATCACACGGAAAATGGTGGGATGGGTGGCTGCTGTTTTTCTTTCTTTTTTTTTGGTTGAATCTGGAATATAGCCACATACTCATCTGCAAAATAACAACAACAGCAACAACAACAATGGCGACAAAAGAAATGTAAAGGAAATTCTACTTTGTTGCTGGGCTACGTTTTCCACTCGAGCGCATTATTATTATTTTTTCTGCTGCTTTTTCTCCCCGTCGTTTTTTTTTCTTTCCCCCTGTATTTTTTTATTATTATTTTTTTTGTTGTTGTTGGAGCATGATGAAGACCCAGTGTTCTGGCCATATAGCTGCATCTATATCTGGCATAATGCTCTTTACCTACAGACTCCATAATGATGTAGATGCGTTGTCTCCATTGTTGTGAGTTGACATTTTTTTGGATGCTCTTTTGCATAAATGTTTTGCAGCTTTTGTCTTTTTTCTAGCTTAAAATAATTTTAACACATTAAGTGTTTAAATATTTTTAATAAGAAGGCTATGAGGAAAATTTTAAATCTTCCAAGCACTGCTTTATTATTTTCTTTTCCATTTAAAATTCATATCCTTGCATGCTTTCAATTGAGTTTTGGTCACACTGGCTGGCCAAGAAAGGCACACAGTTTTGACGTGTTTAAACCTGTTAAAAGTGAATCTGTCTGAGAGCTGCCTGAAGCTGTGTACTTCAAATTCAAATGTGGAAAGCAGGATTTCCCGCAGTCCTTAGAGGGTGAATTCCCCCCTTGCACTTCCTGCCGAACGAACATATGTATGCTTGCTTATCTCTGTATATGCTGGGTGTGTGTTGTGTGTTGTGCCTGTGTTGTGTTGTGCGTGTGTGGCAGAAATGAAAATGCCAGTTTAATAATGCTTTGGCAACAAAGCATTTGCAGATTGCTTTCCCAAGTCCCCCTTGCCCCTCTTGCCCCGGTCGAACGGCATTAGAATTGTAGCTGTTGCATTTAGCATGCTACAAAATTATGCAGGAGATGGTGGTGGTGGTGGTGGTGTTGGTATTGGTGGATCTCTGGCTCAGTTTCGGCTGCGCTGCCCTTTTTTCCAAAGCTTGGGAAATCGATTGGAATGGGGAGCGAGAAGGAAAATCGAACTGGAACTGAGCCGGAACGCCACTGAACCACTGAGCCGCACACTCCAAGCTTCAAGCTGCAAGTTGTGGGTGCTGATCAAGGATTGCTTAGGATTGTTAGGTGAGTCCTTATTGGCTTAGGCCACTGAAGCCGAAAGCATATTAAAATGGGGCTTACTTTGGTGATAATATATAAGGAATAAATAAATCAGCTTAGAAAATATATATATTAAATTTGATTCGATTACTTGGGAGAAACTAGGAATGTAAATTTAAAGAATATAGTTTTTTTATATTATTTTAAAATATATATTTTATATATTAAAAGCATAACAAATAAATATGAATATTTTATGTTTTTTCTTAGAAGAAACCAGCCATAATTATAATAAGATTGTTAAGATTGAAGATTTGGCAACCAAAGCCAGAACTATTCCAGACTCTTTTAATTTTGTAATTTACCCCATTACTATTATTATCATTTATTTTATTTATATTTGTAAATTCTGCTATTAATTCACATGTAAACCCCATGGCAAGTCTTCAATTCCTTATTTATTTATTCAAAAAACCTGCAAGTTTCGCACAATTATTCGAGACAAGTAACAAAAAAACAAGGAAGAGCGAAATAAATCGAACCATTGAACCGAACCACTTTAAATTGAACCGTCTCGGGGGGTGGTGAGGATCCCTTGTTAATTTGAGTCACCTGCGAAGAAATATTGATTATTTCGGCCAGGTGAGTCACTATGATGGGTAGGGATGCTGCTGTTTGGATACCAGGATGCCACTGAACCGAACCGTTTTGCCAACATTTTCCCAGCCATAGTTTGCATACCTGCATTGTCTGTGTGACGACACCCACACACACACACAAGGAAAAGCTCGCAAGAACACACAATAAAAAAAGAGAGGAGAGCAAAAAAAAACCGTCAGGTAAATTCAAATTGCGACACAAATTTCCCATAGATGCTGCCAGCTTGCAATAGGATTTTCTTTGCGCTTCTCTCGTGTTTGTTACATTTTCCTTTTGATCGCCGGCCGCTTTGCGTTCCACTTTGCAAATCAATTAAGTCTAGTTTCCGCCTAAAAGTATGCCAAGCGACCCAACCCCCACAAAAAAAAAAAAAAATGGCAAAGATACTTTCCCAAAAAAAAGGCAAACTTTTGCATGTGCAATGCCAACACCCAACACACACACACTCCCCCAATTCCGACACATTGTTTTGCCAGCATGTTGTAAGCGGAAAATGTCACAAAAAGAGGGACTCTAAAAAAGAGAGTGCGGAAAAACCAATGCAAAGGAAAGAAGCCAGTAAGAAAACACCAGGTGAAAACGAAAGAAGCCGACGACTGTGTTTTATGGCACATGCAAAACTTTAAAGTCGCAAACACAGTTGTTGGCCAAAAACAAAATAGGTAAAAAGGGAAAACCTCGTCCAACAAACGAGAAGTTTTCTCTATATTCTCCTGCTGTGTTGCATGTTTAGTTCTGCAACTAAAAAAAAAGAGTCGGGGAAAAATAAAACAGAAAATACAAATAAAAATCCCGTCTGAACCAAACACAACACTAAGCAAACTTGTGTATTAAATATATTTCGTAAAATTGTTTTGTGGCCTGGCCAGGAAAATTCCGGCCAACCTCTGGAACTTGTGCACCCCAGAAAAAGGATAGGAAAATGCGGTGGATTTAGGTTAGACAAAGGTAAGGGAGAGAGGGGTAAAAGAGAGAGAGGTAACAGAGGGAAGAGCCCCACCTGAAAAAAGGGCTGTCCGAATTTGTCTGGAAAATTCGGCTTGGTGTAACCACACAAAACAATTATCCCTAAAAACGACAATAGGATACTGGAAACATTTATCTCTTTAAATCCCATGGATAAGGTATTATGTTCTGGCATTGAAAATGTATCTTTTAATGTATCCTTCAATCTAACTTTAATCTCTTAAAGGGATTTAAAGGGTTCATAAGAAATATAATCAACAGCAGAACTTCAATAACACCTGCGTTTCTACGCTAGTTTTATACTTTAATAAATTAAATATTTTCCTCTTAAAATGAACATAAATTCCTTTTAATAATGGTAACTATTTTCTCGCTACTTAAATATTTATAATTAAAAATCATACCCCAGAAATATATATAAATTCCTCTTTCTGTAAGTAAAGCAAAAACATAAACATCAAAGCCAAAAGTTAATTAAATTTAATATTTACAATTAAATATTTTACTCTGGAAATAAACACAAATTCGTCTACATAATGATAAATATTTTTTTTACTAAATGAAACATTATTATAATAAAATATTATAACCCAGAAAATAAACATAAATTCTTCTTTATATTAGAAACTATTATTCTTTTTAGAACTCAGTTTTAGTGTATGGTTTTTCTCTGTTGTTACAGTTTCAACTTATTTTCGCAACGTTGTGTTTCACTTATTTTCCCCACCATTTTTGTTGTTGTTTAATTTAGAGTTTTCAGTGTTTTTAGTGAGACCAGGAAATCTTGCCTGTTTTCCTACTGCTGTTGCTGTTGTTATTTTTTTGTTGTTGTGCAAAAATGCATTTACGTGCGTTATTTACTTATGCAATTCGAGAGACTTTTAACACAAAAAAAAAAAAAAACAACTAAGGGAAGGAGAAAGAGAAGCTTGACTGGGGATATATGTACGTATACAAGGAGTATATATATGGTACAAAGGCAGGAAAGCAAAACAAAACTCTAATAAATTGCTGGGCAATGCTAAACGGGATAGCCCGGCTTCTAACCGGACTCTAACCAAGTTAAAGGCCAGGACTACGACCGAAAGGCCTTTCCCTCGCTTCTCTCTCGTCCTCTCCCTCTCTCTATCTCTCGATCCCTTTCACTCCTGAGTAGCTCCATCTCTCTCTGGCTAACGAGCAACCGAGTGCAAATGAAAGTTTTGCATTTTTCAGCAGGCCAAAAGAGGCAACAAACCCAAAGAGCAGTTTACCATTGCCATTCCAACTGTGCGCGGGTTAAGGTTGGTCCGGAATAGGACGGGTTAAGCCACTATCTCTCTGCTCATATGCCAGAAACGGAAGTGCAAGGAAATGAGGCTTAAACCGCACCCACACACACTCACACACACAAACACACTCGCCGAGTCAGGAATGGCGAATAAACGAATGAATCGCCTGCCGGACAATTGAAATGTGAGACGAGACGAGACGAGTCATGGCGGAGCTGAGCTAGATGAGTATGAGTCTGACGGGAATGATGTGAGCCAGTCACTCCACTCATTCCAATCCAGTTCACTGGGTTGGTGAATCCATTGGTGAACACCATCAACTAGAGATGATGGCAAAACTATAGCATTACAGATATTAATACCAGAGCCAAATCCTAATTAATCAAGATGTGAGGAGAGAGGCAGGAAATGATAAATCAGTTGGCATAGATGTTGGTATTGTTGAAATCATCGATAATGTCAGAAGACTACAAATGGAAGCCAAGTTATTGAATTCCTCATATTAATACCAAAGCTGGCTTAATTAATGGAGATGATAAATGAAATGATAAGTCTGAGCAGAGGGAATACTAAGTCAGTTATTTGGATAATAGTGTTGTTGAAATTATTGGTGAAATTCACCAACTAGAAATGGATTAATTAATTTCATTTATAAAATAGTATTCATTAATTGAGATAAAAAGAGAAAAGCTCACTCAGTTAGTTAGTGAATGTTGAATCAAAAGTTGAGGAAATAAATCCATCTTATTACAAAAGTTAATGAAGCACACATTACACATTATTAAGTAAGCACATCTCTAACATTTGACCTCACATTCGGACAGCTAACTGAGGGGGAAAAAAACCGCAAAATTATGCGGCTACATATGGTTTATCCCTCAGTGTTTCCACCCCTTTTGCGCTTGTCATTTCAACGAAAAATAAAATGAAAATGTTGGCAAAAATTTAAGAAATTTTCATGCTACATCATTTGCAACATTTTAGCAAGGCGCCATTGTAATTATCCAAATTCCGAATAATTACCAAACATTTTTCCACGTCGTCAGCATCAAATTGGAAAAAAAAGGAAGTGAAATAAAAGAAGGAGTGGATGGAAAAGCTGGAAAAGCGGAAAAATTAGGGGAAGATGAGTTAGTGGCTTGCCAACTGAGATTTTGGCAGCGTATTGCGAATGAATTAAGTGTTTGGCGGAGAAAAAGGGGAAAAAACCCTAGAGGGTGGATTAGTTGGCAGCCCGTAAAAAAGTGCAGAAACAAAAGCGGGGGAAAAAAGTCACCCACAAATCGGACAAATTTATCAACTCGAATTGCTGAATAACAAGGAATTGCCACAGCTGGTTAAACATTCAAAGGGGAATGTAGAAATCGGACACGGAATTGAGATATAGAAAAGTTTAAGAATCTAACAACCGATTAGCTTTTAGGAAAATAAACATGGGATTGGAATAAATCTAAGGGAATTTGATTTGTTAAGTTTTTGATAAGTTTAAGTTGCTCAGAAATATTAAATATTGGTCAAGTCGTTCTTATTTTTCAATTACAAATTGCTTAAAGTATTTCCTTTAAAATTCTTTAACCTTAAAAGCTACTTAATTTGAAATTTTCCCGACAGCAGTTTCTGCTTAATAAAAGTTACATTTTGCGAAACAAAATATGTTTACTTCAGTTCACGAATAATAAGTTTTAATTACATTTTTTTGTCCAACACATTTTTTTTTGTGGGCGGGGGGCTTTTGTTTTGTGGTTTTTCCCGTGGCTTGTTTCCCTATTTTCCACAGCTCTGCCACTGCTCCTCCCTGTGGTTCATTTTTTGCTTTTTTTTGTTTTTTAACAAGTTTTCTATTTGATTTTCCTTTTTATTTTCTTGCGCTTGCCATGAGATCTTTTCGCACGCCAAAACTAATATTACGCATACGCCATGGCAACCTCAAGCGGCAAATGGAAAAGCCAGCAAGGGTTTGGGGGAGGGGAAAAGCCGAGGCTGGGCTGCATGCAAATGCATTTTGAGAGCATTTCGAGTTGACTACAAGGAAATTACACAAGGAGGAGGAGCGGGGTTGGGGGGAAAAAAGTTTACTCCTCGAGCATTTAAAATTGGAAGAGGGAAAAATGCTGCTGCTGCTTTTCCCCGACTTTCCCCGACTTTCCCCGACTTTTCCCGACTTTCCCCTCTACACCAGCACCTGAACGAACGTTTTCACGCTAAAACGCTTTTTCAAAAGTTCTTCAAAACTCAATTCGCGTTCGCCACCCCTCACTTTGCCCACTTTTTCTGGCAACAGACCTTGAAGGTGTTCTCCTCTTTTTATTTGATTTTACGTTTACGTTTTTTTTATCGTGTTCTTTTTTTTTATTTTTTGTTAGGGAAATTCAAACGAGTTGAAAAAAAGTTATGCTTTGCTGGCAGTGCCTTTGGTCTGCCAAATAAGCCAAAGGCATTTAACAAGGCTCTCGCCCCATCCTTGCCATGTCCCTTGCAGCATCAATCGCATATCCCCTGCATATATATTGAGCATATAGCGTAAATATTTTCCGCTCTTTTGATGATGATACCAAAAAAAAAAGGAAGCAGCAGCCAAAAAAATAAATCGAATTGGAGGGGGAAATGTAAGGAAAAAAATTTAGAATAAAGCTTACAAAGGTTTAAATACTCTGTACAGGTCAGTCAATTGAATAAATATATTGAATATATAATGATTGCTATTCATTTCTCAGTAGAAAAAATGTAAAAATAAATACAAATAGCTTTGCTTACAGTTTGAAATAAGGATTTGAGCATAAATTGTCAGTCATTCTTACCTGTAAAGAGAAAGAAAATAAAAAATGTAGTAATATTGAAATTCTAGTTTAAAAATACTTCAAAAATATCTAAAGTATAAAGGATTATATTGAATATAGATGTAAATATTTATTTATATTACAAATATATATGTTTAAATATGTTTAATATACTATTCAAGTTTTATAGAGCACTCTTAGAAAGAGTACCCAAAAAAGAGTATCCTACAAACTAGAACAAATCGAGTAGTTGCTCTCTTTACCCTGAGGACTCATTTACCACCCCAACAAAAAAAAAACTGTCCAGTTTCATAACATAAAAAAAAAAAATGGAAAAACTAAAATAAAAAAATTGTAAAAACCCATAAGAAAACTCTTCCAAAATCCCATTCCCCTCCCCAAAGTTCAACACAATCATTCGCAACTAATCAAAAAGGCAAAAGGACTTTCAAGTCACCGCCTACACTGCCAGAAACTCACAACCCCTGCACATCCCCCCGATGAGCTTTTACTACTATTTTCCTTTTCCAAAACGAACTTGTTCCTATTAAGATGTTGTAATTGTGGCCAAAATCGCTGCCAAGAATATTCCGGAATTGGCATGGAAAATATGGAGAAAGGGGTGGCGACATGCGGCCAAGTGGTGAGCCAAAAGCATGTCATGTCTACTATATATACATTTCTATATATTTCTATATATATATATATATCTATATGTGTAGAGTCTCTCCTACAGGCGGAGCCAATCTGCGCGCCTTTGTGAGCATTTGCCAAGATGCAATCCGGCAGGAGACTGGATTTTCCGCAAGCCAACCGCCGAACCCCCTTAAACCCCTTTTCACTCTTCAGCCGCTGACCAGCCGCAGGCGTGCGAACATTGCGAACATATTGGGTCCTGGCGATTGCCAAGAAAGTGCCACAAAGTGGATAGAGTGGAGGTCCTTAGAGATGGTCAGAATATCGATAGATATGGTCTTGTAAAATAAATTGAAATAGGTTTTATATAAATTAAATTAAATTTTATTAAATATCTCGCTAATGTATAATTTTCTTTTATTTAGGTTAATATAGAACCCAAAACTTTAAATATGAATTAGAAAAGTATTTTGAGAGAATAAGTCTGATAAAATATATATAAACAAAGATTTCAATTTCAAATCAAACACATTGTTTAATAAGAAACGAACCCTTTCAGTAAGCTATGTGATTACTAAGCCAAAAATGCAATTCGATAAGCCTTCCTCTTTAAATTGACCCACATTTTCTGTTGAATTTTGTACAAATTTATAAAAGATATTATAAATATATATATGTATGTATGATCAATAACTTAATAACTTTGAACACTAATAAACAATGACTTGCAACTTTTGTAACACAACACATGTCTGAGACCTGGCCGGCAGAAGTCACTTCGTTCCGGGGATGTTAGAACTAGTTGGGAATCATATGCACAGATGTGCGAGATTTGTTTTGGTGCGAATCTAAGAGCAAGCTACTTGAATGAAACTATAATATATAAATATATATATAAGTATATATAATATTACTAGTATATAATTCGGATCATGGCAAATTGGTGGACTATACATATATATATACATATATACATAGCTGCCATAGGAACAATCGTAAATTTTTATAAAAAATATAACTTTTCCAGTTTTTAACAGATTTTTATCAAATTTGATATATAGCCATTATATATTAATCTAGAATATTGTGTACATTTTTTATGAAAATCGGACTACAATGTTATATAGCTGCCATACAAACGATCGGTGAATGAAATGAAAGCAGGAATTGCTTTATTATTTTTTAACATAAATATAAATAATTAATATTGTATTAATTCCTAGTGATTGAATTAAAATCTGTAAGGCTTTACAAACTTCGGGGTGCCAAAGTTAGCTTCCTTTATCGTTTATTAGTTAAAAAGAATATAGATATTTGTAAGCAACATTTTCCATTCCATGAAAGATGTCAAACTTAGCGGAGTGTTAAGTAAAATTCTCGTAATAAATGTAAGTTTAGAACCTGTCTCCGCTATTAAAATACCTATTTTTATCCTCTTTTTTATCTCCTCCCCAAATTCTCAGTAATTAATATAACATTATGTATTAAAGTTTATTTTGCACTAAGGTTTATATACCTTTCTTTTGAGTTACTTTATGGAACCCCTCAGTTGAGCCCATGAGCCATTTTTAAAGCATACTTATCGGGGACCCCTTATTAAAACTTTACGTTAAGTAGTTAATCCATTTTAATGCCATCAAAGGCTTTAAGTAGGTAGGAGATTGAGAGAGGGGAGATATATATATATATTTTCCTCTTTTTATTGAGCTCAAAGTGAGACAGGTAGTGAGAGAGAGAAAGAGAGAGAGAGAGAGAGAGAGGGAAAGAAGGTGAAAGGTGCTCGATGCAGTGACCCCAAAGTCACCGCATCCCATACCATACCATACCCTCTCATGTGTCCTGGGCGCTGATGCGTTAAAGCGTTGCCCCACACCCTTAACCCCTGGTTGCCCGACTGCCTCACTGCCTGTGCTCTGGGTACTTTCGCAGCGTTTGCATATTTTTCAATAAGAAAATATTCTCTGATGCACTTTATATGGCAATCTAAGAATGTCTGGCAAAATCAGTTTATGTTGGCTTACAAGCTTAAGCCGCACCATGCCCCTCCCCTCGCTCAAAGAAAACCTTTATTCTTTTTTTTCCTTTCATTTTCAAAAAGTCATTTTGAGTGACAGTCAAAGGAGCACATACACCACTTATACACACAAAATAAATAAAACTCTGGGCCAACATATCGTTGACTTTTAACGGAGAACGAGAGAAAGAGAGTAAGCTTAAGCCACAAGAAATTGATAATAAATTCAGTGTTTGTTTAGCTCTTCTTTCTTCTTTTTCATATAAATAATATTTAATTATTTGTTAAACATTAATTTAGCATTCTAAAGTACTTCCATTAAATAATTGTCACCAATGTTGACCTCGGCCAGCATACAAATTTTTAATTACAAGCAAATCTGTTGACTCCTTTGTGCAACCAAAACACATATAAAATGTTTCCAACAACTTTATTATTGCCATAAATAAGCAAAAGGTGGTGCAGCAGGGTTGCCACGGTGGGGTGTGGCGAGATAAAACACTGCGGATATTGGGCCACGTAATGCGATAAGAATTATATTTATAGGCGAAGCAAGTGCATTTAATAATGATATTTTCCGCCAACGAGCTGCAAAAAAAAAATGTATGGCAATAAAATTGCCGCACAGAGCAAAAAAAAAAAAAGAATAAACAGGGTTGCCAGGCTAAATTATGATGCAGTAAACTGTCTTTCACCTCCTGCACCCTCAATGTGTTTGTCGGGTTTTAATGTTTATTGCCCTAGAGCCACCTGATTAAGTTATTATAATTATATAACCACCACTTGTAGTTCTGTCTCATTTCCACTCACTCACTTGCTTGCTTGCTATCTCGCTCTGGCCCTTTGATTGCATTCCATTAATGGAGTGCATTCGGCGGCTGCTGGATAATATTTGTTAAAATTAATTGTTGCCAGAAGAATGAAAAATGTTTGCCACGCCAGAACACAATCGAACAATAACAACAACAAAAATGCTACAAATGGGAAACATTTTCTGTTTGAATGTGGCCAGATTTTTGCAAGCGAAAATCCCAAAGGAAAATGCAATGATTTATTTTTTAAAAGCTAACCATACTTGTGTGTGTGTGGGGCTTTATTTATTGTAAAAACAAAACTAAAGCCAGGCTAATAAACGTCCAACTAAAACCACTCTAATTTGCTAATTTAATCCAAGGTATTTACTAGTAATTTATTAATTAAAATAATACAGAGCAGAGCTCAAAATCAAAGTTAATCTTGTGAAGCACAGAAATATGACATTGTTTTTTTTTTGGGGGGGGGAGGGGGGCACAAGAAATACCTTGGCAACCTTAGCTTACTGTCTATCAATTTAATTCTCAATTATTTGAATTTTCATTCGCAAATGTTTCGGCCCGAACGAATATCTAACTAATTAATCAGGAAGGGCTTACTGCCGGCCATTGTTCCCGAAAACTGAACTTAATTAAGTTCCTTCTGACGTATTGAATGGCCACCGCACCAATTATCTGTACCAAATTTTAGGGTAGCAACAATGCACCTTAATCTGGCCAATATGTGTGCCTTTTATCTCGAGGATGCAAAAGCAGGATCGGCCTCTGAAAAGTACCTAATAAACATTGAAGCCCGTGGCCAAACTTCATATGGAAATTTTTTGGGAGAAGGTAGGTTGGTAGATTGGTGTTTTTCTTATTTGGCCATTGTTCTTGTCGCTGGGCGCCATATTTAAGCAATTTACTTTGCCATCGAGTGGCGGTGTGTGAATGATATGCAACGCAAACAATGCACACACACTCTCACTGGCAGGGTGGCTTCGGAAATTTATGCTGTAAGCGCCGCATGCAAATAATGTTAATTTAAATGCGAGTATCATCGTCAGTGGCAGCATCAGCAACAGCAACAGCAGCAGCAACCTGCAACACCAGCAGCATACTAACACCAACATATCGCACAACCACATTACGTATACGTACACACAAGTTGACAGTCAACAGAGAGAGAGAGAGAGAGAGAGATAGAGAGAAAGCGAGGGGGCAACATCGAATCCACAACGGACAGCCCCAGCTCAGGTCCTGTGCCTACGGAATGGATCCCGGGTCTTACGTAATTTGCCAAAGGATGAAAGGTTCTTTGCACAAGCACCGAAGACAGGTGAATGTTTGGCAGCGACGATGGTGAATTTACCAGGACACATTCGTGTGCATTTCGTATGCAATTGAGTTGCATTTTTTTTTTCTGTATTTCGACTTAAAATATATAGCCAGTAGAATATATCGATTTTATAGGGTTTGAGTTGCATTTTGGATTAAGTTTTTTTGTATTTTACTTTATTTAATTTGAAGAAAAGTAAAACTTTCTTGAAATAAGGTTAAGTTTATTTATAACACCTGTTTTGAAATATCTAAATAATATGATTCTAAGTCACAAATAAAATCATTTTTAAACTGAACTATGCATTCTTGTTTGAAATATTATTTCAATTTAATCAAAGGTAATGTAAGGTATTATTATTTAATAGATTTTCTATTTCAATTACAGATTTTTATATAATATATATTTATATAATAGTTTAAGGGAAATTTCGAGAGACCTTGAAACATTAAAGTCATACTTTTAAGTATATTTAATAAATTTATTTATTTATTTTAGACATCTAAAAAAATCATTGGTTTGTTTTTCTTCTGTTTGCACCTCTTTAATATTTTTTCTACATTTTCAAAAAGGGTATTGCCAACTAGACTCTTCTTCAAAATTGCAAATTCTAAATTGTTTTTTCGACTTTTAGCTGGCGGCATAGATTTTCATTGTGACCGTGTTGTTCGAAGCGCTTTTTGCTCGTTTATTTCAAAGTGCTTTAACCGTACTTGAACCAACAAACACGGCTACAGATAGAACGTAAATAAATGTGCTATATAAACCGATATATATAGGCTGTATATATACAATCTTTATACACATATATAAACATATATATGTGAATATATAAATGAATATATAAGCGGCAGACCAATTTAAAGCGCAATTAAGTTTTGCGGCATAGACGGGACAGAAGTCAGTGTTCAGTAATAAAGTGAAACGGCCATTTGCTGGTCACAGGTGAGTGAAAATCAGAGAGAGATGGGGAGAAAGATATATATCTAGAGAGAGAGAAAGAGATAGAGAGACAGAGCGAGACAGGTGTGGTTTCTCCATGTGTATGCACACGTATAGAGACCATTCCTCTTCCTGTCCACCATTGCGATTAAGCCGATAATGATGATGTTGATAACGCTGATAATGACGTTGATAACGACGATGTAGCGTTATTAATGCTTCATTATAACAGGTTGAGAAGGAGGGGGTCAACATGTCCATTCGCAGGCCCAAAGGATCTTAAGAGCAGCTAAGACCTTGGCCACATCCGGCGAAAAATAAAGCTCTAAATAAATTCACACACACAAGTTGGAAAATAAAACCTTAGGGTTAAAAATTAATTGAATTAATTAAGAAAATAAAAGCTGAGCAAGCAAATATAATATATATTTTTAACGCGTAATCATATATATTATTTGCTATTCTGCAAATTTAATTAGTAGGCGCCTTAGCCTTAATCAATCTAAGCAAAATCTGGCGAATCATCTTTCTGGCCCTGAAATGAAGAAAAGCCAATAAGGCCACAGGGGGGAAAAACTCCTGAAAGCCGAGCTAAGCTCAAATGAAACCTGGAGGAAAATGGGGGAAAATGGCAGGGCAGGGCACATGAAAAATTAATTATCTGCCAGTCAACAGAGCTCCAATGATGGAGTGGCAAACAAGGAGCAAAAATGTATAAGATATGGAAAAGAATTTGTCACTCGACTTGTTGAAAGATTAATAGATGTAATTAGGACTCTGATTCGAATGGCTTTGCTAATGATTAGCAGTTAAGTGCAGTTACTGCAGGCGTGTTGCAGGCATGTTGCAGGCGTGTTGCAGTTGCTGCAGGTGTTGCATGTCGTTGCGGTGACTCGCATGTCGCATGTTGGTGCTGGAGATGTAATCGCCATTGTTATTGTGTTGAGTATAATGTTGCAATTGTTATCGATATTGTTATATATACACACATACGCATATATATTTGTTCTCTATTGTTAAAACCCTAAAGTTGATAATGCTGTGTTGTTTTTATTTTTTGCTGTCTAAACATATTTTTTGTTTTAAGTTTGTTTAAGTTTTTTCTTATTAAAAATGTACACCTACTTAGCTTAATCTATATTCAAATAATTGCATTTGTCGATATTTTATATGACAATTTAAGAGTTTTAAAAACTCATAACTTAGCCAAAAATTGAATTAATTCAATTCTGAAAGCTGTTCTATGTTAGATTTTATTAAATTAATAAATCTGCATACTAAATTTAAAATTTAAAAAAATTAAAATTTTTCCAATATTTTTTCGACAATTTTAACGATGGAACCCCTTAAAAAAATTGAAAAAAATGAAAATTTTGTTTTTGCTGTCGGAGTTGTCTGAATCGATTCGGCTTTCGATGCTGATCAAGAATATATATAATTTATAGGGTCGGAAATGATTCCTTCACCCTGCAAGAGTATAAAAAAAACAAAATGAAATATATTCCATGTACATGTTCTATATTATTTGCCTTTTTCTCCATAATTTTATCTATAAATATTCTTCATTTATTATTTTGTTTTGCCACAAGTTTTCTGCTGTCCTGCTGTGAAATTCCTTTAACTTATTCAGGTTTCTTTTCTATATACATATATATATTTTCTTTTTTTTGGGATTTTATTTCTTGCCAGCCCAGTCAGGTGCAAAATATGTGGAAAACTCTTTGAAAATTGTCAAATAAACGACGAGCACACACAGAAAACCTTATGTATATGTGTTTTAGTTATTTTCTGGAATTCAGCCGCCCAGAAGAAATATTTTTTGGGGGAGTGAAGAGGGAAGAGGGAAGAGGGAACAGGCTCGCCAAAAATCCTTGAAGCGTTCCAGGAATGTCTGTGTTTTATGCATTTGTTACTTGTCATGTTCCTGGCAAGTGTCGGCCATCCCATTGTTGCTATAATTGTTGGTGTTGCTGCTGTTGCTGCTGGTGGCTGCCGTCCCACTTGGTTTGGCGGTCTGCGGTGCGATGGACAATCCCAAAAAGCCAAGGCCCAAAAGCCATGGCCAAAACCAAGCTGGGGCCAGCCTTGTTTGGTTTTCCTAGTCAAATTACCAAAAATAGCAAATGTGAATCGGGGCGGGACAAGAACATGAAGGCGAGCAGGCAGCAACAGCAACAGCAGCAACATCAGCAACAACAGCAACACCAGCAACATGACAGGCAATTCTCCGTCTTTTGGTCCCCCCCACCCCCTCCCCTTTTGGCCAAAACTGGGAAAGCGCTATGTGGCTAATTACTTTCGAAAGTCAAGTTATTAGCGTGATTACAAAGGCATTGCACATGAGCCAGCCAACATGCAGCAACAAGGAGCAACGGAAGCCAAAGGAAGAACAACAAGCAGGACGTGAAGATACACAGTGCGAAAAGAGAGTAGGGCAGAGAGGCAGTTAAGAGCAGTGTTAAGACAGTGGAATGCAACGAGATTAAGGGATTAATATTTGATTAAATATTTTGTAGTAAATCAAGAAAATAAATAAATGATAAAATAGTCAAATATAAATCAATAAAAGAAAGTAAATAATAATTCACATAACTATCTAGAATTTTATAAATTAATTTATGAAACTAGAACTTAACAAAATGTTATTCATAAGTTCATTAAATTAAACATAAGGCCTTAGCTAATTAATGTTTTATTTATTTAAATTAAATTAAATATAAAATCTAAGATGGATAGATTTTTAAATCATTTCGAAAAGCCTTTACAAGCAAAACCTTCTGTATAGTCGTTTGAAATAAAATAAATCCTTGCCTGCTTTCAGACACACTTTAAATCATTTCAAAGGATTTCACAAAAGAAAATAAACACTCAAAGTAAAAACAGTCACGTAAACAATAAAAAAGAAAAAAAATATCACCTTAAAATAATATTTAAACACCGCTGGAAGCTTTTATAAATCCCCTGCAAAAACTGTGCTCTCGTATAGCTAAAAAAAAATCAGCTTGGTCACAGTAAAAATAAATAAAATCAATACAAAATACTAAATATTTAAAAAATCTATAAAGGAATATATGCATTTTAATGGTAAAAATAAATACCTATAGAGATTTTTAATCCTGGTAACGTAACTCTCTCTCTCTCTCTCTCTTGGCTCTTTTGATTTCCACTTCTTTTGAGCCGCAATTCGTAGTAATTAACGATTCGTGGCCTAATTGCTAACGACCAGGATTGGTGGTGCCAAAAGGGAAAACAGGAGCAATGCCAAATATTTTCGCAATTTGAGGGACCACTGTGCAATGTCCTTGCAAGGCAGCGGCAATGGCAACATCAACAAGGCGCAAGCCTTACATGAAAATTAGCCAAGCGAAGGCAAATTGAAGGCAGGATGAGAAGCAGGATGAGGAGCAGGATAAGGATAACGAGGGGTAAAAGGATGTAGGGGCAAGTGTGGCTGGCGGTGCGCCCATGTGGTTGCTGTGGCAATTTTCGAGGAGGCTGTGCCTGTGCCTGTGTGTGTGTGTGTGTGTGGAGGACATAATAATAAAAATAATCATAAAAACAGGAAGCGGAACGCGAATTATTTTAATTTTTTTGGCTGCAACAAGGATGCTAAGGCAGGATAATTGCCGTTGGGTTATGGCTAATGCTGCTGCTGCATGCTGCATGCTGCATGCTGCATGCTGCATGTTGCTGCTGTAATTGTTGCAGCTAAATGCCGCCAGCAATCCGAAACCAACAACCTCATCATCATTACCAGTCACAGTCCCACTGATTTGATTTTCCAAATTTCACCGCTGTCTGTGACTAGCTTTCCCTGTTTCTTTTTTTCGGGCTATTTTTAATTTTCCCTTTTTTTCTGCACTATGCCTGTATTTGCATTTCTTTTTTCGCCGTGTGTGTGTTGGTCACATTTTAATTAGCGTGGAAATTAATTGCCACCAATTAAGAGAAATTTTCAAATGGACAAATTGATAATTACAGGGAATCACAGAGGTCACACGACCGGTGAGAGAGAGTGAGAAAGCACAACGAGAATTCGAATTGTTCAAGCGTAACTAAAATTTGTACAAAATGCTGAATAAAAAATTGGGAAAATGTAGGCAATTTTCCAGACACATATATATATATTTTAGTTCAATCTATGCAATAGTTCAATTGAATGTTTTTGCAGACAGCTAACAGCAAATACCTTTAGGTTTTGTTTTAATTCCCTGTCAATTTTATTAATTAAAGTTTTGACCTTACCCAAAGGTACAACTTTTCACAAACTAAACTAATTGCAAAAGCTAAAAAAAATATGGCTCCTTGCTCTTTCCATTTTCACTTTGTTTTTTTTTTTTTTTTTTGTAGTCAGTCATTAGCTTTAATTAGACAAGTTCCGCCCAACTATGTTCATAGTTGAGGCTTCTCCACAAGCTATTTTATTTTATTCTATTCTATTCTACTTGATTTTATTTTATCTTATTTTATTTTTTGTTATTTTATGTTGCTTTTGTTGTAATTAAATTAACACATTGTGCTTGTTAACAAACAACTTTTGGGCTTTGGTGCGTGTCCCGTAAGGGATTCCGTGTGGACGATAAAGTTTTTCTTTCAGCTAGCCCGGGGATTTTCTCTCCACCTCCCAACATTTTCCACCACACACACACACACAAATAGTTGTGTGTACTAAGAGGCAAGTGCAAGTCAATCAGGCAACATAATGAACTAATTGAAATAATTGCCAGGCTGCATAGTTAAAATGTATAAACAATGTCAGTAAACAAAAGGGGAGAGGAAGAGGAGAAGAAGAGAACAGCATGTGAGCATCATTCCTTTTTATCTCTTTCTCTCTGTCTTTAGGTGGGAATGTTAACAACGAAGTTTGGGATACACTTTTTGATATAAACTTTGGAATAAAGATAGTATTTTGTTTTAAAATATATATTATTAGCAGTCAGCTTTAAATTTCTTTCGTATTTTTTATAAATATTTATGTTGAAGCTTTTGAAATTATATATTTTTTTGGTGAGAGAAAATAAGAATTATTAATATAATTATGTATAAAGATTTCTTGTATTTGTATTACAATATTTTATATATTTTCTATTTGCATTGAACAGTTTTAATAGATTTTAACGATCTTTTCTTATTCTACTACTTGTATAATTTTAATTTTAAGATAAATATTCAACCCTAAATTATTGAAATTCCATACCTTGTAATAATTTATAAAATAATATATATATTGCAACCAACTTGCTGGGAAAACCTATATACCCTACCCTGCCTGAGAGTACTAACAACTTTCCATAGCATACTTTGCCGCCTTGCTAAGCTGCCAGAGCAGACAAACAACAACTTGGAAATTCATTTCATTTAAACGCTTTCCTTGGCCAAACTAACTGCGGATGGAGAGGGGCAAGCCAGGGGTGGCGGAAAAAGGGGGTCTCTTGCGAGCATTAAACTTATTCTCGCTGAGCGAAAGAGGTGGGCTTTGGGGTTAAAGGTGACTCCCCCAAAAAAGAGGAGCGGCGGATGGGGAGCAGCTTAGGCTAAGGAGACGTTGACGTTCAAGCCAAAAACGTTTCCAACCAAAAAAATAACTTTTTTCCAACCTCCTTTTAGTAAAGGAATGGCAAGGCCGTGGGGTGAGGGGGCTAGGGCGGTCACAGGTGTGGGGGAAGGGGTAGAGAAGGGTAGACGAAACTTTTCACAGCAATCTAACCGTTTATGCACTTGAAAACTCCCATGCACCTAGGTACAGTAAACACTCGGCGATGGGGAACTAATAGGAATTAGACCAAATAAGTTTGACTATAAATTAATAATAATTTTTATTTGCAATTACCCAAATTCAAGCTTCATATAGAAATAATAATAATAATAATAATAGAGAAAGAATAAGTATTAAAAATGTAAAGACAAAAGTATATTTAAAGCATATATTAGCCTTTTATATATTTAAGCACCTTGCCTAACTTCTATAAAAAATAATATATATAGGTAAAATAAGGAGATATAATTTAATATAATTTAAATAATGTAATTAATGTATAATACGAATTTTAAGATTATTTCATATACAATATTCTCTCACATATGTATATGTTGTTGTAGTCGCACTTATTATTTATTCACTGTAATACCTAACAAGCGAAACTAAGTTCGCAAAGATACATTAAGCACAGATTGACCGCTAAGCCACAGTCATCTCTCACAAAGTGAAAAATGTTTCCAGGAAAGAGTTATATGCAGACTTTGTTAGTAAGTAAATAAAATAAAATAAGTATTAAATTGTCTATAAAATATTATTGATTCTACTTTTTATATATTATTATAAAACCCCAAGCTGCTATGAATGATATGCTCATTTAACTAAAAGCTTAGACCCCTTAGTGTGTCCCCACCGTACTGCCTGAAAGCAAGGTAGCCAAAAGGCTGAAAGGTTGAGAGCCGAGGGGAGCCGAGGTCACGGCATGGGGCATGAAGGGGTCAAAGCGTTTGGGGCACTCAACCGTCAATACGTGATAAAAGTTTTGCTGCTGCTGCCGTTTCCGTTTCAGCCAAAAAAAAAAGAAATGAAAATAAAAAAAGGACGAGGAAAAGCATAGAGAAAGGAGACGGGGAAATACATAGAAACGAGCGCACAGAAATCCAGTAAAAATGCACTAAAATATTTGAAATGTGCGTGCAGGGAAATGCCCCCCGCTGAGAGCGTGGAGGAGCAGCTCCCCTTCCCCTCCTTCCCTTCCTTCCTGCTCCTGGCCCATTGAAACTTGTTAAAAGGTAATTGATACAAAATGACGCTGGAATTGAAGTTGAGCTCGAGTCCTGCCACATATGTCGATTGCCCCGCCCCCCCCCCCCATCCTGTAGCTATCTACCGCCTCCCCCCCCCCCTGCTGCCAAGTCAAGGAAAAGTTTCATTTGCTAGAATCGTACGTCCGCAGCAATTTTCTATTTAGCCAAAGAAAATTCCCACAGAACCATTTAAGGTTATCGATAAAAGAACAGAACAGAATAGTAGAGAAAAAGGGAGATACATATATCTATCTATATATATATATATCCTTTCGATATGTGGGCAAAGTCAAATTTAAAGCGGCGCAAACAATAGACAAACAAATGGTAGAAAAGCAAAGCCCAGAAGTTTTCCCTTGCCGAAAAAAATATGCATCATGCAAGGGACTGTCCGGAAAAGTTGGGGAAAAATAGCTAAAAGAGGGCGACTTTTGCTAATAAACAGAACTTGAAAAGTGGGAGGAAATTTTCATGGCAAATTGGTTTGGGCTGCGATTGGTTTGAGGGGGGGAAAATTGAATTGGAAAGAAAAAGGGGCGAAGGGAAAAGTAAATCAAAATGCACAAAACACTTGAAGAAATACAGAAGAAAATGCTCAAGAAAATGTAGAAATCAAGTTCTATTAAACAAATATCTGAAAAATAAATATATATATACCAAGCAAAGCTGAACAACTTTTTTAAATTTACTATTAATTATTTACCTTTAAGGCTCGGCTTTTTTTAAGTGTACTCCCTATCTCAGGTATACAAAAGAGTTATGGTTAAAAAAAAAATTAAAAATAGAAGAAAGCAGACATTCCGCCCGCTTTTCCGCCGCTGCTCAGACAACCGGAAGTCCTTTTCATGCCAATTTTTACGGAAGCGGCCATATTTGTGGTAGATAATCGGTTTGCGTCTCCTTCTCGTCAGCCACTATCCCCGCCTGTTTTACTCCCTCTATCTATCTCTTTCTCTTTCTCTGCTGACGCGGCTGTTGTTGTTATGGTTTGCCGGACGCGTTTGCTTCAGTGAACTTTGACCGCAGACGCTTTGCAAATGATCGAAAACGAAAGAAAAAAATAAACAGAAAAAAGGTCGAAGATGCCCCAATTTTATTTCTGCTGATGTATGGACAATATTATTTTCTTTTTTTTGTGTGATTTCCTTGCTTTTATTCCTTCTCTTCGTTTTTATATAGCTCAGAGAATCCTTAGAAAACCCTAAGCAAATATGTATATATGAATCAAATCAAAGTCCTTTTCCTTTTAATCGAATTAATTGCAATTTATCTGCCTAACAACGATGAGCCCTTTGTGAGTTTCCCTTCAAGTTTTGTTATGAAATTGAAATTGCACTTGAATGGTTTTCATTTTCGGCCTTGGGCTCAAGTCCGGAAAATAATTTTAGCAACAATAACAAAAACAACTCAGGCAAGTTTTTGGCCAGGAATTGGTTATTTTGGAGTTGAAGGAATCGAAGTGAGCCATCATCCACTTGACCTTTGACGGCAAGTCAGTCCAAGTGGCCATCAATCAATCCATTAAAATGATTCAGAACTTGATTCGCCTTCAATTAAATAAATTCGAGGATAAAAAGACAGCTGGAAAAGCGAACAATTTGCCTAAAAGTTGGCCATGGAAACGTATTAGAAGTTGTAGGAAAAAATTAGAGATAAAAGGAGATATTACAACACTTTTTAAGGGACTTCAATAATAATGTGATAAATTGCTAAAAATAAAGTTTATATTTTTTATTTTAAACATATTAACCAAATTTTTGAAGAGAAAGCATGACAAGCTTTTAATTTTAATAAATAAATAAATGAATAAAAAACTTAATGTTTTTTTATTGCAAATCATAGGAAATACTTTCAGTTAAAGTGCAACAAAAGTTCAAGGAACATTCACAGGCAAACTATTCAGCAAAGTCTGGCCACAGCCTCAAGCGCATTCCGCATACGCCCCGTAAGCCACACAGGTGCATCCCTTGAAGCACCACCACCACCATCACCACCGGTTTCCGTGCAAAGCCACATGGAAAGTAAATTGCATTTTATATTTTAATTCGCACATTTATGGTTTGGCATGCAAAGGAGCCCGCAGCAGCAGCAAAACAAAACTTGGCATAGGCAAATGGCGAATGGCAAAAAGAGTTAAAAGAAAGCGAAACGAAAACCCAAACGAGTCCTGGCTGAAATCCTCGAAAGCATACAGACAGGGAAAGCTGGGCAAACAGGCAGAATTATTATAGGAGTAATATGCACTTTATGTGCCACACACACACACAGAGAGAAAGAGAGAGAGCCACAGGTCGACGGAGTCCAGAACACTTGCCAGGCTCCGCCCGCTTTTCCGCCCCCATATAAAAAAAAGGTGAAAAACATAGAAAACTACAGCGGAAAACTAAACGAGGCAAAAGCCAAAACCAAAGCCAAGGGCGACGCAGGACTGGCAAGGATATGCACTTATGCAGCATATTGTGGAGTGCTTCTGGACAACCAGCACATACAGTTCCACCTTTTCTTGTGCCTGAGCGAGCATCAAGTGTGATCGAAACTGTTTATAATTAATGTTTTAATAAAAAATAAAATAATAAATTCATTCAGCAAAAGAAAGAAGAAGAAATTAAGAATAAGGGAATTAATTAATAACCGAATACAATACTTTTAAATTAATAAATTTAATACAAAATTCGTTCAGCTAGAGACTGGCTATGGAGCCTAAATAAATACTTTCTGAATAATATTACCAAATATTAAATTAAATTAGATTTGTTATATAAATATTTATTTAGTTTATAGTTTATATATTCAGTTCCTTTTTTGTTTATTTACTTATTTATTTATTCTTTCTTTTAGTTATTAATTTATATTAAAACCCATTTAAAAACCTCACTGCCTGCCTCACGTTTTGCTGACAGTTACACAAACTTAGAGCTGGTCACATGCTACCTTATCCTTAAAGTCTGGCCACACTATATGCTAGTAGTCCTTCCCCTTCCGGTCTCTAGCTTTCGTTGGCAAACACCAAAAAAAGGAAGACAACGAGGGGAAACCAGTCAGACGTGGCTTAACTTTAACAGTTGTGTTTTTGCTGCTTCTGCAAGTAAATTTGCATGTGTAACGGTCAGTCGTCAGCTGTAGCATGCCGCAAACGCCACACCCCCGCCATCCCCCTTTCGTTCAGCCCTCGGAAAAGCCAGAACAGCTGACAGACCCTGTGTGAAAAATGTAATTTCAACGTTATCCTGACGTAATGCCAACGTTATCTGCTTGCACACGCCTCTCGAATGGGACAGAGAAAGAGAGAGAGAGGGTGAGAGAGAGAGAGGGGGATTTATTGTAAGAGAGAGAGAAAGCACAGGTTATGCATATGTTGTTGCTACTTTGTTCGTGTTTGCGTGTGTGGGTGTGTGTGCACAGACAAAAAATGTTATCAAATATCAATTCAACATGCAAAACATTCTATTTTTTTCAAGATTTTTCCGCAATCCGCTATTTTTCATGCCCACTTTTTATGTGAATTGACATTCACAGCTCAAAGCATTGGTGTAAATTTAATTAAATATTAATTTCAAAGGTGCCTATAACGCTAAGAACTTTATGCCGCCATATTACACAGAAATAGCGAAAAAAAATACGATACATATGTATGTATAATTAATGTGTATTAATGCTTTATATATATTCGAAATGATTTAAATGAGTGGGGATAATCAATTTACAATATTGCACATTGTATCGATAATTCTTTGGAGGCTTAAACATAAATATTTAATATTCAATTAACAATTTGGGGATTATTATGAGGAATAAAATTATATATGCATATAAATATATGTATGTATTTGCTATGGCTTCTTAATATGCACCAAAAACAAAATAATATTTGCTTAGATCATGCATATTTTAGAGCAGTGCACACACTTGTTTTACACTTTATGCTGTTAACTCTGTCACACACTCTCTCTCTCTCGCTCTGTCTCTGTCTCACTCTCACTCTAACTCTCCATCTCTGTCTATCACATTGTTGGCAACAAATTTTGGTTTATATTTATTGCATAAATTTTGATGGTCATAAAATGGAATTTGCCATAGACAAAATTGTTTTGAATTTTAATTTACTTGTCAGAGGCTACAGGACAACAGCTAACAGCAAACAGCAAACAACGAAAAACAGCAGACAGGATAGCAGACGGGCAACAAAAGCAGCTGTTGCGGAAGGAGGACACTGGTTGGGCAGGTGCAAAAGGCGCCTGTTGGCTGTAATAATATTCGAAATGGATTTCCGACTGTCAAAATGGGATTCGCCACAAAGTAGGCAATGATTTTCGGCCTGCATATACATATATCCTGGCCATATTAATTGGCAATTGTGTTAATGCAACAGGATCTAGGACAACAGTATCCAGCACACCCAAGAAATACATTTTAATCTTTAGTCCAAAGTCTACGTTCTGTATAAATTGCATTTTGATTTCAGTTCAAATAAATGGCAAACGTAAAGCAAAACCAAAGCAAGTGACAGGAACAGACAAAGAAGGATGAAACGTAGCAAGAGAGAGAGACAGAGATAGAGGTAAGGTACAGCAAAAGGACATCCTCCGGTCGGAAATACTTGGAAAATGTTTTCGGTAAAAGTTTAAAGGGAATCACATTCGAGAAACTAAATATAAATATGCAATGAATTTGAGCAATTACGGCAAATTGGCAGAAACACAAAAGGAAAAACACAAAAATCAAGACTGGAAAGAATACTTTTCTTTCTTTCCTTTTTCCTTTTAAATAAAAGGATGCTAAAAGGACCAAAAGGAAAACTAGTAAAAGAAAATGTTAGATGTACAAGTAATATTGTTAATGTTAAAATTCAAGAAGGCTAAATAAAACGTTACTAAAATAGAATTAAATAGTTTTTCGAATAATACAATTAAATATAGTAAATATAAGTAATAATTTCTCAGAAAATAACAATCTTTACAAATTACTTAAATAAATTAACAAGTGTTATCCTAGTTAGTTTATTTACCCAAATTGATGGATGGCTCAAACCCTTTTATTTTTTTTTGAGGGGATGGAGTTGGAGCCAAATCAATTTCCGCTGGGTAAACACTTCTTTCCATCTAATCTATTCTGTTGTTTTTGTGTTTCTTTTTTTTTTTTTTGGGTCAATTCAATTTGTAGTTTATTTATATGTTACATCTTGGACAGCGGCGAAGCACAGACATCCTGCTCCACATCCTTTTCATCAAAGCAAAAGGCAGCCTTGTTTCCTGTTGACTTTGACAAGCTATCGATGGCGGACAAATCACTTGAGTTTTCTTCCGTTTTGTTTTTCTATCGGAAATGGTAACTGGCGTTAAAGTCAAACGAAGTCAACCCTAAACAATTTTTTAACTCAAGTAATTTTTACCAAGAGAAACAAAGAACAAACAAAGGAAACTAACGAAGAAAATTAAAGAAAACCAAAGTCAAAACAAGAGAGAACAATTTTTTATCCTTGAGTGAATTTTACCTAACCAATAAATTTTTCACATGACAAAGATAATTTATAATAATTTCCACATACCTTTCAAAACCCATAAATGCTTACTAATAAATATATTCCCTCAGCTGTAAATAGTTTGGTGATGTAATTATATTTTTACCTGCAAAGAAAAGGATTCATTTTGGTTAGCATATTTTTGGTTTAATTATACAGAAATATGCCAGTAATTAAAATCTAGGTCTACGGATTAATAATTGGCAGCAAACAGTGCATTCAGCCGTTTCTCTAGGTTTTTGTCTCGACCTGACTTCTTGCATAATTGTAATTATTTTGCAATGGAAATCACAGTCAAATCTTTGATTTTCCAAACTCAATATTTCCCATGGCCAGTGGGAATCCAAGGGATTGAGGAGAGCCGAGGTCTGAGTTACTGCAAGTATTGTCATACAATTTATGGTTCAACTTTTATGTTTCACTGTTGCTCTACCATTGTAAAGGAAATGTCCACAGAAATGTGGTTACAGTGAAGTGTGGCAAGGGACAAACCTAGGGTATAATACATATAATAACATAATAATGTATTAAATAAATATAAATACTATAGCAATATCAGTGAAAATAATCTTATTGTTAAGAACACAAATATATAAAAGACATTATTTTAACAAAAATGTAAAACATAGAAAATAGATCATTTATAGCAAATAAATATATTTAATTTATTATAATTTTATTTGTTATTGCAAACAGCTAGAACAAATAGAAATACTCCTTGAATTGTTGAAGAACAATAAAAAAGAACACATATAACAGACAAGCTTTTATCGAAACTATCGTTAATGTAATCGATCCTGTTAATTTATTTCAATAAAATAAAGTTTTCCATTAAGTAAAGTAATTAAATTATTTTAAAACCACCAACTTATCTATAATTTAAATAAGTAACTCCTATAGTGTATGCACTGTACATCTATTCAAGTCAAACAGTTCACCTGACCGTGTGACCACTGTACCCACATGGACATTTGTCTGGGACTAAAAAGGCGCGCTTCGCTGCACTTGAAATGAAGTTGTCTGTGTGTGTGGCCGTGTCTGTTTCTGGCTGTCTGTGTGTGTGTGTTTGTGTGTGTGCGTCTGGTTAACGGTGTGTGCGTGTCCTTTGTGCAATATCTTCATGGCGCTCATGGCCTGGTTTCTGCAAGTGTGTGTGTGGGGGGGAGTGTGTCTGTGCTTGTGCTTTGAGCTGTATTAAATATTTTTCTGCTCGCATTCAAAGCAATTGCGAACTGCTTTTCATTTGCAGTCACCGTACTGCACACACACACTAGTCCTGGTCCTGCTTTTGCTCCTGCTTGTGTCTCTGTGTGTGTGCGTCTGCAACTAATCTCATAAATCCCAAAGGTAAATACACACAAACAGGGAAAAACGTTTAAAAAGAATGGCTCAAAACTTTTCTTCTCGTCATGTATGTGTGCGTGTCTGTCTGTGTCTGCGCGTGTGTGTCACATGGTTTTCCGCCTGGCTGTCACTTTATATATAAATAAATATAGCTAGAAGTTTTATTTTTTGCCCCCTTTTTATATTGTATATATATATAGTATTCAACATTTCCTTTACATTTTCAGGCCCCAAAGTGGAAATGCATTTTATTTCCATTTAATTTGCGGTCGTCTGCAGCGAACTGCAACTAAAATGTCCTGACTTCGGACATATCCTTGAGCCCAAAAAATGTAGAGTATGCCACACCAGAGAGAGGGGGGGAGAGGAAGATGGAGAATCTCTAGGGAATGCACGGAAGCTCACACAGAAATCCATATAAATGCTTAATATTAGATGCAAATATTCAGCCAACACAATCCACCAGGGACTATTCAAATCGATTCAGTTTGGATTTTGAGTTCGAGTTTGAGTTTTCTTTCACTTTTAAGCAAATAATCGAATAATTTTCGACTCCATAAACCGAATGGCCCCAAGGGGACTTTGGCCAAATATATGCATAAAACGAACTATATATATATATATATGTATATGAAGGCAAGCAGTCATTTTCTGTGGTCATAATTGTCTGGGGATTGCAGATGTTTAAGTTATACAAAAAGCAGGCCAAAAGCTTAGGCTTAGTCCCGGGTCATCCAAATGATTTATAATATTTACCATGGTGCAAGCTGTGACTCTTGTCCAATTTATCGATTTAATTATAAGGAAATATGAATTTATTGGGCCTTAAGCACATACTCGAAATGTTTTGCATGGCAATACGACATTGCCATCCAGAAAGTATGCTACATAATGCATTTAATCGGAAACATGATACTTGAGTGTTAAGAATTTACTATTTATTTAAGATATATATAATCAAAAAACAAAAACATCCTCATGAGAAAAAAACAATAGCTGAACAAATTCTTTATCAGCAACCTTTTTATGTCTTTAAGGCCCTTGAATTTTATTACTTGCTTTTTGCTTTTGCCTTGGCAGCAAATAGGAAATCAACAATCAGGTAAGTTTTCCCCCTTTTTATTTTTCAATTTAATTTTATTTTTCTACTCCATTTGTTTTCCAACCCATTTTCGTTTGAACGACATTGGGCAAGTGTTTGCTTGTGTGGGTTTTGGGCATCGATGCTTAGTGTTGGCCAATGTCAATATTGCCACCCACTCCGCCCACCTTTACACCTCCTTTGACAGTGTGTGTGTGTGTGTGTGTGTGTGTGTGTGAGTGCCACTTATTTGCTGAGTGACACACAAATTCGTTTCGGCGACAAACGCTTCGACTTTGACTGGGCCAAAAGTTATTGAGACTCGTTGGGCGTTGGATGGGTCGGTCTTAGGGTAAGGAATGTACATATATATATAAATATAAATATTGTAGGAAACCTGAGAGTTATTTCGCATTCAATCAAATTATCGGGATGTATATCAGGCTATCGATAGAAGTTGTAATAATATACTTTTGATATATTTTAGATAAATAACGATATATTCAGGGAACTTTAATATGGGATTTAAGTTTGGAATAAAGAAAGAGCGAATTCTACCACAGATTTCTTTTATAATCAAATTATAGAACCATTAAACAAGGTATAAAAATATATCAATTAAATATAAAACGATTAAAAACAATTAAAAACAAGGTAAATATATTGCTATGATCAAAATCGGTATATAAGAGATAGTTATTTTATATCGTTTAAAATATTCAGAGTTATTCCTATTATCGCTAGAATATTGATACTTTTTCGATATATTAATATTTATCGAATCATATAACAAACTATTTAAATATATATATATATATATATATATATATATATATATATATATATATATATATATATATAAATATATATCGAATATAATGTTATGATATGTAAAATTTAATAGCTAAAAGTAAATATTGATATTAACAAATTCGACTTAAAATACAGTGTTCCTTCCTATTGATATGGATATATTCTTTATCCCAACTATATTGATACTTCGATATATGCATTTGGGCCATCTCAAGTCGCTTTTTTTCGATTCAGAGCTGAGCTGGTGAGTGGCTCCCAAGGATGTTTGAGTGGTTAAGCTGCTTGGGGGTCCTCACATATCCCCAAGGGTTGCCTACCCTACCCCTCCCCCTTTCTCACAGTCCGTGTCCTGAAAAGTGGTCAAGAGCGTTGTCCATTCAGCGTTCACTTTGTTGTACCGCCCCCTCCTCCTCCCCCCCCCACGCTTTATCTGCTCCTTTCGCAGCTCCTTCGTGCTCATCCTGTCATGTTCTTCGTGTGTATTTTTGTGCAATTTTTATGCGATACTAAATTTTGGGTGTGTATGTGTCCGCGTCAGAGTCTGTGTCAGCGACTGTGTGTTGCGGAAAAGGGAATCTGCAATGTGCAGCGTCATTTGATGGTCGAATAGATTTTCTCCTTTCTCTAGTTTTTTTTTTTTCTTTTCGGAAGGACCAAGGAAATGCGATATCGGGATTTAGTCCAAGTGCCAAGCGATCCGAAATATTTTCACAGACCTGGCAGATTCAAGTGAAGAAAAGATACCAAAGATGCTGACCTGATGCAGTTTTCTTCTCTTTTTTTAGCTTGAAAATTACGCAGCAAGTTGGTAAAAGTCAAGTCAGAATAACTAATAATTTCATTTTTAAAGGGAAATCACAAAGAATGAACTGTGAGGGATAACCTTACAGATAACATAAAACTTTGTTATTGTAGGCATTTATGCTCATTTATTTTTTCCCGGGACATGTTTTTGAAGTGCACAAAAAAAAAAACCGTATCCCTGATGGCCGTAATGGGACTTGCTGTGAACTACGAACTGTTCATACTGCTTGGGGGCGAGCTCCTTTTGACCCCGTGACACCAGAGTTGCTCCTTTTTTTTGGCTCTTAGCTCATGCCCTTTGTGCAGATTTCTATTTAGATTTTTTGTTTAGTTTTTTTTTTCTTTTTATTTTGTATATTATACACACACACACATGAGCAGGGGTCTTGCGTCGTCCGCCTCTCACTCACTCGCACACATCATAAATATGCTTGCCCAAAAGTACCGTTTTGTCACTCCTGTTTCCAAGCCCGCCCTCGTCCTTGTTGTCCTTGCATAGAAATTACTTTTACCAGAGGGGGAAATGGGATTTTGTTGCCATATTCTTGCCATATTTGTTATTGTTGTTGCAACACTGCGGCGATTATGCGACGCCAAAGCAATTTTTTGGTAAGACAGAGATAGAGTATATATAAAGAGGGAGAACGAGCATATAACGATAGAGAAAGAGAGAGACAGAGAGAGAGAGAGAAAGGGAGGGCAAAGAGAGAGAGAGAGGGATAGATGGAGACTTCAATTTTGGTTGTAATTTGTAATTAAGACAAAAACAAATCCTCAAGACCTGTTGATCTTTTAAGCAGTATTTTCTGTTTTATTTGTATTTAAAATAACTGTAAAGTAGTATATTTTTATAAATTTATCTTTGAATCAAGTTTTCCTTCAATTTGACAATTTTTTTCTTCACCATTTTCCCACAATTCCCACACTCTCACCTTCGCTTTGCACAAAAATTGCATATGCAGCACACGTTGCGTATGCGTGATGTCAGCAATGATTAATTAATGAAACAAACAAACAAATGCGTAAATAAAACGAAAAAAGAGAGAGAGGGATATAAAGAGATAAAGCGAGACAGACATAGAGAATAATCATTAAGAGTAAAACAATTAATTGCTAAGAGGCGAAAAATAAGGAAAAATTCAGCAAAATTTGATTTTAATTTCGTATTCACGCATCGCTTAGTTATAAAATCCATTAAGTACAGTGAACTATGGATAAAGGGCTGTCAGTAGTCACAGTATCTACTGTGATCGAAACTAATTAGCTGAGCTCACAGGAAAATGTATAGATTTTCCTACCGTTTTTTTTTTTTTTGTGCTGGCCCTGGGGGGTAGTTTTAATGGCTGCCCACAAATTGAATAATTGCATGAGTTACATACAAGCGAAAGAAAAACACCCAAAAGCTTGTTACATTTCCCACGCTTCTTGCAAGAAAAACGGCGACAAAAGTAACAACAAAAAAGAATAAGACAAAAAAAAAACAGAGGAAAAAAGAAAACTTCAGGGGGAAAAAGGGGGACTTGCACACATTCAAACAAAATCATGATAATTGAATCAAATTGCATGTCAACAGTGGATTAGCAAGGCGAATGAAAGAGTCGGCGAAGGCAGCTGAGAGAAAGAGAAAGAGTGTTAGCTAGAGAGAGACAGAGAGAGTGAGGGAACTAGTGAGGGAGAGAGCGAGAGAAATTGTGGGAGAGAGAGAGAGAGGAGAAATTGGAGGGAAAAATTATATAAAAATTGCATTGAAATGATTATTTGAGAAAGCAACAGAGAAATTGCTACGACTACCGCAACTTGTCCTTGTTCCCACGCAGCCACACTTTAGTATAAATTAATAAGATTTACTTTAAATATAAATATATTCGAGATGAGAAGCTTGCGATAGTTAGGCTTATAAAGGTTTTAATCATTTAAGTAAATTTAAATACATCTATATTTCAATGATAATAGCAAGCCATTTTAATTGTACATTTATTTCGCTATCGAATGATAGTTTTCTAAAATGTGCAATAATCAATAAATAGAAAAGTATTAAATGAAATATTTCCCAAAATTTGAATAATAGTCTAACTCTAGTATTTATTTAATAAATTTATAATTGATAGTTTTTGCTGAATAATTACATAAATATTCCACTCTTAAAATAATTAAGTACTAAACAAATATTTAAATAAATTCTATAAAAGTCTATCGATTATTATCGATGTTTTTCCAGCTCCAGTATTCATATATAAATATATAATTATACACACCAAAAGAAACTCGTTTCACAACAGAGCCAAAGGATGAAACTCTTGCCAGAGAAACCCCTAGAGAAACCCTAGAGAAATGAGTGGAGCAGTGGCAGAGTCCAGAGCAAAGGGGGATATATGGAATTTAATGTGGTAAAAAAGGGGGTTAAAGTGCTAGTAAATGCTCCTAGAGAGGCAGATAGAGTGGGTTAACCCATGTCCTGATGAGGCACACTTTTGTTACTCCTGCTTATCCCTCTTCCGCTCCCACCCATTCTCCATTTTCTCTTAAAAACAATGAACTGCAAATTGTGCGCAAATTACATAAAAAAGTAAAAATAAAAAGAGAGAGAGTGAGATGGGGGCCAGTGAAAATAAAGAATAAATAAACAAGCAAACAAAAGGGCAACCAAGGAAAACCAAATAAAGAGCGCTGAAAGACCGGGCCAGAATGAGTCAGCGAGCACCAGCAGTGGGGTTAAGAGTGGGGGCACATGGGGGTTAAGTGTGCCAAAAGAAGTACATTTCGCATAATGTGGTGCCACATGGCGTATGCTTCATATCAGCCGAAGGCTGCCAAGGAATCAACATGAGAGTGAATGGACAATGAAAATAATTTTCCCAGGATCAATACCACCGAGAACAGGAAATAAAAAGGGGGGAAATGCAATTAAACAATAATAATAATAAAACAACAAAAAAAAATACACATCAAGGAAAAATACCCTTAAAAATGCATTAATAATAAATAATTAAATGAAACAATAAAACCAAGAGAGGAAATTGACTTCGGTAAGCCGAAGTTTATATAACTTTGCAGTTTGAAATTTAATTATAGGATTAAATGGAATATTTATCATTAACAAGATTTAAATATTCCCATTTATTGAATCGCTGTTTTTTTATTGTTATATGAACATATTTTTATGAGAAAATCAAAGTTTAGAAATTTATAACTCAGCCAAAAAAGCATCAATTTTAAATCGAAAAGCTGTCCCATGTTCAATTTTTTAAGGTTTTTAACTTTGCGAGCTCGATAGAAAATTTTTAAAAATTAATATTTTTTGGATTTTTTTTTACAATTTTAATGATGTGACCCCTTAAAAAAATTGAAAAAATTAAAAATTGCTTTTTTTCTGTCTAAGATGGCTAGATCGTTTCAGTTTTTTATGCTGATCAAGAATATATATGATTTATAGGGTCGAAAATGACTCCTTCACATATTAAAATTATAATACCGTTTGCTAGATTCTTGAAATCGATATTTTTATATAATACTTTTTTGTTTGACAAATCATAGTTTTAAAAACCTATAACTAATCCAAAAATGCATTAATTTTAATTCGGAAAGCTGTCCTATGTTAGTTTTTAGGAGCTGCATATGATTTATAGGGTTGGAAATGACTCCTTCACATCGTTTTAAGCTCTTGACTAAAATTAGAATACCCTTGCAAGGGTATAAAAATAAATAAATTCTTTAAACAACAATTATGCACAAGTAAATACCAATAACTAAATACCTTACAAAATTATCAAAAAAATATAATACAAGCTTTAATAATAATTATTTTAGCTACCTTCTTTGTAAATACATCAAAAACCTATTTGCTTATTGATCAATCAGTAAAGTAAAATATGAAATAAATTAATAATGAAACTGTAGCAAAGTGCTTCTCTTTCGTTCAACATTTAATCTTTAATCTTTCTTTAATCTGAGTTTTCTTTGTGCGGCTAAATCTGTTATTGGTGAAAAGCTTTTAGCACCCTTTAAATTTTAATCGATTCCCAGGCAGGCACTCCACACTCCACTTTGCACTTTGCCGGGCAAAGAGAAACCGCTTCTCGAGACATTGAGCAAATATTGAAACATAAATTTCAATTTGTGTTATACATATATGTTATGTATATATATTTCCCTTTTCTGCTACTGAACTGCGATGTTTGTTTATTACTTGAGCATATCAATTTTGTCGGTGAAAGATTAAATAATCAAGCTAAGCCCCCCCATCTCACCCCCTCCGACTGTCCATGAAAGAAGTGCATTGGCATATTAAGCGTCTCCCGTCTGCAGGGCACAAAACTCAAAACTGAAACTCAAACAGAAACAGAAAACAGAAAACAGCAACAAAACAGGCCAACGTGTGCACATTTTATTTTATTTTCATTTATTTTTATGATTTTCATGTCTGAAAGTTTCCTTTCAACAACGAGACTGTGCGAGACTGCAAACAACGGCAAAGAGGCAAAAGTTTCAATTTCTGCAATTGTTAAATTTTTGCACGCACGAGAAATAAAGATGAACGAACACACCCATGCATCGAGGGTCTCTCTCTCTCTGCCCCTCTGGCACATGCAACAATAATGTGAATGACCAGGGGACCAGGGACTACTCCTCACAGACCCGGCGACTCTTCACAGTGAAGACCCGAGCTCCAAGAGTTAGTTGCCTGCCACATTGACAATGCGACTCGGAGACGAGAAATGCCGAGGCGCCAACACACACGCTCGAAATTGCACAAAACCCAGCACAGTGGGATGAAGTTGAAGGAAAATGTTGTGAAAAATATTTAAAAACTGGATTTTTATACATTTCTTTATATATAGAAAATATAATAAAAGAATATGCCCCTGTCTAGCATTAACTAAACTTAAATATTAAAAGATAAGTAAAGGAGAGGTTTTTATACATTTACATTAAAATATTTGATGTCTTTATATTATATATATATACAGTTCTAGTTCTTACAAAGTGATAATTACGGTCTCTTAGAAGGGAGAGAGTTGCAATATTTTTAAAAACATCACCATCTTCTCAGAAAAAATGTATACTTTTTACAATTTTAAATAGTTTATAAAGAAATGTATAATAAACTAAAATAATGAAATCAAATACTTCTAGGGAAGAACTGTATGTAAGAACGTATACAAATAGTAATAAAAAATGTATAAAAAGAAAACAAAAGATTCAACGAAAGAAAAAGGTTTAGGTACTTTACAAATATTCGAAATGTAAATATTCCATAGTAATAAAAATTATAAATACAACAAATATATGTAAAATAAGAAATATTGCTTTATATACAAAGAAAGTACTTAAAACCTTTTAAATTTAAAGAAGGAAATATAATAATAAAACAGTTTCTAAAAAGGAGAAGCTTTCCCTAGATTTAAAGTTATCAAATCTTCAGAGAATATAATCTACTTTCCATTATAATACTATTTATTAATAAAACATTTCATGAAATAAAAATAATATAATTTAATATACACGAATAAATGTATATATATTTAAAACCCTTAAATTAAAAAATCTAAAGAAAGAATCCCAAGCAAGTCTTGTCATAAATTAAGACCGAACAAATACACCCCGTAGCACTGTAACCGGTGTTTTGGTCATTATTATACAGATACATATATATACATCTTTTTATTATAACCTGGCTCAATGGCAGCCAGTTGCATTGGCCATTGGTCTTTGGCCCGTTTGTACGTGCTAGAAATGCGACAATGTCGTCGAGCTTGCTCCGGTTCAATTTGAGTTTGCTGGGCACGTCTAATTAAATCAGCATCACCTCATCGCCTGAGGTCGATCGGGGGACAAGCGATCGATGCGATCGATGAGATCGATGTGATCATTCAAGTTTAAATTCAATTATTTCAATAAGCAGCAGCCAAAGTGTCAAACTTTGAATGTCTTGTCCCAAAAACGATATTCAATTGAGGATAAATGCGACAAGTATATTATGAGTATACATTGTACTTGTTTTCGATCAAGGTTAGTAAGAAGAGTTCAATTCCAATCAATTTAATTAGTTCTTAAGCATAAAACACAATTTCAATTTAAAATTTATAAAAGATGATGATTTATGTTACCACTAAAGATCTTAAGTCTCTAGCTTATTTTCTTATAAAAGCTAGACTTTAATATCAATTACCTTGATCACTCTTCATGACTTTCAATTAATACGTTTTAATAATATATATTTATAACAAATGGCACCTTTTCAAATCGCTCAAATCAAAAGGTAATTGAGTTTTCCACCATTTTCTTCTCCTCCCTATTTTTCCGTGACACAGTTTCTCCTGAATTCATTATCAGTTTCCAACTGGTTTTTTTGTGTCGCCATCTCTTGCATTTTTCCCCCTTTCTTTCTGCGTATCAATTATGAGTCTTTGACTTTGGCTTTAAATTAAAACCGAGAGAAAAGGCAACAATTTCCGCTGGAAAAACAAGTTTTTCTTGTGACTCCTTGAGCTGGTTTTTCTGTTGTTATCGTTGTTGTTTTTTAAGCGCAAACGGATGATGCCCCTTCCTGTCTTAATTTGCATAACCAGCCATTGCGGGCCATCTATTTAGTTAACCTCCTCCTGTTTGAAGAAAATGGACAAATCAATTTGCTTGACACACACACCACTCACCCGTCACACACACCACACACACCCGTCACACACAAACGAAATCGAATTGAGTGTTGATTTATTGGCCATGATCTGATTTTGAACAAACAAGAAAACCCATTTAGCGACATGTCCAGGAATAAATAAACCAACACACATACATTCCGAGCGAAAGAGAGAGAGAGAGAGAGAGTCCGAGTCCGAGAAAGAGACAGTCCGAGGCGGTGGAGGAAAGAGAGGGAACTATGTCAAATGGCGCACATAAATCTAATTGAATTAGCGCACGGAAATCAAATCAGAAAGCTGGGTGCCATGCGACCCAAAAAATTGACACTTCACATCGAAAGATGTGTATAGGAATATATATACATAAAATAGTGTGAAGTATAGAACGAGTTGAATGAACTGCGATCGTTGACTCCTTTGCTTAAAAATACAAAATACATTTATTATATATATGTATATGTTTATGCACCACAAGCATATGCAATATTGGTCAACCCGAAACGAGACTTTGATAAATTCGATATGTGGACAGAGATGAATGATTTGCCAAGGATGCCCCTCTTTATCCAAGAAAATATCCCATAAATATTTACCACAACTTTTACTTTAAGAAAAATAAAACAACTTGTGCAAGCTTGAACTTCAAATTAAGTTCTGACTTTGACTTTCACGCTGAAGGCAACTCAATTTAAGCCTCCAATTAAATCGTTCAATTGCTCATAAAACATTTGACTGCACAAAACAGTGGGCCACAAAACTCATTCAAGTGGTTAAAAAAAAGTAAGCTGTGAAATTATTTATTAAGTAAAAGTTGAAATTTGTAGAGGAAAATCAAGAAATGTTTATGTTACAAAGTCCTTGCTCTCAGCTAAATGTCACATTAACACTGCTTAGCATGGCACGTGTCTGACAAGAGAAGCTTCTTCAACTATCCATCAAAAAGCGACCGAGAAAACCCCCTGGAAAAACCACCCAAAGAACCGTCCTGGAAAAACCACCCAAAGAACCCCCCCGGAAAATCATTTGAAGAACCTCCCAAAAAACACCCATCTTTCTCTCACATCAGTCTCACACACACACACACAGCCCCTCCTCTCTCCCCCCTCTTTTGCGTAGACAAATGCTAATAGCATGGCAAATTTAATTTTCACACTCACTTTGTGTGTGTGTGCGAGTGTGTGTTGGAAATGATTTTGGCTGCTGCTGCTGCTGCTGCTTCTTCGCTTTTGGCTGCGGCTTTAATTGAATTTGCCGAGTTTTTGTTTTCCTGTTTTATTAGTTACAATTTTTGCGCTCAATTATGCGAACGTTAATTCCATTTTTGGGAAACCCACAGGCCAAAGTCAGTAAATTCAATTTACAAAACGGAATATGTAGCCAATGAAATAATTATAAATGTAACTAAAAGGTTGTTGCTTTTAACTAATTACAAAATTATAGTACAAGTTTGTATCTTTGTATATTATATTTATTTATATTTTATTTAATGAAAATATAAATATTAAACCAATAAATTTATTTAAAATTGAGCAAAGAGGTTGTACTTTAAAATGATTACAAATTTAACTAAAAGAGTCACGAATAAAGGTACCTATTATTTATTACTTTCTTGCCAAAAAATTTTTATATTTTATTTAATGAGAAATTTAATAATACAAATATAAAAGGGTTTTGTATTAAGGTATAATTTCTGTAAACTATTACTACCTTAAATTATATTACATACAAGTTGATAGAAATATTAAATATATCCCTGAAAATATTTACTCTTTATATTTTCCTTTAAACAATTTATAAATTGATCTCATTTAGGGAACTTTTTTGCATTTTTTTTTTATAAAATTTATAAACTTTTATCATTTAGGGAATTCCTATTATTTCCTCCTTATAAAATATATAACCTTTTCTCACTTAGGGAATACAACCTGTACCTGTAGTATACCTTTGCTTTATGCTTTTCTAGTTTTTGCTGTTGCTTCTTTGCTTGTTGTTCCTATCTCTCGGATTCTGTTTTTGTTTTTTGGCGCGAATTTTTGCGTTTTGCTGTAAGCGCCATTTAAGCCGACGGCAGCTGTCAGCCCGCTCTCGCCCCCTCTCACTCTCGCACTCTCTATCTATCTCTCTCTCTCTATGTGAGCTAGTGTGTGTTCGGTTTTATCTATTCATGTATGCATGCGAACCCGAGTGTGTGTGTGTGTGTAGCGGCGCTTTTAATCGCTGGCCGGCAACAGAAACAAAGGAAAAAAAAAAAGGAAAAAAGGAAAATAGGAAAACAGGAAAAATGGAAAAATTGGAGTAGAAACAGCAAACTAACATTGCATATTGTCCAATACACAACCCCTTTTATGACCCCCAAACTCCGTTTTTGCCATCCTTTTAGTATTTCGCACTCTTGAAATCTCTTATCTTTTTTTTTGTTTTTACTCCCTCAAGTTCGGCTTTAATAAAGTCCACTCTACGTGCACTCATGTTGTTGGGATTTGGTTAAGATTTTAATGGAATTTTCGGCTGTTATGAAAAAGGGAATATTCAAAACAAAAATATATTCCAAATACCTGGGGCGTATACGTAATATACGGTATAGTGATATTACGTATACGCCCTGGTACACAGCAACATCAAAAGGAAACGGAACATGATTACTCACTATTTATGAAGCAAAACTATAGGTTTGGTCTTGTTTAAATAATTAATAAATTAACATATTGGTAAATTTCTTTAAAATATATACACATTCCACAAAAATTGCGTATACGACCCGTTAAACACTCACAACACTCAAAAGTGTCAGCGATATTGGTTGCATTCCACACTCATGACATAAGCTTATGACACATTTGCAGCACTGTTGAGATATGGCAATATTTCATTATAGAATTTATTACTTTAATATATTCATTTAATGGTATTAATTAGAATTTTTAATATATAATTTTAGTGTTTTTTTTCCTGATTTTTATAAGCGTTTGCTATACAAAATTTTCTAGTTAAGCATATGTATTAATGAACTGCTTCAATTAAAATTTTTGAACTGTTGTTGAACTATTGGTATTCTGCTTTAATTTCGTTAATATAATCTAATTAGGTTTTAACTTTTCTTTTATTTTTCATATTTATCAATTAATTTATTTATTCTGATTATAACTGGTTGTATCTTGAGATATTTTTGTTGAATGATTTAGAAACATTTTTCTACTGTTGGTGTATTATTGCTATCGTATTATGATACGTGTTTAATAAATTCGATGAGGTTTTCTGCTTTATATTACATCTTTGTGAATTATTTAAGGTTTTGATAAACATTTTCCCATGCTTTGGATCTATCGTAGTGTATATGTGCAAGCATCCTGATTTGTTGTTGTTGAACTAGTTTTTATTTTATTTCGGTTGTCTTCTTTATTGTTGTTGATGAACCTGACATGCGAGCCACAGGCACGAATACAAATGTTTAAATTGTTGTATATATATAGTTTTTGGGCTGCTATTGCTGCTGCAGGCTTTAATGTACAGAAACCAAAGTCATAAAATATCAGGGGGGTACACAAAACAGGATAGAGAGGGAGCTCATGCCGGCTTTCCCCATTTTCCCCCCGCTCTGTTTAGTAGTGTGTGAAAAATGCGCGCCACAACCAAACAAATTAACAACAACACTTGGAAAACGAAGAAGAAGTAGTAGAAGTTGGGACGCAACAAAATAAAATCCACACCACTACACACACAACAACCTACACAATATATACCACACATAAATATATATAAATATATATATATATATGTATAAACAAAAAAAATGGTTAGAAATTGGAACAATGACCGCCAAGTGCTGCCAACTCGCTGCCTCTCTTTCCATTCCATTTTTATATTTTTGTTTGGTTCATTCACACATTTTTGTAATTTTTATTTGCTCGCTTTAGTCTGCCGCCTTCTTTTGTACTTATATTTTTTTGTTTATTTGTTAACTATATATGTATATATTTAAAAACTTCAATTTCACGGTTTTGGTTTGTTACGCCCGACTCTTTCAGGTGCTTAAAAGATATTTTGGAACTTCTATGTGTGTGTGTTTCTTTGACAGCATTTCACTTTCACACTCTCGATTAGATTAGATTATTATATTATTTTTTAATTAAACAAATAACATAAATATTTGTTGAATTACATTGATTGAAATTGAACGAGAGAATGCGGTAATTGGAAGTGTGGCATTATTTTAATAAACATATTGACGCCGATTTGATTAAATTACAAGCACTGCGATTGCACAATTAAATTATCAGTGTTGATAAATCCAAATTGAGTAATGAGTGGGAAATAAATTTAGTGATTATTGGACATGTATTAATAACCACATAAAAAAAAACAAAACATAATAGAAAAAATAACATGAGTAGAGAAAACTGTGGTTATCAGGCAATTATAATTCCTTTTATGGGTTTGCCCATAATTTCCAATTATTTATTTATCTTGAAAAGACACAAATCCAATTGTAAAAAAGAGAAGAACGATGGCAAATCAATTATTTACTGTTTCCATTAAAACAAGGCTTAAGCCATTCCCCGGACTTTTCATCAAGGTTTCCCCATAGATTTGAAAGAACATTCGAAGAGCAGCTTGAAGGCATTTCAATTTGAATGCTAATTTGATTGATTTAATGCAGAAATTGGCAACTTTTGCGTGATTAGCCTTGTTTGTCTATGGATTTGTTTATGTCATTTGTTTATACGAAAACTCTCTCTCTCTTTGGTTTATGCATTACTTAATGTCTCCGTCTGCGAATGAAATATATATATATATATATATATATATAATTGTGGGATTTGTTGAAAATTACCCGCTGGCTGTGTGTGTTTGCTCAATTTGAGCATATTTAAATATAATTTGATTTGCCATATAAATGGAAAATGATTTATTAAGTATGTGTTTGTATGGATATATATTTTTTTGTATTATAATTCCAGCCAGAGCTGCTCCTGCCTTCTGCTCATTATTATTGTAGTTTAATTAAAATGCTTATTGTTTTTATTTGTTGTATGTTTTCACTAAAATTGCTCTGAATTATATAATTTATGAATGAGAGGGGGAATAAAAAAATTAAATAAATATACAAAAAATAAAAGTGAAGACAGAAAGTGGGGAAATTAATGCAACAATCATGTTCAATTTTCATACAGACGTGATTTAAATCGGCTTAAATAAGTGACAAGTTCTTAATCGCTGTGGGGAAATACCCTTTAAATTGGGTATTATTTATATTGAAATTATTAACTAGTTTGTAATTAAAAACTATTTAAAATAGAAAAAAAATTTGTAAATATTTTTGAAAGATTTCTGAGCATAATTTCCCTTGAATTTTTATCATTTAATTTGAATAATTTATAATGTTACTTGTTCCTTTAATCTATATATTATTACTTTCTTAATTCTTTTCTTGTGTTTTTTAGTTTTATTTATTATTTAAAAGATTAAAATTTGCTTTCTGGCTGAAGTTGTGCGTATTATTATTTTATTATTATTTATTTTGTTTGTAACTGCAGCCAGTTGCATTTCATTCTCCACTTGATATAGTTTATAGTATATACGACCCCTCCAATATGTATTATTAACTGAAACTGAAACTGAAAAACCCCCTCTTTGGAATGCCCCCCTCTTCATTCCTCTCTTCTGTTCGCTTCGTATCGCTGAACATTTTGGATTTTGCGGTTGCCCGAGTTGATTGTTCGTTAATTGGTTTCAATGCCTTGCAACCGCACTCGGCCTCCATTGGGCAGCGTTTCGTTTTCGTTATCGTTTTTGGCTTTGGTTTTGCTTTTCGGCCACATCCTGCACAGCCTCCTGAGGGGATGGTTATTTTTTTTTGTTGGAGGGGGGGGGGGGGCTAAGGACTATAACCCTCCTCACCCTCCCCTCCATGAATTTATCGCACTCGAACCGCACTCCAAATGGAGCAGAAACTGCCGGCGCCGCAGGTCAGTTTGTTGAGAGTATAGAGTGAGTTCTTCTCAACTTTTTGGCGCTTTGTAATTGGATTAGTTTGCGTTCTTACTCAGAGACTGCTGACTATAAAACATATATTCTCTATGTTTTCTAGAAAGTAATAGTTTGCTCTTTTGTTCTAAGTTCAGGAACAAGATGGTTCTTCTTTGGGATAAAGGTTGGAAATTCACACAAAAATATAGGGGGAGAATGTTCTATATTTCATTTATAAAATAATCTAGTTAAGAGTAATTTAAATATTTAAGTGTATTATGTTTAACATGTTCTATTTATATTAATATAGTATATAATAAAGCTCTTTTTGTTTATTTGTCAAGTTTATATATTACATTTATTTTAATATTATATTATTATCAGTTGTGGAAAAGAGTATCAGTATCCTTTTACAAATTCCCAAAATCCCCTCAAGTCCTTGCACAGGACCTCACCCACCACACCACTTATCTAAATCTTCTTAACGCTCTGCATTTCCTACTTATTCCTCTCTTGTCTCCTGAAGGATAATACCTTCCGTTTTCCCTTTTTGGTCAACCAACGAACGATGACCATAATTCAAGAATTTTCGCATAATTTATTTAACGCTCTTTGAACCAAGTCTCCGGACCAAAGTCAAAGTTACTCCTTAAGCCTTCTCTTCGTGTGGCAACAGAGAGAGACAGAGAAAGAGAGAGAGAGAGGGAGAGTGACAAAGAGAGATGATAGATACAATGGCCAAGTTATTATGGCCATTATTATATGGACAATTGTTACCACTCGACACTCGGCAGCAAGTCGTTGACTTTGTCCAATTGAGCTCAATGAATTTGTTAATTATGTTGATTATGGCCATTTAATATTAAAAAATAATTTGCATTATTTGCTATTGTTGTTAATTTTATAATTATTATTGCGATTCTTTGACCTTTGATTGAACCAAATATTTGTGCGTAAGCCAATAATAATAATAATAATAACAACAACAACAACAGTAACAGCAACAATAAAGAAAACCAAACAATGCTGGCCAACATGAAATTGCAATTAAAAGCCCGAAAGGCATTTTATGCATGAAACAATTCTGGCTTTAACTGCCAAAAGAATTTTCGACTTTAAATACAAACTTCTATTTTTTTGTGCTTGCTAATTGAATAAAAATTATAATTAAAAAGTAGTACTTGTGGCCTTTATACTATGATTTTTTCAAGAGCTTTACGTTTATGAAACAATTAGGAATTCATGTAAATAATTATATTTCCTGTTTGGTGTATGCACAGATTTAAGTGCGGAAATAGTGAATCATTAAAAATGTATGGAAAATATAGGAAATTATAAATATTAAATATGTAAAATAGTAATTAATAGAAAGAACCAAACTGAATGTAGGTGATAAATTTCAAATGTAATTTAGGGAAATAAATATATTCTATAGTTTTGCTTGTAATAAGTATATATATTCTCTTTACTCTTGAAAATTTGTTAAATGCATCTCAAAAGTTCTTGGCAAATAGTAACTTGAGCTTAGTTCCAATCATAAGTTCATCATTTCCATCATTCTTTGAGTGTTTGCGAAAAGTTTTAAAGAACTTAATGGAATTACAGCCCACAAAAGCTATGGTTCATTTTTTTCTATATCAATTTTTTACGACTTCTTTGAATTTTTGCTTCCTTCCCAAAAAAGAAAAAAAACTTGCAATTTCTGAAGCCAAGCAAATAGTAGAAAACCGTAAAGTCAATTGAAGAACAGCTGCCTCTATCGATGGTCGCCTTGGGTCATTGATACGTAAACGAAAAGCATGGGGGAAAATTGACAAATAGGCGACATTCAAATATTTGAAAACACACACACAAGCATATGGAAAACCCACAAAAATGTACACACACATTCTGCGGTTTATTGTCTTTTTTGGGGTGAAAAAAGGGAAAAGGTCCACAAAAGACAGTCAACTTAATTCAACGCTCAACTCCCTTATCTTACCCAAAATTTCGTTATTTACCTTGCTTCCCCTCAAAAAAATAAAAAATCAAGAATAAAATGATAAAGAATAAATAAATAAAAGATAACCAAATAAATTTGCATACTTATTCTGCTGGTAAAACATTGCCACACTTTAATGTCTGTAATTTAACCAAGTGATACGTGCTCCATTATATTATTTCGTTAACAATAAGCCATAAAAGTGTACAAAAAAAATTTAAAAAAAAACTTTACGTTTTATGACCAAAAGTTTAGTTATGGCAAATTAATTCCCCCGCCAAATGGCCAAGTAGTTAGTTAGTCTGGCCAATATCGACACGAGTTTCGCTGTGATAAATGAACTCAACATAACATTGAATTAATCTCGCAAAGAGAAACAGAGAGAGACATTTTTAATGGCATTGAGAATTAATAGATCCGTTACAGGTCATTAGCTATTGTTATTATTGTATTTTGTTTCATTTTTAAAGTCTATTAATATCATTGATTTTCTGAGAAAATGAAGTCATTTTGATGAAGGCATCAATATGAATGGTAACTTTAAGTTTGCAATTGAATTATAGGATCGTATCGTATTTATTGATAATTACATGACTATTTTTGTTGACAAATCAAAGTTTAAAAATTCCATAACTAAGGCAAAAATTCATTAATTTTAATTCGGAAAGCTGTCCTATGTAAGTTTTTATAAAGTTGACAAATCTGCATACTTGAAAGGGAATTTAAAAAAATTAAAAATTTTTCCATTTTCTTTTGACAATTTTAACGATTAAACCCCTTAAAAAATGTTGAAAAAATTAAAAATAGTATTTTTCAGTTTAAGATGGCTTAATTGATTCAGTTTTTGATGCTGATAAAGAATATATATGATTTATAGGGTCGGAAATGACTCCTTCACATATTAAAATTACAATTTCCTTTTCTAGATTCTTAAAATTGATATTTTTATTTAATACTTTTTTGTTTGACAAATCATAGTTTTAAAAAGTCATAACTAATAAAAAAACGCATTAATTTTCATTCGGAAAGCTGTTCTATGTTAGTTTTTAGGAGCTTTATAAATTTGCATACTCCACAGACCATTTAAAAAAATTAAAAATTTTTCGATTTTTTTTTTTTGACAATTTAAACGATTAAACCCCTTAAAATATGTTGAAAAAATTAAAAATGTTTTTTTGTCTCTTTAAGATCCTAGATCGATTCGACTGTTGATGCTGATCAAAAATAGATATGATATATAGGGTCGGAAATGACTCCTTCACATCGTTTTAGGCTTCTGACTAAAATTAAAATACCCTTTTAAGGGAATTGTTGTATTTAATAATTTCATAGTATCTAATATTGTAAAGTTTAAAGCTTAATCAACCCTCTTAAAATCACATTTAAATCAAACTCTGTAACAAAAGACTTTAATCTTAATCACTTAACAAATTCAATTTAAATAATATCCAGCTATCCTAATGATTTAGTTGATTTTCAAGCGATTTGTGCAGTAAAAGTGATATAGAATTTTCTTATTCCTCTTTACTCATAATTGCCCTCAGTATCTCCTTTTTGTTCTTGAATATCCCTTCTATTCGATTGTTACTCAATCAAATTTCCATTAGGAAAAAGCCAGACGAGCCAAGTTTTCATTCTGCACATTGTACAACCCTCGTCTCTCTCTCTCTTTATCTATCTCTTTCTTACCGCACTTGTCCATCTCTTTCTCACCCTGATGCAGTCTGGCATTGGGACATCTTTGATTTTAATTGCATTTCCATTTTTGCCCCGGATTCAATCGCCACTGACATTCAACTTGGATACTCGATACCCTACACTCGATACTCGATACTCGACATTCGATGGCTCGTAATTCAATTGTCAAAGTTCAGGACCCTCAGAGTGAGAGAGGGGGGTAGGGTGACGGGGTAGGGTGACACGAGAGTTTGTCCAAAATGTTGATTCAATTATTCAAGGTGACGACGCATCTCAAATAATTGAGTTTCGCTTTTATCGCTCTCGTCTCTTTTATGTTCCTTTCTATATATATTTTCTTTTTTTTTTCTGTTGTTGCCATTTTGGCATTTGCAATTTGATTACGTCAGGCCCAGCCTCAATCGGTCACGCCCCCTTATCCATCCGCCCCCTCCATCCCCTTATCCGCAACATTGTCAACTTTGATTGACACACAGCAAACTGACAATTGACCATCAACAATAAATTGTTGCATGCAAATTGTTGTCAAATCAACAAAATCGGAATGAAGAGGCGAACAAAAAAGAAAAGTGAAGGTGGGAGGGGAAATTGGAAAATTGGAAAAATGAAAATTGCAAAACAAGAAAATTAAGTGCTGGCGAAAGAAGAAAAAAATAAAACGAATTTAATGAATGTCACACAGTTGGCAGATGATAACAATTTTTGCTTTTCATAAAAGAATTACACGGGGTAATAGGTTTCGCTTCCAGTAATAGTAATAAAAATATGCAATCAAAAAAATGAATATGAAATTGATTCAATCACGAATATATACATTGTATATATTCTGTTTTTAGTTATAATTGAAGATATTTACAGATATGCTAATGCTAGTAAAACATTAATTAAACATTTGTATTTCAAGTTATTCAGATTAAGAAACTTGTTGACATACTTGATACGTGTTTAAAATATATAATTATTGATATATTATACGGAAAATAATTGAAGAAATCATTGATTAGGTTATATATTCAAATTTGTATTTTAAACACTATTTTCATAATTGAGAAACCTTAAGAGTCAAACTCTTTTTAATTTTATTTCCTACTCTTCATTAAATTTATTTCAATCAAATCATAACAGCCACTCTCTCTCTCCCTTTATGAACTCTACAATAAACTGCATTTCCGATTTTCATTTTCATTTTCCACTCATTTTTTCTAAACTTTACCAACATTTCCATTGTTATTTGACTGCTGCTAGTTAAGTGTAGCAATTTGTGAATTAATAAACTTTGATTAGAATGTTTGTGGACAAATACCCAAACAAAAGGCCAAAAACAAACGCACCCAGAAGAGAGGGTAAGGCCGAAAGGGGGGGCTGGGAAAAAAACAACACAGATTCGGCTAGCATAAATAGAGCAAAGCAGAAACAACAACAACAACTATAACAATGGCAAAACAAACCAAAAACAACCGGCAACAAATAGCAACGATAATGTCAATTATTATTAACACGAAAAGCGCACGCACTCGATCCACAACCAGTGCCACCACAGCACCAGTTTTTCCCTAGTTTTTCCAACACACCCCGCTAGAAGTAACCAACTACTCCCTACCCCCTACCCACTACCCTCCCCTTTTTGGCCATGCATGAGCAATTTTCGTGGTCAATGGCGTTGAACAACCCATATCCCCACCCACTGTCCAACTGAACCCGCTTGACCACTGCCCAACAGTGACAACTACAGTAAAAATTGTAAATTAAAGAATTATAAGGTTAATGTATGTATGTTAATTAACAACTATATATATTTTTAACAAGATATCTTGAGCAGTGATGATAAATTATACTTTGAAAATTGTTAAGAAATCGCAAAGATAATTTTAAAATCATAAAACTAAATTAAGATAAAGCTTTTAAGATTTATCTGGAACCTGTTTACCTTTCGTCTTGATATTTTTCAAAAAAATAATAGTTAACTTATATAATTCCCTATCTTCATTTTCTCCCTTATTTCATTAAATATTACTCATACGTTGCTTATTGCAAATATTACGTATACGCACTGTTGTTTCTCCCAAAATCCATCTTTTATGAAAATGGTTACTAAATCTTTAATAAACATTTAAAATATTTAAAAAATTCTTCCACACAAGCTCTCAAGATTTATCTAAAACCTGATTACTGATTTTTGTACATACCAATAAGTAAAAGGTAATCAGCATCATTATTATTAACAATAATCAATACTTATTTTAATCTTCTTCCTCTTCTATATATCACTATCACTATCACTGAAGATGTTAACAGGGGCAAGGCCACGCACTGAATGATTCCAGAGCGACTGCAGTGCCTCTATTTATAGTTCCCGAGAAAAGAGAACAGAGACAGTGAGAGGGAGAGAGAGAGAGAGAGAGAGGGCTAGCTCTAGAGATATGATAGAGATAGAGTGTTGCAGAGGACAGAGTCATCTATAGAGATACTTAGAGAGAGAGAGAGAGATAGGCATACCAAGAGGAAGCTCTCTCCCTTTCACTCTCTCTCTCAATGCTCATCAATAACTTACATGGTTTATAAGGCCGGAAATTACTCTTTTGCTGTGCTGCAAGTTTCGGACTAAAATTATAATATACTAAGCTAATATACTAGCTAATTTTGGCAATCCGAAGTAGGTTTATTCTTGCAGATTGAAATTCGATCACTAAGAATTAATACAATATTATTTATATTTATTATTTATTTATTTATGTTAAAAAACAATAAAGTAATGCTTCATTTCATTTCATTTACCTATACATAGTATATTCACAGTTTTAATTTGACAGTTTTGCATTTTCCTCTCTATCCAACGGACGGACGGACGGACAGACGGACAGACAGACAGACGGACAGACGGACGGACGGACGGACAGACGGACGGACAGGCGGACGTATAGACGGACGGACAGACATACCAATAACTAATAGTTTAACTATAAAAATTACTTATCTTCATTTTCTCCCTCTTCCTATTAAATATTACTCATACGTCGCATACTACAAATATTACGCATACGCACTGTTGTGTCTTTTAAAATCCACTTTTACTGTACTTTCAACAAATTTTCAAGGGGGAGTATTTAGAGGGGCATCAAGGTGGATATATATACACTGAAGAGATATACAATCGGCTACAGTTGGTGACCGGCACCGAGTAACAACAACAACTAAACACAGAGCTAGCCACAAATCAAAAAAAAAATTTAGTAAAATTCTCTTTTTGGGCTTTTCCGGCTGCTGACCGCCCGCTCCCCTTCTTCTGCCCCTGCTTTAATTTTGTATTTCGTGTGCTGTGTTTAAAAAGCCGAAAATTGCCAACATTTAAATGCAGCCAAGAGAGCCACGCCCATAATTAGGCAGCTTATATAATTTTCAATTCGTGGGGGGAGGGAGAGGGAATAGCCCCCCCGCTCGGGTTAGTTCGTTAGCAAATGTGTGTGTGTGTTTGTGTTGGTGTGCGATTTAGTTGGAGTGACTTTTGGGCTAATTAATAGGCGCGTGTTACCAACAATATGCGAAATCTACGTGGCCAGTTGAGAAATTTTTAACAAACTGAACTTTTGGCCAAAAAAAAAAAAAACAAAAAAAGTTGTTTGTGAACTTTTTGAAATGCGAATTTGATAATACCTTTTAGTTTATTCAATTGAGAAATTCAAACAGAGTTTCAAAATTAAACATTTCAAGGAGCAATGATAATTATCATTAATTATTTCTAATATTTTATCTAATTATTTTCAAGTTATGTACAGTTTTAGCTTGGAAAAACTGAAGTTAGCATTTAATTTAGGCATAAACTACTTAGAACTTGGACTTTCTTACAAAGAATTGATTTATTTAAATAATTTAATATATAATTAAAAAATACAAAAAGCTGAAATATTTTTTAAAAATTATTAATATTATTTATATGTCTGATCAATTTATTTTCAAATTATGTACAATTTCAGCTTAGAAAAATTGTACTTAGCATTTAATTTAGGCACAAAAATCCCTGAAAGCTGTCAGCGAGTTCCTTTTTTTTTTTGTTCTTTTTTGATAAATTATTAACTAAGCAAATGGAAAAATGAAAACATTTTAATTGAATGCAAGAGAAGTAAATTGAATCCGCCTTAAACAAGACCCTCATCGCATCGACGGCCTCAATCAAATTAAAGATTTATGATCCCCCGGGCAGAAAGATTCTAGACAAAACAATGAATATCAATTAGGGGGTTAAAAAGGGGAGATGCTATATTTTGTGGAAGGGGGCGGGAGGCAAGGGGGAGGGGGGGTTGAGTTAGACCCCCCCTCCCAAAGCTTGATTAGATCAGCGGCGCCAGACGGACGGACAAAGAAAAAACGTAAAAATGCAAAAAAGTAAAATGAATAAATTTTTTTTCTGCCGCTTCTAATTGACGTAAATTAATAAGCAGCAGTTAGTTCCCGGCAACAGAAAATCCCCCATCTAATGTCAATGAAAGTCACATTCACAGAACCCGAAAAGGTCAACGAGAATGTAAGGGGCAGAGGGTGATGGTGTGGTGTGGGGGTTAAAGCAAAACTTAACCTTCCTAAAATCTTCATCAATGTCAAGAAGCAGGAAAATGTTCAACCATCAACGCCCTCAAAAGGCGGTGAAAAGTGAGAAAACCAAAACGGATTTGGAGATGGCACAGACTATCGATAAATAATTAAATTCGGCATTATATCGATATATATATTCGATTGATATTCTACAAAATATCAATTCAATTAAATGCAGTTCAACAAACGAACAAATAATAAATTTGATAAATAAAACTATTCACATCTCGAGTAATAAATCGATAATTAGTTCCAAAAATAAAACATATAATTTAGTAAATTGACAAAATAAATCTTTTATAAATTAACGAATGGTTAAATGGATAAATAAATACAAGTAATATTTCATTGATAAATAAATCAAGAAATATATTTATATATAAAAGAATGATAATTAAATAAATAAAACATTGCTTACTTAAATAATGAAATGGATAATTAATTTAATAAACAAATCAATGATTACTGCGATCAATAGACAGATTATTAATTTAATAATTTAAATAAATAAATAATTTAATATAAAAGTATATGATTAATGAATGATGAAATAAACCTATCATTAAGGTAGGCTTTAAACAACTTGATAATCCGATAATCTATCTTAACTTGTCACCATATTATTTATTCCCCCGATAAATGTTCATCCCTAAAAAACACCATTAAATATGTATTCCCTCCCCCCCCACCTTCCCTTTGAATTTGATTTAAATTCCGCACTTTTTTCTTAAAGCATTTTTTAATTTGTTTCTCCTGCTGTCGCCTGGCATTTTTATTTAAAATTTTACTTATACTTTCTGCAGCCCCTTGCTTATTTTTTGTCGCTGTTATTTTATTTTTTTATTTATTTTTTTCTGGTTCTTCTGTGGGCGGCTGGAGTCATTAAGTCAGCTTTGTTCCGCCTCAATGCCGACCGCGCCCCCTTTGCCCCAGCCATCTGCCCCACCGCCCACAAATGTGAATTAAAGTTTCCCGGCGAGGGGAGAGGGGAAGCGGAGAGGTGAATAGAAACAAAACAAAGGCAAACAACAACAAGAGCAGGGGGAACAACAAAAAAAATTAAATAAAAACAAAAACTGTGACAGCAATTAAAGCCGGGAGAGGCTCTTCTCAAAAAAGAAGGAACATTCTCAATTGCAAATGAGACACAATCAGATGGGGCTTCAGCCAAAAAAAAAAAAAATAAAAAAAAAAATAAAAAACAAAGAGAAGAAAAATTATAAAAGAAAGGAAAACCAAAGTATGGAGAAAATATACAGTAGGAAAGTGGGAAATATTCGACCACAGAATTACCTGAAGAAAATTTTAAGACAAGCAAACAAAAGGACTTTCAAAATATATCTACAGAATTAAATATTTTAATTTCAATGATTATTCAAAGCCTAAACATATAAAATATTTTTAAAATATATTGAAAAAACTTTATAATAAAGCCTTAACATATAATTTAATATTTAAAAAAATACTTAAATCAAGAAAAGTCACAAAGATATACCAAATTAATTTAATATACAAATGGTTCAATAATTTCCAATCCTATACACAATATTTAGTGCCTCTTTTAAAATGAGTTCTAATTTTCAAACATCACAAAACTAAGGAAAACCACAAATAAAGTGTAGAACTTGACTTGTTTTGCAATTTAATTAAATGAAGTTTCCTTCACGCAAAAAAAAACTCTTCATTTTCCAGTTCAACGGCATCCAATAAAAAATGCATAAATCTGTTTATGCGAAAAACGACGAGATCTTTTAGTTATTCAACATTATCATTTCATTAATCCCCGCACCAGACGTCCCATTTAAGCATAAAAAATTACAGGAGGAGGGAAAGGGAAAAGAAAATGTACAAAAAATAAAAAATGAAATAAATGAAAATAGAGCAGAGAGTCGGTGGGAAACAGTAGAGAAACTCATAATTGCACGCTAAACGCCATTTGAGTGGACATTTTTGTGAAAAACAAGTCCGGCAAACAAAGTCAAAGGGAAAGGGTGTGCTGGGCGCAAGGTTGCCCGAGACTTTACCCAGCTTTTGGAATCTTAATGAGTGGGCGCTGGGCGGACGGGAGGGACAGATGGCAAGTGCAGCAGCACCGAAACGAACCCGAATCCCGGCCAGAGGTGAGCGGAAAAAAAACAACAAAAACTGGGGGAAAATAGTGGGTGGAAAAGCTAGAAAATGAGGGTTTCCAAGTCAAAGTACCCTACAAAAGTAGGATCAAGTAAGGGGATAATTTCACATTTATTTATCACTATGTAAATAAATAAATAAAAAATCCCTGGTTTATATTGTAAATAAATATTTCATTGAATTAATTATAAGCTTACTTTTGCAATAGTCTTCTTGCTTCAGTTTTATATATAGATCGATTTTTAATAGATTGGGTATTTACCTGAAAAGATAAGGAAAAATTCAATAAAATTAGTAAAGCGAATACGAAATCGGAAACTTAAAATATTCCTGTTCTTTGAATCATTATTTTTTGACAATTTTTTCGACAAATCAAAGTTTAAAATTCTCATAACTAGGCCAAAAATGCCTTAAATTCAAATCGGAAAGCTTTCCTATGTTAGTTTTCATTAGGTTAATAAATCTGCTTAATCAATTTTAAATTTTAAAAAATTTTAATTTTTTATTAAAATTTTTGGCAAATTTAACAATAAAACACCTTAAAATTTTTTGAAAAAATTAAAAAAAAATTCCCTTCCTGAGATGTCTAGATCGACTCGTCTGATCATGCTGATCAATAATATATATGATTTATGGGGTCGGAAATGACTCCTTCACAGCGTTTTATGCATCTGGCTGAAATTAGAATACTCTGCAAAAGGATTTGTATTATATATATATTTAATTTCTATATAATTTATATTTTGATTTGTATTATTGCAATTTAATAAATAAATTTATGCGGTTTACCCGTGCTAAATGTTATTTTTCATGGTATTTCTTATTATTTCTTTTGGATAAATAATATATATATTTTTTTAATAGATAATATTTTTCCAATATTTATTATAATTAATTTTTGATAAATAAATAAATATGGTATTGTGTCATAATATTATTATATTATTAATATATTGTTCTAGCTCTTAAAATCTTTCTCATTCCTAACTAAATATTGTAATGTATTTTTTATTCTGATAAATAAAATGTTTTTCTAGTTTCTTCACAATTTTAAATATATATTCTTATATAAGTTGTTAAAAAAATCCCCCGTCTTTAAACAGAGCACCTGAAGTTGTAATTGGGCCACCACCACCTGCAGTGGCCGCCATAAACGGGGGTACAGTGTGGCATTAAGGGGGCGCCCAAGTGATTAACGGTGGGTTTTTCGCCCAGGTAAAAAAAAAAAGTGAAAAGGTAAAGGTAAAGGCAATGGCAAAGGTGAAGCTGCTGCTGCTGCTGCTGCCTCATGGCATCGGGTTTGAGATGCGAAGCCAAGTTAATTTATAAACACTGGAGATACTTAGGGACTTGAGAGCGAGAGCAAGTCCACGAGAGGGTGAAGTTCGCAATGGAAAATGTGCGGGAAAAACGGGGAGGAGACAAGTGGCAGATGAAGTGCAAGATGATATCCCGAAGTCACCTTGACTGCTATCAGTGTGTAATCAATCATTGGAGTGGCTTTCAATCCTCCCTCTCTTCTGTCTTGCTGGCAAAGTAATTAAAAACTTTAGCAGCTAGAAAAAAGTCATCTTTAGATGGGATTACTGGGAATTTCTTAATAGATTTCATTGCAATGTGCAATTTTTAAACAATTTTCTTGTGTATATATTTTAGCCAAAAGGCTTGGCATTTGGTGTTTTGCTATTTGCAATTTTCAATTTGGCATTTGGCAGTTGAATCTGCGATTGAGCAACAAAACTCTGGGCAGAAGGTTAACAAACAACCACACACAGCTGGTCAGCATATGGAAACCTCTACTATATTTGATTATATATATTTATATATATATATATAATGCTATGTGGTATATGCTATATGCTATATGCATTCGAGTTCTTCATGGAATGCCGCAAAAGATTCCATCTCTTGGCTGTGCATTTTGGCATCTATGAATGAACCTGGCTAATGGTTATGGCCGGGCTTGAGTGAAGCAACTGGTTCTGCCATCATCACCATCATCATTATCATCTTTGGCTTTTTTGCTTAGTCTTTTATTTTAGCCATTTGAATGTCGAGTACACTGGAAAACAAGTACCTAAAGAACTAACTTTCTTGTATATTTATTTTTTAATTCTATTTGTGAAAAAGTTTTATAAATATTTAATTTCTACATATTTGAATACATTTATTATATATTTACCCCTTAAATCTATCCCAGTGTAAATACCTTGACTAACTCAACTAAATGAAGTTTAAATATGTCACATACACACGCACTTAGGGTGTTGTTGCAAGGTGACACAAAAAAAAAATAAGGAAAGAAATTTGCATTGCAAAGTATCTTATCCTTTGGTGTTTCTATTTTTTTTTTTTGCCTGTGAGTGTGTGTGTGTGTGTCAGCTTTTCAGGTTTGGCCGGAAGGCGAAAATGCCGCCGCTAGAGGTAACCCCCTCCTCATCCTCCTCAACCATCTCTCTTTCGCGTCGCGTGCGTCGAGTGAGTGTTGACTTTTATGGTCATTGACTTGTCCCTCTCACTCCGTGACTGCCACTGCAACGGCAATGGCAACTGCAACACACTCACACACACACACACACACTCGAATATCGGTGGAATGCAACAACACCTCGCGACCCCCTTTTTTGGGAAGCTCAGAGTCCACCAGGTATTGCCCACCTGCATTATACAAGAGTTAATCAAGCAATTGCAGCGTTCGAGACTAATTCAATAGGGCAACAGCACCAAGTCCTTTTCGCATTTTTGAACGCAAGTTTGGAGGATATTCCAGCAGGAAAATTCGAAATTTCCCATCGAAAACGAAGAGGAAATGCTCTTGTTGCTCGTTTACAAAGGTTGTATATTTAGTTAAATATATAACATATACATCAGGCTCAATATCATCTCGAAAATATCATAAACTTTCGAATTTCGATATTTTCATACCCTTGCAGGGTATTATAATTTTATTCAGCAGTTTGACTATGAACAGTTAGTAACTATAGTCAGTAATTAACTATGATCAGTAAGTATCTATGACCAGTAAGCATCAATGAACACTAAGTAACTATGATCAATAACTAAATATGATCAAAAAATAGCTATGATCAGTAAATAACTCTGAACAGTAAGTATTTATGACCAGTAAATAACTCTGAACAGTAAGTATTTATGACCAGTAAGTAACTATGATCACTAAGTATCTATGAGCAGTAAGTAACTATGATCATAAAGTATCTGTGACCAGTAAGTAACTATGATCACTAATTATCTATGATCTGTAAGTAACTCAAAACAGTAAGTATCTATCACCAGTAAGTATGCATGTATGATCACTTACTAACTTTGAACACTAATAAACAATGACTTGCAACTTTTATAACACAACACGTATCTGAGACCTGGCTGGTAGAAGTCACTTCGTTCCGGGGATGTTTGAACCAGTTGGGAATCATAAGTACCCATGTGCGAGATATGTTTTGGAACAAATTTAAAACCAAGCTATAAAACTATGGAGTTATTCTTCTATATAATTTTACTAATATATAAGTCGGAGCATGGCGAATCGGCGGACTATATATATACATATATATAGCTGCCATAGGCACGATCGGAAAACTTTAAGAAAACAAGTATAACTTTTCCAGGTTTTAACCGATTTTAATCAAATTTAATACATATCCATAATATTTTAATCTAGAATTTTGTGCAAAGTTTTATGAAAATCGGTTGTAAGGATCAAATGAAGTAATATATATTTAATATATAGAAATAGCTATAAAAATATATTAAAATAAGTATCTAAAGAAGGGAATTAGATAAGTTTTGAGTTTCCCATTCGCATATCCCTTTAATCGGATCTCCGATTTCGGATATATGCTTCACTGTTAAGGGTTTTTGGACTTGTATGCAAATTTAAATTGTGTTCAGCTATTCGGCTTCGATTTTATTCGCGTTGCATTTTACTTGTTTTTATTTTTCTGATTTTATTCTTACTCTTTTATTATTTTCAGGCAGCACCGCTAAGAGCATTACGGGGCGTTGTGGGGGCGTGGTCGATCCAAAAGGCTTTTCCCTCCCGCACCGATGGAGATGCAAAAATAACGTTAAATGTATAAATTCTCGCATTTATTTCATCGCATCGACGATGCAAATTCGTTTATGCAACCCCGAATAAAAAACAAAAACAAAAAGTAAAAAGAAAAGCACAGAGAAGGGGGGAGTTGCAAAAAAGTAATCATAAAAAATCACGACCCAAATGGTTTTTCCTCTCGAGCAAAAAAAAAACACGGGTGTTGATGCCTACGGCGGATAGTATTTTTTGCGCTTTTCATCCAGAAAATTGTGCCATTCAATTAATTTTGCTGCTGTTTGCCATACAGTGCGTTTCGTAAAGCACAACATCACTTTCATAAAGAGAGACTTTTTTAAAATATTTGTCAAGCAAATAGTAAGTTTATTAACTACAGATTTTTATCGGTGATTTTATAGTAAAATCTGAAAGAAATTGAAAAATTAAAGCAAGAAAAGCAGAGATTAAAAGTGAGGTTTCCTCATTAATTTTCCAATACATTATTTTACTTTTTCCCTAATACAAACTCTTTTTGAAACTTAATATTTTACAATTGCCAAAAATAATGCCTCTTATTTTTCGCTCCTAAAAATATTTCCACAAACGAAACGCTTGTTTTCAATAGCAATTATACACATTTCGAAATTGAATCTGACCAATAATACTCTCCAGAATATAAAGAATATACAGGCATATATACAGTATATATATACAGAATAAAACAATAAACTATAAAGCAAAACAAAAACCACTTTATAGTTCCCTTTGTGTTGATGGTAAAAAAGAGATCCACAGGTGTCCCGAATACGACGGCTGTTGCTAATCAATTCTCCATTTCAACCCAATTAATAAAACGGGAAACTGCACAGCGAAAACTTCATTATAAAGCTAAAAACAAAAAACTAAAGACAGCAACAAAAAAGCAGGTGTTGTCCAATAAAAAATAACGCAAAAATGTGCTAAAAGGCAGGCGCATTTCGTATTTTTCGGCAAATTAAATTCGATTCCAGGACCCAATTTAATAGTTGATTAAAAAATAATAATAAACAACAACGAAAAGAAGAGAAAAATCGATTTAAGCCCTGCTCCCTCCCCCCAGATGGCCAGGCCGAAAGGCTTTGGCCAAACTATTTGCTCAGCGCTTCCCGCGAAAAAAAAAATTAAAAATAAAATATATATACTATATATATATGTAAATAACAACATGAAAGGGAATATTTTAAAACTTAATAATGTTTGGGCGCGAATACCGAATGACTAAGGGCCCGAAGAGAGTGCTCTGGGGCTTAATCGAGTTTGTTGCTACCAATTAAATCGGAAAAAGGTTTTAAGCCGCACTTCAATTTCAGTAAATTGAATATATTGTTTACATTAGGTATATATGTATACTTTTAAAATATAAACATCTATTTTTCTTGAAATTTTAATTATAATTTTAATTATAATTTTCTTTTCCTTTTTTTGTAATAGTTTATGGAAAACCCTTTATTACTTCAGTGATAAAAGCTTACCGATTGAAACATGTGTCCATCGGTAGTTCAATCAAAACCTCATTATTGACATTGATGGCGGCTTACAAACGTTAGCCTGTTGTTGTGTCCCTTCAATCCCTTCCAATTTTCCTCCATTTTCCCTTCCTCTTTCCCTACCTCTTTCCCGCTCTTGGCCATAGTTTTTAACCCGGCTTTTGCCACTCCCATCATCATCATCATCATCATCATAGTCATCGTTGGCGGTTACATAAATTTGCATTGTTGTTGCCGCATAGTGTGTAATTAATTATTCAAAAACAATTAACTTTGCCAGCCGGCACACCTACACACACACACACACACACACACACACACCTGGAGGAGCAACGAGGACAGGCATTAGAAGGCACAGTTAGAATGCATAATGGCTGTGTGTTTGGCTGTGTGTAAAGCTATGCACATGGCCATATTGGTTTCCATACATTTATAAAACAAATACAAATAAACATATAAATTTATATACAGAAAGAGATAGTTATAGAGTCTATATCCGCTAAAAAAAAATATATATATATTAAAACACCACCCTCTGGCCTGGAGAAAGTTTTTCCAAAAACTGCCGAAAATTTGTTGAAATTTCAATTAAAAATTTGTTCTGAGCACACATACACCGGCGATGTATTTTGTGCTTAAAGTATTCGCTTAAAAAATAAAATAAAAGTGGCATAATTAAATGGGGTGAATGCATAATGCATATAATTATAATTAGACCAATTAAGAAAGCCCATTAAAGTTGAGTGAAAGCCATCATGCCAAGGCACTTAAAATTCAATTCAATTTTTCTTGAAAAATGTTTCAACGAGGGAATTAATGTGTATTCTTATTTATTTATATTTATATATGTATATATATTTAATAGGTTTTCATTCCCTACTCAAAACTAATTAATTAAAGCCCAAAGATTTAAGCTTTTATCCTTAAAATGCCGCCCTACAAATTTGGTAAGCTTCTGTTTCCCTCCCTCCCCTGTTTGATTAGTCAACTTATTTATTTATTAAACATGCTTTGTTTGCCTTTGTGGTCGGAGATGGAAATCGTAATGCGATTTCGAGTATTTATTTATTATTACAGAGTTTTCCCCTCAGCCTGTCATTGAGCTTAGGAAAATGGAATTGCAAATTGATGTGTTCCATCGAAATATCTAAATGTGACTTTGAGTCGTTGCGGAAAAGTGATTGAAAATACACAAAAAATAAATATATGTATATATATTTTGCTAAAAATAATAACAAAAGTAAAGTGATTCCTTTTCGTTTAAAATTTGATGGCTAAGCGGTTTATGTCTGTTACCAAAATGCTAATACCCAACAGTAAATGGTTTTGCTTCATTTTCTTTCTATAATTGAAACGCTATCGATCCGGATACAGTATTTATTTAAATTAAATGCCACAAGCTACAAAATTCAAAAACACATTCACTCTTCCTCTGCAGGTGTTCTCCAAAAACCATATATAAAAAACAAAAAATATAGAGGATAAAAAATAATAAAGGAAATTTTCCATTTAGATGCGCGGCATACGGTGGCCAGCTTCAAATCGTAAATGCGAAACAATATAAAAAATAAGGAAAAACAAAGAAAACACAGGCCAAAGCCAAAAGCAAAACCAAAAATATTTCGTAAAGAATTTATGAGCCACACAAATTAAGTGAACTTTGTGCAACATTTTGGAAAAATTCCCACTCCCGATGGAAAAACAACAGCAAAATAAACTAATAAATAGGCAACTTAATCTGCGGCCAAATTGAAAACAGAATTTAAAACGAGTTTTCATTTTATAGCCGCTTCCTGGAATTTTCGTTTTATTTACTTTGACTAGGGCTTAATTGGTTGGGATTTTGAATGCTGTGCAATTAAAGCCTCAAATGAATCGTTGGAAATGCCTGGGAAAATAAATCGAATTGAGAAGCAGTGAGGGAAATAAGCCAAAATTGCTCACAAGACATGCTTAAAAACCGGCCAATAAATGACGAATTTGTGAGACAACAATCTTTGACAGGAAGCTTAAAAGTTTGAGTTTTTAGAAGCAAATGAGAGAAAATACTTGAAAGATTATACTGAAATTTGTTAAGTAGCTTAACAAACACTTTTTCTAAAAATTTTTAATATTTTTTCTAGGATGAAAAAATATTTGTATAATTGCTGTGAATTATATAAAGTTTGTTGGTTAAAAAATGTCATTAAATGTCATGTAAACCCTTTGACGGATCAGAGATTTATCTCAATGCATTTTCGTGCAGCTAATTACAGTTGAAAAAAAACTTGTAATAAATCTAAAATGCAATATAAAAAACTATACATTTTATATCTTATTTGTTTTGTATTACAAAGTAGCTTCAGAATGGCGGGATTTATTCAACGGATTATCTTACACATCAGATCGTGTTTTCCCCGTAAAGGTTCCGTATAGAATATCAAGTTATTAACACAGGTACTAGAGTGGACCTATAGCTGAGTTAATTACATATCTAAAATTGTTAAAAAATAGCAAATAGAAATCTTCTTCTTTCTTCTTCTTTTCAAAAATACCCTGAAAAATTACTCATACGCCATGTGGTCTTAGACTTAAAAAATCTTTTCGCTCTTCCATATTTTCCCTACTCCAACAACTCTAATTTGATTTTTAATGTCCCAGAAAAAGCTTACTCCCAAAGAAAAACATTTCCCTTTAGAGTCAGTACATGAAAATTTCCTTTTTTCTCTCTCTTTTTTTGGGTCCACTCCAATATTACCTTCTCCTACTCCCACTCACAAATCGCACTCTCTTCTCCCTCTCACAAAACAGTGCAAATGCACTGAGCAACGATTGTCTGTCGCCGTTGTTGTAATTGTTGTTATATTGGTGTTGTTGTTGGTGTTGGTGTTGTTGTTGTTGATGCTGGTGCTTGTGTGTTGTGTTTGAAACGGTGATCGCCGGTGCCAGGCACCGAACGCTGCACGACAGAGCGAGTCGAGGGAGTGAGGGAGAGAGGCAATGAGAGTGAGAGGAGAGGGAAAATAAAAATAAATAAATGAAAGACAGACAAAGCAACAACAACACCAACAACAAGCACAACAACAATAACGGCGACGCACACACAAAGCGGCAATAAAGAAAAAACAACAACCAAACTGAAGAGCAAAATATTGTTTATAGCAACAGCAACAACAACAACAATAACAACAACATTGAAAATAACTACAACAGAGAACGTATAAAAAAAGAAGACAAAAAATACCTCTTTGGAGGAAAAGAGACAGACAATGCAAGACATGTGACCAGCGGGGTATATAATGAAATAAAACAAAAACAATAACAAAACCAACCGGCTGACCTATGATGTTATTACCGGCATTTACCCGACCTCCTCCTCCACCCGCTCGCACCTTTTTTTCGCACAGTGATCAACGCTCTACCCCTCCCTGTCTCTCCCGAAGAGGTCGAAGCGAGACGACAAAGAAAGAAAGAGAGATAATAATGATGATGATGAGGATGACGAGAGTGCAACAACAAAAACAAAATTTGAAAAGTGAACAAAACGATACTCAAGTAGCGGAGATGATCATTTAGCCAGTATTTAGGTAAATCCCATATTAACATGTACACTTCATTTACATTTATGTTACATTGTGTTTGAATCTACATAAATGGTATTTGTAGTTGGGAAATCAGGAAATAATTCCAAAATCAAAGGATTTAGACAGCGAACTAATATGTAATATAATGTTAGGTTGTTGAATGAAATAATTTCATAAAATTAGTTGAAATCTCTCAAAATATACGGCTTTTCAAATACTTTACTCATAATATAGCAAAGTTTAAGTGTTATTTTTGAACACCAAACCATATTGATATGTTTTATCCGCTCTATCTAGAACACTCTTTTAATACCCTTAAAATTCTTAAATCTGTCTCTTTTTAACTGCCATTTTGCAACACTGAAAGAGACAAAGCACAAAGCACAAAGCAACAAAAATTAGAGCCGGCCGGCAAAAGCAAAAGCAGCAGCAGCAAAAAAAAGCATAAAAGCAAGGCAGCCAAGCGCAGCAGCCAACTGCGTTTGGAGATTGCAGTTTGAACTGGTTTCACCTGAGCCCCCGCCAAGGTGGTATAGAGAGAGGGACAGACAGACCGAGAGAGAGAGAGAGAGAGGGACAGAAAGAGAGAAAGAGAGGTAGCTAGATCTGGCTAGATGCAACGAGCGGGACCGGGAATATACACCAATGAACATATTTATTGACATTGGCATGGAATTTAAATGGCCGCGACAGTTTCGCATTGAACGGTTGCCAAACTGTCGGGCGAAAGTCGGACAGCAGCGTTCATGTAAATGGTTCAATCTAGACTGAAATATATAGATGTTTCCTTGAGAAATAATATTTTTTAAAAAGCAAATTAAATTTCAAGTATGCTTTACCAGTATATTACTATTAAACTGCTTAAATAAGTTGATTATTTAATCAACAACACAAGTATCTATGAATTTGTTTTCTGCCTTTTCTTAATATTTTTTTCGCCTTTATTTCTCCCTTTTTCTGTGACAGTGTAGGCCTTTATTTCTACCTTGTTTGTGTCAGTGTAAGCCCCTGTGTGTGCTTTGCCTGTGGTGGCAAAGTTTGCCAAGTGCCTTTTGGGCTGGTCAAAGTATTAGCAAAGTTATTTGCCCGCAACGGGCCAAGCGACCGCAACAGCAGCAACATAAGGCGGCAGCAGCAGCAGCAACAGAAGCAGCAGCAAAGGCTGCAACGGCAACAGCAACAGCAGCAACAAAAGGCAAGTGCAACACACACTGCAATTAACTTTGCGGTCAACAGCCACCCACCGGCCAGCACTGCCTTTGTGTGTGCGTATTTCTGCGAGTGTATTTAGCGAGTGTGTGTGTGAAAGAAGAAGCTGCATCAGTGGCAGTGGCTTTGGTGCTGCTGATGCTGCGGTTGCCGTTGATGTTGCTGCCGTCGCAGTTGCAGTTGCAGATGCTGCTGCTGCTGCTGCTGCTGGTTGTGCTGCTGATGATGTTGCTGCCGTCGTCTGTGATTAAAGGCCAAATGACAACAGCAACAAGCAACTGAAAGCGAGCAACAGACAAGCGAAATAAAGAAGGGCAACACCGAAGTGGCAAGTTCTCTGCCTAAGATAAAGTCTGATTTGCAAATTAATAAACCAATAAGTTAAGTAAGGAAATAAGTAAGTGTTAAATGAAGTAAATAAATTATATATGACTTTTGAATTAAGGCTTACAGGAAATTATAGAAAATAAATAAATGAATTCTCTGTGTGAGTTCAGTTAGCAAAATTAAGCTCCTTTTTGGACCAGCAAACTCGCAGAATTTTATACCCTAACCTTGCTGCTAGTCATTGAACTGAGATTTATAGTTTTTTTTTTCTATTAAAGGGTATTTTCTATTCTAGGGTATTAGAAAGTTGGTACTCAAGTAACATCATCGTTTTAGTCGTCAACTGCAATGCTTTTCGCTGGCAGTGCGTTGCATTGCATTTCATTGCATTGAAATGGGTGTCACTCTGTAACTAGCACATTCGTGATGATGATAATGCATAATAATCGCCATGATGATGCCCGATGCCAATGATGATTAGAATCATAATGATGGTTATGATGAGGCAAGCGACTCCTTCAAAACATCGGCAGCAACTTTGGAGCTGCATTCTGCAGCAGCAACATCTACAGCAGCAGCAACAGCAGCAGCAGCAGCAACAGAGTCAGCGTCATATTGAAACTGGAATTTGAATCCGGTTGCCGGTTGTTAAGGCCCCCTTAGATACACCTCTCCCCCTCTAACCTAGCCTAGCCTAGCCTCCTTCCCAGCCCGTTTCCCTGAAAATGTTGTGTGTTTGTGTCATGTTTATTAAATGCCATTAAAGCCATTTCTTCTGCCTTTGGCTTTTGCACTTTTGCTTGTGGGGGGAAAACCCGCCAAAGGGTAAGGGTCTGGTAACCAGAAAAAGGGGTGCAAGGGGGTTACAGGGTGCTGGGTAAGAGGGTTGCGGAAGTGTGCGTCACACTGTGAGAGACTTGCATTGTCAGCAACAACAACAAAAACAACAACAACCACACACACTACTCAAATGTCAAAAGGTAAATCAGGGAACAACATCAACAGCAACAAAGCGCAATCAGCAAATTGCATTAAATGACTTTGTATTGCAATTGCACTATCCCCACTATACCCCTCTTCTTTTACTACACTACACACTTTTATATATAAAAAAATATATATATATCTCAGATTTATCAAAGAGAAAGAGAGAAGGCGAGACAGCGAGAGAGAGAGATACAGTGAGGGAGTTAGTAGAGAAAAGGGGTTAGGGTATGGGGCAACCTTAATGGTTCGTCATGCTTGTCACATGACTTTAACACAGAGTCCAGGGTCCATGATTGTATAATATATCCAATTAGCATAAGACATCAAGGCAGAGTATATAGGAAATTCACTAAAACAGAGAGATTGCTAGTTCCTCAAGCTATATACGATAGCTTTTCTCATATAATATAAAAAGGAATCGCTACTATTTAACATATTCTAAAGCTTATATTTATTATTCAACTACATTATTCATTTTTGTATCTTTTGTAATAAATATTTGTTAGGAAAATTGTAAAAAAGAATACAAGTAAACCTCTGGGGTGTCGCTTTAACTAGATTATCCTGGCATTTGACTAAGCCGCAGGTCTTAGCCAACTCTGACAAGTCTATGAAAGGAGGCTTAAAATAGCTTACTCAACCAAGGCTAGACATTTATCAAGCTCTTATCGTTTTAATACCCAGCAATAGCTTAAAGTAAGGGTATCTACATCTATGCACTTTTTACTTAAATAATTTATATATATTATCTTGAATCTTTAAATCTTTAATTATCTTAATCTTTGAAGTATTCTTCAAATACCCTACTTACCGGGTATCTCATAGTCTTGTCTCTTTTTCATACTTAAATGCTTTTTTCTCTGTCAAATTTTCCGTGGAAACTTCTCTGCCCCCGCCTCCCTTCTCCTGACCATTTTTCATTTGCTTTAATAAGCAATTTGATCGCTTGTCTTGACATTTACTGTTGAAACATTTCTCTATTTCTCTCTTCATTTTTTCCCTCTACACACAATAAATAGTATAGTTGCCCATGAAATTCCGCCCTGACCTCCTCCCCTCTCCATTTTGGACCGCCTGCATCAAGGGCAGAAAATCTGAAAAATCTGTGGCGCACATTAAAACGTTTCACTTAATTAAAATCAACGACAACAACTGCAAAATGACCGCCCCCATATATAAAGTATTACCCACCATACAGGCGCTAATAGCCTGGACGTATATATCTTTATGTATGTATATATATTTATGACTGTGTGTGTACTAGCAGCAACTGAAAATATAGTAAGAATCCAGAGTACTGGCAAAGACGTGGCTGGAGAAGAGCTTCCAGCATTTTTTTGTTGTTTTCCTTTTTATTTTGTGTGACTAACGACTTGAAATTGCGCTTATTAAGACTTCCTGATTCATAATTTCTGGCAGCACTAACAGCAGCAACAACAATAATCACACTACAAACAAGTAGGAATACGAAGAGGGAGATGATACAGACTAGAGATTACCCTAGAGTCTTTTATTAATATTATTTTTATAATCTTCCAAGGGTATTATATTTTCGGTCAGAAGCTGAAAACGCATTGAAGGAGTCATTTCCGACCCTATAAATTATATATATTCTTGATCAGCATCAACTAACGAATCTTTCTAGCTATTTTTAGCAAAAAAAAATGTAATTATTTTTTTTCAAAAATTTTCAAGGGGTTTCATCGTTAAAATAAAAAAAAATAAATTATAAAAATTAAAATTTTTTAAAAATTTTAATAGAGTATGCAGACTTATTATTCTGTTAAAAATTAACGGAGGACAGCTTTCCGAATTCAAAATAATGCTTTTTTTAACTGAGTTATGAGATTTATAAGATATAATTAGTCTACAAAAATAGTCATATAAAAATTTCGAAAATAAGGGTTGAAGAAAAGCGAATATTTTTCTAATTCTATAATTCTTATAATTAATATGCAAACTGCAATTGTTTATTAACTTCGGCTTTTTGAGGTCAGTTTCCTTTATTGTTAAAGAAGAGTTTAAAAAAAAATTGTTTTTTAATTTAAGCATATATCTTTGATTACTCTTCGGCTTCTTCAAACTCTTTTAAATCTTTTTTAATTTTATTATTGTTATTTAAATATATTACTATAAAGTTATTTTCAACATTCTCCTTTCTGCTACCCTGATACCCCTTAATTTTCTCTGGCAATAGTAGAAATCAAAAGCCAACGACTTGGCGCACTTTTGCCGCGAAGAATTTGCGGGAAATGCGGCGAGGGATTTCCTTTTTTTTCTCGCCCTCCATTATGTCTCCCCTCTCTTTCTCCCCCCTCTTCACTTGTTATTTTCCTCATTTCGGTTTGGTTTTTTTTGTTTTGCAAGCTTTGTTATTTTGGTTTTTTTGTCTGGGTTTTATTTTTGTTTTTGGTCTGTAACGATTTTTGTAATTTTATAAATTTTTTGTTGGTTGTTTTTATATATATATTTTTTTTTTTTTGCTTTTTTTCTTGGTCTGGTTGATGGCTGACTGCCTGGGCTGCTTTCTTTCGATTGTCTTCCCGGGGCGTTCATAATTTTTATAGAAATTGAGAGGGTCTGAGGGTTAGAGGGGAAAACTGAAAATGTTGGTCATGCTGCGGGCGAGATTTTCAAGTGACACGAACAGTTACCGCCGCACACACACAATAATGTGATGTAATGATGTGTGTGTGTGGAAATGATGTGGGAGGGGAGCAGTCTCCTGAATGACTGATTGACGGACAAACTGACGGACAGACGGACATGGTCATTGCTTTGTTTATTAATTAACCGGCATAAAGTGCTAATCAATATATGTATAAGGGGAAAATCAGTTTTGCAGTAAGAGAGAGAACATGCCAACGGATTTTTAAAGTAGTTTCAAGAGAGCAAGGACACTTTCAAGGCTCCTTGAGTATTTTATTTAATTAAAATTAAAATTTAAATGATACAAATTGTTGAAATTTAATTCTCACTTAATTATTATAGCTTTCAAAACTCACCTGGTGATCCATGACGATTGCGTGGTCCTTCGGTTCGCACGGCGAGCAGAGTTTCCAGGTTGCTAAGTGCCACAAGGGCCAGTAGCAGCAGAGCCAGGGTTGTCATCTGGCTGCGTCCAGTATGATGCTGCTGCTGCTGTGGATGTTGCAAGTGTTGCTGCTGTTGCAACTGCTGTTGGGTATGCTGGTGACGTTGATGCTTCTGTTGCCTAGGCTGATTATGATTATGTTGTTGTGTGGCATTAATTGGCAAACAGGACTGTAGGTGCTGCTCCTCCAGATTATCCATTTGACTGCCTAAAGTGGCTGCTGCGGGATGTTGCTCCTCGCTGTCAATGGGGCGGGACAGCGGCAGCGGTGGTCGCCAGCGGGAACGCATTTTGGCCTTGTTGGGCGGCTTGCGACCAAATCCGAATCCCATGCCCATGGGCGTCGGATTCATCCTGGTTCAGTGGCGGCTCGTCCTCCGCTCCTTATGACCAGCAGCCTATGTTTTGTTGTTGTTGTTCTTTTGTTTGATTGGATTTTATTTAATTGTTGGTGTGGTTTTAAGGGAGTCCGGTTTATGGAGTCTCCTTGGTTTTTTCAAGGGGGGTGGCAAACCCAAAAACACTCGGCTGGTGTTTCTTCAATCTCTCTTTCTATATCTTTTTATTTATATATATATATAGGTGTATATATTTTCTCGGAGGTTTGGCGGCTGCTTTAATGAAATAATCGAAAAATTAACGCGTTTAATTTTTTGGTAAATCGTAGGCGTGGCCGTAGGCACTTCAAAGAGCAATTAATTAAATTTAAAATTCCGTTTGCTCTTTTGCCCGAACTTTTTTTTATTTTATGAAAGATAATTGTCGGCTGTCTCGCTTGCTCGCAACAGCCCCATCTCTCTCTCTCTCTCACACACACTCACTCTCTCCTTTTCTCGCTCACGGGTCTGTGCCTATCTTTTTAACACTTTTTACAATAATTGAAAAACTTTTTTCGGCTGCTTTATGTGAACTTTTGCCTTCGGCGTCTTTAAACTTTTCTCCTTCTCGCCCCGCGATTTTCTTTTTATATAAATTTTCTGTATTTTTTTTGCATGTATTTCCTTTTTTTCTCAGACACTTGAAAAATAAAAATTAATATGATGCAAGGGAGATGGCAGCACGCTGATTGTTGCTAGCTCCCTCGTTTGATAGGGAAATTTGCATGTCCTGTGGAGTTTCCACTGTAGTTCTGCAAGAAAAAAGTAGAAAAGAAAATACGAAAATGAGAAAATAAGTAGGGAAAAGTTAGCAAAATGTTTTCCTAGAGTATTTTTCCAATTATTAAATGCTGTGCGATTAGTTGGTAGAGAGTTTGCATATTTTCTTTAAAATTATTACTATTATTTATGCAAAGTCCCATTGATTGTTTACTTTTATTTATATATTTTCCATGTTATTATTAACTATCATTTACAAATTTCCTCTTTAATTAATTTCGTACTATAATTTGTTCTTATACCAAATAATTTTCGTAGAATTTCTTTAATAAGATTACCACATCAAGTGCTTCCCTCGAATGTAAAAGAAAATAGAACATTTCACAAATTCCATTAAATTGAAGAACAAAAAAAAATAAATAAATAAAACCTAGATGCTTTTATAAAAGTGTATATAAAAAAATAAGGTATTAAAAAGATGAGCAACAATCACATACAATAGCAATAAAAATAATAATAATCGAGAGGTTAAGCGTACGGGCGCAAGTGGAAAATCACGCACATCGTCTCGATGGAAAGTGGAAAAAAAGCAAAGCTCCTCCTCCACCTTCTTCTACTGCCCCTCCATAATAACAATAAGTGGGAGGTGTGGGTGGTGTGGGAGGAGGTGGGTGGTGGGTGGTTTAGAGAGGGCGGTGGGTCATGCGGTTAGGTCAGATTGAGGAGTAGGCTCGACGACGACGACGATGCTGCCAACGAGCCAACAAAAGAAATTGCTAATGTGCGCAAATAAAAATGGCACAAAATAGACACACACACACACAGGGGTACTCTAACACACACACACATATATATAAATATATATATACATGCCTGTGGCAGACAATTGAAATTGAAAATCAGTGAAACCTGTTTTCACACACAAAAGCTCACGCACGCCAGCCAAGCTTAGGCGCACAAAATTGCAAAAGAAACAACAACAATAAAGAAAATACAACAACAATATACACCAACAAAGAAAAATACAGAAAACAAAAAAGGAAAATTGCAATAGCAACAACAACAACAAAATGAGAAAAAATTGCAAATAGAAAATGGAAAACAAAAGAGGAAAGCCCAATGCAAAAGGCAGCCAACAAAACTTGTCAAAGATGAAATGCACTCGCAATCGGGCAATAAAAAAAATAAAATAAAATAAAAAAACAACAAAAAATAAAAACCAGTTGAAAATTAAATAAATTGTCATCAAAATGTAAGGTATTTTAATTAAGCGGAAAATACTGAAAACTGAACTTAATTGAATATGTAATGTTAGAAATATTTAAGGCCTGCGAGTACAGCGAGTTTTAGTAAATAAATTATAATTTTAATATGTATAACATTTATTACAAATAAAATATGTTATGTATATGTTAAAGTTTTTAACTGATTGCTTTCTTATCATAGCTACCACAGATTTTTATTCCCTTGCAGGGTTCTAATTTAAGTCAGAAACTTGAAAAAATGTGAAGGAGTCATTTCCGACCCTATAAATCATATATATTCTTGATCAGCATCAACTAATGAATCCTTCTAGCTTCTTTTTGGGAGAAAAAAAATTTATTACATTTTTTCGAAATTTTATAAGGGGTTTTATCAGTAAAATTGTCGAAAAAAATTGATAAAATTGTACTTTTTTTAAAATTGAAACTGAGTATGCAGATTTCATAATCTATTAAAAACTAACTTAGCACAGCTTTTCGAATTAAAATTAAAGCATTTTTGGCTTAGTTATGAGATTTTTAAGATTTAATTTGCCTTCGAATTTTCATATAATAACCTTGATAAATATTGATGCAAAGAATATGATAATTGTAAGCCTAGTTATGACCTTTTAAAAATTCTCTGAGAAAAAAATCCCACCTCAGATATTTCCTTAACCATTCAAGTTCCTATCAAATACAAAATATAGTTCTACAAAAATCCCCGCAATGACAGACCCATCATCAACATGGACATCTAAGTCCATGGCCCATCGTCATCTGCGACATTTGCCACGCAAATGAAAAGTTACGCATATCAAAAGGAGGTCTGGAAAGAGGAGGGGCGGCGAGGGGTGGACTTTCACCAGGTGGGTGGTTTTTTCGGCCAGGCCGTGCACACCTGTCCGTTTTCATTACGCGGCGACCAAGAAATTGCCAAAGCCATTTTCGAAAATGGCCACAAACAGGTGCAAGGGGAAGGGGCAGGAACTAGTGATGGGCAAGCGATACATCAAATGTTATCGAAATTATCGATGTTTGTTGTAATTACAAATAATCGGAGTGTGATATGTCACAAAACATTAATAAAATATAATAAATGTATACAAAAAAGTAGAATAAATAATTAATCATTAACTGGGTATCGTGTTAGTATACAAAATCTTATATTTTTTATTACTTTTACTTTTATTATTGTATTATATACATATATCAAATATCAGTTTATATTACATATTAGAAACCCTTTTAATGTATCACTAACACAAGAGTATAATGATTAAAGGTAAGACAATGAAATCAATAGTTTATTTTGATTATTATTTTCTATAATATATATCAAAACCTTATTATTATATCCCCAACTTTTTCCCATCTCTAAATGTGGCAACTAGAACGTCGTCATAACTTGAAATTGAAATGGAAGAGGGGGGAAGGGGGCCTGTGGCCATGGCGGGGCGTCATTTTGCCTAACGATCCAATCCAGCTTCCCTCTCGAAAATCATTTCGGATCTGGATTTATTGCACACTCCACCCACCATCACCTCCTCTCCACTCCTCTGCTCAGAAACCAGAATCCCGCTAATGTTCGCGCTGAAAAGCTCTCAGTGAAAATCCAAAACCCAAAACCAAAACCCAAAAAAAAAAAAAAAAAAAAAAAACAGCAAGCAAGGCAAAATCAGAAAATATCTGGGGTGGCGGCTATAAGATATTTGAAGACGGCACCGCAAAATGTTTTTGGCCAATTGGCCACACGCGGCCTGGGCATCAGGTGCGCATTATGTCAGGAATATGAAATATGATACAAAAAAAAAAAAAAAATATATAGATATATACATTTACAAAATAAAGCAAAATAAATATAAATAAAAAATTTTACAACAATCGAAAGGAGAGGCGGCAAGGCAGTAAGGCCGCAGACAAGCCAATAATAAATAAAAATAATACCATAAAATATACTCCAAAGTGGGGAAAAGTTGCCAGCCAACAAGAAAAAAATAAACAGGGAAAGGGAAAGGCAAAGGGGATTCCCAATTGAAATATTTAAATTTTGTTTTACATTAAGGAAAAGTATTTATTGAGCTTCACAGGAGGACGGGCAAAGAAATAAAGCGGAAAATAAATGACAAATTGAAGAAGAGCTGAGGGGTGGTAAAGAAAAGCGTTTTTGGTCCTGGGAATTGGATTACATTAAATGAAGTTCAGATTTAAAGGGGGAAAATGGGGGCAAAAACTAGGTGCTCCAATTGAGTGGAAATTCTATAAGAAATGCATTTAATAAATAAATGAAGATATCCTAGGGAAACTCAGGGTTTCCATGTTGTTAGCTTTAAGTATTCTAAGCTTGAAATTGACTTTAATTTTAAACCTTGAAGCATAAGAAAATTATTGATATATTGTTTATTAGTATGAAGAAAAATATCTATACAATTTACTTTAAAATTCAACAGAAATTAGAAGTATTAAGCCTTTAAACTATAATTAACTTGACAAGATAAAAATCACCTTACTTATATCTTTTTAATACGAATAATTGTTTCTTATAAATAAATATATAAATAAAAACCGACTTTACACAATCTTTTCTCAAGAAAAATAAATTTCTTTTCCCTTTAAGCATTCAAAAACCTTATCCTTATTTTTCCAAATTCTGTGCATCTCCCTTTTAACATTTAATTTTCCTGCGAATTTCCTTAGTCTCTCCCTGCTCTCATTTATTTCAAGCCCAAATTGAAATATTCAATTGGAAAAAAATCAGAGCAATTTCCCAGTCCCCCTCACTTTGCTTTTCTTTTCATTTTTCCTTCGTTTTTTTGTATTTTGTTCTCTTTGACCTTCCGCCATTGTCAACTAAAATGTTGATGGAGGTTGATAGTACGTCACCGATCCCTCCAGCACCGCGTTGCTTTGAGCTTTGAGTTTTCCTGTTTTCCAGTATTTTTTTTTCCTTTAGATTCAGCTGGGCAGCAACTAGTCCCCTCTCTCTCTCTCCCCACCAATACATTTTCCCGACTCGGCTTTTCCCGGTTCTCACCTTGATTCATCATTGTTTCGTGTGTTCTGGCTTTGATATGCTTTCATTGCGAGATTTGCGATTTGTTCCAAGGCAAAATAGAGAGATAGAGAGAGAGGGAGGGGGAAAAAGAGGGGACTAGGGGATTTTCTTGGCACTGCTTTTGACAAATCGTGCTGAAAATTCAATGGGTTTTCCCTATTTCACCTCTCCGGTTTTTTTTTTTTTTTTGCATACAGCGACTGGAAAGCAGCAGGAAATAAATAAATTGAAAAGAAGAGTGACAAAGTTATGCATATAGAGGAGAGAAATGAATTTGGATAATATAAAAAAAATAAAAATATGTATATAACTCTTAAAGTTATATACATAAATTAAGATTTATTTTGGAAACAATTGAAAAACTTTTTGGAATTGGAAAATATAAATTGACTACATATTTTGGAAAATAACTTTTAGATAATGCTTAGTAAAGATCTCAGAATTGCTTTAAATATATATACAATAAATATTTAAACTAATAACAATTGTTTGTATATTTAAATATTATATATCTCCCTGATGTATACATATTTCGCACAGTGTTTTAGCCATAGGAAAAACAGGTAAGGTAAGGTGACTTTCCTGCCTCGCATTTTCGCTTTTATTTGTATCTTTTCTTTTTTTATATATATATTTTTGTAAGCTTAAGTTTTGCCTTAGTTTTAATGTTCAAAGAAATTCTCAGTTCATTCGTTTTTGTGGCGACTTTTTGCTGTTTCATTATTTGCCTTCTTCTCGTTCTTTTTGGCCTTTTTCTTCTACTATCTTCTGCCTTATTTCTACAGTCTTCCGTCTCTCTGGGTTTCTGTTATTTGGGTTAAATATCTTCTGGCCGACTTGAGTGAAAACTGTGTTAATGGGTGAAGTTTATATATATATACTCAAATATATATAAATATCTGCATACGACCAAATGTGTGTGCACGTATTCGCAATTTTTGCTGCCGCGTCTGCATTTGACCAAGAGTTTATGGCCAACGCAGCGAAAAGCGAGCGGAATGAATAAATGTGCACCTATTAAATGAAAACTTGAACAAGTTTATGAATAAAAAAAGTAGTTAAATAGTACATTTATTTATAAAAAAAAAATTCAGCAATGAATAATAATAAGAAATAAACTATATTTTTACCCCTGCAGGGTATCTTCATTTTAGTCAGAAGCTTAAAATCCTGTGAAGGAGTCATTTCCGACCCTATAAATCATATATATTCTTGATCAGCATCATCAGGCGAATCGATAGAGACATCTCAGGAAGAAAAATAAAATTTTTAATTTTTTTCAACATTTTTAAGGGGTTTTATCGTTAAAATTGTAATAAAAAATTCGAAAAAATTTTAATTTTTTTAAATTTCAAATTGTGTATGCAGATTTGTTAACCTAATAAAAACTAACATAGGACTGCTTACCGAATTAAAATTAATGCATTTTTGGCTTAGTTATGAGATTTTTTTATATTTGATTTTGCCAAAAAAATTCCCATATAAAAATATCGATAAATATCGACTAAAAATCGTATATAATCTTATATATTTTAAGCTTGGCTATGATCGATTTCCAATTGAATCCTATAATTCAATTGCCAACTATAAAGGTATATTAATTTTGAATGCCCGAAGTTAGTTATCTTTCTTGTTTTTTGAAGTATTTAAAATTGTGATTTTTTTAAAGCAGTCTACTACAAACATTTCAGTTTTTATTAATTTTTTTTTATTATGGAAAACTACTCAAGCGTAAATGATTTTTTATAACAAAACAAAGTAAAATTCCTTAAGAATTGCAGACTTATAAAGTCACAGCATCTACGCATTCTTATTTCACTTTTTGTATGCAATAAAACTTAAATATTATATTTTTGTCGTTAAAAATCCCTTTGTAAATATATATATTTTGTATATAAATACAACCAGAGTTTAAATATTTATATTTCAGGTATAAGCAGTCTCGAAATCAGATTATTTATCTAGATAAAGAGCCTGCAGTAAAACATTTTGTTGATAACATTAAGGTAATTCAACTCGAAGAAGGGGCAAAAAAAAAACGAAATAAATCTAATTCCTTCGCACACACACACACACACACACACAATGACACACACACACACTGGCACAGTGCTGCATAAAAGTTATGCAACGGCAACATAAATCAATTGCCCTCGTCATTTTCATTTATTTATTACGATGTTTTCTCTCTTTGTTGGCCATTCAAAAGGAGGTCCAAGGCAGCATTTACCCCTCTGTTAACCCACCCAAGGTTTCTCCCTCTTTAACCCCTCCCCCCACCCACCTCAAGGGCGCCTCTTAACCCTTTCCAGAGCACCCTCACCACCCACCACCCACTCCTATCGTTTCACCTGTGCCACGACAATGGTAAATATTTTTATTGTATTTCCTTCGTGTTTGCGTTGAGCTCTTTTTCCAGGACCCTTCTTCGTTCCTTTTTCCTTGTTTTGTTGTTTTTTTTTTTTTTTTTTTTTATGTGTGTGTGTTGTGTTCTCTCACAAAACCCGATCCTTTGCCGCTGCTTTACGGCTTCGATTTCAATTTTCGGGCCCAAGGGCAGGTGGGTTTCTTTTTATTTTTTTTTTTGGTGCTGAAATCCCCTTTGCCACTTTTGGACATTGCCATTTTTCGCTTGCCACACACACACACAGTCGCGTGGGGTTATATATACAACTGATATTTATTTGGTGCTCTATATAGAACAGGGTATATCTGATTCTTTAGAAATCAGGCAAAGTTGTAAGAATTTGAAAGAATTTTAAATAGCACATTAAATAAAAATAAAAGTTTTTTATAAATATTTTTGAAACTGTCAAAACCAATATATGATATGCTTTTATTTCTTCTAGAATTTCGAAAATAAATACTAAACATTTTTTATATTATGGTACTCTTTATGGAAGAAGGAATTTCTGATTCTTGAGATCAGGCAGAGTAAGAATTTTTTGAGAATTTTCAAAAATCCTTCAAGTTAACTTTTACTATGTATATTTTTAAACACTGTCAAAGCCAATGTAATAAATGTTTTTATTTCCCATAAAATATTTATATAAAATACCAAGAATATTCATATTAAATACCCTAATATATAGAGTATTTATTTATTTTATTTTATATTTATTTGTTCGAAATGTTTGCTTCGCATAGACTCCTTGCTAGACTCCCATTTGAGCTCTGGCATTGGCATCAAGGCGAAAAATTCGTAACAGAAATCGAAGATTTCCTTCTCTGCTTTTTTTATTATGTTTTCTGTATTTTTTTTTCTTTTTTGTGTGTTTGGTTGGGGGAAAACCTTTCGGGGATTTTCGGCACGATTATCCCTTTTCCATGCACTCAATTTGTTGGCCCCAAAAAACTCTGACTGCAGAGTGGAGAATCCGTTGAGGTGCTTATGCCTTTTGAACTTCAGTTCCACTGACTGTCTGACTGAAGGACTGAATGAATGACTGAAAGACTGACTGAATGACTGACTGTCTGCTTGACTGACTGAATGACTGACTGACTGACTGACTGGCTGAGTGAGTGAGCGACAGCAGGGCATTAAATAGCTTTGCAGCCTTAAGCCATAGGATTTCGCTTTTGTTTTCACACGACAAACTCTCAGTGTCTCTGCCCTAGAGATAGCAATATATATATATACAAAGAGATAAGTGAAATTTGTTTAAATGAAACAAAAAATAACAGATACTTTTGCTGCAAGATTATATTTAATTAATATACATTATTCTTTTTAAAATATATATATTGTGATACATTATTGCCACAACATGAAAATTATTTTATATTTTTCCATATACTATATATTATTTACATCTCCATTTCCATAGCGGTGTCATCTCCCATATGCCATAAATTAAAATCAAACCAATAATAGATCCCAGAGAACCTCGAGGGGGAAAACCCAACAGACCATATTAAATCGAAAATCCAAAGCCAAAGCCAAAACTCAAATCGAAATCCACAGCCAAAGCCAAAGTCAAGTCCAAAGCCATTAATCACCATCAGTAAATCGGTTAAGGGAGCCAAATCATGCCGAACAGCAACCAGATTAGTGCCAATAATAATAATAATGGGAATAATAGCTCAACTGTCATTTAATGTCCAGCATCCGAGAGATTTATTTACACACAAAAAAATACTTAGAGGGGATAGGGAATTGAATGGGGGGGGGGCTGCCTCATAGTTTTCCTTTTTCCGTTTTGGCTTCTTTTCAAAAACTGAAGCGGAAATTTACGCACCAACTAGCATAATTAATGTCTAAATAGAATGGCAAAATGACACAAAAGATCACAGGAGGGTGAGGGGTTACACTGGCAGAAAGAAGAAAAAAACAGAGAAAATAGAGAAATCTAAAAATATATATTAAAAGTTTATTTTTTCCATAGATTAAACATATAACTAAGTAACATTTGTTTACTGTTTAAGTTTCATTTATATTTCAAAGTTAACTTGTTTTAAATTCTCTTTAAAACCCCCTCAAATTAACCTCAAAATTTCCACCAGTGTAGCTTTGCCATGGCCCTAGACAAAGGTCAATTTCGGCCTCTCTGTTTTCCTTTTTTTTTAAAGGAAGTTGCAATGATGCGGGCCCCAAGAGACGACGATGATGGAAAATACAAAGCTAGGGAAAGACTGAGAGAGAGAGGGAGGAGAACGACGAACTGCATCCGGAAAAATTAGTGAGCGGAAAATGGGAAAAATCTGCGCTCAAAGTGAAAGCCAAAGCCAATAGATATAGGCCTGCAGTTGCAGAGTGATGGAACGAAATGGACTTGACTTGTCTTGACTTGAGAAGACTCTCGACCTGACAGCCCCAGCTCCAGTGCCGAAATGCTGCCGTGCATTTTCCAATTTCCCAATTTTCCTATCCCTATTTTCACTGATTTTTTCCCTTTTTCTGCCACTGGCCTTTGTTTAATTTTCGGTTTTTTTTTCTTCTTTCTATTATTTTTTTATAAAGGTGCGACGACACACCCGAAAAAAAAATCGCAATGAAGATAGACAGAAGCCAAGGCGGAAATATGCTACACTGGAGTCTGGAAATCTCCCCACTCTTTTTTTGCAAAGGGGGGAAAAATATACGAGGAAAAGGAAAATCACATCACATTTTTTTTAAGGAGGAGCAGTTACAGTTCCAGTCAGCTGCGCCCAATTTCAATTTCAAACTTCTCTCTCGATGCCTCCACTCGCAGCTAAAATAACAATTTTCAATAATAAAAATGTTGCAAAAATGGCGCAGCTTTTGGGGGGACTAACTGATTGAATCGGAATGGGAATCGGAATCTATATATATATATATATTTTATATGTATATATCTGACTCAGCTGACCATGGCTTGCAAAAGTTTGAACTAAAAAAAACACAGACAAAATGCCAAGCAAACATCAACTGAAGATGTTAGTTTGTTTTAAAAACAAGATGAAAAAGATAAAGAAAGGGAAATAGAGAGATTTGATATGTTGATAACAAAAATTGTTTCAAATAAATAATATAATATATAAATAAATCACATGCAAATAAACATTTAACCCTAGATCCAACTCATGTTAACAATACATTTCTCTAAGGGAAAATTAATAAAGATTAAGAACAGAAAATGATAAGCAATAGAAACAATGAAAACTGATAAATAAATAAGCAAAGAAAATTTTTAATAATAATTTATTTATATATTATTATAAGTGAAATATATGCATAATAAGTAAAATAAAATATTACTTAATACCCTATGGATATAATTTTTCCGACATATTTTCATATATTTCTTATTTAATATATTTTTTTAACACATTTTTCCACCTTTCCACCTTGAAAAAATTGATTTTGTTTAACACATTTTCATATCTTTTATATATATATATTACCAAAAAATATTTTCCTCCCTTTTAAATACTTTTTTTTTTTGTAATTTTAAATCTCTTAGACCCACTGTTTCACATAACCATTTTCGATCCACAAAACAACATTTTTTGGGCATTATTTTTTGTGTGTTTTTGTTTGATTTTGATTGCTGGCAACATTGAACTTGAATGGTATCAATACCAAATTCATAGACCAACACACACACACACACACATATACATTTATATGGCTCTCATTTTTGGCCAACAAAATCCAATCAAAATTTTCAGTGGCCGAAAACAATGGAGAAAAAGTTTGAAAAGTAGAAAATCTAGAAAATCAAATCAAATCAAATCCATTAGAATGCCATGTAAAACGATTTGAAAAATGCGTGCAAATGCAATTAGATTGTTTGTTTGTTGGGGGACTATGCCACGCCTCCTTTACGATATGTATGTATATAATACGATATAAGGCATATTTAAAGCCAAAATGACCTCATCCATACATACAATTAATCACGGCTCAGCATAAAAATAATAAATTAAGTAAAAAAAAAATACAATTTGCCCCTACACTTTTTTCAATGAAATATATAGCCCGTAACCAGATGTTTCAGAGTCACATCACATATATATTTATTATAGTATATATATATATATATACAGTTTATTTTTTATTCATTCGATGGCATTATACCCTTCACGCAATTTGGTAATTCAATATCCACTTCCACAGCGGATATTTCAAGTGAAAAGCCATGGATATTGAGGAGAGTCTCGAAGTATTCCATATCTGGCATTAGTCATGGCTTCAAATTACGGCTACTTGATTTCAGATTTCAGCAAAAAGTGCAACGGGAGAGTGCCTTTTACTGAGTCACTGAACTTGAAACGTGGTTTTTGTTAATAATTTGTACTAGTTTTATTGATTTATGTATATTTTTCATAATTTTAAATCATATTTCAAATTATCTCAGACCCCAAAAAACAAAGTGCAGAGTAATTTGTATGAAACACAAAATTAAGGCAATAAAAGAAATTTATTATTTCGTCACATGATCGCAAAACATTTTTGTTTGCTTACGAGTGTCTGTGTATTTATATTTCATTTTATTTTGTATTTTATATATTTTTTTTCTGACTTCTATTTGTTTCTACCTGTCTCTCTGTCAGTTTTGCATATTTACACACTTATTTATCTCGATGCATTTAACCATTTCAGAAATATGGAAAGGAATATAGTCTCTCACTCTCTCTCTCTGAAAATGACCAAAAACCGAAATAAACATGAACAATATTCGTGTTAATTTTATAATTTCCAGTCACGTTCGGTTATTTGTTTTTTTCTTTTGCACATTTTACGACTTCCAATGGCCCCGAAATAAAAATAAAAATACAATACCGACTCCCGCTTCCGATGAGAATTGATTATAATTAGCCCCCAAAAAAAAAGAGCCGGTGAGCTTAACCCATTTTGGCGGGTTTTTGCCAAGAACAAAGACTGCAAAAATCACGTGGCTTTAAGTCACGAGAAAGAAAGGTAGAAATCTTCACAAGAATTAAGAGAAAAAAAATCAAGGCTTAATCAAATGATTATCTTTGATATTGCTTTAAATTTTTGCTCAAACTTTTAATGTACCTTTTTAAAATATAAGACTTGAAAGGTATTAAAATGTACTATATAATATTTAAGATTTTTCACCTATATATCAAACTTAAAGCTTTTTTCCAACTGCAGATTTAACCGTCTCTTAACCCTCTCTTTAACCCTCACTTGCACACATGCTACAATAAAGATTTTCTGCGAAATGCAAAATGGGAAGCCATAGAAAATGATTGCAGGCCAACTGCATCGATAATTATTTTAATAGATCACCCTCTAACGCTCTCTTTCTCTCTCTCTCTCTCTCCATCTCTCTCTGTCCCTCTATCTGCCTCTTTCTTCTTCTCTTTCTCTGTCTGTGGGCCTTACAGTGGCAGTTGGCTTTTCATACCTGTTGCCCAGTTAGCCAGGTTTGGCCCCCTTGCGGGCTAATGTGAGGTTTCAGTTTACATACGGTCGCGCACTTCGTAATTTTCTACACTGAGAAAAATTCTAAATATATTTATATGATAAGAAATAAATAATTCAAAAACTATGATCAGCTAAAAGGTTTTTCATTAGACTTGAACAGCTAAAAGGATTCCAAAAAGAATTTATGAAACAATCGAAACCTAGTTTATAATGTTTACAATAAATGAAATTAAAAATATTGTAGGTATTAATGATAAAAGATAATATATATAATATAATTTATAAATAGAATATATATATAAATAGAACAAAATTTAATTATAATGTGTAATACATATTTATTTAACCCCGAATTACATATAAATAGAATTAAATCCCTTGACTGACATAGTGTACAATATAAATTACTTTCTACATCAAAAAATCCGTTAAAAAATCCTATAAATTTAAAAGCAAGAAATAATCAACTAAAATTTCTTGCCGTGTACAATTTTCTATTATTTTCCCTGGCCAAACAAATGAACAGCTAGCGAACCAGCGACAAAAGCAAGCTAGAAAAATCTCTGTAGAAATAACCGCACAACAACCAAAAACAATAACAAAAAAACATACGAAAAAAAGTCAAATAAAACAAGAAAGGAAGCTAACTTCGGCACGCCGAAGTTTATATACCCTTGCAGATAGAAATTCTATGACTAGGAATCCATAGAATATAAATTATATATATTTGTGTTAAAAAACAATGAAGTAATACTTGCTTTCATTTCATTCACCTATACATATTATATTTGCAGCTTTTCGTTCACAGATTTCCATTTTTCTTCTACATCAAACAATAGTTTGTATGGCACCTATATGATATAGTCGTCCGATTTTCATTAAATTTGACACAAAATTTAAGACTAATATAAATTGGCTACACCTCAAATTTGATGAAAATCTGTTGAAAACTGAAAAAGTTATAATTTTTAATTTTATTAATTTCTCGATCGTTCCTATGGGAGCTATAAGATATAGTAGTCCGATTTTCATAAAATTTTATACAAAATTGTAGAGTATAATAAAATGGCTATATCTCAAATTTGATCCAATTCTATTGAAAACTGAAAATGTTAAAATTTTTTTTTTTTAATTTTCCGATCATTCCTATGGCAGCTATATGATATAGTCGTCCGATCCGGCCCGTTCCGACATATATACGAGTGAGAGTATATAGAAGGCTAACTACAAAGTTTCATTCAGATAGCTTCAAAACTGAGAGACTAGTTTGCGTAGAAACGGACAGACGGACAGACGGACAGACGGACAGACGGACAGACGGACATGGCTAGATCGACTCGGCTGTTGATCCTGATCAAGAATATATATACTTTATATGGTCGGAGGTGCCTCCTTCACTGCGTTGCAAACTTCTGACTGAAATTATAATACCCTGCAAGGGTATAAAAATAAAGAAAAGAAATGAAAAAAGAAAAAACAACCAAACACACTGAAAAATCCAGCGAAAGATAAAGAGAAGGAGAAGACGACAAAAGGGTCATTCACATTGCGGTGTGTGTGCGTGGCCTCTTGTCTGGCCAATAGGGGGGCGTTGGGGCGGCCAACAGTTGACAGGGGGGCGTGGCACTATATGGGGGGGACAAGGGTGCAAGAGGAGCACAGTAGGGGGGAGGGCGGAGAGGGGAAGCTAAGCAACAGGCGAAGCAGCAACAATGCTGACAAGTATCTGTATCTGTATCTGTATCCACGTTTGTTTTCTGCGATATCTTTTGAATACATTAGCGACCGGCAAATACAATAAAACCAAAAAATAAAAAAAAAAAGTAGGTAAAAAAACAACAAAAAACAAAAAACATATAGCAACTACTTCAAGCCAAACATGTGCGAAATGATGTTCAATGGCCAGGAGAAATAGCAAATGGCAGATTGTGTAATGAAAGCTCGTCAAGCAAACCACAGATACGCCATTAAAGTCACAGATACATCTTCACAGATGCTCAAAATAATTAAGGGAAAATTCCATAAGATTATCGAGGATTTCGTATTATATGTTATTATATTATATGTTAGAAGTTAAGTTAAAGAGATTGCAAGCAATTATCTAGGGTTTTATTTAATAAAGAAAGTACTTCAGCTGATTTCGTTATTTTGAGTTGATTATTTATTAAATTTATTTAAACAAGGCTTATCAGAAATATATAAAAATAATCAAATTGTTATGAAATGTTAATTAATATATTATTTATTTTAAAAAGAATTTACTAACTAATTTTAAATACTCTTCATTAACTGATAAGTAATTTTTCTTAAGCCCTAAACAACCTTCTGTCTTTCCCTCTTTAAGCTTAAATTTAACTCTTGTGTCTTTTTTTGTATCTTTTTTTGCTTAATTCTTTTTCTCTCTTTTTTTTTGTATTTTGTGAATTGTTGTAATTGTGGCCAGCGATGAGTATCTAAGTATCTGAGTATCGTGTATCCATGCGGTCGACGCTTTCTTTTTCGGACACTTTAATGAACACAGGAAACGGAAATCGTTTGGTAAGTGTCCGAGTATGTAGGTACATGTACTCTTACACACACATATGTATATATATATTTGTATATATATATCTCTCGGTGGTAAAGGGAAGTCAAGTCTGAAGAGAGGCATTATTCGATTCATTTTCTGAGTCTGGGCAAACATTTTCCATAATTCAACACTTGAATTACGAACACATCTCTCTCTTTTATGTGAAAAGTTTTGTGGGGGGGGGGATGGGGCCAAAGTTTATCTTATGTTTGATTTTATGCCTGCTTTGTTTAACTTGTTCATTAATTAATTGCATTTGATTTTGGCCTCCAGAGCAAGCCACAAAACTAAAAAAAAATATATATATAAAAGAAAAAAGCAGTGAAAAAGCGCCGAAAACTATTTTAAACATCATAAAAAAAGTTGAACCAGCCAACCACTATGTTCCTTTTTTTACTAGCCAGACCGCGGGCGTTTACCGTGCATACTAACTGACTATTAATGCGAGCAGCAGCAGCAGCAGCAGAAGGAGCAGCAGCAGCAGCAGCAGCAACTTGCCCCGCGGCAACATAAAAAGTTTCAGCTCCATATGGAGCCCACTGGCAAAAAGGAGAAAGAAGCAGCAGCAGCAGCAACTCTAGTAGCAACATCAGTGCAAACAGCGGCAGCAACACCAGCAACATTAGCAACTTTGGCAACAACAATGCAATTAGCAGCAGCAACAACCCCAGCAACACTTGCAACAGCAACAGCAGCAGCAGCAACATCGAGCTAACAACAGCAACATATGTGCACCAGAGAGCAGCATCAACAGCTTGCAAAGAAAGCGGCCACAGCAATCAAATTTATTAAGTGGAAAAATATTTACCAGAGCTGGCATAACAAAAAATGTGTAAACAAAGCCTGCAGTCACATATCTTTAAATAAATATATAATAAAGATAAAAGCAAAGGTAAGCTTTTATTTTAATTAACAATTAAAATAAGCAGCTGAAAAGGGAAGATTTTAATTTAATTTAATTTAATTTAAGAAAGCAATCGGATCCTATTTTTATTTTCTACTGAAATATATTTAAAATATATTGTTAGGAAAATATGCATCCTTATAAAATAAACAATAATTACATATTCCCCACAGATATCTTATTTTATATCAGGTATTTTATTTATTACACCCCCTATTCGTTTAAAAAACCAAACTTTATGCTTAAAAAAAATATGGTAAAATACAATAAAGAAGAAGAGAAGATGAAAACGAAATCTGGCAGCCTAAAAAGAGAGCGAAATTTAAAATGTTTGCCTTTGGGCCATAAACAAGAAACAATTGTTTTTTAGCAAATGAAGAGATGAAGAGAATGATCAAGGGATGGGTGAAGGATAGGGGGTGGCTTTGAGAGGGCAGATATTTTGTAAAAATAACACAGAGAAAAATTGTTAAATAAATTTTAATCAATTAAAAAGAACATTATAAATATTATAAATTTTTATGTATTTTATTTTATTACTTTAAGTACAAATTGTAGGCTAGTAAACCTTTAAAATAAACCTATTATATTGTTGAAAAAATCTAGTATTAAGTTTAAAATTTGAAATATAAAAGTTTTTTAGGGACGTAAGCCCTTAAAAAAATTTTTTAGCATAATGCTGATTAAGAATGTATATAATGTCGACAATAAGTCCCTTCCTTATTTCCAAAATTCTGCCCAAGAATTGTAGAAATTATTTTTGTTGTATAATATTTTATATTTTGACTTTAGTCTAAATTTCTTTTACTGTAGTAGTTTTAGCTGAAAACTCCTCCATCTTTCTCCATTTCTTCGCTGTTGTTGTTGCTATAATTTAGCTACCTACGTTTGTTGTTGATGAGGATGCTGCCAGTAACAAAAACAATAACAACCACTACAACAACAACACCAATAGTTACAACAACTATAAAAGCCAACAACAACAACAACAACAACAACACCAACAAACCAACCAGAGAAGAGGGAGCCTGAGGAGAGCCACGTTGACGGGCTCCCAAGCCCATTAAAACTGAACGTAAACCAAAAAATTAGGTTGCCACCAGACACACACACACACACAGCAGCACACACACACACACACACACATGGCAAACTTTGAATCACTTGAAAATTTTTGGATAACAACAACAACAACAGTGTCGGCGAACGGGCCAGAGAGCTAAACAATAATGGTAGATATAAGGGTGAATGGTCTGGGAAAATCCGAGGGACTGCGAGGGTGTATATAAGGAAAACCTAGTGAGCGGGTCAGGGGTGGTGGGAAAAAGCAGGGGCTTGGAGTGGAAAGGGAAGTAAAAGAGAAGGTGGAGCCGTCAGAGGCACAGGGACCCGCACCTTTTTGCCATCTCTCCGCATAGTCGAAAATAATGAGCATACAAAATTTATGAAACACTCACATACGACCCTTCAACGAACCTCCCCCTCTTACCAATCCCTACACACACACACACACACACACACACACACACACACACACACACACCTCACACACTCATATATTTGAGCAAAGATGGATGCAGAGATGGTGAATGATGCAGGGAGATAGCCAGAGAAATGGGAGCAGACACCAAGAGAAAGGTGAAATTATTGAGAATTTTGCAAATGGGTATGGCATAAAATATCGATATACACATACAATATCGATATTTAAAGAATAAATCGATAAATAAATCGATATTTTAAGGTTCTGTTATACAACATATAAAATAATTGAATAATTTTCCAGATATATAGGAGAAATAAATATAAACATAGATAAATATACATTTTCTTTGATATCTTGCATAAATACAAATATTTTAAAGTTAAATATGATATATTTTGATATTTAGGACATTTTTAATAGGATATATTTTAATAAATATATTTTAAAAGATTTTTTTTTAGCTTCACAATATTTAATATATTTTCCAGAAACTTATAAGCAATATACTTTATTCTTTTTCTATATTATATTATAGTACACTCATTTCTAAATCAAATAAATTAGTATTTAGTAATATTTCAATTAAATTATATGCATTTTTCGTTTATTTTCCAAGTGCATCTTAGAGGCATTGCACATGGCATGGCATTTGAAACGCTTCTAGTTTTTGGGGTTTTCGCCGGAGATACAATTGCAGATGCGACTGACGAAAAAGGGAAGCTACAGATGAGGACGAGGATGAAAATGAGACTGAGGATGAAGATGAGGGTGATGATGATGATGATGATGACTGTGAGGATGATGATGGCCCCGTACTCTATACCCTGTCCCGCCTGTGTCAGTGTCCAAACTGCGAACGCGTATTCATAATGAGACTCCAATCCGACGGCTGTTAGTCACTCTCTTCGTTCACCCCTCCCCCCTCTCTTAGGACGCCATGAAAAGAGCCCCCCTTTTGCTACACCCATGCCAGAGCCATACAATGCTCAGATAAATTGCTAGAAGTAGCTACTAATTTGCAGTTAGTCGTTTCACAACAACAACAGAGACAAAATAGCACAAAACGGAGTTGGGAAAACCAGCAAAAGACGATGGAAAATTGGAATGGTGGTCTTCCGGAAAAGGCAAAAGAGGGGGGCTTAGGGGGTTTAGGGGGTCTAGGGGGTGGTGTCGGGTTTTCTAGAGAACATAAAGTGGAGTTTTCTGGCATCGCATGGCCAGCATTTTCTGCTCCATGCCGTGCGCTTTGACTGCATCTAATGACACTAATAAAGTTGCCCACTGATGATAATCTGTCTCTGGCACTCCGCTGTTCCCGTCCCTCCTTTTGAATTTTCCTACCTCTCCAAAAAGGAGAGAGAGAGAGAGAGATGGAGGAAAAACAGAAGCAGAAACAGCAGGATATGACTATAAAAGATATCTGAGCAGTGAGCAAAATAAGCTCAAATAATACACAAGATTCGCTCAAGGAGCGCACATCCAACAAAAAGGTATTCTCCACCTGAGTGAACTAGGGAAATACCCTGGAAAAGGGAAAAATTTGGAGTGTATATATCGTTCTTGAGAATGTATATACTAGAAATAATAGTATAGCGAAGGAAACATAAGAGATATTTGAAAAGGTAATGAAAATATGGTAGATATTATAATAGAATGATGACCATGATGCAATATTTACGAAAATGAATTTAATTTGTATAAAAAAATATCCAAAATATATATAATATATATTTCTATATGTATATTAATTTATATTAATAGTATATTTAAAATATATATAGTTATTCTGTAGTACTGTTAATAAATAAGTGATTGGGCAATACTCGAAAATTTACCTTACTTCAATAAAGTCTATGCAATTTCTTTACTATTCAAATATTTGCTAATATATATATAAATTATAATTATAGATATATAATACATTAATATGTGTCTTTTAATTATATATAAATAACCCCAATAATACATGCAAATTGATTGATCCCAAGATATATTTTGAAAATAAGCTTTTTACCTATAATATCCCACAAACAAGTGACAGGGGAAAACAAACAAAAACAAAAAAATTCAAGAAAATTAAGCTGCTTGCAGCACTCAATTCCAAGCAGCTTTTCCTGCTGCAGCTGCAACTCAGCCCAATAAATCTGCTCACCTTATCACAGGTGACTCCCCAGTCTGCCACACCCGATCAACATGGCCAAGACACGGAGAGAAAATTATTATATTATATATAAAGACTTTAAGTTTATTGTTTATATGTTTAAACAACTTAAACTCAATATATATATTATAAATATACTTCAATATTATATTATAATTATTAAATATTGTTGATCAAAGTGAACTTTTTCCCCCAGTGGAATCGCCAAGTTTTGGTTTTTGGTACTCCTTGAGTTTGTTTGCCTGAATTTTCGTAAGGATTCCAAGGGTGAGGTTTTTCGGTTGCCGCAGAACAATTTCAAGGTGCACTGACTGTAACAAATATCTTCATTTAACTTCCCGTATTTTTTTTTTTTTTTGCTTTAGGGGGAGCATCTGGAGGCGGTCTGGTCTGGTCCTGCCACATTGTCTTGCCTTCTGCTGCAGCTGGGAGTCGTCCTTTTGGTCCTTTGCCACCGTTATTTACATTTTATGGCACACAAATTTTTTGTTAGCTCCAACAGTCGGGGGGGGGCTGATGGCTAATTTAAGTTTGCTTTATTTTCTGGGGGCCCCGGCTTTGTTGTTTAGGCAAATATTTATGATCGACTTTTATTTGGCACTCGGGGCAAGGTCATCACAGTTTCAGTTTCACATTTCAGCTACACTCTTGGTCTTTCAGTTTTTTTTTGTGTTGTATTTTCCAGCTTTTCAGCTTTTTAGCTCACAGTTTTCAGTTTTCAGTTTTCAGTTCAGTTTCATCTTCTTTGCTCCTGGCTTTTGACATTTTGGTTGGGTTTTCTCAGTTTTTGCTGGGCTTCTGCAAACCAAGTTTTGCCAAAAGTTCATTGTGGTTAGTTTGCTCTTCGCTCGCAGAGGAGGAGCTGCGATGCTCTTCATACAGAAAAAAAAAGAAATACAAAAATTTGTTGCCATTGTTGTTGGGTCCTGGTATCAGCCACGTTTGTGATTATGTCTATAAGTTTTCCAGTACTTTTGTACATTGGGTACCCCAAAAAAACAAGGAATATGTGTGTTCTTAATATCAAGAAAAAAAATAGTTGGAAAAATATTTCCGAACAGTATAAAAACTGTATTTTAAAGGTTGTTCCGTAGAACTCTCCCTACTCATAATTATAAACATAATTATGCTTAATTTTTCTATGACTCACTGATAAACAAAACTAAAACTATGCAGATAACTTTCAGCTAGTAATGTCGTGATATTTTGCAGGTACAAATATAATTGAGACAATAATCACGAAATAATATATATAGTTTTTTGTATTTTACTTTCCACCAGAGTCACGTTCCCACAATTTTCACACATTTCGCATGTACGTAGTACATTTTTCAACTAAGAAACTCTCTTCCGAATCGTGAGTTTTAAGGGGAAATCGAAGTACCAGGTATGTATAAATTCGATTTGGAATATATATATATATATATATATATAGAATTTGGTTGGCAGAAGGGCCCTGAAAATAGTGCAAACTTTTTAGTTAACCAACTTTTTTCGTGTGGCATTTTCTGTCCCCTCTCCGGTCTGTTTTGGCATGTTACTTTTTTAGTTTTTCGGTACTTTTAATTTGTGTGTAAACTGATGCAAACCAATATTTGAACTTTTACCCTCTGGCTCTGAAGCAAACCGAACCGAACCGAAATGTCAGCTCATTCATTAACTTGCGCAAAGGTTTTCCGAGTTTCCGAGTTTCATCTTCCCAGCTTTTTCATTATTCCATCGGACAGTAATTCAAATCCAAATGGCAGGCCACCAGAGTTCAGATTGTGTGTCGTTTTTCCCCCTCATCCCCTTTTGGCCACGGATAACTATATGTTCTGACCGAAAAGTATATTCAATTACAAAAAAAAGGGGGGGTGGAGTCCGCAAAAGTTTTGTGACATCGAAAATACGCTACCAAGGCGGGCTCTAATTAATATATAATGGCGTGGTGCATCGATAACATATATCCGATAACACGCAACATTCTGCTCATTGTAAATCAAATTTTCTCGATATACTTGTAAATGACTATCAGAAGTTTAATCAAGGTTTAAAATTCATTGAAATGTGTAATAATATCAAATAATTCACCATTCGAAAAAGAGTTTTCCATCATAAATCGATTTTTCTCAATCATAATATCATAATCTATATTTAAAGTATATCGATATTTCCAACAACATATGAAAATACTACTTCCGATACAGAGTTTTCCATGATAACTCTCTTTTCCCCAAATATTCTCATAAATATATTCGGTATATACGTTTTATAAACTAAAATACCATAAATCATCACATAATCAATACTTAAATTGCATCGATATATTCGATAAAAAGCTTTAAATCAATTATAAATCTATTTTTCTAAATATATTTCTGTTTTAAAATCATAAATACCGGCAAACACCTTATAATTGTTACTAAAAATGCTTTATCGATATGATTTCACTTTTAGGTTTTCTCATATATGAAAAGAAAAGTATTGTATGACCAATAGGCAGAATGATTGATGACATTAGCCCGATAACAATGCCATTGAAAACTTAATAGCAATCCAAAAACATAAGATTATTGATTAATTAAGTAGACTTGAATCAAAAGCTACTGGAATATTAGTCATCTTTTTTAGAGGCTTCGCATAATGATATCATTAACATTCTGAAAGCCTCAGAGTTGGAAACAAAAGCAGTCTAAGAAAAGATTTCGATTGAAGTTCACAAATTTCTTTAAAATTTTATTTTTGCTTTTGTGAAATAATAATTATAGCAAAATTATTGTTTCCATTAAAATTATTCGAAATGTCTTGGCGGGCAGCCGGCGACAATTATGGCGACATAAAATGAAATTGAATAAAATAAAATAAAATTAGCATAAGCCACACATTCACATGATGTGAAGTGGAATAGAAGCCGTAATCAAGGCCCGCGAAGTTGCCTTTTTATAAACTTTTTTTTCTCTCTATTTTATTCTTTATATATTTATGTTTTTTTTTTATTGTTTTTTTGCAAAGAATTAAAAAGAACGGCAAGCCAGAGACAGAGCTGGAGAGCCACGTATTCACTACAGATGCTCAACAACTTTAGCAACATTTCAAGATTTCTAATTTTTATTTGGCCCGCCGCAAGTTGTTGCTGTTGTTTCTAATTAAGTTTGCCGTAGTGCTTGATTTTTTTTTCCCCTCCATTTTTTACTCTTTCTTTTTTTTCTGTATTATTTATATATATATATTTTTTTTTGCTCGCCTTGGAGTGGGATCCCGAGTTGCTGGCTTCGAGACCTGTTTGGGGACCTACAAAGTCCCCCCAATGGCGGGGCAAAAACTGGAATAATTCTGGGCTCGGGGGAATTTCTACTTCACACAATATATATATATATATATATATATATATATGTATATATAAATATACAGATATATGTATATATATAAATATATACATGTGGGCAAAGTTCTCGTATTGTCTAGATATTATTTGCAAATTGTAGCTTTAAATAATTAGCAAAATAAATTATCTGCATACATTATTCCTGGAAAACAATCCGAGAGATGCTTCACGTGAGTGTCTGTCTGAACATCAACACCTCGAGTACAGTTGTTAATTAATATTAAAAAAAAAAAACAAAGATGAAACGTAATTGTCTAATGAAACTGGCTCTGGGTGAAAAAATGAATTAATCTCTCAAATCGTGTGTACAAAGTGTATAAAGATTTATTCTATTGAAAGTAAATATCTATATAAAATCCCAGTAGAGTTCAAAAGTTTGAACAGCTCAGGGTCACGAACAAAAAACATTAAAACATAAACAAAAAGAAAAGGTAATTGAAAATAAATCAAATTAAATTTTTGCCCAAGTTCGAGATCACAAATATCCGCGAAACCTTTCAATTACAAATCTTTCAAATTAATCTCTTGACAATCTCTTGGGCACTTCCTCATAAATATATTTACCCACTGGAGTCGATTTATATATATTTTTGTATATATATAATTTCCCTTTTTTGGCATCTGCTTGCTTATGTCGCTCACGTTTCGGCAATTTGTTTTAAAATTTGTGTTATATTTATTTATTTAGCCCCACCAAAAGCCTGGAGTGGCTCCTGTTTCCTTGCAAAAACAAACAAAGGCTCTTCTCTGTTTTGCCAGAAACGAAACGCCTTTTGGGCTATGATCTCATCATCATCATCATCATCATCATCATCATCATCATCATCTCTCATCGGCGGCAGTCCAAGGCCCAAGCAAAACCACAAAATAAACAAAATAAAACACGGGAGAATATCGTCGATAATTGCAATACGCAAAATCTACACGTTCAACCGTTTCGTCGCAGTTTTTAGAAACTTTTGAAAAATCGAAAAAAAAAACACAAAAATACACCAACGATTAACGGATGGAAATCAACTGCGGAAGCGGAAAGCAGACGAAACTTGATTAGCATTTTGGGCCCCGATTCTAAATAGATACATATATATATATATTTTTATATATACATCCATGTGTGTGTGTGTGTACATATGGCAAATATCGGGAAAAGTGCGGCAATTGTAACTGCAATTAAAATGCAATTGTTCGAAAGCAATCTGGTAAAATCACACGGAGTGAGAGAGAGAGAATGTACTATATGGAATACCTATAGAGCCATTGCATTCTAGTCGAAATTGGTTCGAATCAGTGAAATTCTGTCCCCAATAAAGGTTTAAATTTGTTTAGCCATTACACTGAGAGGAACTTTTATATCGGTACTGTATTAATATATTACACAGAATTAAATAATTACATCACACATATATATATAAATTTATATGCAGCCAGACAAATAAAATCGGAGAAGGAACAAATAGTTTAAGTAAAATTTTCAATAATATTTTTTTTAAATCCATATTTCAACATTATATAATATATTTTTGTATATTCAAAATTTCTATAAATAAAATACCCTTGCAGGGTATTATAATTTCAGTCAGAAGCTATATTATATAGTTGCCATAGGAACAATGATCAGTAACTATGATCTGTAAGTAAATATGATCGGTAAATTACGTATCTATGACCAGTAATTAACTATGAATAGGTCTATGACCAGTATGTAACTTTAATCATCTAGTATCTAAGCCCAATAAGTAACTATGATCAGAAAGTATCTATGACCAATAAGTATGTATGATCAGTAGATAACTATGATCAGTAATTAACTACACGCAGTAAGTCTCTGTGAGCAATAAGTAACTCTGAACAGTAAGTATCTATGACCAGTAATTAAATATGATCAGTAAGAACATTAAGTAACTATGACCAGTAGGTAACTATGATCAGTAAGAATGTATGATCACTTCAACTTTGAACACTAATAAACAATGACTTGCAACTTTTGTAACACAACACATGTCTGAGACTTGGCTGGTAGAAGTCACTTCGTTCCGGGGATGATTGAACAAGTTGGGAATCATATGCACAGATGTGAGAGATTTGTTTTGGAACAAATTTAAGACCAAGCAATAAAACTATGTAGCTATTCTTCTATATAATTTTACTAATATATAAATCGGAGCATGGCGAATCGGTGGACTATATATATATATATATATAATATATATAGAAATGATCTATATATATATAATATATATAGAAACGATCTATATATATAATATATATAGGAACGATCGGAAAATTAGATATATAGCCATTTCATATCGTATCGAGTTTAAATATTTAATGCTATATTATATATATAATATTATATTATATGTAATCAAAATGTCGTTATTATCAAAGTTTATAATATTTTCAATATTAAATTGGGACCAATAATTTCTTGTACATATAATATTCGACTTTTCCTATCAAACCTAGGGAGAATTCTATTTTGAATTAATTATTATTATATTTATATTGTAATTATATTTTTAAATAATTAATATTTAATTGTAATTTCTTTTATTTTTCTTCCAGTGCATTTACTCAATTCAACCGTTGAGGACACACACAGCAAAAAAAAAATATAGTAGTAGAAAAAAAAAAGATTGTCATGCAGATTACCTGTGCCTGCCCACCTGTCAATGGCATTTGCATATGGATTTGGGACTCTCCCCCCTCTCAATCAGCACCACCCCCACCCATTGTCTCGCCCTATCATGCCGCCTTAGCCCTCAACCCTTAAACCCCCCCTCTTGTATTGGACGCTCCTTGAATTTCCACAGCAGTTCCACATATGTTGGTTGGCATTGCAATTTGTCAACATGACAAATACCAAAAAACTGCAGTCGAGTTGAGTTTTTGGAGAGACAGGTGGCGAGGTCGAGGATACGAGGGGGGGAAAGGGGGGTGAAGGAGATTGGGTCCTGGGACGGGGACAGGAAGGGGATACAGACAAGGACAGGCATCAAGTAGCGGCATCGTCTGATTGGCGAACGTTTGCTAAATGTATGCATGAAAAATGCATTAGAGCCGCCGCAGAAACAGAAGCAGAAGCAGCACATGAAACGGCAGGACAAGCAGCTATCCAAAAATACAACAAGTATCTGACAGATACAGATAAATGGATACCCATCAATATACCGCAAATACACATCAAACTAAAGTTAAAATAAAGAATACTTGTCACAGTTTTGAAGCATAACCAATTGATTCCACTCTTTATAAATAATAAATTTAATTAAATCATTCAAAAGAGCCTGACATAAATACTCCCCTTCTGACAAGAGGGTATCATTGGAGTTTATAGTGCACAGACGACATCCTAATGATGACATGCCACACGGAACAACAAGAGGAGATGACGATGATGCTGCTGATGATGATGATGATGATGATGCTGCTGCTGCTTCTTCCACTGCAGCAGCATTTCAATTGCCATCAGGGTTTGGAAATGCATTAGAATCGAACCTCACGCCAGAGCCTCCTCCTCCTCCTCCTCCTCCTTCGAAGGCTGAAGGTGCTTCCCGGAAAATAGTATAGACTCTGGGAGGTAGAGGGAGGGGGTTGTGCCTGCCATTGTGAAGTGAGCGAGAAACAATTGAGTAAGTAGGTCTGTAATGGAGACCTTTTCGACGAGGGAAAAGAGAGGCCTCCATGAGGCTTACATCTCCTCTGGAAGAGGCCTCAATGGGTTCCGGCAAAGGGAAATTACCCATTTTCAGGGGCCTGTAATTAATTTGTGACAACTCAATCCGATATACTTTAAGTTTACTTTATATATTTTGTATTAATCATTATAAATTTGAATTAAATATTTAAACTTGAACTTTAATTTAAGCTCCTATTCCTTGAGTTAAACTTTTCTTGCCCATCTGTGGTTAGTTTGCAAATTATTAAAAAGTCCTTAACTTCCTTTTCAACCAATTTCTTCATGCTAATCTCTTCCACCTCGCACACATCTCTCATCTTCTCTTTAGATCTGAATTTTCCACAGACTCCTGAAAACTTCCAAGTTAAATTTAGCCAGGCATTCATCAGTCTTTCAGCCTCCTTTCAACACTGAGAACAAATCTAACAGAAATATAGTTTGACAAAAAAAACTTTAAATGGTTTTAGCTTAAATTTCATAACTTGAAAACATTATTTTATGCTTTTTCAATATTCTGTAAAAATCTTTGGCTCTCTATAAATTTAATTCATATTTTTTAGTTAGCAAAAAGAAAGTTTATTTGATCTTAACATATAATTTGTTTCACTGTTATTCTAAAAATAAGATTGGTAAATTGAATTAGAAAAGAGTGTTTCTTACTTAAACCTTATATAAAAATTCTTTTGGCTCTTAATTAATAATAATAATAATATATTAAAAAAGTAATCATTCCTTTTAATTCTAGAAAAATGTAAAGCAAAGGTTTAACAATCTAATTTCAATTCAATTTCTTCACACTTAATTAATTTATTTACAAGACAGTCTCCATATTTTTCCCTAGTGTATTCCGCCCCCTCCTTGGCCACCCCTCACCACCTCCGCCCACGCATCTTTTGTGCTTTGTTTGGGTTTTTGTGATAAGCGGGACCCGCTGAGCTTCGTAAACTGCCGCAAATTTAAACGAGATAAATGCTGCCTAATTGCACACAGAAATGAAACTAAATACGGTGGGCGGCATTTTTGGGGGGAGGGCTGGAAAACCTCCAAGTGGGTGGCGGTGGCCGTGAGTTTTTCCTCTCCCACAAAGAGCGCGTGAGCGAGATAGCGCTTCAAATTATAAAACGAAAGTTCTCAAACAATTTAATCAGCGGCAAGACAACAAAAACATTTTACACACACACACCAAAGCAGGGGGTTGGGGGTAATCTCAAAGAAGAAGCTGAAGAAGATGCTGGTTTTTCCCCCCGCTGTTGTTGTAAGAAAAGAAAAATCTTGTTAGATCTGCTTCCAAATGCATTGCCATCAGGAAAAGACAGAGAAAAATCAGTATGAGGCATGCGGAGGAGTGCGAGCACAAAGGCAATGAGACAGAACGAAAAGGAAAATCACTAAGTTTTCCGTTTTGGGGCCAGGCAGGCATCAGGGCCCAGAGGGGGTGTATATTGGCTAAACTGAAAAGCGCAGAAAATGCAGCCCAACAACAAGCAAGTTGATGAGCGAAAAGGGAATGCCACTAAAGTTAAGAGCTGAGAAAATACAAATAGAAAGACTAGAGAAAGACACTTGAAACAAATGGAAGATACAAATACATATGTAGAGATATTTTATATATAAATATATATTAAATATAGTAAAATTAAAGACTTAATTTAAACTTTGTTTATTAGTCAATTTAAAGAATCATATAGACTGAGTTATGATCTGAACTCAGTTGTGATAACTGAACTGAGTTATGAATATTAGAAATATTAGAATAGTTAGAATATTAAAAATAAATATAACAATAAAATAAAAATAATATAATAATAAAATAAAATACATCTTGATACAATATAGTATTTTTAGATATATTATAAACTCTTTTATAACTATGGATATCAACAAGTTTATAATTTATTTAGAAATTCTATAATGTATCTTAAAAATTATATGTTGTTTTCTTAAAATATTATATTATATTCATTGAATTATATTTATTATCTTTATTTGATATTTATCATTTCTTTGAAATTTAATGAAGGACTTCTTTCAGTTAAAAAATTATCAAATTTAAATTATTTGGAAAGATTTTACAACAAATCATAAGATCTTGATTGTGAAGTGATTTTCGTAATCTAACTGATGTAATTTTAATAGAATTTATAATAATATATAATAATTAAATTATATTTAATATTATGTATTTAAAAAAGAGGAAAAAACGATATATCCTTAGAATTCAAGTTACAATAGGCATATCTGTCTATCAACAAAGGTCAAGGATATAGGTTTAAGCTTTAAAAGGACATTTAATCGATGGTTTTTGTGGCTTGTCTCAAAGACAACTTCATTGAGAGCTCAACCGGCAAAACAACAGATTAATTCACCTCATGTCACGCTTTGCATTTCCAAACAATTCCCAAAAAAAAAATCATTTTCTCTAGTTTATCTCTTTGTTTTTCCTCTTTTTTTTCTCCACATTTTTGTGTGTCTCGGCGGCAAACCGAACACGTTTTCCAATTAAAATTACATTAAAATTGTTTTTCCATTCTTCTAGTTGTTAGTTTTGCATTTGTGTGTGTGTGTCTGCGTTTTGCTTTTATATGTATTTGCATTATTGTTTTTGTTTTTGTTTTTGTCTTTGCTTACCTGTCATTAGCAAAAAAAGAAAAGAAGACAACTGAGCGTAATCCAGACAGCGGGAGAGGCAGAGAGCGCGCGAGAGCGAGAGCCTACGAGAGAGACAGCCAAAAATCCTTGTGCTCGACACTTGTGTTCCTTTTAATTATTTTTGTTTTTATTTTTGATCCTTTTGGCAATTGCTCTTATCATGTATTTGTGTGTGAGAGTGTAACAGGTAAGTGAAGTAAAGAAAACGCAGAATCAAAACAGAAACCGAAACGAAACAGGCAAAAGGGCAAACAGAAATCACGCAAAAAGAAAAAACCCGAAAAAAAATCACACTAACTGTTTTGGCAGCACTTGAAAAAAAATAAAAACAGAAAATAAACTAAGGAAGAATTGGTTCCGCAATTCCCTGTGTTATATTCAACGCGCCCGATAGTATTACTGTATTATTTTCTTGTTTCATTTAATGTGATTCACTTATTTCAAAGATTTTGTCGGTGGTTTTTAGTTAATTTCGCTGGCGAGCCGCGTTTTACGAACTGCGACGGCGCGCCTTTGGAAACGAAATGAAAAAAGAAAAAAACAAAAAAAAAAACAAGCTCAGAGAGGGACAGAGAGAGGAGGCACCGAGAGCAAAGAACCGACGTCAGCAGAGTTCGCTCTCTGGCTCTCCCACTCTCTGGCTCTCTCGCACTCTTCTGGCAAGAAACCACGTATGTTGTTTAAGTCTTTCGTTTTGCCTGCTTGGCGCGAGCGAGAGCGCAACAGTTGAATTTCAGGTGTGGCAACCGGCAAAAATCCCACAAAACCAAATAAAAAAAATCTTATTTCATACAAGTACCATGGAGAGCGAGACAGAGAGAGAGGGAGAAGAAGAGCGAAACATCATTATGATCTGCTGAGAACTTAATGAGAACAGTTTTACATATTTTTGTCTCCACTGTTGCCGTTGCTGCTGTTGTTGTTATTGTTGTTGTTTTTGCATACCGATTTTCGGCCTATATAGCATAAAACATATACCACAAATAATTGGCTTAGTCGGCCAGCACACATTTCAGTTTCCAAGTGGACCTTTTTTTGTGATATTTAAATTGGTTCGGTTGCGGGGCCAAGAATAGCACTCTTTTGGTGCTAAAGAAATTGGAATTATTGGTGGCATGACTTTGTGGGTTTAACAGACTTTACAAATATGAACAAAAAATACACATTATGTGTACTTGTTGAATTGTTAATTAGCATTCTAAATAAAGAATTTAAGAAAGTTCAAGTAAAATCAATCCGCTTTCTTTTTTATAACCTATGATGAAGCTTCAGAATTTATAATTTAATAAATGTATAAGGAAATAAATTAACATAATAGTAAAGTACTCTTATTTAACAAAATATACAATGAAAAGAAAAACCAACAAAAAAAAAATATATTTCTAAATCTAGACCTTAAAAAATACTATTATTTGCATAAAAACACCTAATAAAAATATGTAGTTTATTCCTTTATAGGATATTAAGAACTTTTTACAGATTTATTGGATTTATTGAACGATTTGTAATAGATTTGTTCGAGATTTGTTCAAAATTTGTTATAATCTACGCAAGCATGGCTAAGACTCTTGGGTTCTGTTATTTTCTAATCTTCTTGGCTGTTTCATCTGTCCCGCTCTCTCGCTCTATGGACTTCTCTTTCTGCCTTGGAAATCGGGTCGCTGTTTAGTTATTCCACACAGGTGTGTGTGTGTGTGTGTGGACAAACAGGTATCGCACACATACAAACATATGCACACGTCATCATCATCATCTAAGCCAACTTGTGCCTCTTTTCACCTTTCCTTTGGCCATCAAATTCCGCTCAGTTACCGCTCTCTCACTCTCTCTCTCCCGCTCTTTCTCTTTCTCTCTCGATAACTCTCTAATTCTCCATTAGAAGAGGGCGAAGAGGTAGTGGGAGGGAGAAAAATTCGATTCTCGACTGTCTTTTGTGCTCGCTTCCTAATCCATTAACTTGCCAGCTCTCTCTCTCTCTCTCTCTGTCGTTCCCTGTCTCTCTCTTTCTTTCTAAATCTTCTTCAGCTGACTCTTCTTCTTCGTTGGGTTCTGGCCTCTTCCTCTTGCCCTCCTTCTTCTTCTTCTACCATTTTACGATGACGACGCACTCCAAAAAAAATTAGTAGAAAAAGAAAATCCCGGATAAATGAAAAAGAAAAAAGAATCAAAGATTCTGAAGATTTGATTAAAATTCAATCAATCAATCTTCCCAACTGGCAGTCCGATCTTTGCAATGATGAATGGGATGGCATTAATGCCATATAATCTGGGGAATATCACCCACAAACTGGATGTTGCCTAGATTTGAACCAAACATATGAAATCTTTGCCCAAAGGCAAAAAATAATTCCAATGGGAACAAGAACTTTGCGAATGTAATAATTAAATATTACTGGAATATTCAGGGAAGTAGAGAGAAAGTAATAGGGAAATTATGGTATTTTATACATCTCAAGATCAATTCAAAGCTATGAAAATATAAAGGAAAGGAACCTGGAACCTTAAAAATAAACTTTTAATTCAAAAAAACTTGAACTCTTGTTAATTAACTGACTATTTTGATATTAAGTATAATATTTTCTAAATATTTTGCTGCTATTTGAAGATAAGAAAAAACCTAGGGACCTTCATAGCTTTTGATAAATATATTATTCGCTAAAACCTATACTCCATATTCGTATTGTCTTCATTTAACTTGTATTTCCTAAATTTGTTTTTAACAAAACATCAATTAAAATTCAAATTTAAATATATCAAATAATATAGCTAAAATATAATATATGATCAACCCTTTCTGATTTCAAAACCCTACCAATTTGATGACCAATTTCAGCGACAGTTTTTCTTTGTGCGCTGTTGGCCATATAAATAATGTGTATGTTGTTTTTTTTTTGTATTTTTTTTTTTTTTTTTGCCACGCTCAACGATCAGCAGCGACAACCATTTAGAAAATTAGTTGCACACTCAACGAAACTCGTTCCATTGGCTTTCTAACCGGCAATGAGGCAAGCAGATCATCGGTACAGTTGGCAGGGGCGTCGGTTTCCAATGGGGATGTGGAGGGGGGGTTGAGTGGGCCGACTCTCCCATTACATCTGCATATGTGGCATGCAATTGGATATACCTGGCATATTCCAGATTGCCATTCGATGTGTGGAGTTTCTGAGGAGTCAGCGAAAAGTCGAGAAAAAATCGGAGAACCGAGAAGGAAAATAATCAATGGAAAAGGGGAGGAGAGAAGCAGTGCCAAAAAAGGGGGGGTACTAGAATGGTACTTTTAATAATTTCTATCAATTTCAATATATATTTTAATGATTTTGCTTTGGAATAATATTTATAATAGAAGTATTTTTGCAAAGTTTGAAGGCTTTCAATCTTTAGAATTTTAATGGCGAAACTTTTTGAAGAATATTTAAATATTATATATTATATATCAAATAATATATATATATATATATATATATATTAGTTGTTCAATAAATCCCTTTTTCCAGAAGTAAACCGAATTAATTTAATAAATTTCCTAAGTGGTTCAATAAAAACTATTTTAAAAACACTTGTGGTTTCCAAAGAAATGTTTTCTTATATCTTAAGAAACCTTAACAGTTCCAAAACCACACTTTATTAAATTTTACAATTACTAATTTCAATTAAATCCAAATTAAAAACAGCAACTTTCAATTTAATTTCTCAATTTGTCAACGAAAAATTGACTAATTGCGGTCAGATGATCGCTGACAAATTTCCCAGCTACTTGCCGCTTTTAAGTCACATTTTAGTCCAAAAATTTGTTCTCGAAGTGGAAAAGTTTTTTGGCTCTGGATTTGTGTGAATGTTTGCGTATTTTGGTGTGTGTTGTGGCAAATATATATATATAAAATTTGTGAAATTGTCAGTGCCACAAGCAGAGATGATTTACCGCCCCGGGGGCTCCGCCGGCGACTCATTTATCAAGCAAAAAATAAAGAAACCCGAAAATGAAGAGAATTCTAAGTTGCGAGTTTGGGAAACTTTCACCGGGGCCTTTGAGGGGGGTTTTCAGGGGTTTCCACGGGGGCTTTTCTGGGGGGAAGGCGGAAAAACAGTTTTATTTTTTCGAGTCACACTTGAGAATGTCTGGCAGAGAAGTCGTAGCAAATCATTTTTGGTTTTATCCTGGCCAAGTCATAAACAAATACGAGTTTGCTGCCGTTTTGTTTACATTTTCGGTGTTTGGTCAAGGGGCCAAGAGAGAGAGACCTAAAAACTGGACCTCTCTTTCTCCATCAGACCCCCACATCATCATCTCTCTCACTCTCCATGGCCATTTGCCATCTCTCTCTGTCTAGGTCTTGGCCAGACTGGTTTTTTTGTTGTTATTTTTTTTATATTTTTGTTGGCCAAAAAAGGAAGTTGCTCGTAAAGTGGCGAAAGCCGCCAACGGCCCCAAACACACAATGTTGTTGTTGTTGTTGCAAAAAAATTAAAGAAGAAAAACTATTGAAAATACATAAATAAAGAAATAAGGTGAACACTGAAAGGAGTGAACTTTTCTATGGGTCACACTTGGAAAGGTTCAATTAATTCCATAAATATTTAAGAAGTAAAATTATAGGAAATTAATTAATAAAAAAAGATAAAGAGAGCGCTGGAAGGAGTGAACTTTCCCATGGATCAGTCTTGGAAAGGTTCACTTATTCCCTTGCTTACTTTACGTATTTTTTATTTACTTATTTTCTGGAAAGTGTTCAGATTCGGGTTGAAAACTATATAGTTTGTGTTGTCTAGAAATTTACAGTGCCCACTTTATCGCGCCGCTTTCTTTCGCGTCTGCCAAACTTCCTTTCCTGTCAATGCCCCTTTGCCATTTCTTCGATTTCAATTATTTTTTCATTACTTCTTATTTTTTTTTTAGCGATTGCGATTTTTTCACTTATTTGCTTTGTTTCTTTTCCATATATATTTTATACTTTTTGTTGTCGTTGCCGTTGTTTCGTTTTATTTTATTTTCGGAACACAATAAAAAAAAGAAACTGCATAAGACTATAGATGATTGGAATATTTCTTTTTCTTTGAAATAAACATATATATTTACCGGCGCACTCACTCGAAAAAAAACTGGGATTTCTCGCAGTTACCTCGCAATTCAGCGTTTATTGTTATTCTCGTTGCTGTCCACGTTGGACGTAACTGCATCTGCATCGGAATTGGGATCGGACTCGAGCTCGGATTTGGGTTCGGACCAGAGTCAGTATCTATATAGCTCTGCCGCGGTGGCTGACCATTCACGACGACGCTCCGCGAGCGACTGACTCGCCGCCAGCGGCTGCCAGACGGCGGAGCCCTGCTCCGGCTGCCCTGCGCCGGGTTCGACGTTGCGACGTTGCGTTGCAACGCAGCGGAGTTGGACCAGAGGCGCCGGTTTGAATGGGGGTTTGCAGGTGCAACTCTAACATTTTATTATTGCAAACTAAGGAAAAATCTGAGCTAGAAATTAGCTTTATAATGATACTTAAACTATATGTGAGATACTGCGAATCGAGGCAGACAGAGAGAATGTTGACTAGTCAATAATTTGATTTTATTTCAAATAAAAAATTAACGTATTTTCTTTAATTACAAGCAATAAAATAATAACAAAAGATGTTATTAGAATTTATTGATTTGTAACATCAGTCAACCTAGCATATAAAAGTCTATGTTTAATTTTGAAAAATATATATATGAAAGAAATTCGAAGTCCAATATTCTACATTTAAAATACTTGAAAATCTGAAACGAATTTTTCTAAAAAAAAATATCAACTATATCAATGTTTCCTATATTTTTAGAGTTAATAATTAAACTATATAATGAAGTTTATATATAGTGCGAATTTCAAATAAATCTTGGCATATAAAAACAGTTGTTGAGTATATTTATGGAAACTTACGTTATTGAGCATTAGATAGATAGATAGAATTATATAGTTTGATAGAAATTCCATGTCCAAAACCGTTCTATGTATTTGTTACTTGACCTTTTTTTTGGGATATAATTTTAATAAAAAAAATATATAAAATAATAAATATATAAATACAAATTATATATAAATAAATAAAACTCCCTTTATATGGACCCTCTTTGCATATTCCCTCCCTAGGCCCCTGTTGAAACATTGTTTGAGATGTGAGTTGCATGCAGCATGTTGAATGTTGTGTTTTTATTTTGGACAATTGTTGCTGCCTCAGCTCGAGCGCCTGTGTTCGAGGCTTGAGAGCTCGACGGTTCGAGGTTCGAGACTCGCGTCTTCTAATTGACAGTTTTTCGAGAACAACTTGTTGAGTTTATTGTCATATATCTCGCTCGCGGACTATTGGAGGATAATTCCCCTTGTTCCCCCAAATACACACAAACACACACACACACACTTGAAGGTAAATTGACAATCTGAGTAAGTATTTACATAAACGCTTGGACTCATGGCTTGGCGATTACAATTGAATTTATTATTTAGAGCAGCTTAAGTAGCCTACGAGTTGTGTCCGCGTGTGTGCACAGTACACAATTTGTGTGCTGTGTGCTTGTGTGTTCAGAATGTGTGTTTCTGGCTGCAAATCGACCGAAATCTTGGAGAATTCTGAATTGTTCTAAATTTTTAACATCGAATTTTGAGTAAACAATCAAGCTTGCAACATGTTTGTGTTCGCCTCGAGCTGTGTTCGATGGCGGTGTCTATGTTGGATTGCAACTGGCACTGGGAGAACCTTCAACAGGTTGATGCTTTTGGGGGAAAAAAAATCTTCAGAAAAATCTTCCTATTCTATGAGACTTCGCTTTAAAACACCTGACCCTTGGATTGGGGGTTTTTATTAGGAAAAATGAAGAGGATTTGTTCCATGTATACCTTCAAAAAGAAAATAGCAACCCAATCGTCATTAAAATCGTAATTTTTATATACTTTTTATTAAAAAATTTAGTAAATAATGCAAAAAATATAGCAAAATTCTAAAAAAAAATACATAATTACATAATTTTTCAAAAGTTTAACAGGTGCTAAAATATGTTAAAATTGCTAAGACGAAAGTTTGCAGTTTGCAATTGAATTTTAGGATCGTATTGGAAATTGGTCATAGCTGAGCTTAAAATATTTACCTATGACCAATAATTAACTATGATCAGTAAGTAACTATGATCAGTATGTATCAATGAGCATTAAGTAACTCTGAACAGTAACTATCTATGACCAGTAAGTATGTATGATCAGTTACTAACTTTAAACACTAATAAACAATGACTTGCAACTTTTGTAACACAACACATGTCTGAGACTTGGCCGGCAGAAGTCACTTCGCTCCGGGGATGTTAGAACTAGTTGAGAATCATAAGCACAGATGTGAGAGATTTGTTTTGGAACAAATTTAAGACCAAGCTATAAAACTATGGAGTTATTCTACTATATAATTTTACCAATATATAAATCGGAGCATGGCGAATCGGTGGACTATATATAAACATAGGTATAGCTGCCATAGGAACGATCGGAACATTTTAAGAAAAAATATTATAACTTTTCCAGTTTTCAACAGATTTTCATCAAAATTAGCATATAGCAATTATATATAAATCTAAAATTGGTTGTACATTTTTATGAAAATCGGACTACTATATCATAAAGCTGCCATACAAACGATCGTTAAAAATAGATGAAAATGCAAAACGGTTAATGAAATGAAAGCATTACTTTATTCTTTTTTAACATAAATATATATAATTTATATTGTATTTATTCCTAATGATCGAATTTCAATATGAAAGGGGAATACAAACTTCGGCGTGCTAAAGTTAGCTTCGTTTTTGTTATATGACAATTTGTGCGAAAAATCAAAGCTTAAAAACTCATAACTCAGCCAAAAAGGCAATAATTTTAATTCGGAAAGCTTTTCCATGTTAGTTTTTAGGAGGTTAATAAATTTGCATACTCAATTTAAAGTTTAAAAAATGTTAAAATTTGTAAATTTTTTTTTTTGAAATTTTAACGATGTAACACCTTAAAAAATGTTAAAAAATGTTGTAATTTTTTTCTGCCAAATAATAGCTAGGAAGACTCGCCTATTGATGCTGATCAAGAATATATATGATTTATAGGGTCGGAAATGACTCCTTCACTGCTTTGTAAGCTTTTTACTGATATTAAAATACTTTGCAAGCATATAAATATCCTTTTTTGGGCTACAAAAATCAACACAACAATGCAAAAATCTCTTTTAAAAATTTAGTCTAGATAAGCAGAACATAATTAGTTTCTTTCTATATTTAAACACACCTTTTTTGTGTGTTTTTAGTACAGTGAAAATCATGAAAATCAAAGTAATTGCCGTCAAGTCACTCCAGCAAATGAACAGCTGTTTCGGTGCTTAAAACGTTTTACTTTCCAGCCTTCTGGCATTTCGCATTCCTGGAAGGGTAATCGAATAATTAGTGGTTTTGGCCGTTTGCAAGCGGAAAAGCTGTTTTTCCCCTAGCAGTTGGCCAAGTTGAGCGACATATCTATATATATATATATATGTATAAAAATAAATATATATACATATATACCTAAACAAGATCGTTTTCGGCGACATTACCGAACGTTACGGACTTCTCAGACTGTGATTGTGGGGACTTTGTTTTTTCTTCAATCGGCAAAGGTAAACACATGTGCATATCAACCGCATTGATGAGATTTTCTTTAAGCAAAAAAAGTAATTATTTACAATGAAAAGAAAACCGCAGACAGGCACTTTTCGTTTCGTAAATTATTTATGATCTTTCACTAAATCGAGGGTCAACGACGAAAGCGTGACCTGACGCCAGCAAATAATCAAAATAAATATAAATAAATATATATATTAACCATCCAAAAGTAGTAGTTCGGCCGTTGAGCATGTTCTGGAGTCGAGCCGAGTCTCCAAGGTCGAGCACTTGATCGCAATTTAGCTCGTTTCTGTCTGCTTAATAAATGACTTGGATTTGCATATAAATTATGAGACAAGTAAATACCAAAATTATAAGTTGAAAAAAAAAATGTAAATATAACTATAAATGTTTGAATTTGCAGCTATTTAAATGTATTTTTATAGGGGAATAAGTTAAAATTGCGTTTGGAAAATTGTAAAAGTTCCAGAAATGGAAAAAACTGCACTTCAAAGGAGAATTGTATACCTAATGCTTTATTTTTTAAGTAAACACATTTTTCTATTTAAAGCAAATCATATTCATTGATAAACGCCGGAAGGAGTAAACTTTCCTATGGAAAAGTTCATTTATTCCCTTGTTTACTTTATTCCACTTTCTGGAAGGCATTTAATTCCATTGAAAGTAAGCTCATTTTTCTATTAGCAACAAAACCTATTCATTGATATTTATAAATTGATTATTATGATTAATTCTGGTTGTAAAGAAGCCCATTGTTTGTGACTGAATCAGTTTTCTGCAGTGAAATTACTCAACGCGTCTAAAGGCTGTCATTGAAAATGCAGAATGGAAGGTTTATTTTGAATAAATAAAGGTTAAGTTTATATTTTTGCCTATGAATAATCAATAAAGACCTCAATAAAACTTAAAAAAAGACAATTATTAACAACACAAAATACAAATATTTGTTTAAAGCAAATACCTCAAAGACTTAGTGTCTAGATGTGCTTTGCTGTTGATGATTATCTCTAGCTGTGTCTTGTAAATGTTTATCCAAAATGTTAACGTTATAAAAATATTTATGAAATATATAATTATATGTTAATTGTAAATTATATAAAAAATTAAGTATCTCTTTTTGAATCTTGTTGTACCGGAAATTGTATCCCATATACTATAATGCCAGATAATTGGAAGCTATATTCATGCCAATAATTGGACAAACTTAACAGATTATCAGGAAAAACGTGTCAACCCATTTCAGATTTTATAAATAGGCAATTGTTACACGTAATCTCCGGAATAAAAAGAGTGTAAATAAAGAAAAACACGCTCCAAAATTGCTTTAAAAAAAGCGAAAAAGCTAACAATAAATGGCTTTTAGCCAGTTTTAAACCAAAGCTTTCGTTTAAGACTTGACTTGATTTTGTTATATAGCTTATTTTAGGGAGCTTTAAGCTGACTAAGACTATACTTTCACCGTTAAATAACAACCCCCAAAAAAGCTCACTGTTATAAAAGACTTTCGCCGCCTGCGAAAAGCTTTTGAAATTTACAAAATTACTGTTAGATCAATGTTAATTTAAGGAAATCGTTTTCTTTATTTAATCATTGTTTGCTTAATTCTAATGTAAGTAATCGTTATAATTAGTAATTTTAATTTCTGTTGTGGTTTTACATTCCGTCGACGCTGTTGCTTTCATACTTCTCATTTGCTTTAGTTTAATAATAATATTCATTATTCATTATAATATACGAGTAATCTCAAACACAATAGAGACAGAGAGAGAGAGACAGAGACACACACATATAGTTAAATTTTTTTTCTTAAATTTTTTGTTGTTGAATTCGTATTACCCAAAAAAAAAAAAAAAAAAAAAAACGATTTTTTAACTAACAAAATAAAACAGAGAGTGAATGAAGAGTGCCAGCCCAAGGATCAACTCCTTGATGTAAGGTTTAACTTTAAAATAAATTCACAAAAACAAGAAATATGTGAAAACTAATAAAGTTTATCAAAAAAATTCATTTTAGTTTGGCAAACACCACAGACTTACAAGTTTTTTCTATATAATTTCCTTTAAAAGAAGTGAAAGAAAAACAGTCATACATCCTGTGATGTACAAATGATGTACACTTTCGGCTGGCACAACTTCATCATCTTCATTCCTAAACTTGCTTTTATTTTTTGGCAAACATAATGGGAACTACAAGTACGTCTAGTGTTTTGTTCAGTTTAGCTTTACCTAGAAATTATATATATATATAGAATATAATTCGCAATATATGTATATCTGTATATATATATATAGATATATGTATATTTTTGTATGTATATATAGTAATATTTTAAAACTCTTTGTAACATTTAATAAAGTTAAACATTGATTGCTCTTGCGTTGTGACAATAAGTTACTATATAATCATATAATCAATCTGTCATTATGTATACATATAGTTCATTTCTATAAATATATCTTTTACATCATTACGTTTTCATAATAATTTACTCCGATACTCGGTTCTCGGTTTTAGTTTCCCCGATTTTCCAACTTCTTGTGCTGATTATCTTTGACTATATTTAATAATAAAAAAATGTTCTAGTTTTTCATTTATACTCTTTCTCTTTTTTTGTTTTCTCCCTTTTGTTTATTTTCTTCGTCGTCCAGCGACATTTTCTCAAGTCAAAATAGAGAGGAAGGCCTGGGACTTTTCTTTGGATAACTTCGTTTTTTTTGGGGAGATTCATTTTCCGGGGGTTGGGAGTGGCTAAAAGTGCTTAGTTTTCCTTCATTTTTCTTGGAGTGCAAAGAAGGCGCAAACCCGAGTTTGTGTTTATGTACAATCTAAAGCTTATTATGGTATATAATCATATATATACTCTATAATCAATAACAACATCGAGACTTATGTAAAGGGAAACGCCATCGACTTGAGAGCTTGATGGTTTCTTCAATTTTAATTTGTTTCTTTTTGAAGTTTGAATCGCCAAAGAAAATGCACCAAAAATGACACAAAAAATATGAACATTTTCTAGTCAAAAAACCGGAAATAAAATTGAAGTAACCCCCAAGGTTTCAACATTAATCCGTATATATTTAAAAGTATTTTATTTTGGGAAACATTTTTTGGGGAGTTACTTTGAACTAAAGGCTGGCTAACTTGCTGGGCTGGGCAAGCAGCAAGCCAAGTTCAAAAATAGTTGATTTTTTATTTAGTTGACTTTCCATTTTCATTACGGATAAATCTCAGAGTCTTAGCCTAGGGTTTTTCTCTCGCTTTAAATGTTAGGGTTTGGTTTTATGTTTTCTTTAAGGTACCTGGTACATTTATCAACTCTCTTGGATTTTTTCTTTTTGGTTTTGTTCTGATTGCACTTGTTGATTGAATCAATCTTTTTTGTCGGGGGTTGAGGAACAGAAATGTCTCTGAATTCGAATGTTCAGATATATGTATAGTCTGTGGGATTGTATTAACTCTTAGTGTCTGCATTTTGGTGGTTTCTTCTGGCGGTGGTTCACGAGTCTACACAACATTCAAAAAAAGTAGGAGTAACTATATAGTTCCTAAGTAAATAGTGTCGACATTGTTAGTTATTCACTAATTTATCAATTCCTGAATATACAATATATTGATTTAATTTCATGTATTAGTTTATTACTGATTAAATAGAGTTATATATTTAATTTTTAAATCGATTGCTGATGGAACCTGAAGAGAGAGTGAAAAAATTTTTATTTACTTCAGAAGTTACTTTTTAATAAAAATTCAAAGGAAAATTTAAGGAAAAACTTTTAATTATTTGAAGATAAATAAAAGCAAATGTAACACAACATGAAGTTTGTTGTTTAATTGATTAAAAATTACATAAATTAAAAAGAAAATGTGTGTTTAATTTTCTATGATGTTTAAAATCATTCAAAAAGATTTAAAAATTTATAAAAACCAAGCTAAATGCCAAAATAAACTGAATTACATTAAATACAAGATATTAAATACAATATATTCAAATTCCCAAACAATAATCCACTTTTAAAATACATTTTCTTGTTGTAAATTAAAACTCAACCTAAAAGTAAATACAAATTCTTGAAAACCCTGCCCAAAATCGTCGTTAATAATTTTTGTACACCAAAATAATAATATAAATTTCTTTCAGTATTTATTAATCGCGTCTTCAACCATAAAATTGCCTTACACGATTATGTATTGTTTGGCAAACACAAACTAATACCGAAAACCAAAACCAATAATTTCCATCCCCCACCCCACCTCCTCACCAATTTGGCCAACGGCATTTTGGCTAAAACGGAGTTCAGTTGGCCAACTGGCAATTGCATTTTGATTTTCTATAATTAGTTTCCGGGGCAATGAGTGGGTTTGCAATGCAAACTAACACGCGTTTCAATTAAGCGCAGTCCGCCCACATTAAATTAGCTTTATTGAGCTGCAAAATGGGGGCGTTGGGGGTGGTGGGGCGTGGCCATTGGAGGGTTAAATCGGCCAGGGGACAAGCCATTAAAAACACAACCCAACCCAACCCAACCCCCCCTCACGCAACCAACAGCATCCTTTGGCCGTGGCATTGGCATTGTCATTGATGCAGCTGTTGCTGCAAAATATTACTCATACGCCACGTTGGCCCGAGGAGAAGAGTGAGATGGAGACAGAGAAAGGGAGGGAGATAGACAGAGAGAGAGAGAGGGTGAGAGAGATAGAGAAGCTGCGAGGCCGAGGAGTAGAGTTCAGGGCTGCGTCCTTGGCCCCCATTTCAAGCCCAACCCCACTCCTCTCACTCTTGCTTTCGTCCTTGAGGCCCAAGCTGCATTTCATTATGTACGTGTTCGGCGTGTGTTTTTTATGTGCAGCTGCCCGGTTCATTAAAATTTCACACAGCCCAAAATGACAAATGTTAAAAATAATGTGGGAAAAAAGTAGCAGCAAAAAAAAAAAAAGGAAAAACGGAGACAGTACAATGAAATGAGCAACTAAAAATATACTTAAAATCACTCATTACTCATCATCATTATCAAATAAAAAAGGTTTAAGTTAAGTTTTGAGAAAAATATTACAGCTTAATGAAAACTACCAAAAAAATATAAATAAATAATAACAAAATTAACTAAGACCGTTGGGAGAAAATTTCTTCGCTTTTTAGAAGAGATTCGATGTTAAGACAAATAGATTTATAAGACAAGGAATTTTCTAAAGTCTAATTAACCTTAAAAAATTGTTTGTCTGACAAGTTCTATTTGTCTTAAAATTTATATTAAACATTTCTTAACAAAAATTGATAAATAAAAGTAAAGTAGAAAAAATAAGTATCCATAAGAAAAGGCTTTAAAATAATATAATATGTCAGTTTGAAATATAAATAACAAAATAGAGTAACAAAGTTAAGAGTTAACTTCTTGGCTCTTTAGAAGAATTAAGATTTTAAGACAATTATATTTATAAGATAAAAATAAAACAAGACAGTTGAGAGAGTATTTCTTGGTTTAGATTTGAAGACAAATAGATTTGTTAGTACATACATTTTCTAAGGTTGAATATACCCTAAAAAATGCACAGCCTTACGATTCAGTTTGTCTTATAATCATAAATAATAATTCCTGATACAAATTTTTAATCAAAAGCATTTAAAAACCTCTTCTAAGTGTTGTATATTCAATGTCAAATTAAGCAGAAATAAATTTTTATTAAAAAAGAACTCTACAAGAGTTATTAAAAAAATATGAAATGAAAATTGGTCATAATATTTGGATAATTAGATATCAATGTAAATGTTTAACTTATAACAAAAATGACATTTAAATTGAAATCAATTAAATAATAATAATATATGTTCCACACTCACCGCGGTTAATTGTTCCTTTTTGTTGCTGTCCAATTTTCTCGGTTATAAACATTCAAGTTTCGCGAAATTAGTCATGTTTTTTTTTATTTTGTTTTGCGCTATTTTGGGTTTACCTCGAAACGCTTCTTTAACACTCCAATTAAATTTTATGGTTATGGGGTTTGTTTCTTTTACGAATATATATATTCTGGCGGGTATTTCCTCAGGCGGTAATGGTGGGCGAGGTGCTGATTTGAGGCGTGGCACTTGGCACAGGTGTGTGTGTGTGTTAACCGAAATTTTCAGTTTTTCTTACTATTTGCATTTCGTTTTGGTTTTACTTTGTTTCTCTTTTTGGTTTTGTTTCATTTTTTGGTTGGTTTCCACTTTCTCTCTCTTTTTTTTTTTTTTGTTAACAATTCTTTTCATCTTAAACTGCTTCTCGCTGGCTCTTTGTTTAACTGCAGTTTTTCCATTTTCGAAGTTTTATATTTTTTCACAGCTTTCTCTCTCCACCTCTGCCTCTCTTCTCGTTCATTTTCCGTGCGATTTTCCGCGTTTTTCCTCTCTTTGTTTCCATTGGGCTTGCTGCGGTTTTGCGGTTTGTTTGTTTGCTTTATGCGGCAGCCGCGAAAAGCAATTTCCCGGCGGAAAGGAGGAGTGCGAGCGAGTGGGGAGAGTGGAGCACGAAATGTTAATAAAGGTCCAGCTTGGAGTATCCATGCGTTTTGTTTGTATTGCTCAGTGTCCACCCAAAAAAAACCATACCATCGTCCTTTTGCTGCTGCTCCTGCTGCACCTGCTCCTCCTCCCTTCCAGCCGATCTGCCCTCCAAAAGCCTTCCTCCTTTCCCCTCTCGAATCGAATCCTTAAATCGTCAATTTCCAATCCATCCCATATCCAACCTGCTGCTGTCTTCCTGCCATCCTGCCATCTTGCCATCCTGCCATCCTGCTGTCCACTACCTCCCACCTCCGTTGATGTTCTTGCCAGCCGCTTATGTCTGCACGGGCACATTACTGTCGGCCTCCTGCAGAACGGGCGCTGTCCACACACCGCTGCCGCTCCGTGTCTTCCGCTGCTGCACAATGCCATCCATAATGTCCAGCTGCAAGTTATGTATGCTGCCGCGATGATCGGTCAACGGTGGTCCACCAACGGCGCTGCCACGGCGGCTGCCACTGGAAAAAGGATAAGGAAAAATGGAAAATTAATTTTAAATAATCGAAAAAATAGCAACAAGTGTTGCTTTTATTAATATATTATCTTTATATAGATTGATATGTGTGTAAAAAATATAATTATTTATATCAAGGAATTTAGTTGAATTCAATTCTTCCAAAAATATAATTAATTAATGGAATTTAATAAAATGATTGAGGAAAATTGGAATATACATTTTACAAAATCTAAATATAGAAAAGAGTATTTCCTTTTATCAACCTATATTCTATATAGAGTACTGAAACTTGTTGAATTTAAGTCTTCCAAAAATATAATTAATAATTCAATCAAAGCAAAACTAAATTTTCAAGAACAAGAAGAAAGTATATTAACTTCAGGAAGCCAACATATATATACTCGTATCGTATCGTATCGCTCATAACTAAACAGAAGTTATTATATATCATATTCTTCTTTGAATCGATATTTATCAATATTTTTATATGGCAATTTTTTCAACAAATCAAAGTTTAAAAAAGTCATAACTAAGCCAAAAATTCATTTATTTTAATTCGGAAAGCTGTCCTATGTTAGATTTTCTTAGGTTAATAAATCTGTGTACTCAATTTAAAATTGAACAACATTTCAAATTTTTCAATTTTTTTTGTGGAAATTTTAACGATAAAACCCCTTGAAAAATTTTGAAAAATTAAAAAAAAAAAAATTACCAAAAAAAATAGCTTAAAAGATTTTCCTGATGATGGTGATCAAGAATATATATGATTTATAGGGTCGGAAATGACTCCTTCAATGCTTTTCAAGCTTTTGACTGAAATGTAATAACTTTGTACTATGAAATAGAAATATTAAATTTTACTTTGTATACATCAATAAACAGTATTGAATTGATTACATAAGTAAATAATAATATATTATTCAATCTATTTTAACTCGATCAAGTAATGATTAAATTGGGAAACTGAATAGATCGACATAATACTGATGTATAGTAAGTAAATATGATCAGTAAGTATCAATGAACATTAAGTAACTATGATCAGTAATTAAATATGATCACTAAGTATCTATGATCAGTAACTAACTCTGAACAGTAAGTATCTATAAAAATTAAGTAACTCTGAACAGTAGGTATCTATGACCAGTAAGTATGTATGTATGATCAGTTACTAACTTTGAACACTAATAAACAATGACTTGCAACTTTTGTAACACAACACATTCCTGGGACCTGGCCGGCAGAAGTCACTTCGTTCTGGGGATGTTAGAACAAGTTGGGAATCATATGCGCAGATGTGCGAGATTTTTTTGGAACAAATTTAAGACCAAGCAATAAAACTATTTAGTTATTCTTCTATATAATTTTAACAATAAATAAATCGGAGCATGGCGAATCGGTGGACTATATATATATACATATATATAGCTGCCATAGGAACGATCGGAACATTTTAAGAAAAAATATTATAACTTTTCCAGTTTTCAACAGATTTTCATCAAATTTAAGATATAGCCATTTTATATTATTTTACAGTTTTGTGTAAAATTTGCTTAAAATCAGACTACTATATCATATAGCTGCAATACAAACGATTGTTAAAAATAGAGGAAAAATGCAAAGGCTGCCCCCATAGATAGTAAGTGGTTGATGGGTCTGCGGTTATCACTTTAGCATAAATTATACGCCCCGTGGTCCCCGTTTGCCAACTCTAGTACCATTTCCATTGCCCATTGCCCATTGCCATTGGTTGACTTGGGCTCGTAAAGTGCGTTGGGCGTTTAATGGACACGCGACACGGGGGAAATTGTTCTCGGGAGGAAGAACTGAACCAGGGATTGGGAGCTGGAAGCTGGCACCGAGCAAGGAAGCTGGGTGGGATGCAATTTAAATAAACACCATGGCCCACAACACACACACAAAAAAACTTGAGGGACAAACGTAATGTGGATGTGGTCAGAATAGGCACTGAATTTGGATTAAATAGACAAATGATGGACGACTTTGTACAGGTTGGGGTTTGTTTTAAAACTTGGATAAATTAAAATGAAATCAAAAACAGTTTGAAAAGCATCGAAAAAAGTATAACGTTGAGAAAAATGTTAAAAATTAATTTAAACAGCATTAAAATAAATGAAAAGGTTGTGAATGTTACCTTTTTCTTTTTAGAAATAACAAATAGCAAACAGCATTTAATATAAAATATGTCAGATGATATGAAAAAATGTGTAAGCAAATACTCTTCATTCATTTACAATACTAATTTAATTTTATATAGATGTATAAGATTTAGATAAATAGAGAATTGATTCGTATTTCAATAAAAATACAAATACAAATGTGACTTTCTCTTATTTTCGCATAAAAGCTTTTCCCAAAAATGTAGGCTGCACCCTCTTATAATCCCAGGGATTTTATTGCATCTCCGCATCGATGACTGGAGTCATTATTGGGACACTGTTATTTCATATGGCAATGCCCGGACACAGTTTATGACAATCTCATCTCATTATGCCTCTAGCTATATGTACGTATATCCTCAACCAGCCCCCTATTTTCCATTCCCAATTCCAATCCGGAACCAAATTCGAATTCCTTGCCGCCTCCTTTTACCATTAGGGTATCAAAATGCGGCTGTCACAGTACAAAAGCTGGGAAACAGCCGGCGGCGCAATTCAATTAGGCCCGGTACATAGAATCGGTGATGGGAAAAGGAAAAGAGATGACTGGTCAAAGGCACTGAGAGAAATTTTAAGCCATAAATGGGAGTTCAAAAAGAGACTCTAACATTACCGAAAATATGTTTAACAGAGAAAAGAATGCGGTCCAAGGTAATCATATGTTTATGGAATATATAGGAAGTATATCGATATTCTTATAATATATATATCGAGAATAAAAGTCCGATATAATATTCTGCACAAAAATATATATATATATCAACATCTTTAGCTCTTATTTATTGATCTTGAAAACATTTTATTGATGTTTGTATCCTATATATCGAAATGTGTATCGATATTCCAAATATATATCGTGGGGGAAATCAAATATTGACAGAAATATTGTATTCAATATAAAGTTAAAATATCGATTTAATCGAACAATATTTAAAATATGGTATACTATTTATCTTTCCCTATTTACTATTATATTATTTTATTTCAATATCTTTTGATATATTGAACTATCGATTGACTATCGATTTAATGCACATAGATTTCCATGTAAAAATTTATTTATTAATTTATTTATTTTAGGTCTAGTTATCCTTACAATAAAACACTAAAAATTACATAAAGCTTTCCTTTTTTCCTCTTTCTTTCCTTCTTCCTAAATTGTTTGTTTTTTTTCCTAGTGTCCTGACCAAAAGAAGTTGTAACTATGGTTCCGTGTCCTCTACACTACACTTCCGGTTGGCTAATGGCGCCGGACATGACCAAAGCAGGAGTATTACTCTATGGACAATGAGAGTGCAAGAGGGATAGAGAGAGAGGGAGAGAGGGAGGGATAGAGAGAGAGGGAGGGATAGTGATAGGGAAAGAGGGAAAGAGAAAGGGAAATAGAGAGGGAGAAAGAAAGAGAGAATGAGAGAGCCTTACCTAAAGGAAACTCCGGAAATGGACTCTCGCCGATTGCGACCAAAGAGCGTCGGTGGAACAGCCGAAATGGTGACCACCGAATGTCGTCTTCCGCCGGCCGTTGGATTGGCCTTCTGCGAGAGCGTGGCCAGGAACTCCACCTCCTTGGGACTGAGACCGCCGGTCTCGCCGCCAACCTCCGACAGACGTCGCACCTGGCTGGCGGTAATGCCCTCGGTGATCTGAAGCGAGGGCAGCGAATGCTTTCGCCTCTGCTGCATGTCGGGGAAGGGGCAAAGCAAATACGGATTCACCGGTGAATCCGGCTCCGAATCATCGCTATTGGAACGCTTTGTGCCACCGGCAGGATCACAGCCACCGATGGCGCCCTCCAAATCATCACCATCCTCGGGGGCATGCGATTCCTCCACCACGATCAGTGGCTCCTGGGTGCTCAGGTTGAAAACGGGCGTAAACGAGGAGCGACGCATCTTGACCAACCTCTATGTCTCTGCTGGACTCTCTGAAAAATAATTAAAAAATTAAATCGGATTAATTAGGTATATAATTTAATGAAATCTGATATTATAATATATCTTGGGAGGATTTTAAATAAATGATCTAAATCTTCTGGAATTATTTGAAACAAGTTTAAAGTTCTTGTATTGCGACACCCTTAGATTTAATTTTATATTTTAAGGATTTATAGGAATTTTTCTTACAGTGTCTTTAAATATTCGCAGCTTGTGCTGCTGTTGACATTTTGCGGTCACTGTGCCCAGGCTGCGACAGCAACTTTCCAGCAATCAAATTCGGTTAGCACAAATTTAAATCAACTGCAAAAGTTTGCCACAGCTGAGCTTGATTTTTGCGGGCCACAACTTTTGTTTACTTTGATTGTGTAAATTTGCTGATAAAAAAAAGAACAAAAAAAATGATACATAAAAATGGTAAAAACTGGCAAAAGCAGAGACAAAAAAGAGCTAAAAAGAAAATAATGAAAACATGGCAAAGTGTCAGGATAAACATGGAATCAATTTGTCGCTCCATAAAACCTAATAGGATTATTTAAGTATTTATTATTTTGAATGAAAGAAAATATGAAATATTTTGAATTTTTTGTATAAATTACATAAAAAAATAATGAAAATATATTAAATAATGTATAAAATTATTAAAAGACCAAAGAATACAACAATTAATTCTTATTTTCCATAAAAAAAACATTCTTCTTTTTGCGATGAAAGTGAGACTTGATGCTTTCTACTTTTGGTTTGATTATTTTTGCTTTCAACTATGTAGCTGCTTGACATTGTTTTTTGTTTTGTTAATTAACGTTCAAAGTAAAGCACTTGATCAATATAAGTGTATTGTTTTACCCAGCATAAAAAAAACACAAATGCAAATCAGGTAACTCAATGCCAAAGGTTAAACTTTTCCCCCTGTTGCTGCTATATTTCCCCATTCGCATTTTAATTAGCCTTTGTGCATTATAATTACACTGCAGTGCCGTCGGGACAAAGCGAATATTCTCCTCGATGCCAGGCAGCAAATCCCAAGCACAAACCGAAACAGAGACAAAAAATATGTACACGAAAATGTGTCCCAAAATGAAAATGTCTCAATTAATTGAATTGAATTGAAAAGGAAGCCAAACACAAAAAAATATATATAATATAATATATATAAACCCCTTTTCTAGGTGGCAGAACAATAGGTTCTGCAAAAAGAAAAAACACAATAAAAAAAGAGAGCATACCTTTCGGGGCTGGGTTCATTGCGCATACGCCTCGTGGGCCCCGAAAAGCCAATGTGAAATGTGCCGAAAATGTAAATGAAATTGTTATTAAGCATTAGGCCCATCAAAATCACAAAAGGAAAGAAAAGAAAGAAAAGATTTTCCTTTCGTTCCTGTGTGTGTGTGTGAGCTTAATTCAACTCAAGGACCTGAGATGCGAACCTTGTCCAGGAGTTAAAAAATTGGTGAGACTTTATGCTTATCTAAGGATTCATGGTGCAGGCATTTATATTCCTTCCGAGTAATTTCTTTTAATTTATCAAATAAAAAGTTAAAAGTTAAGAATATTTAAATACTTTAAGAAATGTTAAATTTATATATATAATCATGTATTTAATATAAAGTTACAGACGCCTTTTTAAGGCTACTAAAAATAGTAGAAAACTTAGAAGAACCCGACAACTGAAATCTTTAATATTGTTATTATTTCCTCAAGGACTTTTCCCTCGAGCATCACTTTGGCTACGATTTAGCTGACTTTACTGGCGCCATAGAGCTGCCAATTGAGTTAACACACACAAACACACACACTCACACACGCTAAACACTATTCCATGTGTAGTACGAGTGTGACTTTGGCCAATGCCAAAAATGCCAATAATGAGCGTCTATTAATAGCAAACCGAATCGACGACGATTTGCCGCGATTTCATTCGATTCCCGGATCGAATTCAACCTGGCCGGCAGCCAGCATCCCAGCCCTTAACCTCCACCTCCTCCTCCTTCTCCTCCTCCTCTTCGTCCTTTTCCACCTCTTGTGGCACTGTGAGCAGCATGTAATTAGCCAAAGAGCCAACACACACACATACAACACTCACACATGTCCGCATTTAAGACCAGGGAACAACAAAAGGGAATTGCCAGCATTTAAACACAGGGCAAAATATGATAATAAATATAATAATGTGTATATTATAACTAGGAATATATAAAAATATACAAACATATAGAAATATATAAAAATATGCTAATTATATATGAAAATATATAAAAATATTTTAAGCAAGAAAAGGAAACAAACTTCGGAAAGCAGAATTTTATAAACTTTTCTAGCTTAGTTTAAAATATTCCCATTTATCAATATTTTTATTTGACAATTTTTTCGAAAAATCAAAGTTTTAAAAACTCATAACTAAGCCAAAAATTCATCAATTTTAATTCGGAAAGCTGTCCTATGTTAGTTTTTAATAGTTTAATAAATCTGTATATTCAATTTAAAATATAAAAGAATTTTAATTTTTATCAATATTTTTTGGAAATCTTAACGATGAAACCCCTTAAAAAAATGTTGAAAATTTTAACAATTTTATTTTTCTGCCTGAGATGTCTTGATTGATTGGGCTGCTGATGCTGATCAAGAATATATATGATTTATAGGGTCGGAAATAATTCCTTCACTATGTTTCAAGCTTATGACTAAAATTATAATACCCTGCAAGGGTATAAATGATATTTAATCAAATTCAAGCATATTTTCCCTCTGTGTATACATTCAAAAAAAAAAAGAAAATGGGAAGCAAAAATGAAAAAAATTGCCTCATTTAAATTTCTCTTTTGGCGTTTCCCGCGATGAAAATGAAAATTGACAAGCGTCTCCCGCTCTCGCTATCCCTTTTTCTTCCTCTCTCTCTCTCTCTCTTTCTCCCTTTCGCCCTCTCTCCCTCCCTTTCTCCCGCTCTCTCTCTCTCTCTCACCTTCTCTCTATCTCCAGAGATTGTTATAGGTTAAGGCAGAAGCTGGTATTGTAAGCTCTGGCCAAAAATTCAAATCGCTTTTTTCCCTCACTAAGTACTCACCGTGTGAGCTGACAGATAGACCCACCGGGAACTGATGAAAGTCGGTTCCCAAAAAGAGAGATATATGTATGTATGTATGTACATATATGAACAGGCAGTCCTGGGAAATGGTCGGAAAAGGGGAAAACGGAAGGGAGACGGGTGGAAAAGTTTCACCAACTACAGAAACTACAATGAAAGCGAAGGGGAGCAGCACAATCGAGTGGCTCAATTATGATATGTTATATATATCTCCACCTATGGTCCGACCTTTAAATTATTCCCAAAGAAGGTCACGATTTAACTAAAGGAACTTTAATACGATTTCATTATTTGATTGTAGAATATCTTAAAGTATAGGAAAACTATAGGGTATTTTAATAAATGGAAATTGTTATCTTAAAGTGATTAAAAATATATTGAAAGTGAAAAAAAAAATCAATAGACAACTTGTTATTAAAATTTTTATCATTAAAATCACTTGAAAAATAATTCCAAATAATTTAATTAATAGGATATAGTTGGTAAACCAAGAAATATTTGACATAATTTATTACAGACTACAAAAGAATATGGTAATATATATATATATATATGTATATATTAATATATATTTTATTATAATATTTTTCAGCCATGTGAAATCATAGAAAATTAAACCTATTTTATAAAGAGAGTTTCTACTTGTGAAAATTTTAATTCTGTTTAGATTCAAACAATAAAACATAGCTCAATCAGTCTCAAGTAATATTTTTAATAACTTTATTTATTGTATTCAAACAAACCAGCTTTAAAGTACTAACATGTAAGTAATAAAATAATACAAATTAAATTCCAAAGCACTAAAGGAATTACGCTACACTTTAACTTTATTATTTATAAAACACTTTAAATTCAATTCAAATGTGATCTCACACCCCCACCTTTGTCAAGCATTTAAGAATTTAAATAACGGATTTATTATGTATTTAAATAACATTAAAAATACGCAAAAGGGGGGAAAAAATGAGAGAAAATCCAGAGACCAATTCCAATACAAATTCCCCACGAGGCCTTCGATTTTCCTGTTTTTTTTTATCCAGGGGGGAAAAACAGCGGGGGGACAGTCAATTTGAGTAGCACTCAAACATTTAAATTTGATTTATCGGCGGAAAGCGGAGCGAGCTGCGAACCGGCATTGTAAACGCAATCAACTTCAAAATGGTTTAATTAGAAGCGAACAGCTCGAAGGGGGGACAAGGAGAAAAGGGGACAGGGGACCTGGAAGGTTTGGGATACCGGGAAGAACGTGACCCTTGAATGTGACACCCCCATGGGCCAAAAATACAGATAGGCGATACGGTCAATCAGACACGGAGCATCCGAGCCCCGAAACCGGAGACCAAAACCCAGTCCCCAGGCGACTTTTGCCTTCCAAAGACTGAAGACACTTGGCCAAAAAGGTATTATTATAAATAAATAATATAAAAATAATAATATATAAAAATAATATATAAAAAAATAATATAAAAATAATAATATATTAATAAATAATATGATTTAAATTTGAAAGGTTTTAGTATAAATTAATCATATTAAATGTAAGATAATGTGTAATGACAAAAAACATTTGATAATCTAAAATTATTGTTTTTATTTTTAATAAACTTTAAAAGCAAACAAGCATTAAGATACGATAATTTTTAATAAAGCAAAGCAAGTATATTAATATATAAAAATATATAAATATATGTAAAATTATACAAATATCATTTTAGAACAATTGAATAATCCTTTTTAATATCTTTTAAGTTAAAAAGTTAAAAGTTTTAACATTTAATAATTCCAAATAGAAATATATTTTTAATAATGCAAATTATTATAAAAATATATAAAAGAAATATCAATTACAAAGTATTAAAAAAAAAAACAAAAACAAAAAATTACTACTTTTCATAAAATTACAAAATATAAATATATAAAACAATAAATAATACAAATACTAACATCATTTCAAGTAAATTACAAATGTAAGAAACTACTTAAAAATCATCAATTAATTAATAAGACTTATCTCAAAAATATACAAATATTTACTTGTCACTCTTAAGTAATTTGTATTTCTGGATTAACTATTTAAAGGACGCTTACATTTCTCGCAGTGCACTCAACCACCCCCCAAAGTTCGTCTATGTTTACATGGCGAACTGTTTGAGTCCGTCTACAAAAAGCGTATTTCAATTTAAATTTATTTTTATTACATTTAAGCGGATTTTCAACAGAGGACCACAGACCAACGAAGGCACAACAACAGCAAAAAAAAAAGCATCAAAAATAATTACAGTGACAAATATTTATGAATCGCACTTTGGACCAAAGAATGAAAAGGCGGTGGAGAGAAAATCGCCCCCCCCTGAGGGATTTAAAAAACCACTTGAGTGGTCAGACAGCATTTAGATACAATTAACTTTTAAAATCGACATTGTGCCACTTTTAAAACAAATTTAATGCGCTTAATTATATATGGAAAAAAGGACAAAGTTTGAAATGAAAACAAAGCAAAAAATAATAAAATATGAGTAATTATAAAGCAACCTCTCTCTAAAACAAAAAAAAAAACAAAAAACAAGTCTGACTAATTAGGAAAAACTGTTTGCTAATATTTATTTAATAATATCAACTATAATTAAATATGATTAATTATAAAGCTACCTTTATTATCATTCTCTCTGATAATACTTATTTATTTATTTAGCCATAAAATATTTTCAATTGCATTTACAAAATTAATTCCATGATTATTTGCATCTTGTAATGTTGTGTCCGTGTAATATTATGTTTATTTAACTGCAAGATAATTGTTATTGAAGTGCACACACGACTGATGTAATTCGAGTGGCGGTCACATGCCTGACTTGTTTACCTTCTAAATAAATAATAAATATTTTATTGCACAATTATTCTGAGCCACTGAGTCAGTTGTTGGCCTGTGATAAATGTCCAGACAATCGGTAACAATGAATACAAATGCTGGAGCTCCTCCTCTCCCTCCTCAGACACTTGCAGTTGACAATCCCAAAAAAAAGTTATCTATAAATACATATTCAATTGTGGAAAGAAATCGAAGAGCGATTTATCGGTTGCATTGATTGAGATAAATGGCCAGAAATCCATTTCATACTCCCCCCTCCTTCCATCCCCAAAAGTAAATAAATAAATAAATGACCGTCTGAAATGGGTGTATATTTTGTGGCATCAAGAGAAATGTCTGGTTATAGCCATATTGGCAAAGGCTATGAATATCTTTTTTTTTATATATATATATATAATTTTGTTGGCCGTAAATCTAAATTGAATGACAGGAATTGGGGTTCACGACCATAAAGCACCTGAAACAGGTGGTATTCCTTTATCTTCTATCCGCTGTGATAACTAACTTGTTGCTCTAGAAATTCCCCCTTCGAGAAGTAAGAAGGGAAAGTGCCTATAATTTGAGTTGAAATCTTTATTAAAATACTTGAGAACTTTTTGGTGAATTTAGTTGGCACACTGAGCGAAATTTTGAGGGGACTTATAAGCGATTTTAAAAGAAGGTATAGTAGTTGGTAGGAAATTGTATATCAAGTGTTAAATTATTTCAAAAGCAATAAACTGTCTGAAAATCATTTAAATAAATTTAAACAGAACCCTTACAAATTTTGATATATTTTATTATTTATCAGGCTTAATCATTTTATAGCTATCCTCTTTTCGTTAGCATTCTTAATATATCTTTTATAGTGATCATGAAATTATTAGATTTATTTTATATAAATAAATATTATAAAGTAATTCCCATTCTAATTTCAACTTATTTCCTGCAGTGCATCTGCTTTTTGTGGAAATGATAAATTGAACTCTTCAAATTTCATATCTTCATCTAAGGCCCAAAGGACCCAAAACAATTTGCTGACCTAACCAAGGAGCAGACACACACACACACACACACTCAGGAAGTGGGGGAAAATTCCAAGGCAGTGACATTAGACCTCCGTCACAGCCAAAAGCGGAAGTGGCAACTCTATATAGGACCCCCCTTACCCTCCTTCCCAAGACTTTTCCAAGACTTTTCCCTCGGTCTGCTGCTAATAAATGATGGCGCAATGATTTTGCGTGATTGTCGGCACGTGATGGCGCTGCAAATGATTCCAAAAAGAGGAGCAAAGAAATCATAAATGTGAAATGAAAATTTCCAGCCATCGTCAAAAGCATTCTCTTCATATTTTTCCCCTAGCTTTTCCCCTAGCTTTTCCCTTCCGAGAAAGAGAGAGAGAGCAAGTGCGAATGAGGAGCCGACATTTATTGATTTCAATTGCAGGCGGCGGCCGGCAGGCAACAGGCAACAAAATGTCAAATGTTTGCCAAATATGAACTGCCAGCGATAATCAAGGAATACTACAGACTTGTTGGTACTATATAATATATATATTATATATTTGTTATGATATATATTAATTATAATATATTTCAATTGATTTTATAAGGATTAATTGCTTTCAAATCAAGCTATAAACTTCTACAAAATGTTTAAAGCTCTGCGATGTGTGTCTTAAAAGTTATTCTTAGAATTAATTTAATTAATGCATGAAATTTAATATAATTATTTTTAATATATATAAAAATTCGATAAGAAAGAACCAGACAACCTTTAGCATTTTTCAACAACAATTTGATACCCTTTAAAGGTCGAGCACACAGGATTAAGAGCAGAGAAAACCCCTTGGCCCCCGTGGAACCTCTTTAAAAAAGGGTCAAAATGGGATCCTGGCGGACGACTTCCGGCCTTTGGCCATGGCGGAAGGTGGGGATATAGGCAGAAATAAGGGGAAATGAGGACTTATTGTGGCATGATTGAACCGAGAAAAACGAAGCCAGGAACCCAAAAAAACCGAAAACCGAAACCCGAAAACCGAAACCGAAATACGAACCCAACCTAATGGATGCGAGACTGAAAGACGAACTGAGTATTTAATCACGGATTAGTCGAAAAGTTTTGTACCTCCGCAGGACTCTTGTAATGAGTTCTGAGCCCAGGACTCTCGAGGCTTTACAATGACTTTGACAGGAGACGACGAGAAGACGAAGACGAAAAAACAAAACAACTTTGGCCCCGCAAGTTTTTTGAGTGGCGAAAGTTTTTCGTTTATCTCGCCTGCAGTCGGTTTGTTTTTCCTCAAATCTCTCTCTCTCTCCTCCTCTGTCTCTAATTATTATGCCGAAATTGGAAAACTGCACAGACTTTTCCATTCCAATTGCTCAGCCCAAGGTGCTCAAAGCCAACTATTTCCACATCAATTTTAATTATTTCCCTGGAAATTTAATTGAAAAACCGGATAGGAATCTGTTGTCAACGGGTGCCAAATTCTTGGAAAACTCTTTCCTAGATATTTTCCTTGAATAGGGTTTCCCACTTTTCTGTTTTGTTATTTCTAAATTTGTATTTGCTTACAATCAATCATGAGGCAGTTATCCCTGCCAACACAGACATCATCAATCATTGCAGTTTGGAGAGATATATTTTTAAGCAGAACTTGTTTGGTGAGTGTTATTGTCATCATTTAAATATATTTTTAAATCAGTTACCTAATTTTTTATTTCATTTAAGTACGATAAAATAAATAAATAAAAATTATTATGTTATCATACAAATTATTATTTTAAAATTATAAAAAATTTGTGGCTGGTTTTCCTTACAAAATATTGATTATCCGTTACTAATTCCAGGACATATATATATATATATATATATATGTAGCTTCATTTGGTCCTTATTCGTTATATTACAAATTATTATTTGATGATGATTGCACTTATTAAATGAGTTGGGTTTTCTTTTTAACTCAAGCGTTTCACGTTTCTCTTTTCTCATTTCACGTTTTTCTCGTTTCTCGTTTCCTTTTCCATTTCCAGTTCACTTTCACTTTCCATTTCATTTCATTTCACTTGGTTTTCGGGGGAGGATTTTCCCTTTTCTTTTTATGGGCCCATTGTCAATTTACAATTTGGCTTTGACATTGTCCTCATTTGAGTAAATCAAATGGCTGTCGTAAATGTATCCCCGACTGAGAGATCCTTGGCATCCTTGGCATCTTCTTTATGACCCCCCATATAAATCCCATTTTGTTTATCTTAATTTACCTAATACGAGCTCCTTTTTTACGCTGTGCAAATGGACTCTCGTCGCCGCTCTCAAATCGATAAAGTTCGTCTTTATTTGAATTTTTCATTAATTTCAGCAGGACTCGTGAAATAAATAAATAAAGAAAGAAATATTGATTTTCAGCGACTAATCTGGGTGGGAGTGTATATTGATATGCTCAAAGTGAATATTAATTTCAATTTGAATTGAAAAATTCAATTGAAAAACGAAGAAAAAAAAAAAAAAAAAAAAAGGGAAGGAATATGGCTTTCTTCTTTCGATTTTCCAAGTGACTTTCAAGAGCTTTCCCAATTCCATTTCCAACGTTATTATTCATCGTTATTTTCTCTCTCAGCGACACCTCAACATTTTAATTTTGGCCCGCCGCCACCTTTTGAAAAACAGGAAATTGCTCAAATTGAATTCAGTGATTTCCTTCCACTTCCATTTTGGGACTTTCTGTCCAGACACCGGCTTTCCGCTTGCATCCTGTGGCCCACTCAAGTGCATTTTAATGGATTTTTAGTTTTTTCGGGGGGGAAGGAGAGTATATACCTTTATATATATATGTATATATATATAGTTTGTAAGTAAGCAAATGGGGGGAAAAACTGATGACTCTTCAAACTGAATGCTCTTGGACAGACTCTTCAATTGGTCATCGTTTTTTTACATACTTTTATAGGGTATTATATTTTCAGTCAGAAGCTTAAAAAAATATGAAGGAGTCATTTCCGACCCTATAAATCATATATTTTCGTGATCAGCATTTACAGACGAATCTTTCTAGCTATTTTTTGGCAGAAAAAAAAAATTAAAATTTTTTCATATTTTTTAAGGGGTTTTATCGTTAAAATTGTCACCAAAAAATTGATAAAAATTTTAGTTTTTTTACATTTTAAATTGAGTATGCAGATTTATAAACCTACTAAAAACTAACAAAGCACAGCTTTCCGTATTGGATTTACTGCTTTTTTGACTGAGTTATGAGTTTTTCAAACTTTGATTTTTCGCCAAAAATTTTCAAATAAAAGTATCAATAAATATCGATTCAAAGAATGCAAATATTTGACATTAAATTCAATTCTATAAATTATTATTATTATTAACATTAAATAAAGAAAATACACAGCTCTTTCATTATATAAAGTATATATATATTATTGGTAAAAAGCTAAAAATAATAATGAACTCTCTCTCTCTCTCCATTTATAGACTCCTTTTCTAGGCATCTGTTTCATCCCAATTCATTCAAGGCATTTTCATTCGAAAGCCTTCACGGCGTACACGGCGTATACTTAATGGCCAATTGGCCTCGGTCTCGGGGAGCCCCCGAAATAAATCGAGAACATTTTCATGACTTTGCCCAAGGAGTGCGCACACACATAATTCGCTCTCTCGCTTTCAATCTTCCCCTCAGAGGCTGCCTTAACTTTCACCCCTTTCACTCCGTTTCACCCGTTTCATTTTCCTCCCCCTCCCGCCACCAGCAGTTGGTAAGCCTTTGAGGCGGCTGCCTCTTTGCAGGCGGAAAAGATTTTCCCCAGAAGCTGTTGCTGCCGCTGCTGCCAACGACACATCGTTATCCCTAATGCTTGATGGCTTGAATAAAAGCTTAATAAATATTGCGAGCGCCCAACTTTCCTTTTTTTTACGTTTTTTTTTTTTTTTGGAGGACAAGCCATGACGAGGACAAGAAACGAGGACATCGCAGCCGCCTCTTGTTTTGTTGTCCTTGTCCGCTGACAACCAAAAAAAAAAAAAAGGAAGAGAGAAAGCCCAAAGGTAGAAAAAACGAAGAAATGAGTACACTAAAGTAGCTTAACTTTGGAGTGAAATTAAACAATAAAGAAATAAATAAAAATATATACAAAAAATCTTGTAAATTTAAGCTCTTGAATACATTTTTTATATAAACAAGTTAATATAATATAAGGTGCTAATACTCTCCTCCCAAAAAAAATTAAAGAGTGTCCCAAAAATTACGTTGCCTACGCTTAGGCGCCAGGTTGTCATGCGTGTGTCTTAATATGAGTGTGTGTATGTATTTGTGTGTGTCCTGTGCCTGTTTTTGTGTGGCTGACGGCAAACATTTAGACCAAGAACCAACATTTTTTTCGTCATTTGTCTTAAAGCCACAAAAGAGAGCTGAGGGAGAGGCTGGATCCCTTAGACATTGCTTACAGTTTTAGGTTCAGCAGCGAAAGAAATTTAGGGGTTTTGTTAGAAAATTGCCAATGGAAAACGAATTCAATTGTTGACTTTTAAAGCAACATCTAGTATATTTTTACAGTTTAAATTGTATTTTTTCACTTTTAAAATAAGTAATTCTTTAACATATTGAAGAATAAATACAAATACAAATGAATCACCAATTATTTCCCTATTGGAATCCTTAGATTCAAGATATTTAAAGCCATATTTTATCCCATACAATTTATTATTTACTATTTATTTATTTATTATTTATCTTCTGTCACATTTCTACTAAAATGATTTACTTCTTTGCCCTATATTTCCCTGCCATTTTCCCCCCACACATTAAAGTTTTCCAACTGCCTCTGTGAGAGCGCACCTTTTAGACCAAAATTCGATAATTGCCGCTTTATGAAGCCATAAATTAGATGAGCATATTTAGAAGCAGGGGAAAAGGGGGAGGGTGAGGTGGGAAAAACGATACCCACACACATAGAATTTTCGTGGCCATGGGCATAAAGTCAGGAGAAAGTTTTTTGTCGAGTTTTTCCGCTTCAAAGAAGCGCTCGAGCTCTTCCTCTTGCTGCTAATTGCCTGGAAATATGCTGAAAGGAAAATGCATGAAAATTTCATGAAAATTGTATAATGTTTTGCTAATTAATTTTCGCACTTTGAAAACAATAGAAAAACTAAAGAGAAACAAAGCCAGGCGATAATTTTTTGTGTCAATTTTCATATGCAAATCGCATGGCAAAACAATTGACAAACTTTTTCTAAGACAACAATAAAAAGAAATAAAAAAAAAAGCAGTGATGAAGCGGGAAAAGTGGAAGGGAAAATCAAAGGAAAACAGAAAAGGCAACGGCAAAACCAACAAGAATATAAATATGCAAATGAAAAGGCAACGCAGATGTTCAATCAACAGTTGACTGCCGTTCTCCATAGACTCTCCATAAACATTTATTCCAGGCCCAAAGGCATATATATTGAGCATCAATCGATGTATAAAATCGATTGTTTTTTAAATTTTTTTGTACATTGTAAATCCAAAAGGAAATTCTTTTGCTTTTTATTTTATTTACTTTAACATCCATTAATAAATTCAAGATGTTCCAAAAAAACTTTGTCCAACAGTTCAAATTTTCTGGATCAAAGAATTTTAAAAAAAGTGTAAGTAAATATCTTAATTCAATGTAAAACAATACAACATTTTGTTTCTAAATAGATAAATATTTACATTTATTTAAAATTATCTTTATACCACAATGATTTCAGTAATTTTGCAACATTTAAAAAACTTTTTCACTGTTTATCTTTTGTGGCCAACATTTTTCCAGCCCTAAAACTGCCCCTAGCGAAAAATTAGATAGAAAGAAAGAGACAGAGACTAAAGGGAGAAAGGGAGAGCAAGGTGAAAAACTTTCTTTCATTTTGCATTCCACTGATTTTTTCCCAGTTTCTTCCCATACTTTTGCAAAACATTTTTACTTTTCAGCCTGCTGGGCAAACTGTTTATGCCGTTGACAGTTCAATTTTCCCTACAAAAAAAAGAAGCACAGAAGAAATTGGTAGAAAATTGTAAACCTTACAAATCAAATGTAACAAAACTATAAAAGAGCAGAAAAAGAAAGTAAAAGAGATTAAGATAAAGTAAGTCACCTTTACTTTCCTTACTCAAGTAAAAATCTTGAAAGAATTGTATTAAAAAAATATCTACCTTTGCTAGTAAAAACTTATATTAATCTCAAGAATTTACTTTACTTCTTCATCATAATAATTAGTGAAAAATATATTTTTCTTCCTTTTAAAGAAATATATATTACCCCCAAAGACTTTACATTTTCTTATTATTATAAGCTAAAACTTTAAAACCTTAACGATTCCATGCTCAATTTATAATTAGATACAATTATGAAAATCACCAGCCTTGAAATAAGGACAAATATCCTTTGGAAAATCAATCTGGTTCGCTCTTGGGTATCCCTGACTCTGTCCTTGAAATTACAAGATAATGTTTTTGCATTATAATTGAAGTTTGTAATTGCTCTGAGGAGTTTTTTAATATAAAAGGTAGGGGGAGGGAAGTTGAGGGCCAAACTTGGCGACGCAAGTTGTCAAGGCAATCAACTTTATTACCCCGCAGCGCACATGAGCCAACCCACCAAGCACCACCCACTAGAGCCACCCATCAGAACCACCCTGCACCACCCTGCACCACCCATTTGGCGTCAGTCAGTCAGTCTCCTGCTCAAGTTGATGTTATTGTAGTTAAGTAATGCTCATGTGTATGTATTCCGTGACATTTCACAGCTTCCAGGCGCCTTTTTTCATTATTTTCATTTCGCTCATTTTACACGCAAACAAGTGCCGGGAAATTCCAGGAAAGGAGCGAGGGAAAAACTGTTGCCACATTAAAATGCACATAAAAATCATTAACCCAAAGACGCTGACAACGATGAGGAGGAGCGACAGGAGTGAATCCCTGGCAGCCATCCAGCCAGGGCGGCAATTGTGTTAATGGCTTCCTGCCACGCCCTCCCCCCCACTCCAGACTACTCCCTCTTTCCCTGGCAGGTCCTTCCTGCGTTCCTGTGTTTATTTCGGCATTACAGTAAACTCAATAATTTTGCCTACTTAATTCACAGTTGTCCTTTTGTCTTGCCATCAACAGGTAGAAGTTGTCACTGCCGTTGAGCTTAAGGGCACTGAGAGAAATCTAAAGCGAGTACTAGGTATTGAAAACCAATGCAATATTTTAAAATATATTTAGAAAAAAATAAAGGGAAAGGTATAGCAATTATTTAACTAAAAGCTACTAAAATAATTAGCGAGATATTAATTATAGTATTTAACGATAAATTCAGCTTAAAAATATAAAATTCTTCAAGAAATTATTTTATTTATTTTATTATAGATATTTAATAACCTTGAGAACTTTATTAAAGAGTTGTCAGAGTTCAGTTTTAAAATATATTTTTAATTATCAACATAGTTTTTTGATTATTCATTAGTTCTAAAATAAGAAAAACCATCGATTGTCTTACAATTTTTAATGTTGATGTGAAAGTAATCTAAAAAGAATTGCCACTTAATTTTGTTTGTTTGCTTTACCTTATGGACATTTTATATTCAATGGTAAAGTATCGATCTTGATATTGAAAAATATCACCTTAATTGTATTTAATATATTTGCTCATCTTTCCTAGTATTTAATCCTATATATTAAAAAAGAAATGTAATAAAATATCGATCATCAGCGTCAAATATCGATACATTCTCATTATATCTATATTTAGTGCCATCTGTAACTTGTAATAAGTCATACTAAGTTACTTTCCCCTAAATTTTTTCAAGTGCATTGCATGTAATGTTGCCTCTTTTTTTTTGGCAGCCTCAAAATGAAATTACAGTTATTTGAGTTCACCGAGTTTGCTTCTGTATATAAAGTGTATATAAGTGTGTGTGTGTGTGTGGAGTAAATCAGAAAAAGGTTAATTTGCAATTATGTTTTATGTGTTTGCCTCATTCTTTGGTTGTGTATATTTGTTTATGTGTGTGTGTGAAAAGCACTTGAGGCCAGGTGTCCATTTTGGTTTTTACCTGTGCTCTCTCTCTCTTTTCGCCATCCCTCCGAGGCTTAAAGGGAGAGCGCAGAGCCACTTCTCCTGGCTGTTTCTGCTTTGATAATTCCTAAAGCATACTTTTTGGGGCAGCCGGACAAATTGTGGCAGAAAGTGAATGGAAAGCGGGGAAGGGAATGAGTGGGAAGAGAGTGAAAGTCAAAAGAAGCAGAATGAACGAAAAGGAAAACAAAACACAAAACTTGGCGTCTGTTGTCTGCAATAAAATAAATTTCATTTAATATTATATAGTTTGTTGTTGCTGTACTTGTCCTTATTGTTCTTCTTTATGTTGTATCTCAATTGTTGTTTAGACATTTTTGGAATCATAAAAGTGAAGAAGCTAGCGGAAAGAAAAACTTTTAAATGTCTGCCAATATACTCTTGAAGGGAAATTAAGATTTCGGGTATAGGAACTAAGTAACCAGCTTGAAATTTAAATATTTAGAGTAATTTAAATATATTTATTCTATAGATTCTGATAAAGCATAGTTTAAGAATTTTATACTATTTTATTTTGATTTCATTTAAGCATAAATCAGTCTTAATTCTTTGCATACTGCTTTAAAGCTTCCTTAAAATTGCCTATAGTTAGGGTATTAATTAATGTCTGTCTCGTCTTATTTTTCCACTGCCTCAATTGTTTATCTTCTGGACTAAAATGGCTACTGTTGCCTGCCAAAATTAAGGATACCCATACCCGTGGTTATGCCCGGGGAATCCCCCGCAACGCGTTCCATCACGTATCCGCTTGACTTTGAGCCTCCGTACCGCTCGTTTTTTGTTCTTATTTTGCCGCAATGAAATAAGTTGCGTGTCCTGCCAGAATGACATTTGTTTTAGTGTGGCCAACGAAATGAATTTGACACGCGTTAATTAAGTTGCTGCCGGCATTTCAGTTTCATCTGCAGCCTCTGTTTCCGTTTCAGTTACAGTTCTAAGGTCAAAAACAACAACAGCTAAAGCAGCTACAAGTACAGTGATGCTTCAATAAAAATGTAATTAATTATAGCTTTTAATTACAGCAACAGTTAAACTATTAATTAATAATACAGGAAGTTAACTTTAATTCGAATAAATATATCTCCTAATTATTATTGTATCTAAATCAAATAGATTTTTATTGCAAATAGAAATAAATATAACTTTTGGCAATCATTAACTTGGTGGCCTTTGTATACCTACAAGAAAACCGAAAATATGTGTATCCTTGGTATATTATATCTATATTTTTATATGCTCATTTTTTGGGTAAATTCGAGTTTTTCAAATATCAGAACTAAGCCAAAAATTAACTAATTTCAATTCGGATAGCTTTCTTGTACTAGTTTTTGTATTGTTAAAAAATCTGCATCCCGAGTTTTACAATTTAAAAAATTAAAATTTTTGCCCAATTTTTTTTCAATTTCAACGATGAAATCCCTTTAAAAAAATTGAAAAATTTTGAAAAAAATAATTTTGGCCCGGACAAGACTAGATCGATTCAGCTTTTCATGCTGATCAAGAATATATATGATTCATGGGGCCGGAAATGATTCTTTCAATGTTTTTCAAGCTTCTGACTGAAATTTTAATACCCTGCAAAGGGTATATAAACTTATAAAATTCGAATTTTAAGTGTCATAGTTATTCTTACTACAGGCTCTAAATCAATATAGGGAAATAAAGCTAAAAATAATGTAATATTTAACCTTAAATACACAAAAACCCGCTCTTAATAATTCCTGAAAATAATATTTATATATTTTTTTTGAATTACCTACGTTTCTTTTATCGATTGTCTACTGTTCTACAGGGACACGGGGATGCTGTTATTCAAGGTTGGAAATCAATTTGACGCAGCTGCCGCCGCCCCTCAAAGTATGCAAATGAAATGAGCAAAGAGGGACCTGAGAGGGGTGGGGAGGGGAGGGTGCAGTGGCGGAGGGTCCTTTTGGAAAAGGCAAGTGAACCCTTTTTTAATTGCACGCATGCCGCGGGTGGCGGGGGCGGAGGGTTTTTTTTGGAGGGTTTCAGGGAAGTGGCACTCCTGAAAAAGGTATCCAGGGGACCGTGAAAAACCGCAAACGGGTGGCGGCCCCGGGAAAAACAAAACTCATTTTATGATGGCACACACACACACACACACACACATCTCGCAGAGGGGCATTTAAAACGTATTCAAAATGCAAGTTTAAAGACACCCCAAAGTATGCAAAGCACACGCAAATAACATAAAAATGGAATACAACGCACAAAAAAGTATTTGCCATAAAAAAAGCACCGAAAAATAAAATAAAAACGAAGAAAAGAAAAGAAAAGCCAGTGGAAACTCAACCGCAAAAGGCGCACAAAACATAATCACACCCTCACATCGATCCTGGGCTGGGATCTCTTCGTCTCTGCCCTTCAGAGCCTTCGGTGCCTCCTCCTTGGATGCAAATTAGCTTCCTTCTTTCGCTGGAAAAACCCTTGCCACACACACACACATTCATCCATACATATATGCAAATGTGCCGCAAAACTGGCTTACATTTCGCATCACTCATACGCACCGTAGGCCGAACTAAACCACAACAAGGACAGCGAACCGCAAACTAAATATACATAAATACACATACATATAAGTCAGCAGGGGACGAAGGGTTTAATGAGTGTTTTCTTCTTTTTTTTTATTAATTCATGTGTAAAAATCAGGTCGAAATAAAACTGTTTGAATATAAAACGTAAAGTGTGTGAGTGTGTGTGAAACGAAAAGTTTGTATGCGGGCCAAGGGTAGGGATGATATGACGGGTATTATGGGAAAACTTTTACGCCAACTCGAGGGAAAATGGCACAGACATTAATGGCCGTCGCAAAATATAATGTATATATATAAAATGTATAGTAAAAATAAAAACAAGCTTCTATAACCTCTTAATAATTATAGTGATACTACTCCTATCCCAAGAATTTTTGCTTAAATCTTTTGAGATTAACTACCAAAAACTTGGTTTTAGTTTTTGGGAAAATTCCTGCCTTGGCGAAAAGCTTTTCCAAGAAGCTGAAACGTTAACTTGTTCCTCAAGTCAAAGCCAAAAAAGTGATCAATAAGTAAAAGTTAGGAGAAGGAGGCAAGGAAAATTCCTGACTGGATTTATGCTGAAATCGGAACCCATAAAGATACGCCCAATTAGTCTTTAAAGTTTTGCGCCATAAAGCAAATAATAAATCCCATAAAAATGGCGAACAGGAGAACTTTGCAGCCATAGCAGATGCACAAAAATATGAAGAAATTGTATAGTCTTTTAATCTTTCAAATATTTAATACCCTTTAAACTATATTTATTAAAAAGCCAATGAATTCTTATTAATACATTTTAATGTATATGCAATGTATATATATATATGTATATCCTTTTAATTGATACAAAAAATATATCTCTTCTTTTCCTTGATTTTTAACCAGTCATAAAACATATATCCATTCTATTCCTTGATTTGTAAGCACACATAAAGCATATATCCTTTTCAAAGAAAGGGAGAATGCTTTAAAGCCGGAATATATTGTAAGAAAACTGGTGGATAAAGTTCGTCGCTCAGCAGCGGCAACCAATTAGGCCAAAACAACACCGTTCACATTGCTGTTGCCGTCGCCCCGGATTTTCCCCCGCGGGCGGAAAACCGAACGGAAGGATACAACATCCAAAAATCTCTCCCTCTTCCACTTCCACTCCCGCTCCCACTCCCTTTTGCCCCCTTTCCCAACCCACATTTCCCAGTGAAGTTTATGCATATTAAACAGTTATCCAAGCGGAATGAAAAGAGAGATGCTGCCGCTGCCGCTGTCGGGAAATGCGGAAAAGTGGGCGAGTGTGTAAGTGTGTAACAGGAAATGAGAGCCATGTGAGCGGAAATTCCACATTACAAATTATGCAAATCACATGCGCTTTGATTATTTTACATTTTATTTTCATTTGCCATAACCTTCGACCTTAACTAACCTGTTCGCTTTCAGTTTTTTTTTTTTTTTTTTTGCTTCTTTATTTCACTTTCAGTTTTCGTTTTTCGGTCATTATTTAGTCAACGGAATTCAATTTGAATTGTTTATCGTTCAGCGAAAGGAAAGCTTTTGTTTTTTCGGGGGTGCGTTTTGCCAACAATATTTAAACAAGTTAAATTTTTTCTTAATTGTGGGATTATGATCAGTAAATAACTATGAGCAGTAATTAACTATGAGCAGTAAGTATCTTTGAACAGTAAGTATCTATGACCAGCAAATAACTCTGAACAGTTAGTATCTATGAACATTAAGTAATCTTGAGCAGTAAGTATCTATGACCAGTAAATATGTATTATCAGTAATTAACTATATCAGTAATTAGCTATGATCAGTAAGTATCTATGACTAGTAAGTAACTATGATCAGTAACTATCTATGATCAGTAAGTATGTATGATCAGTAAGTATCTATGACCAGTAAGTAACTCTGAACAGTAAGTATCTATAAACATTAAGTAACTATGATCACTAAAAATCTATGACCAGTAAGTAACTTTGAACAGTAAGTATCTATCACCAGTAAGTATATATGACCAGTAATTATGTATGATCAGTTACTAACTTTGAACACTAATAAACAATGACTTGCAACTTTTGTAACACAACACATGTCTGAGACTTGGCTGGTAGAAGTCACTTCGTTCCGGGGATGTTTGAACCAGTTGAGAATCATAAGTACCGATGTGCGAAATTTCTTTAAAGACCAAGCAATAAAACTATTGAGTTATTCTTCTATATAATTTAACTGGTATATAAATCGGAGCATGGCGAATCGGTGGACTATATTTATACATATATATATCTGCCATAGGAACGATCGGAAAATTTTAAGAAAAAAATTAAAACTTTTCCAGTTTTCAACAGATTTTAATGAAAATCGGACTACTATATCATATAGATGCCATATAAACGATCGATAAATATGGTGCAAAATGCAAAACGGTGAATAAAATGAAAGCAGACATTATTTTATTGTTTTTTTTTTTAACATAAATATATATACTTTATATTGTATTTATTCCTAGAGATCGAATTTCAATCTGCAATAATATACAAAAATTGGTGTGCCGAAGTTAGCTTCCTTTCTTGTCCTCATCTCTTTTTGCTACTGTCGATACAAAAAAAAACTTAATAGTATTAAAGGATATAAAAAAAGAACAAAAAAAATACATCTCTATCGAATTTAAAAACTCTTCATTTGAAAATCGGAACGTGTCCCGCCATTTGACTTCTTCGCATCGATTTACTTTTGGTTTCATATTGCCCTTTTTATGGCCAAGATTTAGATTCATTCTTTGGCCGTAAAGTGTGTGAGGAGGTTCTTCTTTTTATTGAACCCAATTTTGGTTGCTTTTTATATATACATATCAATGTGTGTATACATATATCAAAAAATTTCCCTTGGTCCTTGAACATTTTCCAATATTTCAATATATTGTCAGGCCAAAAAATTTTGGCTTAATTTATATGAATATTTATGCGGCAAATTTCACATTTTACTAAATTTTCCTGTCATCGAATATAGGGATATATATCTACACATATATATATATATTGTTTGTCGTTGATTTTTGCCCATGAATTTGTTCCGCATCGGATGGCAAATATCATTTACATGAGCTGTGGGAGCCAAAGCTCATTTGGTTTTCACATATTTTTTTTTCTTTTCCATAAATTGCGTATACGCCATTGTGGCGAAGGTCAAGGACAAGGATCCATCTACGCGCCGCCGAGGAACTTTCAGTAAGCCATGATGCGGAAAATGAGCGAGAGAGAGGCTGTTATTGGGCCTTGAATATAAATGCATAAATCCATACGCTCATAATAAGCCAAAAAAAAGCATTTTGTCAGAAATAAATATAAACATTTAATTAATTTTAAAGCGTACAGTTCAGAGTCTTGAAAGCTTCCTTATTTTCTGCTTTGTCAAGCCATTTAAGCATTTTCCAATTAGCAGCAAAGACCAGTTTCTTCAGGCTGTGACATTTGCCAAAAACTAGATACGTTGTCAGATTTTGTTGCCTAAGCGATTTTCACTGTCCTGTGGAAAGCGAGACACATAGAATTTCACTCGGGAAAACTGTAGGGGAGCGGTGAAAAACTGGGGTGAAAAACTGGTTGAAAACTGTGCAATAGCAACTGCAATGCTGTCAGCATTCCATTGGCGATGCCGAGATTTTCTGTGAAAGCCGACTCAACGCCACTACTTGTTTTTCACCTCCTTTTTGGCCTGGCTCCTGTCTCCTATCTCTCCTTCCCTCCTTGCCTCCTGTTGTTGCAAAAGTCCTTATTTCTCTCCACCGCCGCCCCCTTTTTTCCGGCGCAACTGTCATATTAAATACTTTTTCGAAATTGCAATTTAACTTTATAGTGGCGGAGGTGGAAAAACAAACACAAGTCAAAGGAGTGCTTTAGCAGCAAGTTACAGTGTGCAAAATACTTGAGAAACGTTAATAAAAGGTTATTTTAAAACAATAAAATGGATAGAAAACTGATTATCTATAGAATAGCAACCATAACTCTTAAGTTGTCACTATGAAGTATATTAGATTCCTTTATAAACAGGCTACACTGTAAAGCCAGGGCCAAGGCAAGCAAATTGTCCTGCTGAAAGTCCTGCAGCGAACAAATCTACTGGCAAATGGTGTTCAAACTATTCGCAGCTTATCAATGGCAGGCAAAGAAAGGAGAGAGAAGTGCACACGACAAAGGGGAGAAATTGAGAATGGAGAGAAAGGGGAGAAAAGGGAGAAAAGGAGAAATTGAGAAGGGGAGAAATTGTAAAAGGGAGTCATGGAGCAGAGCAGAAATGGATAAGGTTATATATATACTATATATATATACATGGCTCTAACAATATAAAAAATAACTCAACAGTTGGCAGCAGTTGGCCAAACGGATGTGTGGCATGTGTGCGATGCGATAGTTTATTGAAAAGTTTCCTACTTTCCTGGATTTTCCCTTCCTTTCCAGCTACAACAAAAATAAAAAACCAAAAAGGGAAACTTTTTACCCCAACCGAACCGGAAGGATTGTGTCGCAAAATAGTTTTTCATTTTACGTTTTTCGCCTTCCGCTCTGCTGGCTTGTCCCCAAGAAAAAGCAGCAAGTAAATAAATAAATATAGCAAAAAATACAACAAATTACTTAAGCCACAGCTGACTGAGAGTGAAAATGAAATTCAAAAAGTTTGAAGCAACCAACAATAGATAACAAAAGACGGTTGGGTAACAACATTTTCTAGCAATAAAAAAAGGAAATTTAATAGGGGAAATCAATGGGTGGTTGGTGGCTCGCAAAGGAAAAACACAAATTGAGACAACTTTACAGTCCAATCCAAAGGGGAAATTAATCTTCAAGAAGCCGCCAGCGGAAATGTGGCAAGACCAAAGGAAATGAAGTAAGGCAATGAATGCAAACTACTGGGAATTGTGGCATTTCCCTTTTGTAAAATCACAGCCAACAGGTAAAGGTCTTTTCAATGGAAATTAAATAAAGCAAACTTGGTATATTAGTTTGAACAATTTCCATATTTTCCGACAATGATTATTGCCTACAAAAAAATATATAAAAATAAATTTAAATGCTGGATTGCTCGCCAAAAGGAAAAAATGCTCTATCATAGACCGCATCCTGTTGTCCTGCTGAGCGAGATATAATGAGTTTTTTAATAAAAACTGACGGGGCATGGAGAAAGCTACCAGGATACGATACTGGCACAAACCAGTATATATAATAATGCCGGGGCGACGCGTCGACAAGAAATAACGGCAAGCCGACAGCAAAGGCAATGGCAAGGATGATGGAAAGGTCCTTTTGGCCCCCTACCCCAACACCTCCCCACATCCATCACCATTGCCCTTTCCCCCAAACTATGCATTCAAAATTCAAATATACCGCGTCACCTTTCATTTAAAAGAAAGCAACAAGGGGCCACTGAATATTATGGGACAGTGGTGGTGGGGTGTATATGAAATAAGGGGGCGCGTTATGGGGGTGAAGAAAATTTGTGGGACAATGGAACAGACAAGGACGAAGCAAGTGGAAACAGAAAATGAGACAGAAAGGTTTGCACAACTCAAAGTAATTGAAGCGAGACTTTTTGACTGGACGCTCTACAAACATAAATACCAGGCTAAGCCAAGACAGTGCGATTCATTGGTATAAAGTCAAAGAAAACAATAAAATGTAAGGCTATATTGAGTAAAATAAAATATACATATATTTATTTAAATAGCAATCCAACAATTTAAATAAATAAATATATATAAATGAAGCTTCATACCAGAGTTATTACACAACTTGCTCTTAGAATTCTCAACTTCGAAAGGGAAAAGGTTCTTTATCATATTACCAACAAAAATATTGGGCTCCATAACATATCGAAAATAATGCAAACTTCGATATTTTAAAATTTTAAACATCGAAAAGCGTTTGTTTTATAAAAAGTACTTAAAAATGTTGTAAAAAAAATAATATAAATTTATTTATATCCTGAACTATTTTTATATATAATAACGATTTATTTCACATATATACACATGAAAATATCCATTAATATATTGACGTTCGCATCGAATCAGTATTTATCGATGCACAATTTCGATATAATTATATTTTATTTTTCCTTTACATGCATTTCGCATACTGTACGTAATCATTTGAAGATATCTATACAGGAATATGCTTATATAGAGAATATATATTCTGAATTGCGTAGCTGACCAAGCCAGTTACGTGGCATTTGTTGACCTTTTGCTGAATTTTAAACGCCATTCGCCCTCCAGGTGCGAATGTCGTGACTTGAATTCCCTGCCTTTTTTGCTCTTAGCTTTTCGTTCGCCCAAAGTTTTTCCTCGATTATTCTGTATGTTTTTTTGTTACCTAAAATTTCACCTGGCTTCACCTGCGGTTTGACCCCGCCAAAAAAGGAACGGGAAGTTCGGGTCAACAGCCGCTAGGCCTAGCAATCAAAATATATACAAAAAGACAGAAAGCAAAAGAATACCGGGGAAAAAACAACAAAATGAAGACGAAGGAAGGAAATTACTTGGCGACTTTATCAGAGAGTTCCCCCGCTACGTGAAAATCGTTGAAAAATTTACATTTTATTTATTGATTAAATTTATGCTCACAAACAATTCAAGAGAATTTATTACAATATTTTGTAATGTGACTTTAGTTCGAACCAAAGGCTTAAAAACTTAATTGAAATCCATTTTTGTATAATATATATATATATATGAAATGTGTGCATAAAATATATATTAATAAATTAATAAATATATATAGTATCTTTCCCTCTGATGGCATTATGGAAAAGCAAAAATATGGAAAAGCTATTTGAATATATAATTTATATAATTTCCTAGCAAAATCTTATCTTAAATATATTAAAAGTCAAAGAAAAGTTAAACTAGCTTATTATTAAAACTTTACTCTTCATTCTTTTTAAAATTATTTAATAATTCAAGTTTTCTTTTAATATACAAATTATTTCCCAGCTTATTTCTTAGTTTCCAGCTAAGTTTTCCTCATAAACTTCTTCGGCATTCTCCTTGTTAATATATATATATATATAGATATCCTTCTCGTTCTATTAGCTAATTGTCAAGTATTCGAATGAATCCACTTAGTCCACACATTTAATATGCATTTTCAACCACTTTGAGCGACATCAAAGGCAGCCCAACTCGAAGGCCGGAGCTTAAAGGACCTGCTTATCCTTCTGCCTGGCCTGCCCCCGACCCTCCAACCCCTCCCAACATCTGCTTGCTCACTTCCTGCCGGAGGAAGTCGAAGGTCCTTCATCCGTATTTACATCAGCCGTAATGCGATATACTCCCCGATTGATGGACAATGTTTTATGCATATAAGTAGTAGGATATTTTATATATTTCTCTTCTCTTATTTTTTTTTTTGCCGCAAAACTGCGATTGAAATTGGCGTTTTCTTTACTTTAAAAGATTGTATATTCATTTAATTTTTTTTCTTTGATTACCTCAATATAAATGAAAATAAAATAATTGGTATGAAATATATTTAAGGCGAGTTAAGGGAAAATTCCGAGAAGTAACAGCTGCAATTATGTTAAATTAAATATTCTCTGCACTCATTGTGCACTTATTCCATTTCTATCTCTCTCTTCTCTCTCTTTCTCTTACTCAACATCTTAATATGTATTGTTGTTGCTATTGTTATGCTTCCTTAATTTTCAACTTCAAAGTTTCCATTTCACATTTAAATATATGCACACATTAGGGGCCAAGTGTTCGAGGGTATGAAACTAAAGTCAGAGTATTTTAATAATTTAAAATACTTAACATTATGGGTTTACCCCAAAAGAATACTTTATAAAATGTAAATTATAATGTAAATTATAATAGTCAACAAATTCTATCATTTCGAATTATTTTTTAATGTATTCGTACATTCTTCTTGATGTAATGTAATGTAAAGACATCAAATAATTAAAAAGGTTGTGTTTAAGCCAAAAACTTAGTTAGACAACATATATAATATAATAAAATATAATAATATTTATAAAATTATTTTTATAAATTCCACCAATCGGATTATAGTACCAACCTTTTAAAGATTAATAGAAAGACATTTGAAGAAAGTAACTTGATGCCCAATTAATGTTATTTAAAGGGTATTTCATTGTTTTAAGCCACATATATTCCTGTATTCAAGTTTTTTATGTTTCCTTTTTTATATTTTTTGTTTTTCTTTTATTTTTGTTTTTTGTTTTTTGAAAGAGCTTAAGCCAGCAGCAGTTGCAGTTGCCGGCGACATGAATGAACAATAATGTAACGAGACTTGAGAAAGTTGCGTTAAGCAAATTAGAAAGGAAATTCGCTCTCGCGCTTTCACATACACGCACATGCAGGTGCTGAGTTTTCCGGGTGTTTTCCAAGGACGGTGGATGGGTGAGAGGAGAGGGGCGTGCCATGGATAACGGAAAACGGAGGCTGGCTGAAGGATGAAGTTTTGTTTTTTGGCTATTTCGTTCTTCAAGTGCGCACTTCACTCGAGTAATTTGCCACGACACGCGCACACACACACACACTCTGGGGCACACACACACGCACGCACAGCTGGCAGCCATTTTGACACACACACAACACGCACACGCACATGTGTGTGTGTCTGCTGACATTTAGATTGAAAAACGAGCCAGAAAGCAAAGGCAACATATAATCGAAAAATGCTTCGTCAAGGGGAAATGATACAAAGCAATGTTTTCGTGTGTAGCAGCAGCAGCCGCCCGCCGCCGCCAGGGGGGGCGTTACAGGTGTGCTGTGCGCCTCGTGTGTGTATGTGTGTGTGTGTGCCTGGGAGGGTATGGTGTGTATGTGTAGATACATACACCTGCAGTCAACAGAATATCACAAACTTGCTTCAGAAGAAATCACTCATACGTAGCGCCTTCGTAGCTCTCTATCTCTCTCACTCTGTAATTATTTCTAGCTCTCTGCCTCTATCCCACTCTAATTCTGTACCCCTCTCTAATTCTCTATCCCTCATGATCGCTCTCCCTCTCTATACAACTTTCTCCATCTCAGTCTCTCTCTCTATTTCTCACTGCCTCTGCCACTGTTAACTCCATCACTGTAACTCCATCCCTGTCCCTCTCACTCTCTCTCTCTCTCTCAACACCATCAGCAAGTATAAATAGAGGTACGATCGTCGGGCCCGCTTCAGTCTTGCAGCAGCTGCCCTCCGGTTCGGATCTATTGTGACAGTGAATTGCTCTACATTTGTTAACTAATTTGTAATCTTTTCATAATATTTATACTTAACCATAATTAATATTAAAATTAATTAAAATTAATATTAAATTTGTTGTAAATTGCACTATTTATTTGCATTATTATTTTAAAAATCAACTTCTATGTTCCTCATCTTTTGCAAATGGTAATTATAAAGTAATTATACTAGTCTAGTAATTTGCTAATGTACTCATTCTCTATCCCTCTTGTACTGTAACTCAATCAATGTAACTCAATCTCTGTCCCTCAATCCCTATCCCTCTCACTTGCTCTCTCTCCCTCTCTCAACACCAGCAGCAAGTATAAATAGAGGCACGATCGAGGGGCCCGCTTCAGTCTTGCAGCAGCTGCCCACCGGTTCGGATCTATTAGTAAATATCCCATACATTTGTTAACTATCTCTAATCTCTTTATAATATTTATACTAAACAATTGATATAATAATAAAATTAAATTTGTGGTAAATTTCACTCTTTTTTTGCATTAATATTTTAAAACTTAACTTCCATGTTCCTCATCTTTTGCAAATGGTAATTATGAAGTAATTATACTACTCTAGTATCTTGCAAATCATCTTATCCAACATTTAAAGTCCAAGATTTTTGCATATTATTTCCACATTTTATAGCTACTATTATCTTGACCCCCATTGTGTGGGTTTTGTTGTGCGTGTGGCAAGTGAAGTGTAGTGAAGCGTATGCTAAATTTTTATTGAAGTGCATACAAACAAACATGCCCGGAGGCAGTTCACTCAGCCGGAGGCAAAACTGTTGACACTGCCCCCGTAGACTTTTCCCCAACCAGTGCCACCTTGTCGCTGCTCCTTGCTGCTTTTCCTTGACGCTGGTAATTTTCCTGTGTAGCAACAACAACAACATCAACAAAAACAACTACAAAGAAATCGGAGGCAGATAAAGAAGAAGTGGCAGCTAAAGCTGCTAGAGTCGAAGCTACCTTAAATACAATTTAAAACCGTAGCCAGCATAAAGGGATGCACTGAGCAAAAAAGGATGTCAGGTAAGTACCCAAGATAAAGCCCAGAAAATATTTTAAATTACCTTTCCTCACTTTCTATATTTTTCCTTTTTAAAATCCTAAATACTTGCTGATTTTACTTCAAGAATTTGTAACTTTAACACCTAACCTTATATTTAAACCAAATTTATATAAAATAAATACTATTCTTGTATAAATATATTTCTCTACAAAAAAGTATAAATCAACATATTAAATGTAAAAGAAATAACATGAAAAAATTTCAAATTTAATGTTAATTTAATATTTTATATTATTTCCAACAGTGCATGTGCGGTAGACTCTGCATTACGTTTGCTTTGACGCGGGGACACAGAAAAGCAAGCCAAACAAATCGAGAAACCCCACAGAGATAACAACAAAAGCGATAAAATATATATATTTATATATAGATAGCGAAAGTGAGTCGAAGTTGAAATGCACTTGAAGGCTGTTGACAGATTACAAAGCTGTTTATGCAAACAAATAAATTTTAAAACAATGGATTTGCCATAGTCTTGGGATTAGTTGATTGAAAAACTATCTGTGCGTTGCCCTGGTTATATAAATACAATCAAATAAAGGCTGAATTCCATTTATTTTCTATTAAATTGCCTGTTTATATTACCTGTAGACTAATCAGTTTAAATGATTTTTTGGGGACTTTGAATTGTAAACAATTGTATCTTTTAGTTTATGAATAAGCATGATTGATTTAAATTGGTTATATTTTAGTTTGAACCTACATTTATAGGTATTTATACATATTTAGAAATGTATGTGTTAGAAGAACTAATTAAAAGTGATAATTACTTTGAGATCTTAAACCATTCTTGATCATGTATCTTTGATTATATTACAAACCTAAGTTTTGTATTTCTTTTGATAGACTAATTAACTAATCAATAAATATATAAATACCAATAAATAGAAATAAATAAATAATTAAGCCAACACATAACTTAAAAATTATTTAAATAAATAAATAAATTGTCAAATAAGAAAATATATTAATGAGTAACAAACAGCAAATAGCAAACAAACAAATAAACAGATAACTACTTAAGTAAATACATTACTGAATAAATAAATATATATTTGAATAAACGAAATAAATAATCTATATATTGATCAATAAATAAATAATTTAAGAAATGTATTAATAAATAATCCAACTAAACCCAAAGCCTTGGATATTAAACAACTTCTTTACTTTACAAATCCCACCATAGCCATTGGAAACCCCAGATCCTGCGAATTATAGAGTATGGGAGGCAGCCCCCTGTTGTTTTTTTTTCCTTTTGTGGTGGTGTTGGTGCCCCACTGTGAACTGTATGTGTGTGTGTGGATGTGGGTGGCATTGCCACTGCTATTTCACAGCCACTGATGACGATGGCAACGACACAAAAGTTGAGTTCAAACACTCAATCATTTTTACACCCCAACTCTGCAGGTGTGGGTGTGTGTATGTGTGTGTTTGCGCGTGTGCGTACACTCAACACCAGCAAACATCTGTTGTGCAAACATACACACACATATATATACACTGATACAGCAGGTGCAGTGTAGCGTATTTGACTATAAATAAATTTTCAATATTTTTTCACACACACAGCAGTAGAAATTTATTTCTGTGAGGGATGTATATACATATATATATATATATTTTTTTTTTTTTGGGAGGTGTACAAACATTTTGCAATTTTTTATTATATTTTGTTTTTTCTCAAAAGCTTTATTGGTTTTCGCGCGAAAACTGAATTCCAATTGAATTTAATTATTTTAGCTGTGTAACGCTTTAGAAAAACATTTTTAACGCCGCATGGAAAATCCTATTGGCGGGGGTGGTACGGGTGCAAAATTTAAAATGTATTTCCCTCTTGATGCTCAACAAAGCGGACATTTTTTGTATATAAAAAATAAAAGAGAGAGAGAGGCAGGCAACAACTCAATCAATGTGCTCCAACGACTCAATTTCAAACTTAGGTGTGTCAACACTTTCTGAAAAACGCCAGCCAGTAAAAGCAAGGGAAAGCCAGGGAAAGCCGGGGAAAAGCCGGGGGAAGCTGAAACTGGCTTGCTTGCTTGCCTTTATTTATTATTAAAAATAAATAATGAAAAATCAATAGAAATTTATTTATACATATTCATCAATATATGTATACAAATTGCGACCAACCGAGGACATCGTCAACCAAAATGAACAACATCCCAAGTGACACACACACAGGGGACAGATGGGTTCATAGAAATAGTAGCATACATTTAAATAATTAAAAAAATCATATATAAACTAATGAATATCTATAAATTGTAGTGTGGCTTTAGTTATTAGTTTGAAATATAATTTGTAATGCTTAAACAAAAACTAAAATATTACTTTCCAAGACATTTTTATATAAAAACTCTTTAAAATATCCATAATAATTTAATTTCATAAGTATACTATATATAATTGATATAAATTTTGCTATTATATATTTTCAAAATATGATAGCTAATATTTTGAGGCTAAGTGTGCCCACACACAGGGCCAAAGTTCATGAGACAGGGCAAAGGGGTCAGCAGCCACGGGCCAGCGTAGAGCAGTGGGTGCAGATGGGGATTCGATTCTAAGTAAGGGAATTAACTTTAGGATAAATTTGTCATGTTGTTGGACAAGAAAAAAATGTATATATATATATAAATATATATATAAATAAATATTCAGGCAAGCCAGAAAAAGTCAGAAAAAGGGGGCAAAAACATCGAGAGGATAACTCAATTATTTACAATGTATGCATGTGCATGTGGCTTTTTCTAACAGAATTAAGGGGTTAAACCCAGAGGTGTTTTATAGCCATGACTTTTGCACTTACAAGATGCCTAAGAATCCTCTAATTTATCTTATTTAAATATTAAATATTTGAAAGATATTTAATGATCATAAGAAGTCTTTAAAATAATGGTAAAGCTTTATAAAAATTAAGCAAATCATAAAAGATGTGTTGTAAAATTCAAATAAAATATGTGCAATTTATAAACATCTAATTTGTTAAATTTATCAAAGATCTGTATAAAAATATCATAGAAAATTTACTTGAAAACGTTTTGAAAAAAAGAATACATATTTTAGAATTTAATTTCAGACTTAAAATCCATTTTTAAAAAGTCCTTCCATCTTAATTGTTGCATATTGAGTACAGTCTCTCCCTTTTTTAATTGCTAAACCTTTACCATAATTTAATCAAGTTCGAACGGAACTCAGCAGAAGTTTTGTAATTAAATCAGCTTCTTGTTTAGTCACTCCCAGCAAATCCAATTCACTTTAATCAATCCCTAATAACTGGCAATGCAAAACTTACCCTTCCCCTCTCACACTTTTTGGACTCACTCCAGATTTACGTAGCAGATAATCCTTGGCCAGGTTGGTAGCGATATACTGGCTAAAACAATGCCAACACACACACACACACACAGTTGCAATACTCGTTTGCCACAATAATCGGATTCCCCGAGTGCTCGGAGAGGAGATATCTTTTAAGTTGATTACATGCCCGGTCCCCGAGGTACATTTAAGGCAAAAAAGCACACACACACTCGCAAACAAAATCCTTACAAATTGAACACTTTCATCAGTGGAAAACCCTTTTCCATCTCCATCTCGCTTTCTGCCATTTGCCCCACGCTAAACGCTCAAGTGGCAATAAAGTAATAAGATTGTAAGCTCTTTGCTTTGTTTGTTGCCAACGTGTATTTAAATTAATTGCATAAAATTAGAATTTTATTGCCAATTGCCATGGAGTTCTGTCTGTGTCCGTCGTCTGTGTACGTGTACGTGTACGTGTGCGTATACGTGATGTTTTCCACAAATTTACAATCATTCCGGATGTCAGGATGCCAGACTACCGGATGCTGGATTATCCTTGCGTGTGCCATTCACAATTTTGTTTCGACTCCTTGGACCCCCTCTCTGCTCTCCCCTTCAAAAAACTCTCTAATTGAATGAATATGAAATTTGAATTTCTGTTGCATTATTCATGGCGATTTTTCGGTGGTCGCCAGCATAATTGCGGTCAATTGAATTTGCAAATTGCCAATTATAATTACAGCAAACAGCAGTCCAAAATGGATTCGAACTGAAAGCGAAAACAAACAAAATTCGACTTTGGGGATTCTGCTATTAATTGAAATGGCAATTTTCATTTCAATTAACTGAAGGCCTTTTACCAACTGAAGCTTTCGCATCAATTTATTGTCATATGTTAAAGGTTTTCCATTTAAAAATGTCCTTGAATTAAATGTTAAGTTAATTAAATGGGAATATACATTCAAAAATGGGCTTCAATTATGTATAGTAATCTTTTGTGTAGAATTTACTTAAATATATAAAATGAATTTAAATAATTTTAGCCTTAAATAATCTAGATTTCCATTATTTCAAATCTCTCAAGTTTTTTCTTTAATTAAATAGTAACACCTCAATTAGTTGCCTTTTCTGTTTGGCTTCTCATAATTATTTATCTTATGCAAATTGCAATATCGATGATTAAGTGGAGTTGCATTTACATCATCCATCCACCCATTCATTCACTTTGGCTCCCATTATACCCAACGAACAATCCATCCATATTTCAACAATTAAAATGCATTATCAACTGTCATTGTCCAAGTGCCCTGAAATGCACACGGGCTACACTGCCACAAATTGACCGAGATGCTTAATTATTCAACTTAATTGTCATATGTCAGTGCGAGGGCTCAGTTATGTTTCCCTGTTTGTGAAACACTGTAGAAAAATAGAGTATATTTCTTGTCAAATAACTCTAATGATGATTATTTTGCATACAGTATTAATAAGTGTAAATCATTTCTGGTCTTAGTTGCGAAGTATTTGGCCAGAACAGGCAAACGGGCACACTGACCCTAGCTAAAATTTGTTAATATTATGTACTTATATTTTTAAAAAATCTCACAAATATATTTTTGTATATTTTGAGCCTCATAATTGAATAAAATATATTTTAACTATATTTTGAAGCCTTTAAATAAATTCAAATGAAGCTTTGGTTTCTATTTAGAGACACATGCCTTAATAATAATCTTCAAAATAAATTTTAAATAAATAGAATTAACATTTCAATAACTATATTTTCATTTTAATATACAAATTGCACTTAATTTCTCCCAGTGAAGTAGATAATTGCTGGAATGCATTGGCAAAATATTGAAAATCGAGATGATGACAATGATTTGTAGTGAAAGCCAATCAAATGTAAAACGTTTACACTGAGGGTAAAACATTTGGGTTGAGTTTGGGGTGTTTTCTGGGGGTGGGGGTAGATTTTGAGGGCGGCTTTGGGGCTGCATGTTTCATTTGATTTCGGTTTGTTACGCAATCAAAATGACTGACAGCTAAATATGCATATTCAATTAGTGAGCGAGGAGTTGAAAGGAAAAGGCAAACACTGAGGCGGCGGTGCCGAAAAATGAAAGGGAGGGGATACGTAAAGGACATAGAGCCTCTGGCGATTCAGGGCTACACCCACACCCACACACACATACACACATACACACATACACCCACACACACACACACATATAGAGAGAGATTCTCGTAGAGAATTTTGCCTTGAGTTTCTCCCAATTGGAGAAAAGGAACACACAATTGCAGCCATCCAATTTTAGTGTTTTCTTTGGCATTGCATTTGAGCTTGGATATTGGTATTCTTTTGTGGAAGAATTTGATAATAAAAATAAGTGTAACTAATTAGGGTAATGAATGGTTTTATGACTGTATTATCATAAATATTGATTTAATTATAAGCGAATTCTTTTCTTGTGGTTAAAATTTAACTTGAAAAACACCTAGTGTCACAAGAATATTTTAAAACAACATTTTTTGTACTCACTAAAAATATATCTTGAAGATATGTTTTATCCTTTTTTCCCCAAACCACTTTTTCAATTTTCGAAATACTATCTTTCTTAGAAGCAGATTTCTTATCATTTGTAATCTTTTAATTCTTGATTTAATTTCTGCCCAAGCAAATTTGATAAATTGCTCAATTCACAAGAATTTCACGGCCTGCTCACTTCGACAGTTTTTCTTTCCTTTTTTTTTTTTTGTCAAGAGTCCTGTCAAGGAGGCGGCCAACAGGCAACAGGCAAGCAAGATGCTGGCAACGAAGTGCTGACGAGTGTCCTGCCACGGGAAACAGAAAATGAAGGGGAGGCGAACAAAGGCAAAGACCCACTGAAAATGAAAATGAAAACGAAAATGAAAATGCTTGGAGTGCGCACACTTTTCGACACTTGTGGCACACACACACACACACACCCAGAGCTTAAGAGGTCTAAGGGCAGGACATGTGAGAAAGACAGGAATGCCAAGCTGCAGGACCAACTATACGATGCTCAGTAGCAGAAAGAAAGTAAGTCTTGGAAATATGACAGGTGTTTTTATTTCAAATATATATATTTAGAGTATTTTATACAGGATTGTATAAGATTATATAGTATTTTCATAGTATTTTTAATACTATAGTAATTTTATTTTTAATTGGAAAAGAAAACTGATTTTAAGAGGATATAATAATCATCCGAAACCCCCCATCATTTATTTCTTTAGTAACAAAAATACAATCTTATCTTCAAGAAAATATAATGCAAGTTAATTGAAATAAATATTAAAATTATATAATAATTAAATAATTAAAAACCTTCTCTTAATTGTCCTACAATTTTCCTTAAAAAAAACACTGGGTATACCAATTGGTGAACCTTTAACCCACACCTCGCTTCCTTTTGCCCAGTCTTTTGTGTGCGTGTTGAATGGTTGGAAAAAATAGCAGAAGCAATTCCTTAAATAGAAACACACACCATAGCACACACACACTCTCGCACACACACACATGAATGCGGGTGGCCTTAACCCTTGGCTGGCCAAATGGGTCATTAATTGACAGCCATCGGTCCGGGGAGTCGCAAATTGAAGACTATAACTGGAGTGGCTCGTGGGCTTTATGGGTTAAGCATATGTAGAGGCCACCATTACCAACTCCAACTCCATTTGCAGCCTCCTTTGGATCCTTAGGATCCTTCTTCTTGGGTTCCCCCTTAGCTCTCGGTGAGTGTGTCTCTGTCTCTCTCTCCCTCTCCACCTGTCAGACTCCTCGCATTTCGTTACTTTTCCAAGCTGACCACTTACTCCAGGGGGCCATGTGCGCTTTATGGTCACACAGACATAAATACAGAACACTGAGAGAAAATTTTGAGTTCCTAAGATAAACTATGTATTTAAGGTAATAAGTAAGGTAGGGTTTTCCCCTCTTTCTAAGAGTTATTTGAGCTTTAAAGGTTTTTAGTTTGGAAAAACTATTTACTGAATACATTTGTGTACGAGAAAATTCTTTAAATTGATTTTATTTCTTTAAAAAAACCAACTAAAATCCTTTTTCTTTCTCTGCATATTCGCAAAGGCACAGATGTGTGAGTCCCCAACGTCATGGAATCATCAGCATCATCATCACTTCCCCCTCACCAACCATCATCATCATCATCATCATCATTTCTCTTAAGCTGAATCTTTATTTCATTTCATTTTCAGCGAAATTTTTGTGCCGAGTTTGCGAATAATAGAAATCATAATGGAAACGCCAGCGGACAGGAACCGGAAGCCCCGACCAACGGATAAATATGTGTGTGTTGTGTGTGTGCTCTCTGAATTATATATTATGTTACCTGTAGTATCGAAAACTTATGGGAATTATACATATATAAATATACAGACTGCAAGGGAATTTAAGAAGTCTAAAACATTTATAGTTAGACAGATTTCAGGCAACAAATACATTCTTTAAATAAATCTATATGATATATGTATTCTCATAGTTAAATTAATATTTTAAAACATTTATAAAGACTGAATTTGAATTTGTAAAATACCTTAATACTATTTGGAAACTCTTTACAATATTTGATATACATATTTCGTAACTGAATCATTCATAAAATATTTATTTACTCTCACTTTCCTTCTTTAGTCCCATTCTTTCTTATATTCCCTCGATTTGGTAGATTCTGGTTAACTGCAATTGTTAAAGCCTGAAAGCTCTTAGAGCCACACCCAAGTTGGCCAATACACACACACACACACAGTGCGTTGATTGTTTTGCCTGCATTGGGGATGCAGTGAAAATATTGCTGTTCTACTGCGATTTTTTTGGTTTTCCCTTTTTTTTTGTTATTTTCGATTTTTTCCCCTGACTCTTCTGCTCCATCCGTCGATGCACTTCGACCCGAAAACGTCACCCTTCTCTCCCTCTCCCCTCCCCTTTTTGACCATGTAGTCTATAAATCATTGGACCAGACCGCAGATGTTTCCACAGAGCACTCAATATTTTTTCTGCCAATTTTTAGTTAGCTTTTCTCGGGCAATAAAGAGCGCACAAAAAAAAAAAATAAAGAAGAAAATGGAGTTGTCGAAATTTCACCTGAGGGAGTCAGCAAAGAAAGTGCGGAACTTTGTAACATATTCTTTGCAGTTAATTTTTTTAGAATAAAAATGCATTCAATATTTCCAAAACAAAAAAATAACAAAAACTATAAGAAATCACATAACATAAAATTAGTAACATATATATTCCCAAAACAAAACAATATTTATTTAAATTAAAATTATTAAAATTAATTTCTCATATTTTTCCTCAACAATTTCCATCGACTTTCATCCAAGATAAAGCTATAATATGAGTTTTGCCAAGAAAACTTTATCCCATTATATAAATTTTCCCGAGTTTACTTAGTAACACTAAGCTGTTCATAATTCTTTTAATTCCATTTTCTTTTTTAGTTAGATTTTTTTCTATCAAAAGTTTGCTAGAAAAAAAGTGTGCAGAATGGCGGAAGCCTAGTCATAAAATTCGTTTAGCTGGCAGAAATAAAGCGAGAGATATAACAGACAATGGGATATAGCAGCTGAAGGGACACGAGGGAAAGGATATAAAATCAACCAGGAAGAAGATTTTTCAATGCACTCGATGGAACAAAAGCATAGAGGAACATTTTCAAATCATCAGGGATCATAAACTATTTTTCGATTTAACAAATTCACAACGAAAAGAATATGGTTTTTTGTTAAGGGTTTATTTTAAAAAGGGTTTAAAATTTGAGTACTTCAACCAAATTAAGGAGAAGAAAAGATATTTTTAGGCAAAGACTTGTTAAATCGATTATAACTATCCAAGTATTCGCCTTCTTTGAATCGATATATATCGATATTTTTATATGACAAATATATCCCATATATCAAAATTTAATAAACTCATAACTCGGCCAAAAAAGCATTAATTTTAATTCGGAAAGCTTTCCTATGTTAGTTTTTATTAGGATAATAAATCTGCAAGCTCAATTTTAAATTTAATAAAATTTAAATTTTTGTTTAAATTTTTGACAAATTTAACGATGAAACCCCTTAAAAATTTTTGAAATTTTGAAAAAATTTATTTTTCCTCCGGAGTTGGCTAGATCAACTCGGCTTTTCATGCTGATCAAGAATATATATGATTTATGGGGTCGGAAATGGCTTCTTCACTAAATTTTAAGCTTCTGAATGAAATTATAATACCCTTCGAAGGTAAAATGTGATCTTTGTATTTTTCCAGAATTTAATCACCAAGTCACTTAATTTTTGTTATTTACATTTGAAAATATTATTCAATTTAATCAGCTTTCATTTTATACATAATAATGTATAATAATAGTAATAATATATAATAAAATATGCAATTTATTTAAGGTATTTAAGGGTTTATTTATTAATTTTTTGTAAAATACCAAATTCCTAAAAGTGTTGAAATATTTCTTCACATATATTTTTAACACAATTTCAAAGCTCTTAAAATATTTTTTCCCAGTGCCCCAGTGCAATTTCCTCTTCTCCACCATAAAGTAATAGTTCGTTGCCATATCAAGCATACGCAGCGTAGGCCTGTTGAGAGTTAAAACATTGTGCAATTTTCCCTCTAGGAATTGTTTCTTTCCCCACACCGCACCCCCCATTTCCCAACCCCCTCCCCCCAAGGAGAAGACATAGCTACAACTAGAGCCAATCAATGCTCTGGCCATAAGTATGCTATGTTCATTGAAAGTTTTGAGCAAACAAGTTGCAAGTTGATATTTGCAGAGCCTTGATTGTGGGGGACACGTGCCCCAGGAGGAGAGGCGTGGGGCGCTTGGTTAAAATCAATTTGGGTTCCATTTTCATGGGATTTCCATACCGAAAATAAAAATAAAACTCAGACAAAAAACTCGAGCAAGACGTGAATTGTAATAAGCTGATTATCTCCCAAATGCATGGCAATACATAAAAATCAATTTCAAACTGTCAGCTGAACAATTTAATCCCTTCTCTACCCTTTCTTTACGGCTTAACAACAACCCCTTCGTTTTTTTTTTGTCTGGTTAGGGGCCCAAACAGAGCAATTAAAAACTCACAATCACATAAAAGTTGATCCCATTGAGGGATGGGCCACGCCCATCAGCTTAACGAGCAGGATGCAAAAAGTGAAAATGGAAGAGAAGGTCGAGGTTACCTATTGTCAAGGTCCCAGCAATGAAAAGGTGCTTTTAATATGGGGACACTGCAAGAAAGTGTAAATAAAATTCTGCCCAATTGTTGTAGATAACTGATGAAATATTTAAAACTTAATATTTTCAATTATTAAGTACAAAGTAGTATAGATTATAGGCTTAACCAGCATAAAAATCCATAACAAATCTCTTTTAATTAGCAAACATATGCAACCCATCTCCCATTGTTTGCTCGCCCACTTTTCTTAATTTCTGAGCCTATTTTGTTGCCAATTCCTAACCAAATTATTGGCCAAAACATGCGGGCCTAGTTATTGCTTTGCTGCTACTATGTTGTTGCCACATTAAGCGTAAAATATTTGAACAGCCACACACAAGGACACTCTGCCACGCACACAATTTGTTCAAGTATCTTTTTCTTTATTACAAATTTAAGAAATATATATTTTTCTCCTAATTGTTTAATAATTTGAAATTATTTTCAAGTTTCCAATAAATACTAAACCTCTGCCATTAAAGTCTAGCGTGTAAAAAGAAGTGTTTAAAAATTATGTTATTATTATAACAAATCCTTAAGCACAAGTTTAAAGTAATTTCCGTAAAACAATTATATCATTCCATACTTTTAGATACTTTTTAATACAATTTTCGTAAGGCCAGACCAAATTTTTATCTATTTAATTTATTTTTTCCTGTTTTTAGTAGTTGAAAAAATATTCTTCAAGTTTTATTTTAATTGCAGCACAGTTTAAAGAGATTTTGCCAACACAAAATTATCATTGCATTAATTTTGACTTTTCTTAAACATTTTCATAAAGTCAGACCCAAATTTGTTTGCTATTATAATTTATTTTCACTGTATCCAGGGGCAAATTAAGGCCAAACTCCTGCTCCTGTCTTTGCTGGCTCTTCCCACTACGGGTAATTGGTGTCGGCACAGACAGACTTTTGTTTGAAGTTAAGCAAATAACTGCGGGCTGACCATACAAAAAACACACGAACACACACACACACACAACACAGGCAGAGAGGCGAAAAAACATTTGTAAATGAAAACTAATGGCCACTTAAAGCCCATAAAAGAATCTGGTCGAAAGCAAAAGGAAGAAGGTTCACAGGACGGTTAAAGCTAGTCAGAAAATCCAAGAAAACTCGCTTCGAGTTTCTCCTTTTCCTCATTTCCTTCCTTTATATATAAATGGGCTTAACTAGAAATCAAGTTTGGCCCGAAAATGTAGGTAACAAATCAAGTTTTCGTGCCTCCCCCCCTACTCCTTAGAAAATCCAATGTAAATGCTACTATAATGAGGCCTTGGCCAAGAAGGAGGCTTTCCTAACCAAAAAAAAAAAAGAAAAAAAAGAAAGTAGGTTACAAATGGATTGCATTTCTTGCAGCCTCGGACTCCTTCAACTAATCGAATTAATTCAGCTTCTATTTTTTGGGGGTGAACAACAAGTGGATAGAATGTGATAGTACCTCTTAATTTATTTCTAAATTTTTTTAGATATATACTTGTTTTTCTTTATTTATAAATTAAAATACAAACCTAACATTGTTTTGGTATATATATTTTGATAAGTTTATACTACCCTATATTACTACAGGGTATTCAAAATAACAGAAAAAAAGTGATGCACTTGGAAGTCGGGTAAATAGCATAAACGAATCAGCTAAAAAAAAAAAAACCAAAATGTTCAAGGAGTGCTCGACAGATGCACTTATGCAGCTCAGTCCACTTGAACATTGATTCTCCCCCTCTCTTTCTCTGCCCGGCCTCTGTCTCTTTCTTGCTCACAGAGTTTTGGCTCGTTTAACAAGCGGACATGGAAAAGCGGAAAAGCGAAGGCGGACGATGCAAGTTCACTTTGCTGTCCGGCACTTTTATTTTTTGTAAATATTTTATTACCCCATCCTGCTGTTGCTTCTAGCTTTATTTATATATATATATATTATTTTTTTTGTATACTCTTCTATATATATATTGTGTAAAGTGAATAGTGTTTAATTGATGGTGTGCTGCTCCCTGTGTGCAATGTTTATGAAATATGCACAGGATAGGACAGGACTCTTACAAAAAATTCCCTTTGAGCTCTGCCCGAGCTCACTTTCTATATCCTGTCTCTATTTTCATGAAAGAAGGCAATATCCATGAGATTATTCTTGAGTAAAAGGTTGGAGAAAGTGATGTTATGATGTTTAAAAAATATAAAAGTAGGAAATTTATGCAGATTTAAGAAAATACATTTCTTTAAGGTCTGCATGCCTAATAAATTTAATTTTAATTTGGATTTAAGTTTTTAAAAGTATAATTTATAGAAAAAGAAATTTAAAGAAAACTGAGCCTTTTCTGAATACGTCGTATTTAATATTTTCCCTTGTCTCTTTGCTATGCAATAAACTTTTAAAATAATACAAAAATGAAAACCTTCAGCCATATTTTATGACAATCTGGAAAATGGAAAATGTCCATTAAACCCCAACAAAATTAATGGGTTTTAAATCATTAAAATCGCAACCCTTTGCCAATGCCAAAGTCAAGACGGGGGGGCGGTTTGGAAAAACTTGACGACTTAATTTGATGTCAAATGGCGGAAAAGCTGATTGCGATTTGATGGCGGGGAAAATGTGTGGCTGCAAATATGGGGCTCATTCGATGCAAATGAAGTGGCATGAATAAGTAAGCATACTATCCCGACATCCTATGCAGATGAGCTAGACACGCCCACTCACACACACACATTTCTCTGGATTTTTTTTTTTTTTTGCCACCATTCAAAAGGATATCTCATCTGCATCAAGTGCGTTGTTGCAACAACAAAAACAGCAAAAAAAATACTATGTATAAAAAATAACAACAGCTACGAAATCGTGCAAAGTGTCTGTAAACATTTATTTCAAAAATTTATGAATATTGTTCTCGCTCAGCAAAGGCAGCGGCGACAAACAACAATTCTTATCTGCCCCTCCTGCATTTTCCCCGAGCTGCTTTCCCTCAGTTGTTTTAACCCCCTCCCCCCATCCAGTTTTTTTCCCCTTGCATTTTCCTTTTCAGCTTTGAAATTGTTCAGCAATGGCTTTGTTTACTCGCTTTTCTTCTTGTGTATCTGTGTGTTTATGTGTGTGTGTGAGTTATTGTTTCGAGACATGATATATATATATATATTTTTTTTTTGTTGTTGTTTTGCTGTTTTTGTTATGGAATTCAGCCGGGTATATCCAAACCTGGCTCGCTTTCATTGCCATTTTTTTAAAGGGTTAAGGGCTTTAAAATGTGTGTTTGCATTTGTACATTTTTAATTTAAATAAAGAGAGAAATTAAATATAAAGAGATATTTTTTGTGTACAATTTAATTAGGTTTCTCAGGACTTTTAATGGGTTTGATAAAAATTTAAAGCAATACCTATTTATATAATTAGTTTGGTTAAATACATTAAATTTGTTCTTCAAAGGCATAGATATTTTTTATATTTTTTGAAGTTTCTTAAGATTTTCAATACCTAGTAAGTTGGCAGAGTATTAAAGGAAGGTAATTTACTTATTAGTTATTTTTAAAATTAGTTTGTTTAAGTACTGCATCAATATAATATATACGTTTATTCACATGTTAAACATAAATATATCAAGTGAGTTTATTTTATCCCCTTTTTACTTTTTACTTTTAAAATTTCTAAATAACAAATTGAAAGAAAAAACATTTTAATATGCTGAAAAGCATCTAAAATTGAATTAAATTTGTCTAAAATGTTAAAAGTTTCTTTCAAATGAAATTAATTTGTTATTTTTTTTGTGGCAGCTTAACACCTAATCGTTGTTATAAACAAAACCCTGTTTTTTTGTTGGCACAAATGTATCATTAGGGGCTTTCCCTATTTCCGCTCATGAAGAATCCGAATGTCGAGAAAATAGTTTTTCCCTCGTTTTCCCTTTTTTGTTTTTTTGCCTCCCTTTCTCCTTGCTCCTTTCTCTTTTTCACATTACAAATGACAGCCGCCTGTCACACACACAGGCGGGGAGAAAGTACACACAGATATACACACATACACATGTAGGAATCGTGCTATACATGGCCATTAGTGTTGTGTTGTTGTCGTTATCATGCAAAAAAAAAAAAAAGAAAAAAAGTTGTCGTCTCTGCTTAACTTTACGCCGCCTTACTCCACTTTTCCTTGAAGCGCCTCCCCCTTTCCTAGTCTTAACACCCCATTTCCATCTATCTATCTTGACTGGCTTTTTCCCCTTTTCCCCCAAGTTTTCTACACGGAAAACTCAAGGGAACTCAAAGGGATTAGGCACTTTTAAAATATATATCAAGAGTTTTAAAGTCTTTTTATCTTAAATTGCCTTTTTCTGAGTCCTATTGATGAGCATGTTTTATTTATGTTGCTTTTAAAATATATTTTCTATCATTTCTAGACTTAAATCTCACTTTTAAAACTATAAATTATTCGTATTAAATGTCAAAAAATATAAAATTTTCACCGTGTACAAGGGGGGCTAACGTGTTGGTCAGAATTTTCGGTTGGGAAAACTTTAGTTGGTCAGGCAAGTGAATTACCAGCTCAGCCCTTAACCCTCCACTCACACCTCGTTTGTCTGTCTGGCTGTCTGTGTGCACACCCCCCTGCTAGTTGTTATTTAATTATAATTTTTCATTCTGGTTTCGGGTGTGGAAAATGTTGTCATCGCACATGTTTGGATTGGACCAGGGACTAGGACTAGGACCAGAACAAGGACCAAGATCGGGGTCAAGGGGTAAGTAAGGTGACTCTTTTTATACCCTTCCAGGGTATTATAATTTCAGTCAGAAGCATACAACGTAGTGAAGGAGTCGTTTCCGACCCTATAAATCATATATATTCTTAATCAGAATGAACAGGCGAATCTTTTTATGTATCAAGGAAGAAAATTTTGTTTTTTAATTTTCCCAAATTTTTTAAACAGGTTTTTACATTGTTGACATCTTGAAAAATTGATAAAAATTTAAACATTTTAAAAATGAAACTTATGTATGCAGTTTAATTATTATTATTATTACAAACTAGCACAGAACAGCTTTCCGAATCAAAATTAATGCATTTTTGACATAGTTATGAGTTTTTAAAGCTGTGGAGTATAGAAAAATCGTCATAGAGGGAAATATCGCCCTTGCGGGGTATTATAATTTCAGTCAGGAGCATACAATGTAGTGAAGGAGTCCTTTCCGACCCTATAAATCATATATATTCTTGATCAGAATGAAAAGGCGAATCTTTCTAGGCGTCAAGGAAAGAAAATAATTTTTTTTAATTTTTTTTAAATTTTTTTAACAGGTTTTTACATTGTTGACATCTTAAAAAATTGATCAAAATTTAAATATTTAAAAAATGAAATTTAGGTATGCAGATTAATTAACCTATTACAAACTAGCACAGAACAGCTTTCCGATTGGAAATAAATGCATTTCTTACTTAGCTATGACAATTTTTCTCTGCAAGGGTATATAAATTTCGGGTACTTGAATTTAACTTCCTTTCTTGCTTTTTACTCATTTTGGAGAACTTTTTGTCCGGGAGTATGTTTTGGGAAATCTTTTGTGTTAGCCCAACCAGTATGTAAATGCAATTATAATTTCATATTTCAATTCGACTACAGTGTGACACATAATGTGTGAAGTAAAGCGTTTTTAAAATGATTGGGGGAAATTTTCTAAGGCTAAGAATTCAAAAGGGGATTTATTGTACATTAAATTATTATTATTTATTATTCATTAGATATAATTTGTATTTTTGTAATCCCAGGTATTATAAATATTACCAGGTTTCTAGAATTCCTGAAGTAGACCTAAAAAAGTATGATTTACAAGCTTTAAGCAACAAGTTTTAATTATTAATTTTACTATTTTACTCTTCCAAGTCTTCACCTAATTTAAATACAATATTTTACTGATGTTTTTCCCACCTTTTTCCCCCAATTTCAAGCTTCTTTCCTTTGTCCTCTCTCTACTTTGTTACGATTTTCTTTTCTATTTCTTCGTTATTCTTTGCTTTTCTCTTACTTTTTAATCACCTTGTATCACATTGGCGTCTTAATCTCGTCATTTTTCAATTTCCCTTCTTCTGGCCACATTTTCGTTTAACATTCAGTTCCTTTTAATCGATTTTTGTATCTTCTTTAACCGTTTTCCAATCAGGTTTTCCTTTCTACTTCTTTTAATTTTCTTTATATATTTGCCTTACTTTGATTTTCTGCGGTTCATTTTATTTCGTGTTATGATATTTTCTCAGCTTCAACCTTAATAAATTTCCAATCTAATTTCCTTTCAATGGCAACCCACAAATATATCTCTTACGGCTGACTCATTTCGGATTTCATTTTCCGCACATATCATTATGCAAATTGACAAAAAACCCCGTAAAGGAGAAACGACAAACGTAAACAAATTTCAAATAAACAGGCGGAAAAGGAAGGCATTTCGTTGAGAAGAAACCAATATCAAAGGTCCATGCTTCACTTAACCCTGTTTTACATATAGTACATGATGTCTCTCTGTGTATTAAATACCAAGAAAATAAGTTATAAATAGAGAATGAATAAATGTTGTTTTATTATAAAACCAAAAAAAGTTGTAAAGTAAATTTAACAAAAATATAAATTAAAGGTTAACAACTACATTTTGTTATCTCAAAAAATATATATATATAAATTTAAAAGCAAGGAAAAAAATAGTTTTCTATAGAAAACAGGTAAGAATGTACCCTATAATTTCCTGGCTTTAAAAACGATCAATTGTTATTTGTTTTATTTTATTTATAAAATTAATTTAAAATGTGTCTAAAAAGGCCAATAAATTATTTTGAGTAAAGAGGTGTCATATTCCAAAGAGCTGTCATATTTTGTAGCATACTTTTTGACACACCATTCTTTATGCTTGCCCAGTTTTTTGTCAGAAAGAATATATTGCTTACTTATTTATAACATTATGAAAGCTCACTTTAATTATAAAAAAACCTTATTGATTATTGATATTTTTCTTAACCTTTCCAATCCCCAAAGGGGTTCGGCCTCTTTCATTATTTTCTCCCCTTTTTTCCGGGACTTTGCCAATGCTTGGCGAACATTTTAATGAGATTTTCAAATTCCAAAGAAATTCAAAACGTAGCTTATTCAACTTTTTCTATATATGTATGTGCAGCTATGTGTGTGTGTGTGTGTCGGTGTGTGTAAGGATATGTCTTTGTCTGTATTTGTGGCAACAGGCAACAAGCCAAGTTAATTAGCAAAAAGCAGATAACGTCACACAAAAAAGGAGCAACCAACTAAGGCCATCTTAAGGTCTGATTGAGCAGCGAAAAGGGGGTGGTAATAGCGGTACAAGGAAGGGGGTGAAAGTCGGCTAAGATGAAGGCCAAAAGTACGGAATGGGAGGCGGGGTGAGAAGGTGGATTCTGGATTCTGTGGAGACCTCCACTTAAGTGCGGGTTTTTGATGTCGGCGCAAATTGCAAAGAAAATGATTTATTATCTGCAAAAGGCAATTAAGTAAAATTGCTTGAAAATTATTTGCCTCCCTTTTTTCCTCAACAAGAAATAAAAATACAAGAATGTGGAAAACCGAAACAGAAGCAAAACCAAAATAAACGCAAATGACAGCAACTCTTTTTAGGGGCGAAAAAGAAATAATGTGAAAACTGGTTTAGTTAAGCACTTTAAATGATTTTTAATTGTTTTCTAATTATTGGAAATATTTTGCTGTAGATTTTCTAAAATTTTCTTGAAATATGTGGAAATACTAAAGCGAAATAAACACTACTTTTAATTATTTATATATATTTTTTCCTTATTTTAATCAAAGGGAGGTACTTTTAATATATCCTTGTTATTTCAAATTAAAGCGGTTTTGTTTAAATTAAGTCGGTGATAAAAACTATATTATTTTTCTGTATAAAAAGCATTTATTTAAAACAAATAAAATGCCTGTTATATAGAAAAATAAATTCAACTTTATTTAAGTTAAATGTTCCTAAAACAACATTCGAAAAACCTGAAAAATCTAATTCAAAAGTTAAAAAATAAAAAAAGAAGAAGCCTCAGGGAACTAAAATTTCTGTGAAAATATCCATAATTTTCCCATTTTCATTTATTTGGTAACATTTCCACCTGTTTAAGTCCTTCGTGGAAATTATGGCCAAACAAAGTGCCAATTGAGCAGAAAGTTTTTTGGGTTTTTTGGCTTTTCTGGTTCCGGAATGTTGTAAAACTATTTTACATTCGTTAAAAAGTTAAGAATCAGCCACCAACAGGAATAAAAGTTAAATGGAATTATGGTAATTCCACGTAAAAGACATATAATTTAAAGGAATTCTTATGGAAACATTTTTCTACAATTAAAAAAAAAATCCTTTAGAAAAATACCATACAATTTCAAGAATTATAGAAACTTTAAAGTAAATTATTTATGAATAAATACTAGATTTTAAATTTGAGCAAATGCTTTGATTTTTTCCCAACTTTTTTTTGTTACAACTTCAAAATGAGCTTTACCTTTGTAAACACCTTTCTCCGAGTCTGGTCCCCTTGCCTGTAATTCCTTTGCTCATCCAACATGATTTATAAGTCGAATAAGAATTAGATGGAAGAACAAGAAGAACAAGAGCGAATTAATTACGAATTCAAGCCCGAAGAGGTAATTAATTCACTTCATTTTCCATCCATCCACCCACACCCCCAAAAACCAACCGCCGCACGGTTGGAAAGTTGACGGAAAACCAAACTCGACTTGACTCGACGCGACTCGACTCGATTCCAGTCAACCATTTTGTTGACAGACAAACAAAAGTGCTGGCTAAATAAGCAAACATGTGCGCGAAGGCACATACACGAATAGACATTGTATACATTACGCCAAGGATATTTCAAATATTTCTTTTGAGATTTTGCAAAGTCGAAAATAACTTATAATTGCTAATGGTTTCTAAGTTGAGCAAATATGTATGTATGTAGATGTATGGAATTTTTAATTCCTTGCTAAAGGATGCTACGCATATTTTTGGGTTTCGAAAGGCTGTTGAGTAGGGGAAGGATTTTTAATTGAAGTTTTTAGGGAAATTAGAAAGTAAATGGAGATTTTTATAAAAGCCCCCTAATATTAAATAAACCTTTATAGGAAAGGAATTTATACAATTTTTCAAAACCTTACGAAAAATTAACAAACGAAACATTTTTTATACTTATAAGCAAATACAACATTAATTTGATTAATAAAACATTTTAAAATAAGTATCTACAATGTATTATAGCTTTACAGAAAGTAAAAATGTCTGTGGATGATTATTTTATTGTTATTGTTAATTATTTTTGAATATATATTCCCTAAAATCAAACATAAATATATTTTTTTGTTGCAAAATTTTAAATTCCGCAGCACAAAAAAACTCCAAAATTTATTTATTAAATCAGAAAAACACAACTTCCCAAATTAATTCAGATTTTCTTGTTCAAATATAACCCACACAGTTTGTTGCCTTTTTCTTATTTGGATTTTTTGTTTTTGAAGGAATTTGTCTTATTTACATTTGTCAAGCACTCCACTCACCTTTGACTGCGGTGTTTTCACTCTCTCTCTCTCTCTGTCTTCTTCTTCTTCGTCCTTTTTGGTTGGCTTTTGCTTCTTAATCCTCCTCTGATTTGCTTTGACAGCCGCTGAAAACAACAACAGATGCGATTCGAATTCAAATACTTGGCACACACACTTTCACTTTAGCTGTGGTTTTTTCCTCAAATTTCTTTTCAAAACATTTGGCTCCGGAAAACCTTTGGCCAAAACATCTTTATATGCTGTCGCGAGAAATATTCAAATTTCTAAGCTTAGCTTTGCACAAAAAACCAAAAAAAAAAATTCAAAGCCTCTAGCAGCACTTTCGAAAATGCAAAAAAAATTTCCAAATAATTTTGAAAAACGTAGCGCGGGGACTGCGACTGCGCCTTTAAACAGTGACTGCTGATGCTGTGACTTCCGGACTGCGACTGCGACTGTGACTGTGACTGAGTCTGAGAATTTTCTTGGCTGAGGCTGAGGCTGAATACCGAACCGCACGAGAGTCTGTTGACGAATGAGTTTCGCATTTCGCAGGACAGGCAGAGGACAGCGACAGGACAACAAGTTGTTATGCCAGTTAACAGGACTGTTAAACATCCTTTACAGAGAGCTAACTTACCTGCAAAAGCTCCTGGCAGTGAAAGTTTAGCCAATGCCGTTCGTATAGATGGCGCCATGGTATGTCTTTAAGGAACTTTCCATCTTATAGAAGTCAAAGCTCTTCATTTTTAAAAGAGGCTTTGAGGTGCCACAAGATAATTTAAACACATTAAGAACTTTCGGGTTATTACGCGAGATAAAACAGTTACTTGCGGGGTTTAGCACGACGCGCAGAACAGATATTAATTAAAGAAAACTGGCGAAATGAATGGCACGCGACTTGTTTTGTTGACTTGTTGTTTTTTATTATTTTACATGTTTCTAATATATGATTTATGTATTATTCATTATGTATTATTATATATGTCTCTAATTTATATTATTTATGTAAACATTATTTATGTATATATTATTTATGTATTATTTATTAATTTTTAAAGACTTGTTCATTTTTGAAAACTTGCGGAATGAATGGCGGCGCACAACTTGAGCATGGCTCCTAAGCAGACAGTAAAGATAACGGACGACGGCCAGTAGGTGGGCCAGAGGGGAAGCGTGGGAAGCGCTCTGGACTTCAAACGGAACAATTAAAAGGCGTTTGGGTGGATCACACTTACGCTGGACAGTAATCGCACACTTGGCGAAAATATTTTTAATTTCTTTATGCTTGGTTTAAGCTTTAATTAAATGTATCCTTGTTTAGAATATTTTATAAGTTTCATATATATTATTTAAGTATTTGCACAAATATTATTAATATTGTATTAAATAATTTTCAAAAAAGCTTAAAGACTTGTTGATTGTCGAAAACTCGCGAACTGAATGGCACGCGACTTGAGCATGACTCATAAGCAGATGGCAAAGACAACGGACTGTACATCCAGTGGGAGAGGGAGAGTCGGAATGAGAGCGTGGAAGTGTGGGAGCGAGGATGCCGCTCTGGACTTCATCTAACGGAACAATTAAACGGCTTCTAGGTGGATCACACTGATGCCTGAGAGTAATCGGACACTGGGCGAAAATATTTTTAATTTCTTGCTGCTTGGTTTTAGATTTAATTATATGCATCCTTGTATTTTGTATTATTTTATTTGTTTTTAATATTTATTATTTATGTATTAATAAATTTTTAAAGACTTGTTAATTTTTGAAAACTTGCGGAATGAATGGCGCACAACTTGAGTATGGCTCATAAGCAGACAGTAAAGATAACGGACGACGGCCAGTAGGTGGGCCAGAGGGGAAGTGTGGGAAGCGCTCTGGACTTCAAACGGAACAATTAAAAGGCGTTGGGTGGATCACACTTACGCTGGACAGTAATCGCCCACTTGGCGAAAATATTTTTAATTTCTTTATGCTTGGTTTAAGCTTTAATTAAATGTATCCTTGTTTAGAATATTTTATAAGATTCATATATATTATTTAGGTATTTGCACAAATATTATTAATATTGTATTAATTAATTTTCAAAAAAGCTTCAAGACTTGTTGATTGTCGAAAACTCGCGAACTGAATGGCACGCGACTTGAGCATGACTCATAAGCAGATGGCAAAGACAACGGACTGTACATCCAGTGGGAGAGGGAGAGTCGGAATGAGAGCGTGGAAGTGTGGGAGCGAGGATGCCGCTCTGGACTTCATCTAACGGAACAATTAAACGGCTTCTAGGTGGATCACACTGATGCCTGAGAGTAATCGGACACTGGGCGAAAATATTTTTAATTTCTTGCTGCTTGGTTTTAGATTTAATTATATGCATCCTTGTATTTTGTATTATTTTATTTAATTTTAATATATATTATTTATGTTTTATATTATTTATGTATTAATTAATTTTTAAAGACTTGTTAATTTTTGAAAACTTGCGGAATGAATGGCGCACAACTTGAGTATGGCTCATAAGCAGACAGTAAAGATAACGGACGACGGCCAGTAGGTGGGCCAGAGGGGAAGCGTGGGAAGCGCTCTGGACTTCAAACGGAACAATTAAAAGGCGTTGGGTGGATCACACTTACGCTGGACAGTAATCGCACACTTGGCGAAAATATTTATCACTTCTATATGCTTGGTTTAAGCTTTAATTAAATGTATCCTTGTTTAGAATATTTTATAAGTTTCATATATATTATTTAAGTATTTGCACAAATATTATTAATATTGTATTAAATAATTTTCAAAAAAGCTTAAAGACTTGTTGATTGTCGAAAACTCGCGAACTGAATGGCACGCGACTTGAGCATGACTCATAAGCAGATGGCAAAGACAACGGACTGTACATCCAGTGGGAGAGGGAGAGCCGGAATGAGAGCGTGGAAGTGTGGGAGCGAGGATACCGCTCTGGACTTCATCAAACGGAACAATTAAACGGCTTCTAGGTGGATCACACTGATGCCTGAGAGTAATCGGACACTGAGCGAAAATATTTTTAATTTCTTGCTGCTTGGTTTTAGATTTAATTATATGCATCCTTGTATTTTTATTATTTTATATGTTTTTAACATATATTTTTTATGTTTTATATTATTTATGTATTAATAAATTTTTAAAGACTTGTTAATTTTTGAAAACTTGCGGAATGAATGGCAGACAACTTGAGTATGGCTCATAAGCAGACAGTAAAGATAACGGACGACGGCCAGTAGGTGGGCCAGAGGGGAAGCGTGGGAAGCGCTCTGGACTTCAAACGGAACAATTAAAAGGCGTTTGGGTGGATCACACTTACGCTTGAGAGTAACCGCACACTTGGCGAAAATATTTATCACTTCTATATGCTTGGTTTAGCTTTAATTAAATGTATCCTTGTTTAGAATATTTTATAAGTTTCATATATATTATTTAAGTATTTGCACAAATATTATTAATATTGTATTAAATAATTTTCAAAAAAGCTTAAAGACTTGTTGATTGTCTAAAACTCGCGAACTGAATGGCACGCGACTTGAGCATGACTCATAAGCAGATGGCAAAGACAACGGACTGTACATCCAGTGGGAGAGGGAGAGCCGGAATGAGAGCGTGGAAGTGTGGGAGCGAGGATGCCGCTCTGGACTCCATAAAACGGGACAATTAAATGGCTTCTCGGTGGATCACACTGATGCCTGAGAGTAATCAGACACTGGGCGAAAATATTTTTAATTTCTTGCTGCTTGGATTTAGATTTAATTATATGCATCCTTGTATTTTTATTATTTTATATGTTTTTAATATATATTATTTATGTTTTATATTATTTATGTATTAATTAATTTTTAAAGACTTGTTAATTTTTGAAAACTTGCGGAATGAATGGCACACAACTTGAGTATGGTTCATAAGCAGACAGTAAAGATAACGGACGACGGCCAGTAGGTGGGCCAGAGGGGAAGCGTGGGAAGCGCTCTGGACTTCAAACGGAACAATTAAAAGGCGTTGGGTGGATCACACTTACGCTGGACAGTAATCGCACACTTGGCGAAAATATTTTTAATTTCTTTATGCTTGGTTTAAGCTTTAATTAAATGTATCCTTGTTTAGAATATTTTATAAGATTCATATATATTATTTAGGTATTTGCACAAATATTATTAATATTGTATTAATTAATTTTCAAAAAAGCTTCAAGACTTGTTGATTGTCGAAAACTCGCGAACTGAATGGCACGCGACTTGAGCATGACTCATAAGCAGATGGCAAAGACAACGGACTGTACATCCAGTGGGAGAGGGAGAGCCGGAATGAGAGCGTGGAAGTGTGGGAGCGAGGATCCCGCTCTGGACTCCATAAAACGGGACAATTAAATGGCTTCTCGGTGGATCACACTGATGCCTGAGAGTAATCGGACACTGGGCGAAAATATTTTTAATTTCTTGCTGCTTGGTTTTAGATTTAATTATATGCATCCTTGTATTTTGTATTATTTTATTTGTTTTTAATATTTATTATTTATGTTTTATATTATTTATGTATTAATAAATTTTTAAAGACTTGTTAATTTTTGAAAACTTGCGGAATGAATGGCACACAACTTGAGTATGGTTCATAAGCAGACAGTAAAGATAACGGACGACAGCCAGTAGGTGGGCCAGAGGGGAAGCGTGGGAAGCGCTCTGGACTTCAAACGGAACAATTAAAAGGCGTTTGGGTGGATCACACTTACGCTTGAGAGTAACCGCACACTTGGCGAAAATATTTATCACTTCTATATGCTTGGTTTAAGCTTTAATTAAATGTATCCTTGTTTAGAATATTTTATAAGTTTCATATATATTATTTAGGTATTTGCACAAATATTATTAATATTGTATTAATTAATTTTCAAAAAAGCTTCAAGACTTGTTGATTGTTGAAAACTCGCGAAATGAATGGCACGCGACTTGAGCATGACTCATAAGCAGATGGCAAAGACAACGGACTGTACATCCAGTGGGAGAGGGAGAGCCGGAATGAGAGCGTGGAAGTGTGGGAGCGAGGATGCCGCTCTGGACTCCATAAAACGGGACAATTAAATGGCTTCTCGGTGGATCACACTGATGCCTGAGAGTAATCGGACACTGGGCGAAAATATTTTTAATTTCTTGCTGCTTGAATTTAGATTTAATTATATGCATCCTTGTATTTTTATTATTTTATATGTTTTTAATATATATTATTTATGTTTTATATTATTTATGTATTAATTAATTTTTAAAGACTTGTTAATTTTTGAAAACTTGCGGAATGAATGGCACACAACTTGAGTATGGTTCATAAGCAGACAGTAAAGATAACGGACGACGGCCAGTAGGTGGGCCAGAGGGGAAGCGTGGGAAGCGCTCTGGACTTCAAACGGAACAATTAAAAGGCGTTGGGTGGATCACACTTACGCTGGACAGTAATCGCACACTTGGCGAAAATATTTTTAATTTCTTTATGCTTGGTTTAAGCTTTAATTAAATGTATCCTTGTTTAGAATATTTTATAAGATTCATATATATTATTTAGGTATTTGCACAAATATTATTAATATTGTATTAATTAATTTTCAAAAAAGCTTCAAGACTTGTTGATTGTCGAAAACTCGCGAACTGAATGGCACGCGACTTGAGCATGACTCATAAGCAGTTGGCAAAGACAACGGACTGTACATCCAGTGGGAGAGGGAGAGCCGGAATGAGAGCGTGGAAGTGTGGGAGCGAGGATGCCGCTCTGGACTCCATAAAACGGGACAATTAAATGGCTTCTCGGTGGATCACACTGATGCCTGAGAGTAATCGGACACTTGGCGCACTTATTTGTTCTGATTTGTTTTTAATGGTTTTTTTTTATTAATTGACGCTTGGTTCTTAATATTTTCTATTTGGGAAACAAAATAGCAAGCGACTTAAACGTGGATTAGATAGATAAACAGATGAAAGAGATAACGAACTGGACGCCCGATGGGAGAGGGATCGCCAGAGACAGAGCGTGGGAAAACGGAACAACTACCAAGGCTTCCAGCTGGATCAAATTGACGCTTAAAAGTAATCGCACACATGGCGTAAAAATTATTTTGGTACATTATTTATTATGGTTTGTTTTCTTTTATATTTTCTTAATTAATTGAAGCTTGGTTTTTGCTTAATTTAAATACATTCTTGCTTTTTCGATATTTTCTATTATCTTTATATTTATGTATTAACATAAATATTATTTATATTAAGTATATAAACAAATAAATAAATATTGAAAGTATCTTTAAAATAGCACCGAGATTAGTTTTATAATAATGTATAGAAAGATTTGGTTTAATCTGCTTAGATTTAAATAAAATATTTATCACGTTTTTTTTTAGTGAATTTAACATTAATTGACGCTTGGTTTTCGAGTTAATTAAATGCATTTTTGTTTTATTTTTTTATATTTTCTATTCTCTTAATATACTAATTACATATGTCTTTACATGAATATTATTAATTTTATGTATAGAAAATATATTAATATGTATTGTTTCATCCGAGACTAGTTTCGTAGACGAATATAAAAATATATATATTTATTTAAGTTTTAAATTAATTTATTTTTAATATTACTTGAATATTTTAAAAGTCTTGTAAGGAGTATTGAGGTGATCTATATATATATATTGATAGATCGGCTCAATTTTTGATGCTGATCAGGAACACCGTTTACAAGTCTTTCAAAATATCCAAGTAAAATTAAAAATATATTAATTTAAAACTTCAATACCCAAAAAGAAACCCATATTCAAAAAACAAATAAAACTCAATTTTGTATATTTTTTTTTTAGTTTTTATTTTCTTTTTTTCTCTCTCTTTTGTATGAAAACTTCTTATATTCACCTGTCGACTTCCTGCGACTTCTATCTAAAAAAAAAACACTGACTCTTCAACATATTTTTTTCTTTTGTCTTCTCGAAATTAACAGAAAAATAATGACAGTCCAAGATCGGAAATGGATGCAAGGGGAGAGCGAAACGCAAAATAAAACGCAAAAGTTAATCAATTGATTTGTTATAATAGGACTAATTAAATGTATCGTACAAGTGGAAGGTTTTTTTTTTGTTGTCTCAATCAATCAATATCTCTTCTCCATATTTTTTCTGGCTTCACTCTGTCTTCTGCAGTCATTCTTCTAAGCTTTCTCATGTGTCTTCAACAAACGAAGACAATTCTCAAGAAATTTCATTAGGATTACAATTATTTGTCAAGGGGTTTTCATCTTGGTGTTTCCATTTTTTCGTTTTTCCTTTTTCATGGAGTATGTGCAGAGTTTGGGCATTTGGAAAATTGAAATTTCTAAAACAAAACTGTGGAAACATTTGTTTGTTGGTTTAAAGACTAACAATCTCGCGATAAAACGAATAAAAAAAATAATGGATAGGTGTATCTCTAGAGATGATCGAACATGGAATCGTACATAACTAATTAATTAATTACGAAACTGTTTATGCTGCTTCCTCCTACAGGATGAAAAATGGTGGTTTTTAGTGCTGCTTCAGTGGCAAATGGTGTTGTTTCTGCCTCTGTTTGTTGTTGTTGTTGGGGATATGCAGTCTTTAGCGGATCGATTGATTTAATCATCGCCAGCTGATCGCTTGACCTTTCGCTGCTTAGGGCTCTGCTGGCTGGCAGCCTTGGGACTTGCCTGCTTGCCGGGCTTGGGAGAAGTCTTGGGCGTCTTAGACTTGGGCGGAGATTTCTCTGTAATACAAAAAATAACATAAAATTAGCTTTTATCTAAAGGACTCCTTATCCCAGTGCTTACGCAGCGCTCGCAGCGTCTCCTGTGGCACCCAATCGTAGTCAATGGTGCTATCGTTGGCGGTTCCAGTCTCAATCACCTTCTTGGCGGCGGCACGCTTGCGCTTGCCAGAGCTGCCAAGCAGATATTGCTGGCCAATGACCAAAAGCAGGACAACAATGCCAGCCAGCAGAACGTACAGGAAGAAGGTCTCGCCATCGAGTCCCTCATCGACCTCAGAAATCAGAACAGTTTCGTTGAAGACAGCCTCGTTGTACTGAATTCCATTGGCATCACGGTAGGCCAGAGCAATGTTCAATCCAAAGGGACGACCGGCAAACTGATCCGAAGGCAGGAAGGTGTACGAAACGGTCGACTCAAAACCGGGTTTCACCTCACGGTTGTAGGCCACAGCCGAGAAGTTCTGAATGAAGTAGTTAAAGTCCATGGGGTAGCGGAAAGAGGCCTCCACGGTCTCGATCACAAACTCCTCGGCACCCTTGTTCGTGAATCCAATGAGGAACTCCACGGGCTTGCCACCGGGCAGATCCAGCTGCTGGCCAGGCGTGTACAATGGTTTCGTGAATAAAAGATATGTGTCCGCATTTGGGGAGCTGCTGCTACCCGTATCGTTGTCCTCGTCCGCCTCCGCATCCTCACCGGTCACAGCACCCTCCTCACTGTCCACATCCACCAGATCATCCTCAGCGGTTTCGGCGGCATAGGCACCAAACTTGGTAGCTAAAAAAGGAGCAATCTTGTTTAATATGTGATTTTTGTAAAAGATATGGACTGAATGGTGAGCAGAGGTCGGGGTAGTCTGAATCTTGGCAGCTTTATTTGGTGACATTTGATAAATTAGCCTCATAAATCAAGAAAATAATTGATCAAATCTAAAAGAATCTTTCATAATTTGTATTTAAGTACATATTACGACAGGTGAATGAAAGTTTGTATACAAAAAACAACAAAGATTTGCTTATCTATAAAGATTATTTGCTTGGAAACTATTTTATATATTATTATTTAGAATTGTTAACAAGAAAAATATCGAAAATATGCAAATAAGAATAGATTTTGAAGATTTCTTGAATTTAACATTAATTTTTCAAGCAAAAGCAACACTTTAACTACATATTTTTAAAGAAATCTTCAAGATATAGTTTACAGATTTATGTAAAACTTTCTACAAACATTAAAAAACATAATACACCATTCACATAACTTATAACTCTTGATCTTGAAAACTAACACAAGATATAGTTATCCGATTTGTATGAAATTTGGTAATATCACTGGAAAACTCAAGATTTGCCATTATGTTGCGTTTTAAAGACTTTATTTTGAAAAACAACCAAGATATAGCCATTTGAAGCGGCCCAAACGGCATGAGTAAGAGCGAGAGGCATATAGAAGGTCGGCGTGCCAACTCAACAGTTTTCAAGTGTCACCGCGAAAATCGGCCGAAAACGTTGAATGAAAATGACCAAAATACGATGATATTGATGACTTTCTTGGTTCTCAAAGACCTTATGATATTCCACGTAGCAAACGCAGTGTCGGCAGTGCCACGTATGCGTCGCCCCCGCCCCCTGCCTCTGCACACCATGGTCAGCGTCCGGCGGTATCGCCGTTATTTATCACAGCAAAATACGGCAAAAGTACTTACGCGCAGAGAAGGTGGTGATGACGATGGGCAGGACCATCAGCATAAGGAACATCAGGTGCTTCATCTTGTCGCTTTTTCGGCTGCAATTCAATGCGCGGCACGGGAAAAATCAGAGCAGGCAAAAACACTCGCACGAAAAAAGGCAACCGTAGCGATCGGGGGAAACAGTTAGAGTGACGAAAACAGTGGCGGCGACAGCCGAAGTGGCACGAAGTCGTCACGACTTTCACTGTCAAATGTCTACGTGGTGCCACGTCTAGGGTTACCAGACCATCGCAATCAGTGCCGACAGCTGCCCTTTCGCACCGAATATTGTTTGTTTAACGCGAAAAATAATCAAATGCATCAATGAAACAGGCAACGAAATAAATATTTTTATAGTTTGCCATACCTACTTTCTAATATTAACACAAAAACTAAGAAATATTATACGTTTTTCCTCGCCTCGGCAACCCGGATTTGGCAAGCAGTGCTGCTAAACGCGGCAACTGTCACTGCTCGTGTATTAACAAATTATTCACTTAAAATTTAAACACAGACGAATATATCACTTAATAGACACCATAAATAACATTATTTCTTCATTTCGTTTAGCGAGAAGGTTGTTTTGATTGATTATAAGCACACATGTTATCGCTACCAACACTGGATAGCTATCGATATATCGATATGTATATCAAGAAGAGGATTGCCAACTTGGCTTTTTCAAGCTTAAAGCAGCTAGTTCACGCTGTTAACGTTTTTAGCTGTTTATTTGTTATATTTTTATTTTGTTTTTTGAGAAAATATTATTTCATAAAAAATGTATATTTCGGTTTCCAAATATTAAAAATGTTAAAAATAGGAACAAACACATGTAGAATGGTTTTTTGTCTCGTTTTAAATAAAAATTGCAAATAATAAATAATAAAATAATAATTGTATATCAAATCGGTAAGATAAAATTAAAAAACCATTTAAATATATATATATATGTATATACCCGACACATCTAGCAAAAATTAACTGTTGCCGCCTAAATAATATTAAATTCAGCTTTTTTCTCGCCGTTTTCGTGCCCGCTATATCGATAGTTGGCATCGCCCCTATCGCCGCTGAAAGCGCAGCCAAGTTCACGCCGCCGCACCGATAACCCCTCAACTTCCTTTTTGCTTGCGGCTGTCAATTGAAGCGCAACTTGCACGTGAATTTTCTCAGCGAATTCTCAGCGAATTTCGATTAGCCATGGACAAACCAGTTGTGTGGGCTCGCGTCATGAAGGTCCTCGGCCGCACCGGCTCCCAGGGCCAGTGTACCCAGGTTAAGGTGGAGTTCCTCGGCGAGCAGAACCGCCAGATCATCCGCAACGTGAAGGGACCCGTGCGCGAGGGCGATATTCTCACCCTGCTGGAATCCGAACGTGAGGCCAGAAGACTCCGCTAACGGGGTTGATGCTCCTCTGCTGCTCCTGATCTATTTAGAAGGTGAGTCCATTGGCTTTACGTGTTCTAGAAACAGCCCCTAATTGCCTGTTTTTCTTTCTCTTTTACAGATACTTTTGATACATTGTTTGCACGAGGCTTTGGCATCGCGAAATCCGTTATAAACAAATGCAAATAAACACGTAATTGAACCAACTAGTTGGCAAAATGTGTTTTAAATAAATCTGAAGCGGTGGACAACCCTCTAAAAATACAAAAAAGAAACCCAAACTGTGGTTTTCATTTCTTTAATATTTTTTTTATTGTGATTTTGTTTGTGTGTCGAGTGAACAAATTTGAAAGACAATGCATGGCTAAGTGCTGAAGGAAAATCATGGCATTACCTTACGAGCTTAACTGGCAAACGATCCATGAGTGCTGCCGAGCTGAATTTCGTTGAATTTAAATGGAAAAATCCATAAAATTAGCACAGAATTATGTTTACATGTTCTTGGGGTTCAATTACCCGCCAATTACAACACAAAATGCTTCTGTACACAGGCAAACTGTCTTAATACATATTATATAGGAATTAATGAGTTATATTCTGTGAAATGTAACCAATTACATGTAAATGTATTTAGCTCATAGCCAGAGTTAGTATTTCTAATTTTGTGAGAGTAACTTTTGTTTGAAATGTCTTCCTTGTGAAGGTGTATTGTCTTTAGAGGAATGTAGGAAAGGCTTTTTAGATTATTTCATAAAATAATCGCCAGCTGTGTCCAATGAAAGGCTCTACAGTCTAGGGTTTATTCCACAGCCCAGGCACAACTAATTAAACGTGAAAATAAGCCAATCAAAGCTTTGTCTTGGAATGTAAACTCCTTAATGTTAGTTTCACTGTGTTTACATTCGAAAAGAAGCGAGTTAAAACTTAAACAAACAGCAGGAATCTATAGTAATACCATAAATCTTTAACAAAAACCTGAAAACATGCCATAATTTTCCTCAACGCCAAGAAAACCCATAATATATACTTTCAGCTCAACTCCCCAACTCTATTTGTCCAGTCTTTTGTGTTATTTGTATAAAATCCAAGGGATATCTTAATAATCGTTCGATTTTGGCCAAGCCAAATGCAATATGGGCTTCTACGTGCTCCGGCAGCTGGATATCGACCTGGAAGGCCTCCAGAGCAGATTCTCCAAGTCCAAACTTTGGATGAAGATCCCGCAGATGCAGTTCCAAATATTTTGTTTGATTTTTCAAAGCTGTCTGGGATTCTTCGATGAAATCAAGGAGTTCTCTTAAGCAGACTGGGTTCGATGATGCACCTTGTTCTTTTCTTAGTTCCAGGCATTCGTTTTCGAATTCCAAAACTTGCATGTATATCTCATCTAGCTCTTCTACTAGACTTAATCTATAACAAATACAATATTAAGAAAAGTCATGGGTGTTTTTCCCTGGGAATACCGGGCAGCACCACTTACATGCTGTCGTAAAGAGCGTTGTAGACTTCTTGGCAGGCAGAAAGTAGGGAAATCGATGCCGCTTCATTTTTACTGTATTAAAATCATATGATTAGAAAGATTTAACTAATTGGTAGGCTAATGTTTACCCCTTAACCAAGCGATATCTCTGATTCAGTTCCCACAAGCGGCTCGCTTGATTCGGCAAATCTGCTGTTTTTACGGCCTTCAAGGCATGGTAACTCCTTAAGGAGGTGAGCAATTGCCGAAGATGTTGCCCCAGGCTATTGTTATAGTATTCAATGCGCTCTGGCGGCATTAACATAGCGGCAAATCAGTAAAATGTAGTCAAAACAAATTTAGTAAATTAACTTGGCACATGGCCGGCCTCCTACGCTTACCAACACTGGGGAGTGTTAGTAAACGTCGCTAAGGCGGTATATATCGAAAGAGAAGAGTTGATAACAGCTTATTAAATAAATATATATATGTAGTAGGAAACAGTATTAATAATACTGCTGAACTACCTATTACATTTATATTATCAATCAGAATTCAAATGTTGTTAAAATGACAAACAAATTGTAAACTATCTCGATTACAAATGCATATCGCCCACGGCAACAGCTGATGGCAACAGTGGGACCAGGTTTTTTTTATTCCTTTCCCATTTTCGCCATAACACGAACGTAAAAAATTATTTAACATTCGATGAAACTGCTCTAAATTGACTTTTATCACAGAAAACCCGCAGCGAGATGCGACTGATTCGCATCACGGCGCTGCGCCAGCGCCTGGCCGATAAGCTGGTGATGCCGGAGCGACTGAAGGACACGTTCGTGGAGAAGTGGATCAAGTACTGGAACGGCCTGATGCGCGACTACTCGGAGGTGGCGGTTGGCGTGGTCCGTGAATCCTACGCCAAACCCAAGAAGGCGCTGTTCTATGGCACAGGGCTGGTCCTGCTCTACCAGAGCGCTGTGAACAATCCCGGCGAGGATTGTTTCATGACGCTGCTGCGCCGGGACAGCAACAGAATGATAACGGTGGCCAAGGATCAGCAGAATCCCGTAGCTACGGAATACCTGCGCACCTTGGAACAGGCCATTAACCAGAAGAAGCTTCGCCTGCTATCGCTGGGCATCTGCACGCTGCTCTGGGTGGATCTGTACGATGAAGACGACTGCACATATCCGGCCATCTGCGAGTATACAAAGGTGGGCTTCCTCAACTTCCACGAGCGCGTCATCGATGTGGGCTTCTGGAACGAGTTCTGGCGCCTCAAGTGGAAGATGCGCAACTTCGATGTAAATTACCTGTGAGGGATCTGGAACCGGGATCTCTTTGACGCTGCCTTAAGTTTAACTATAATCTTACGATGTTGTTGCTCCCTGTTTAAACCAAAAAAGAATACAATGTATGTTACGCATTTAGCATTTTCTGCTAACATTTATAATGTAATATCATACAAAGACTCTGTTTGGTTCTTGGAACAGGCACTAACAACTCCCTTTGGCTTGGATTGTGCTCCGTTTTAGGAGGCACTAGCTGGCTGTGTTGCTGCTGCTGCTTCCACGATCTTCTTTGGCTTAAATTGCGCCTCCAATAGCTCTTGGCAATCCTGCAGCTTGGCCAGATTGTTGATCTTGCCCTGGAAGCTGCCCTCCTTGCCATTGCCCTTGCCCTCGAGCAGATCAAGGAACTGTGGTCCCAGTTGCTGGACAATTTCGGGATCACCGCGCAACACCATATGACCTTTGGCACTGCTGCCGGCGGACACGCCCTCAGAGACGGTCAGAAAGTAGAAAATCTCCTCGGGAGCCAGTCGCAGGAACGTATTAATGAAGTCCACCTCGATGCCATCACGCCGATGAAGGCAAAAGTACTTGGGACGCTCTTTCTTTGGCAAATCCTCCAGCCGTTCGGCCTCAGCGGTGGCGAAATCCTTGAGTAGCTGCTGAAACGATTTCCGGGTGCTCTTCACATTCTGCTGCAGCTTCTGGAGCAGATCCAGGTGCTGTGCTGGACCACCTCTGTGAGTTGCAATTGGGATTAACATGAGAATTACTGGAGTATGACCTTAGGAACTCACTTCAGGGCCTGGGTGAGCTGCTGTTCGCGGTGGAAGACCTCGCCTAGCTTGGTGAGGACCCTTTCGCCGACCACAAAATGTACATTGATATTAGTCTTGACCTTCTCCGCGTACAGCAGCTTGACACACTGCAGCTGGGAGAGATTTGTGACGTGGGTGCCGCAGCACATGTTGCTCTCAATGCCTTCGATACGCACGACTCTGGCGAGGCCCTCGTGATCTTTGGGCAAGCCCCTGGGTGCCCTGGCGTCTTGGAACTCCTGTGCCACCTCCGGATCCACGAGAAGCACTGATACCTCGCGTCCCTCGCGTATTAAGTCATTGGCTTGGCGTTCAATGAGGTCCAGGGACTCGCGACTGATCAGATGGGGCGTGCTCAGCTGGATGTAAGATGTGCTGCTTCCCAGGGACCAGGAGGTGGTGTCGTATTTGAACTCTCGATCGAAGAGAGCCGTAATAAGATGCTGGCCTGAGTGCTGCTGCATATGGTCCAGCCGCCGCTGGAAATCCAGGATCAGCAGTACCTCCATTCCCGCATCGAAGCTCTGCGCCGATTCTACAAAATGTACGGCCGTGGTTCCCTTTCGCTGGACATTTCTCACAGAGAAGCCATCCAAGGTGCCATAGTCGCAGGGCTGGCCGCCGCCTTCGGGAAACAGGATGGTGTCCTCACAGATCACATTGAAGCCCTTGAGTGTCTGCACTTGGCCATCGGAATTGGTCCAGTCGAGAGTGGCAAATTCGCTGCTGACAATTTTTGTCTTGAACTGCGCCCAATAATTGGTTAACAATTATGTAATTAGGTGCTATCACAGGTTGATAATATAGTCACCTGCTTCAGGAAGCTATCCTCCTGGCACTTGAAGACCATCTTGTCATTCAATTAAACCAATTGCCAGCCAAATTTTCCAAACAATAAAACTTATGAGTGATTCTGTCAACAAGTGTTCATTTTTAGCGCGCTGGTTCGTTCTAGAGATGCGCAGATAGTCACAGTGAAACGGTCACGATATTAATTATGATGATTAAAAGTTAAGTGATGAGTTTTTATGTAATCTTTTCTGGTGATTATGTTTTTAAATGTTTATATTGCTTTATTTATTAAATATATTTAATGATATTCACTGCTTTTATTTTTAGCCAAATGAATTATTTTGTGACTTATTAAAATATGTTATTGAGCTTACAGTCACAGTTTATCACTGAAAATTTCTGCTCAAAGCTTTGGGGCTTGTCCAACACTGCTTAAAAATTAACCAGGCAAATAAATGATAATTAAATATTTATAAAATAACTTAAAACTTAAATTATACATAAGTACATAAAATTTTAATTTAGAGACATATTATAGAAACAAAAATTATAATACGAAGGCAACTTATTCAGTACACTTTCTTCTTGTCTATTTCTCTCTCGTTCTTATTCACATATTACCTCTATCTCGCTCTTTGTCGTGGGCTGTCCAAGTAAAATTGATTTTTATGGAATGTATTTGTCATATTTAAGGACAAAACTTACTGAAAGTAATGTTTAAGTCTTATCCTATTACTTCCCATAATTAATGTTCTTTGTTTTGATTTTAATAATTATTAATAATTTCAATAATAATTTTGTTAGTTCTGCAGAGCTGCCATATCAGTGGCCAGGTAACAGAGTTACCAGACAGTTGCTCTCTCTCTCGCAAACTTAGGCGCGCAGAGAGAAGAGCGTGAAAGAGAGACGCACTTTTCATCCTGTGATTTGCGAGTTACGTCTTTCGCTGCTCAACAGTTTCCTGCCAATGTCCCGTTACGACACACCGTTACGTTATTTCCAATCAGCATAACGGGAGCGACGGATTCGGGACCCTTTAAATAAGTTTAAATGCAACCACCTGCCGTTAATCAACAAGGATAATCGCCCAGAACCACGTCGTCTCTCGTATATCGTAGCGCCAAAGTCGCGATAACGCCTGTTAAGCTCCCCTGTTAACCCCCGTTTTGTTTTCTGTGACTTCCGTTTCATTCTTCGCGAGTGTTTTTTGTCGGTTATATAAGTGGACACAGGGACACAATTATTCGAAGAGTTTTCATCAAATAAAAAGGATACAAACAAAGTACGAAAATAGGAAAAACTGTCTCTACTCGCCCATCATCACATTTGCATGCTATTATTATTATAAAGTCAAAATATAGGTCTCCATGACGGCCAGGTCTTCCCCCAGACAGGATCAAAATCAAAACCTCACCTGCATTTCCCTGGCAACTAATACCCAAACTAATTGCTGGAGGGAAATGTGTATAAATTCCATTACACTGCATTTGCTGGGTGGGTGGAAAATCTGAGGGGGGGCAGGTCGGGCCAGAGCGGGGGCTCTAAAAAGGACTTTCAGTTGATTGATTTATTGTGTGTGCCCAGTCACGCATATCCCATAGATGTCGTGGTGTTGGTGACCATGTGCCTCTGTGTGTGCGTGTGTGTGCCTGTCTGTGCCTGTTTCCCTTTTTGCATGATTTGATTGATGGCAAAATGGCAGAGAGAAAAAATATATAGAGGCTAAACTATGCCCAAAATTTATCACATATTCAGAGTTTAATTTTTATTTCGAGTAAAAAAAACTATAGATTTTTAATTAATTACGGTAGAATTCTTAGCGTTCCTACCTTTGCTTTAGAAAAAAACAGTTTTCAACTTTAAATTATTAATTGTTTGGTTTAATTTTTATTGAATTTGAAAACCTTTTATTATACCTGAAATTTGGTCTACAATTCTGTATAATTACTTTTAAATTATATATGAAATTCTTCATAATTATACCATTTAAAAGAAGACCTTTTAAAATATAAAATCTAAAAAGTATTCAAAGGATAAAAGTAATATTGCTTTCCCAAAAATGTACTAATTTCCATTTAAATTTTGATTTTCTTATAATATTTAGATACTTATTTTTTCTCTCTGTGCACGCATGCAATGTGTACGATTATTATTAGTAATTGCGTATGTATTTCACTCAACAAAAGCAGCTAGCAGCACTGCGATGGCGTCTACTACTAATGCACCGTTATCACCAGCAATTAAGCACTAACAAAAGCACCAAAAAGAAAGACAAACAAAAGAAACAGTTACTCAATATTGTGACAACTTTTAACTGAAACTAATATTCAAACACGACGATAACAACAACAATAACAATTACAAGAATACCAACTATAAACAATAGAAAAGAGAAGGCATGAAGTCCTTTATTTAGCAGCCAAAGGTATGCAACGAAAAATGTCCAGCGAACTGTTAGTTACCTGAATGCAACACCAGGCGGCGCTGACGAAGTGAGCGAAAGCGAGAGCGAAAGCGAAGTTAGCGGATAAATAGAGGAAGCGGAAGCGGAAACGGAAACGGAGACACAGCAGCACACACACACTTAGACACACAGTATACTCCCACACACACAGAGCACCCCTAGACACACATAGAATACACACGCCTGTAATAAATCAAGTATTAATAATAATAATAAACCGCAATCATGGCCAACACAGCACAGTTATTGCGTCGCCAGAGTTCCCGGGATATAGTCCTCAAAAGCCAAAAGAGCATTGATCAACTGGAATTGAGGGTAAGTTAATAATACCCTAAAATATATATTCTTTATATATTATATATATATTATATTATATTGATTTAGGAACTGCGCGGCCGCTTGGTACCCAAGGAACATGGCGTCAGTCACCATCATCACACATCGCTGCATTTGCATCAGCCTTTGTATGGAGCCACCAATCAGGGCTTTATGTCCGATGCCTTTGATGAATCCTCGGAACTTGAACAGGATCCACCGCCCTTCGGCTCTGAGGCAAGCACCTCCAAGGCCAAGGCCGAACTGGTGGCCAATGCGGCAGCGGATCAGCAGCAGGACATTGTCGAGGGCGAGAAGGAGGGCGAGGAGCGAGAGAGTTGGGATAGCAAAATCATGTTTCTGCTGGCCACCATAGGGTAAGGAAAATGTTACATTTCATTATTATATAAACTAACTTAACTTATTTATATATCTTTTTTATTATTAGCTATGCCGTTGGCCTGGGCAATGTGTGGCGCTTCCCCTATTTGGCCCAAAAGAATGGCGGCGGCGCCTTTCTGGTGCCCTACTTCATCATGCTGTGCATCCAGGGTATACCCATCTTCTACCTGGAACTGGCCATTGGCCAGCGATTGCGTAAAGGTGCCATTGGTGTCTGGAGTCAAGTGTCCCCATATCTGGGCGGCATTGGCATCTCCTCGGCGGTGGTCAGCTATATTGTGGCTCTCTACTATAACACGATCATTGCCTGGTGCTTGATCTACCTGCTGCATAGCTTCGAATCACCTTTACCGTGGGCGGACTGCCCCACGAGACTGTACTCCAACTATACGTACGACCATGAGCCGGAGTGTGTGGCCTCGTCGCCGACGCAATTCTATTGGTATCGCACCACATTGCAGTGCTCGGAGAGCGTTGACCTGCCGGAGAACTTCAATTATCACATGGCCATTGCGTTGATTGTCTCCTGGTTTCTGGTCTACATTTGCATGGTGCAGGGTATTACTTCGTCGGGGAAAATTGTCTATATGACAGCGATCTTTCCATATGTTGTCCTCATCATTTTCTTCTTTCGCGGCATCACACTGAAGGGAGCCGCCGATGGTGTGGCTCATCTGTTTACACCACGTTGGGAAACCCTCCTGGATCCGGTGGTGTGGCTGGAGGCAGGCACTCAGATCTTCTTCTCGTTGGGTTTAGCCTTTGGCGGTCTGATTGCCTTCAGTTCATATAATCCGGCAAATAATAATTGCTACAGGGATGCCATACTCGTATCGATGACCAATTGTGGTACTTCAATGTTCGCAGGCGTTGTGGTCTTTTCGGTTATTGGATTTAAGGCCACGGCAACGTTTGATCGATGCACCGAGGAGAGGAATGGATTGATATTACAGAATAAGACAACTAATCTGCCTGTTTGTGATTTGCAAACGGAATTGGCCAATGTGAGTAGAGATTTTGAGATATTAATAGACTATAAATACTTGTAGATATATATTTAAATAATATTAGAGTTCAGAGGGATTTAAAATCACTTGAAAAGCGATTGCTATCCTTGAATTTGAACCCTTGAATATTCCAAGTCTTACTTTTGGACTCTTTTTCAATTAGTTTCAAGTATATATTTACAATAATAATTAAATGTATATATCAATTACTTAAAACTAATATATCTTTTATTTTACAGAGCGCTTCAGGCACTGGACTGGCCTTTATTATATTCACAGAGGCGATCAATCAATTTCCTGGCGCTCAACTCTGGGCTGTCCTTTTCTTCCTGATGCTGTTTACCTTGGGCATTGATTCGCAGTTTGGAACTTTGGAGGGTGTGGTCACCTCACTGGTGGACATGAAACTGTTTCCCAATCTGCCCAAGGAATATATAGTGGGGGTATGTGTCTGGATTTTAATAATTCACAATCAATATTTACTATAATTTCTTGATTTCTTGGCAGGCACTTTGCTTCTCCTGTTGCCTGATTTCCATGTGTTTTGCCAATGGTGCTGGCAGCTATATCTTTCAACTGATGGATAGTTTTGCTGGTAATTTTCCTCTGCTGATCATTGCCCTGTTCGAGTGCCTGTCGATAAGCTATATCTATGGTGTACGGAGATTCTCGGATGACATTGAAATGATGACTGGTTCAAGGCCCAATTTTTATTGGATGTTTTGTTGGAAGTATTTGTCGCCGTGTGCCATGGTTACTATACTGCTGGCTTCGTTTTATCAGTTGTTAACCGAGGGCAGTAGCTATCCCGCCTGGATTGCAGCCAAAGGAGCCACGGAGTCCATGGAGTGGCCACATTGGTGCATTGTGATTGCCTTCTTTCTCATACTCTCGTCCATATTGTGGATTCCAATTGTGGCGATTTTGCGGTAAGTATATATATTTAAATCCTTGCGAGAAAGATCCTTGGTGAAGTTCTTGTTTATAAACACTTAGTTGCACTTTGCTTACATAAATATATTTATATACACATTTTCACAGCCTTTGCGGCATCAAAGTGGTCGAGGATTCGGATCCTGCCTGGTTCCCGGAAGCGGAACTTAAGGAAGTCCATGGCATTGTGCCCCATGAACCAACTGAATTGGAACGTAGCATTTTCTGCTTCAATATGGATGGTACGGAGGGCATGTGTTGCCCCAAATATGGACTGCCAGAGAAGTCCCTGGAGGAGGAGGAGTAAGGAGTAAGGATATATACACATAACGACGACGACGACAATAAAATAAACGAGATATACGAATACAAAAACACGAAATAGAAACCGATGAAATCGTAATGTAAATATGGACAATAACTAAGCACACACTCACCGATATTGGGCGGCGTCGATATCAAAGAAACACTCCTACTATATATGGTCCCAAAGACTGTTGAAAAAAGAAAAGAAATATATATATATATTAAAGAGAAACCACAAAAAAATAATAAGGAAAATAGGAAAAACACAACAAGAAAACAAAAATGTTAGCAATAGTAAAAACAAGGAACGGTGAAAACTCGACGCTGGATGCGCGGTTTCATTCAAGCAGAAAGCTCTGAAAAACAAAAGCCGAAAATCGATAGAGAAATATTTCCGCAAAACATCATTAGCATGTGGCAAAATCATAATCATAAAATCATAATTATACATTATTATTTTATGGCAAAGAGTTTGTGGGGGGAGAGACAGGCAGGCAGCCAGCCCTTGTAGGGGCTCTACATATCCGATTTCATATAGCCATATTTGATTTCGAGCCCAAGAAGAGAAAACCAACTGTAACTTGCTGACTATATACGATATACACAATATGCTAGACTTTGATTTCTGACTCGATTAATGTTTAAGCCATTACCATATCATATGCGGGCATAGGGCACCACCTATAATATACAATATATTGATATTATAATATATATATTATCAACTATACCTATTCATTCTCTGTTGTGATCAGGCTCTATCGGCTTTCTGTGTTTATTGTTGTTATCGAGGATAATGTTGCTCATATCACATCCGAAAAACTATGCTAGCTAAACTTCAAAGTCTCAGTGTTATGGGGATATATACAAATATATAGATATATGTATATTATGATTATGTTTTGCTCTAATCGAATATTACTTGTTGATCGCCATAGCTCTCCACTCCATTGTACTTATGATCTACACACTCGAGATGATTAGTTAGGAACTGGGTGGGAGTATATATCTCTAGATATATATATACACATATATTTACATTTACATTTACATTTAACAAAACGCAAACGCAACCGTTCAACTAGCCCAAAAAGATAAATACAAATAAATCGGTGGATGAGGAACTCTATATATATATACATATACATAACTGGAGAAGGCAGCTTAAAGGTTTATATCATCGCATCATGGACGAACTATTATACAAAATTAATGAAAATATATATACATAAGCCTATATAATTATATATTTGTGTCTGTTGAAATTTTTGTATAGTTAAGGGTTAACCTTTGACATTAATCCGCAATCCCGATTCCCCCGAATAGCAATTGATTTCGCTGTATTATAAATTCAACATTTATTTGTGGTATATTTATACATATACATCGATATATATATTATATACATCTATTTAGAAGGAAAGAACAAAGATATATATATATATATTATACATGTATTAAGTGTTATTGATGTTGACAATAAAAGAAACCCATAAGAAACGAGTTTTAAACAAAAGAAACCGATGAGATATAGACAAACTTCCGATACAACACGACAAAGAAGTACACACACAGAGCCACCCACAGTTTGCTAAAATCCAAAAATAGATCATAATAAATAAAAGAAAAACTTAAAAAAAAAAACAAAACGTATAAATACATATATTTACGGCGAAGCAATAATTATTAAATGTTCGAAAAGGGAATCCGATTATTATTCCGATTAATTGTTGTTATCGATTATTTTTCTCGCTCTCGAAAATGTCTCGTAATTGATGTAAAACTCACTCATTCGCACTGATCATGATAATGGTAATAATTTACTAATATTTAATTCGCAAACTGATAAATTATAATGAGAATTCCAAACTAAAATGACAATAAACAATATAAAACTAAGATTTGAAATTGTATTTGCATTTTACGTGCATATATCTATGGGCTTTTATAATTTAATATTATATTTATTTTGAACTTGAGTTTTTATTTTAGCTTTTTAAAGGTTTTTTGAAATTATTATTTTCAAGAATTATAGGAAACCTCCATAATTTATGAGCTTCCTAAGAAGTTCTTCAAGATCAGTGAAGCTGATCAATACTTTACTGCACTACACTGAATTTAATTTAGTTTTATGTCTTTATTACAGAATATGAAAAAGTAATTTACTGAAGTTAATAATATTTTTACAAAATAAAAGAATATTCTTAAAATTTAAGATTTCTGAAGTGCTTTATTTATTTTGTAAATTATATTCTTTTATTAATCTAAGAAGTTATCCAAAAGATGCCACCAAGAACCTAAAATATACAAATTCCTTAAATCCATATTTATCTATATATATATATAATTTTAGTGGGAAATTTAAAATTAAAAAATGTCATAACTAAGCCAAAAATGGTTTAAATTCCATTTGGAAAACAGTTCTGAGTTTGTTTTTTTACGAATAATAAGTCTGCTTATCAAGTTCACAAATTTGAAAATTTTAATTTTTTTCTTAAATTTTTGACAATTTTAATGATGAAACCCCTTAAAAAAATTTGAAAAAAATTAAAAAAATTATTTTTGTTCCAAACATAGCTAGATCGATTAGGCTGTTCATGCTGATCAAGAATATATATGATTTATAGGGTCGCAAACGACTTCTTCACAGCGTTTTCAGCTCCTGAGTATAATTATAATACCCTGCAATGGTATAAAAATACTAGTATATACCCTAATTTTTCTCACCGTGCACCTGTGCAACGGTAATCTGCATGTGGCAACGCCTTCAGCGGGCCCTTGCGATGCCAGCGGAGCGCAACAGGCGGAAACAAATGGCCAAGTGACCAGAGACTCAATCACAGGACGAGGCGGGGCGAAGGGGAGCTCTCTTGGCCGGCTTTGGCTTGGCCAACAATCGTCGTCATCATCATCGTTGGACGTCTCGCTGTGCATCGAATTAGCGGTAAATTACAAGCTGCAATGAATGTTGCATGTTGCTGCTGTTACTTTCTGCATACACCAAGTGCAGCAGCAGCAGCACCAGCTTTACATTCCGCTGATTGCACACACAAATCCCAAGAGTTTTTCTTTCTTTCTTTCTGTTTTGACTCTTTCTCCTCGCTCCTCTTTATTATCTTTGTTTCGTTTCTTTGCATAAACATTTTTGGTATAATTAAAAGCAGAAATCCATCGGCAATTGCTCATCGAGCGGAGCCGCACTTAGGAAAGTTATTTTTTTTTATTCATTTAAATAAAAATCAAAATACATTCAAAGTGTCGATTTTGGAATGCGATTTTTGTAAGGCGGAAATTTCGGTTTTGAATTTTTTGGTTCACTTGTTCGAGACGGAGAGAAAGAGAAATAGAATAAATAGAAAACCAAAAGCAAACAGCTTTAAAATATTAACAAGCTAATGAAGTTTAAATACCCTAACAAATTTAGCTTAAAACAAGAAAGGAAGCTAAGGTAACCCTTACAGATTGAAATTCAATTTAAATTATTTATATTTATGTTAAAAAACAATGAAGTAATTCCTGCTATCATTTCATTTACAGTTTTGCATTTTTCTCTATTCGTATCGATCGTTTTTGCTATATGATATAGTAGTCCAATTTTCATTTTACTAAAAATTCTAGATTAATATATAATGGCTATATATCAAATATGATGAAAATATGTTGAAAACTGGAAAAATAATAATTAAAAATAATAAATAATAATGTTTTCTTAAAATTTTCCGATCGTTCCTATGGCAGCTATATATATGTATATATATAGTCCACCGATTCGCCATGCTCCGATTCATATATTAGTAAAATTATATAGAAGAATAACTCCATAGTTTCACTCAAATAGCATGCTCTTTGTTCCAAAACAAATCTCGCCCAACTGTACTTATGATTCCCAACTGGTTCTATCATCCCCGGAACGAAGTGTCTTCTGCCGGCCAAGTCTCAGACATGTGTTGTGTTACAAAAGTTGCAAGTCATTGTTTATTAGTGTTCAAAGTTAGTTAGTGATCATACATACATACTTACTGGTGATAGATACTTGCTGTTCAAAGTTATTTATTGGTCATAGATACTTAGTGATCATAGTTACTTACTGGTCATAGATACTTGCTGTTCAGAGTTACTTAATTTTTATAGACACTTACTGTTCAGAGTTACTTACTGCTCATAGATACTTGCTGATCAGAGTTACTTCCTGGTCATAGATACTTGCTAATCATAGTTACTTAATGTTCATTGATATTTACTGATCATAGTTACTATGTATCTCTTTGTCTCTCCTGACACTCTCTATCTTTCTCTCCTCACTCTAAATTTCTATTTTGGTATCTCTATCTCTCTCTCTCTCTGTCTGTGTAACTCTAAAGGTGCCTCTTTCTCTCTATCTCCCTTTGCCTATCTCTGGAGACATCCTTTGCTCTTTCGCTTTCACTTTCTCTGTTCTCTTTACTCGGATAGTATAAATACAGGCACTCATGTCGCGCTGACCTCATTCTGTCCGCGGCCTCCGCCCTGTTTACATCTAAAGTGATAGTGATAGTGATAGCCCTGCGACTTAAATAATATCACCTGACCAATGGAATACATTTGAAGAACCAGGAAGAAGCTAACTTCAGTGATATGATGAAAGGCGCAATAGAAGTCACCAGGAATAAACCTCTACACTGGAAGGAATTAATCAATCAATTATCCTCTACTGCGGTAAGTCATAAATATGATAATTATATTACGTATATATGTAGATGCTATAGGATCATGGATAATTTTTTTCCCCTTGCAGGGTATTAAAAATAAAGGAATTTAAGGTGTTCTTATACCCTTGTAAGGTAATATAATTTTAGTCAGAAGCTTGTTACACATTGAAGGAGTCATTTCCGACCCTATAAATCATATATATTCTTGATCAGCATGAAAAGCTGAATCGATCTAGCCATGTTCGGAAAAAAAAGCATAGAAAAGCTATCTGAATTAAATTTAACGCATTTTTGGCTTAGTTATGCTATTTTGAAAAACTTTGATTTACACAAAAAATTACCATATAAAAATATCGGTTAAATGTATACAGGAAAATAAAATAAATGAATACATTATATAAAAAATATCTTTTCAATTTGACTTCGCAATAGAAACCCTTAAAAATCTTTTTAAAAATGGTTATATTATTCAGCAAAATTAAGTCTTTTATGCCTGACGTCAAATTGACACTACAAAAAAATTAATAAAGTACCTTCGTGATGGAATTAAAAATCCTAAGAAACAATAAACTAAAAAATGTTTGGTAAAAAAGGCAAAAGAAAGACAATAGAGAGAAAGATGCTTAGCTGAGATGGAGATATGTATGCCTAGGTAAGTCTGTGGGTAAATATGGTGTGTCTGTATGTATATGAGGCAGGTGAAATAAATGGAATAGCTAAGACGAATGCCGCAAACAAAAAAATTCAAAATAAATACGATCGACGTTTATGCGACCGCCAGTGGCAGGTACAGTGGGACTAAAATTATAAATTTAACAAAATAAAAAATGATTTAGGAAAAGAAACATTATTTTCCAAGGTTTAAATAAAATGTAGTCAAAGCAATAATTAATATTATTTAATAATATTTCATATTGTGATTAAAACGCATTTTATATAATTTGAGAGCTTGAAACTTTGTTCTATGGATAATGATAAATTAATACCTTTAGGAACTATTATTGATTTCTAATTATTTTAGAATCAAATTAATTTTTAATGTCCATTAGCTTACTGATTATATTCATTTTTTAAGTATAAATAATTTTACTCTACTAAAAAGTTTGAATTGCATTTTCCTCACGATTGACCCATATTTATTTCCAAATATTTCATAAAAAATATATATCACAAAATGCAAACCGAAATTATAATGAATTATGATACCGATACTAATTTTCCCACTCCCCCTAGCCATATTTATTGGCCAAAAACTCGACCAACTTTAAAAATTCCACCATCAAAGTTGAAGTCTCAATCTCAATCTTGGTCTCTCAATCTCAGCACCTCGGCATCTCAGTTGCACCTGAGATCTGACGAAGAAAATCATTAAAAAAAAACATAAAACAACAACTAAAACCAGTTTGAGGCCTTGCCACATTCCAGGCGATCCGCAGCTCTTCGATCTGCCCACTGTGCCCCACTAGCTCTTGGCGGGTTCCACTGTGCCTCAGCTGTGCGGCAGCCGCAAACAATTAACTTTGGCAACAAACGAGTACTGCAGCGGCAACAACAACAATACTAACAACAATAGCAACAATAACAATAATAAAAGCAGCAGCGTAATAAGCAAGTGCCGACGTTAGCAGAGGCAGCAACGCCGCCAGCGACTGCGACGGCAGCAGCGACAGCGAAAGCGGCTGCGCCTGCGCACGTAAACAAATTCTCAGCGCTGCATATTTTCGTTATGCCCTACAAAAAGGTGTTTAAGAAGTGTTTAAGAAGCTTGTAAGTTACCAATTTGTAAAGAAAATTAATAAATAAAACTTAGACATCCAAGATAAATAATTTTTTAAATTTATTTTTACTACATTTTGAGCTAAAAATGTATTGTTTTCTTTACTCTTAAGCAATACAAATATTCTTTCTGGTCAATAATTAAATATAACTAATATTCCTAGAATATAAAAAAAATAATAAACAAATTGGGCGAAAAAAAAAAAAAAATACTATTTTATAGAATTTTTAGAATAATATTTTTAGATAATATCGATATGTTAATGATAAATTTAATATTTTGTAGTAGTCGATATGTTAATGATAAATTTAATATTTTGTAGTCGATGATATAGATATTTTAACTATAAATTAAATATTTTATTAGACAATATCTTTATATCAACAAAAAATATAATCGGAAAATGGGACAAAAGCTTTATATTAAATTTGTGAATAATATTTTGAGATATTTAAACGATATATCTATTATATTTTTTATTATTTATTAAATTTATTAGAAATAATAAAATGTGGAATTGAGCAAGATATTTGTGTGGAAGTAATTCTCGGTCTTCAAATTTGTAACTTGCCTTTTAAGATCTCCAACTTTAAAAACAATATATATTTTTTAAAGCTAAATTTATAAATAATCTCGACTTATTTTCTTAAGGTATGAACTATCTTCGACTTTGGCCAGCTAATCCAGCTTTCTTGTTTTTGTTTCAGGTAATTTCTGTGTGGCTGCCGCTGCTGCTGCTGCTTTTTTGTGGGTTTCTTGAAAGCAAAAATTAAAAAACCACAACAACCGACGGACGCGAAAGAGACGGCCTCTCGGCCAGACGAAAGAGACGGATAGAAGTAAAGAAACAACAGAAAATACAAAAAACAAAAAGAAAAAACAATCCCTGGCGAAACACGCCAACCCAGCGCGACTTTGTTGCTGCGGTTTTCAGTTGCCAGCGCGATTTTGAATGAGTTGTACGCGCGGCGAGTATACTCGAAAAACTTCCCCGAATCAAAAGATCGAAAGATTTCCAATAACAAATCTACGAATTTTACAATTGATCACATAAGCAAAGTTTAGTGTCTTCCCAGCTTTTTTAACAAATACAACACCAAAAAAGAAAATAATAATCTATCAAAGTGCCAACTGTTTTTCCGCCTTTTCCAATTACAATTTAAATTTTTGTTTTATTTTTTCAATGTGAGCGTGAAAATTGTTGTGTGCAATAAGCGGCGAATGCAGGCCAACAGAAATCACAGCCTCAACAAATACTGGTAAGCCGCTTCAAATATTTCAAAACAACAAAAAAAAACTAAAAGGAGAAATACAAAAAATACAAAAAACAACGCCAGGTTCAAGTGTAACCAGTTTCCAGACTCCAAAAAAAAATCAATTTTGCCGCAGGCAGAGCGCGCCCAATATTTCAAGTTCCCCGACTCTTCGGGATTCCTAAAAAGCTGGCTATTCAAATGTAAATCCCAACTTGTTCTTAACAGCCAAGAACATTCATTCCCTGAGCTATCAAGAAGTTGCTGCACTAATTGACTTGACTTGACCCACTCTTACAGGGACAATGGTTACAAAAAACAAAGGTAGAAGAAAGAAAATTCCAGAGACATAGTTGGTTTTTTATTACTAGCAGGTGCAGTTGAAGGCAAATCGAACTTATCGATTTGAAATTGATAAACATCTAGGATTTTCCAGAACTTCTGGCGATTGTTTAGCCATAAATAAATTGCTATAATGTAAGCCTATATTAAACAAAGGAAAGAAATTCCTGATACCAGAAAAAATATATTGTTTTGATTACTGGTAATTGTAACTGAAGAGTAATATATACAAAAACGCCTAGAAATGGATAAATATTTGGCAGAAACACTGTACTTCAAGTGAAATCTTCTATGAAATTCTATGAATTTATATAAAATAATCAATATTATCAGATTGAATTTCAATAATTTTAATTCAATATTAAAAAACTGTAAATATAACTCTTGTCTTTTTGAAAACTTTTCTATTTAAAAATTTGACAAGTTACCTCGTATTCTTAAATATCTTAAAAATTTTTGATATTTGTGAAAGTAAAAGCTTTAGCCATTGATAAAAATGTACAATCAAACATTATTATTATGATTTTATTTGGTTTCTTCCAAAATATAATTATTTCTTCAATAAATATGGTAAAAATTAATTATAATTCTAAAAAGAAACACAATAGAAGGTCTAAAAATCTTAACCATAAAATTTGAAAAGTAAATTTCAGTACTTAATCTGTTCAGAGTGTTCATAGTCTGATAATAACTAAAACATGGCATCCGTTTCCTGTCGCCTGCAAAATGGCACACTTCCTGTCCGCATTCCTTTTGCCTGTCGCCACCTGGCGGTGCATTTGTTGCCTTTTTGCCTGCAGGTGGCGTCACCATTGTTAAAATTCCTATTTCCGATTTTCGATTTCCGAATTCGGAATTCCAAGCTCCGAATTTCAGGGTATTTCAGGGTCTCCCTCTTGCTGTGGCATTCCTCGGCCAGTTCTGACTGGCTTTTGCGGTTTCATGTTTATCATTATTATGATTATTGTATTTTTTTTTTTATTTTCTGGTTTCCCCCACTTTTTTTCTGTTCTTTTATTTTTTGTTACTTTGGCAAAGCTTTTAACATTTATTCGGCATCATCTTCGGTTTAAATGTCAAGCTCGTGTGGTCTCTTACAGGTCTGGCTCTTCAGCGCGTAGTTCTTGTTTTGCTTAGACAGTACACACTTGATAAAGTGAACAAATAGTATAAATAGGGGAAGATAACGAACAATAAAATAACTTTGTAAGATTGCCAAGTAAAGAATATGTCCAATATCTTAGAATTTTCTAAGACAAATACTATTCCTTTTCAGCCAAAGTTCACTGTACTTATTCGTTGCCTCTTATTATTTGCAGCAACATCAGCAGTGGCAGCAGCACCACAAGCAGCAGCAGCGTCAATTGCAGCAATCTACATGCGGTCGTCTAACTGTAAAGCACTTGGCAACGGTCAGCAGCAGCAACAAGTGGAACGCACAGCAGCAGCACAAGCAGCAGCAGCAGCAACATCGGCATTTATTGCATAAACAACACTTGCACACAGATAAAAGAAGTGTTTGTTTGTTTAACAACAAAAAAGTATATAAGAAAAGACAACAAATGCATTAAGAACCATGGCGGCAATTACGGCAACAACAGGTGTCAACGCCAGCAGCAGCACCAACAGCGGCAGCAGCAGCAACATCTTGCGATTGGATTTGGATCAACGTCAAAGGCCGATGCGCGGTATTTCGATAATCATTGAATCAGCAGCATCAGAAGCTGCACCAGCAGCTGCAACAACAACAATAAGCAGCAACAACAACAACAGCAGCAGCAATGCTGAAATGTCGCTCAAGTCACAGGCTGGCATGTTGCTGGCATTTGGCGACAGCGGCAACACAAACACCACAGCAACACAAGCAGCAGCACCAGCAGCAGCAGCAACCAAAGATAATTTGGAAACTAGTTACGACACGGCAGCAACATACACAGACACAGAGACAGTCAATAGCACCAGCACAAAAATCTATCCACAGTTGTTGTTGCGCATTGGAGAGTCCGAGGATAACGGAGAAATTGCCAGCACAGGGGCAGCAACATCAGCTGCCATACCAGCAGCAGCAGCAGCAGCAGCAGCAGCAACAACAAGCACCATTATCAGCTGCAATGTGTTGCCAGCTGCAGCTGGAGCAGCAACAGCAGCAGCAACAACTTTAGGTGAAATTGCAGAGAGCGACATTGTAGTCGTTGCTAGTCAGCCAGCAGCAACAGCAGCAACAGCATCAGCAGCATCAGCAGCAACATCAAATAGTGCAGTGACCGAGCACACTGTTAAAATACAGATCGAAAGCCAGAGTCAGGCCCGAAATCTAGGCAAGCAAATCAGCGTGGTGAAGCTCAACGAGGGCGAGGAGATGGTGTTCCATCAGCAGCAGCAGCAGCAGCAACATCCCCAACAACATCTGCAGTTCCTAGTGTCCAGCGGTCAGTATTCGCCCTGCGAGACCTTGGACAGCGGCACTGGCAGCGATCTGGAGAGCGTCAAGTCACCAGAGATTGGAGGCAGTGCCGGCAACAATGCCGGCCAGGTGCCCAAACTGGAGCTACATTTGACCACCAACCGGCTGAAGGTCAGCGAGGTTTCATCGCCATTGCGTGCTTACAGTCTCACCGATTCCAGTGAGGAGTGTGACGAGAGCAGCAGCTCCTCCCTCAGCTGTGACTCGCTGCATTCGGGTGGCCTTCTGCCCACATCGTTGCTTCGTGATATACACAGTCACCGGCAAACGAGGGATATTGCACCCTTGATATCCACCAAGATCGATGGCAGACCGCTGCAATATGAAGCCGATCGATTCTATAACTTTCATGTCAATGAGCACGAGAATTTCCGGAGTTTTGGCTCCACATCCTCTGCTTCAACGACGCCGGAATATGAGACGAATTCCGGCTTTCAGGAGGAACCGTCGCAGGACGACGACGCCTTTGTTGGCTATAAGGATGTAAGGGTGCTGGGATCCTCGGGTAAAGGATCTGCCAACTCCACCATCAGATCCGCCAAGGGAACAGTGAGGGGTGTCAAGAATCGTGTGCGCAATGGAGTAGCCACATTCTTGCAACTGCAACAGCCCAATGTCAAGGTGAGTTTAAAATATTTAATAACAAAAAGATAATAAAAGTTAAAAATTGATAAAGTTATCAAGTGCTCAAGAAATCTAAAAAATAAACATCCCCTGAAATAGTTCATGTTGAAAAACAGTTCTCTTAAATGAGTAATTAACTAAAAGTGAAGCTTCCACACAAATAAAGTATTTCAAAAAGTAATTAAGATTGTTGAAATTAAAGGGAAAAACATTTGCAAAATTGATGTAAAAACACATTTTGATTTTGATCCGTTCAAAAGTGCAATCTGCAAATAAATTCAGTGAATGTTTTGCAGACGTCTCCATAAATTGCACTTGAAGTATGTAATTTAATAAATTGTTTTTGTTGTGTGAAAAATGTTTTCACAATGAAGTGTAATTAAATTCACTTGCATTCACAACCAGTCTTCTTTTATTTCTCTTGCTTTTTTCTTTTTTGTATAACAAATGTGTGTTTGGTTAAATTAGCAAGCGAAATTTATGGGAAAAATCAAAGTGATTTCAAGGAAAAAGTGACAGTAGTCAATGCTTTGTATTTATGGCATTAATTAAGCATTTTTTTTATTGACACTTGTGCTGCTCTAGACTGTGTCATTAAACATTATAGAATGTACTCTTAAATTTATTTCAAAAACCTTGACAACTTCAATTACAGTTGGCACCTAAATCAACTAATTATAAAGTGATTCGAAGTAGGGGTCTGTGAGGGGGAAGAGTGTTTTAAATAAAAGGGGAAAATTAAAGAAATTTTAATTTTGGATTAAAGAAGAGTATTATCTTTTAATAAATTTAAAAATATTTCATATCGAAAACTTTAAAAGAGAAACTGCAAATAAAGTATGTGCTTTTAATGAATCAACTCTATATGAAATCTAAACTTAAATGTATTTCTATTTTCCATTTAGTTTAATACTATTTTACCTATTTGTTGACCTTTTTCATTTCATAATGTATTTAATTGTTTAATTTTTTAAGCCTTTAGCTTGGCTTATTTATATTGCAAATGCTTAAAACTGGCCCCATGATTCAAGCAAAACCAAACAAACAGTCATTCAATCGCATGTGGGTGTTATTCATTGAGAAAGTTTTCGTTTTCGTTATGAATTTCTTTTTTTTTTACTCTTATATATTTGTTGTTTTCTTTTTTTATTGTATTTATTTTTGCATTTTTTCTTTGCATTTTCTGTGTGCATTTCTTTGCCTATTGCCTTTCGCGTGGGACCGGACTGTAGGTCGCTGACTTGCTCACCCACACTAGAAGATCTTTCCATCTGCAGATGCATTTGTGCAGATGCAGATGCAGATGCATCTTGCAGATACTCAGACAGCATTATGCAATAAATTCATAGATACATATACATATTGTGTTTATATATATATATAATCGCATGTGAGGGCTTGTTTGTTTGCCGACTCGCTTTGTTTGTTTGTTTGCTTGAAAATGTTTGTTTGCTCGTGTGAAAGTGAATCCAGACTTTGTTGGGTGACTCACTCGATAAATCACTGGATTTTATATTTTATTACATTATTATATTGTCTCTGGATTTTTTTTAGAAATTTCTTTCTTGAAGACAATTAACACCTTCCACCATTAAGTGGCTTAATATGTCACATACGTAGGGTTTCGCCTCTATTTGGGCATCGGATCCGCTTTGGAGAGAAACACAGATATATAAAGATATATATAAAGAAAGTTGACGGAAGTACAGGGCCAGATAGTCGGATAGATAAGTTAGATAAATGCCGGGCTTAAATGGTCCGCTACTTGACTAATTGCAAGTGTCTCTTTGTCTCTCTCTCCAACTTTTGATTTCTATTTTTAAGCGGCTTTCTTTTCGCTTTTTTTTTTCTTGGTTATTTGGGAAAGTTCTTTTGGGTTCCCCTTATACGAAGTGACCCATTTTTATATATATATATTTTTCTTTTTGGAATATCAATGTTATTGAGCTTGAATTGGCCATGCTCGCACTTTTCACAAATGCCTCGTCATCGCTGGGGCTTATAGTATTTTATTTATTTCACTTGGTGTTATATTTTTGTTGTTAAGTGAATTGCTTGTCTTCGCATATTGTTACACATTTGGTTGTTGCTGTTGCTTTTTGCGAAATCAATTTACAAGACTGAGGGTATCGAATTAACCCTGGACAGTTGGGCAATATTGACAACTATCTAATACTCGTATCCGATCTGATTAGGCGCCAAGAGATCAGGTGGAACATATAATATCGTTCGAGGTTTGGATTTTTTATTACTTGGTTTAGTTTTAAATATTTAGAGAAGTTTTGTGGGGATTAAATTAAGTCTTTTATAAATAGTTGTACTATAAAATTAATTGAAAAGACATTTATTTTCCATTTAATATTTCTTAAAAGATAGGTTACTACTGAGAAATAATTCAATTGATAAAATTACTATTAAAATAAATCAGTTTTGACTATTGTTTCTTAAAAATTCTTAATTGTTTTGGTTCCAAATATTTACTTTAGTGTGTAAAGCATGATTTCAGGCTTTAAAAATACCTTTAAAGGAAAAATTAATTGGTTAACCAATATTTTCCCATTTTATAGTTCCTCAAATATATATTACTTTCAAAAAAATAATTTAATTAATGCAATAATGTTTAATATAACTCCGTTTTTAGCATTGTTCTTCTTGAAATTATTTACTTGCGTTAGTTTTTAATATTTACTTTAGGCTCTTATTAATAAATAAATTTAAAAAAAATGCTTGTTTAATAAAAATTAACTAAAAATAAACAATTCTACCTTTTGAACTTTTATTATTATAATTTATAATTAAAATTCCATATTATTTTACAAAATATTTAAATATATCAAAGTAGTGGTTTGCAGAATTTAATTTTTTAAATTTCTCTGTGAAAAATAAATTTGTGTTTAAGTTTTCCCATTCAAAACTCAAACTAGACCATAGTTTAATAGCTTTATCCTATTTTAGTAATAGTATTAAAGCCCCTCGACCTTCAAAACCAATTATTTAAAGCTCGAAAAACATATACATTATTCATTTCACAACTTAAACAAATGTTTTTAATGTCTCTCATCAAATTAAATGTCAATCTTTTGGTGGACTCATCAAAGTATTATTGGTTAGTCTGTCGTCTTTTTCCTTTTTGTTAGCTTCTTGTGGATTTTCTTAGGCAAATTAGCAAAGCAACCTTGAAACCAAAATCAATATAAATAATTATTGGCAACGAACTAAAAAAAAGGTGAAAAATAAAAGGCAAAAGAAACAGCATTATTTTGGCTAAAATAAGCTTGCATAATTTTTCAAGAAACGCGCAAAAAAAAGAAATATACACAAATTATAATAATAAAGAGCGACTAATGCGTTAATTATGCAACAACAACAATAATAACAATCGGATATATACTTTGTCAGACAGATCGAATTATATTTTATGGGCCACACAATCGTCGTTGATTCCTTTTGGCATTTTCGTGTTCAGAGACGAGTCTTTAACTCGATTCGAGCGGTGTCATTAAAATATCATTTAGCTAATTTGACTTTAAGCATATATACTCGAATATATACTCATGTATACTCAAATATATACTCAAATCTACTCTCGTACCCATTTGAGGCTATTTCGTGTCTGTCCGTGTTTACATACTAATAGGCATTTGCCAGAAAATGAAAGTTTATCTCCGTGTGTAATGACCCGATGACAAGCCCGCTTACACGCCAAAAGTCCCCTTCCAAAAAAAAATGATTGTAATTAAATGAATTTTAACCAAAATGACCGATTTAAAACTTTGAAAATGAAGGCGAAAAAAATCCCCCTTTAGAGGTCTTTGTTTAAAGATATATATTTATGAATTTGATAAACAGAATGATTTTTAAATACGACATTCTGTTAGGTCTTCTAACTTCTAATTTAAATATATAATATTTATTTTACTTTTTTTCTAAATATATGATATATTTAAATGGTATTATAACTAATAATATATGTATCAGAATAATACCATTTAATATATTTAAGAAAGCTGAGGATAGGTATTGTTTTAAAAGAATAAGCATTTTCGATATTTAATGCATAGGTTATTATTTGAGAAAAAAATATAACTAATAAATATTTTCAATATTTTATGTAAAAATAATTATTTGAAAAGAAACATCATTAAGTCTAAAGATACATGATTTTTTTTAACTGCTGACGCTCATTTACCATCCATCCAAATTTTCCCATTTTCCCGTCTATTTCTTTTAATCTTTTTCTTGTTTTAATGACAACACAAAAAAATGGTAATCATAAACAATAGTAACCATTTTTAATACCCTCAATTAAACAAAACGAATTTTATGCAAATAAAGAAACAAAGAGAAAATTTTAAGTCACAAAATGACAAACATAAACTTGGTGGGAAAAAAATTGTTTAAGAAAAAATAAAACAGGCTCCAGAAATTTAAGCTATAAAAAATAAAAGGTTGGTTAATTTTTGGAAATTTAAGCTAGAAATTTATGGAAACTTTATTTAGGAGAATAAGAAATAATCTGAATTTAAAGAAATAAATTATTTTAAAGGGATTTATTAAGGAGATTTATTTAAATGCACTTATTATATCATATATTCACCCCTTCAGCCTTGACTTGTTTTTATATCTAAACATATAGTTATATATTCTCTATATTTAGCCACTGACTTAATTAAATATTTTAATAAGTTTTTGTTAGTATATTAATATATATTTATGTTTGTTAAACTTGTTAAATTTTTAAAAGCATTTTGAGCTTGTAAACCTGAACATTTTTACCCTTAGGACCTTCTCTTAAATGTATATTATAGAAAACTTAAGCCCTATATACAAAGTTAAAAATATTTGTATATCTCCACATAATACCTAACACTCCCTCTTAGTTTTTTTTTATACATTTTTTTGTTTATATTTCTTACAAACACTGACTATTTCCATATGCTGTCGGAGAGCAAAAAAGGGTCTTAAAATTTTATACGAAAATGTACGTGACCGGGCTGCAGATTTATGCTATGCTATCTCCTCTCAAGATTTACATAGTTTCATGAACTGAAAACGAGAGTGCAATAAATAAAACAAAAAATAATAATAAAAACAAACACACACAACACTTAAGAAACAAAAACAACGCACAAGATTATGTGGCGCTCAAGGGGCGTTAGCTGCATTTTAATTTCAATTTGCATTCAGGGCCAAAAGAAAGTCGAAGTGGGCTTATTAAAATATCCAATTATTGCAAAATTGAAGCTCGTTCAGGGCATGAACTGAATGGAAGTTGGGAGTCTGAAAAAATAAAAACTGAAACTGAAAACAAAAAACCGAAAAAACCAAACCAAATGAAACGAAAGTGAAATGTTTCCACTCCGCTCACGTACGAGTGTGAATTTATGCAAAAAGAAAGGAGGCGGGGGTTAGTTATATGTACATATAAATACATATAAAAATATATATATATTTGTATATATATATATATATCTTGGGGATATATTTGGGTGTGAGAACCGACTTGCAGACAGATCTTGGCTCTACCCTAATACAAAACCACAAAAAATCAGCAAAGACCAAGGAAAGTTACAAGCCAAAATTGCATATAAAACAGTGCGTTTTGGTCGTGTCAGGCTCTGAATTAGTAAATTAATCATTTTACAAATGCTTTTAATTGGGTAGAAGTTTTTTTCTGCGTTAGTATATATTTATTTAAGAATTTATTAATAGTAAATAATATGGTTTTTACTAGAAACAAAAATGGTTTAGATTAAATGAGATTCTATGATATTCCCTTAATGATTTCAATTTGTATTATAAAATTAAGAAAACAATCTATTCACGAAATAAACAGCTTATTATATTATTTTGTTATTAGTTAATAAAATGATATATATATATATATATATATATATATATATATATATAATATATATATATAATATGTTATTATTATTAATAGTTAGCTTCCTCAATTTTACTTTTAGAGCACTCAAAGTTCGTTATGCTTAAACTTTAAAATCTGATATTTCTCTGATATTTTTTTGGCAAGAGAAAAAAACAAGAAACCAAAGGCCAAAAATTTATTCCCATGATTATGCCAAGTTGCCTAAAAAAAAATATATATATAACCAAAAACCCATCGATGGGCATCGAAAAAACGCACTTTCTGTGCGTCTGAAACAAAGACTTATGTAACTTATGGCCAGTGTGACGTATTAATTGGGTTTTTTTTCTGGGTTGGTTTTATTTTTTATATATTTTTATATATATTTCTTTTGGGAACCACTGACTGGAGCTCCTTTGAAGACCAGATCAAAAGCTAGCGATTGCCAATCCCCTTCTTCCCTTATTCAACAAGTGACCTGCTTTCTCTTTCGCGGCACTCGAGAAATTTTTGAAGATCTTATTATTATTTTTTTTTTTTGAAGCTGCTGCTGCTCTAAACATAATGTTGTTAACTTCTTTTTTTCCCTCTGGTTTTCGAAGTTCTTTAAGAGTTGCTCAGTTAGGGTTTCTAGTGTCAGAGTTCAGGGCCCCAAATTCAGATACAAACATACTCCATCTCGTGTTTATTACATTCAATGGCTTTGAACTCTATATCTCGGCGACAAAATGAGCCCCGTTTAGTTGGACACTTAATGGCAATTATTAATGTACCAGTTTACCAGTTTTACATTTGTTTATGTCTCTCTCTCTCGTGTTATGTTTGGTTATTATGAGCCATATATTAAATAACCCAACGCCACCTGAGGCGATGCAGCTCCATAGTCATAGCCATCGCCATCGCCATCGCCATCTCCATTTCCATCTGAATCTGGACACCTGTTGGCGAGCTCAGGTTGCCTTGGCGGCTTATGCAAGTGCAATGAGCCGATGCAGTTGAAAAAAATTAAAGAAAAGCTGTAACCCAGACATGGTTGATACCCTATAGGGTGTCAGAAGAAATATATACATATAACCCTTTTGAGGCAGAAAATAAGGAAAAGAAATTATTATAACAGAATATTATATAGAAAACTTATATTTATAAAGTCATATAAATTCTCCTCTATTTTTAACGATCATTTGTATGGCCGATTTTCAGAAAAGTTTACACAAAGTTCTAGATTAAAATATAATGGCCATATATCAAATTTGATGAAAATCTAATGAATACTGGAAAAGTTCTAATTTTTTTTCTTAAAACTTTCCTATTGTTCCTATGGCAGCTATATATATGTATATATATAGTCCACCGATTCGCCATGCTCCGATTTATATATTAGTAAAATTATATTAAAGAATAACTCCATAGTTTCATTCAAATAGCTTGCTCTTTATTCCAAAACAAATCTCACACGTCAGTACTTATGATTCCCAACTAGTTCAAACATCCCCGGAACGAAGTGACTTCTGCCGACCAAGTATCAGACATGTGTTGTGTTACAAAAGTTGCAAGTCATTGTTTATTAGTGTTCAAAGTTAGTAACTGATCATACATACATACTTGCTGGTCATCGATACTTAGTGATCATAGTTACTTACTGATCATAGTGACTTATTGGTCATAGTTAATTACTGGCCATAGATACTTAGTGTTCAGAGTTATTTACTGGTCATAGATACTAGCTGATTATAGTTACATACTGCTCATTGTTAATTTCTGGTCATAGTTATCTACTGATCATACATACCTAATGTTCATAGATACTTAGTGATCATAGTTACCTTCTGCTCATAGATACTTACTGTTCAGAGTTACTCAATGATCATAGATACTTACTGTTCAGAGTTACTTACTGCTTATAGATACTTAGTGCTCAGACTTACTCACTGCACATATTTAATTACTGATCATAGTTATTTACTGATCATAGTTACTTAATGTTTATAGATACTTACTAACCACAGGTAATTAAAATACCATGCAAAGGTATAAGTATTAATAATAAATATTAAATGAAGTAAGTAATATATATATAATATAAATAATAAGCATTAAAGTAATGAAAGAAAAATAAATAACATGAAATAAATTACATTTTTAATATATGTTAATTTATAAATATATATATTTATTTAACATATATAACATATCTAAGTAATAAGCTATTAAAATACTCCCTAACTCTGCTCATACCCTGTAATTATGTGATTTATTTTTTCGTATAAATCAGATTAAAAGCCGTATCACTCTACAATTTCCAGCGAAACATATTGATTTAATTTGTGAAATATAAATAACATGAAATTATAACCAATTAATAACCAGCCAAGCTATCAGTTGAAATTATTTTCTTGGGAAACAAGTTAATGTAAACTAATTCCCTTGTGTCAGCGATCCAATATATATATATATATAAATATATATCGAGATATATATATAGTCTGCTATCCAGCGGCGATAGAGCCAATTAATTTGATAAATTTTTTGTTGTATTAATATCAGTGCTTAATTGATGTTTCTGATGCCATTAAATCATGGAAAATTTGACAACTCACTGAGGAAAGTTTCGTCAACGCTTAAGTCACCGCGGGAAACTCGGAAAAGTCTCGTTAATCAGGCTGACTAACGGAAGAGACCCCTCTGCCCCCTTCCCCTCGCTAAATAAAACTCGTTCATCGAATCGAGCGAAATATTTCGAATTTTGCGTGGTGTCAGGTTTTCACTTTGTTTCCATTTCACATGCGTAATTTTCAATTGAATTCGTTGTTTGTATCTTTCAGTGAAAGAACTGAAAGATGTATCTCTGTTCTGTGCCCGATCCCAACCCGTTTGTCTCCGATTATTTCAGGTATCCAAGCTAATGAGTTTGGCAATCTCTGGCTCGGTTTCGTTTAACAAGTATTTCGCGTTGTCCAAATTGCTGTTGGCCAGCAATTAGCAGGCAATTTGTAACAGCAATTCTCCAGCAATATCTTTATATACATATATACTTGTATCTCTATGTGGCTCAAGTGTTTTATCAAGGTTTTTGGTTAATTTTTGGGGGAAAGAAGGGGAAGGTTGAAACAAAGGCAGTTCGGGCCAGGGTGAGCCAAAGAAGATGCCCTCGATTTATTAGCCATGCCACAAGTTGGCTTATTGTAACCAAAACCGTTTAATTAGGTCTTCAAAAATATGGTTGTGCAGGTGTGAAATAACGAATAAGTGGAAGAGTTTTAAAATAAGAAACAACGAAATGGGTATTTTTGGGACCTACAACAGCTCAAGTTTATTTTAATTAGTGGAAATTATAGCTCCCAAAGTCATTAAAGATTATATTTGGAAAGTGAAATATTACATTTTTAAATAATAAATACTTTTTTGGAGAAATGTAGATCTGATAAAAAAAGAAAATATATTTTCACAAGCCTTATTATATGTTATTTTGAGAAAATGATATAATTTGCTGATAGAAAATATACAAAATCAGCTTTTAGACTTTCTTTCTCTGTTTAATAATATGTTTTATATATATATTAATTAAAATATATATCTAAACTTAATTTTCATTAACAGAACTACTTGGAAAAGGACATGGGCAAGGTGGTTTTATACACCACCAGCATGGGCATCATCAGGGAAACGTATGCCAAGTGTGCCAATGTCAAGCAGATCCTGCGCACTCTCCTAATTAAATTCGAGGAACGGGATGTCTTTATGAGCCTTGAATATCAGCAGGAGATGAGGGAAAGGATGCACGACGAGGCCATCAGTGTGCCTCAACTTTTTGTTGAAGGCCAGCATATTGGGGTAAGTTTTAAGGTGATTTTACACCAATGAAAAGCCTTAAATAATTAGTTATTTAATCTTAAACAGGATGCCGATGTTGTGGAAAGGCTGAATGAAAGCGGTGAACTAAGACAAATGCTCAAACCATACAAGGTAGGGGGAATTTTAATATTAAGCAATATATATTAAAATCATATTAATACATATATATTTTTTCCATATTTTTCAGTCCATTGCCACAGCCTATACGTGCCAAATGTGCGGAGGATATCGCCTGCTGCCATGTCCTTCGTGCAGCGGCTCTAAAAAGTCCGTTCATCGCAATCACTTCACAGCCGAATTTGTGGCTCTAAAGTGCATGAATTGCGATGAAGTTGGCCTGGTCAAGTGCCCCAATTGCTGAAGAAGGAATTATATAGATAGATTCCCGAAGAACACAAAAACCCCCCTTATTATATATATATATAAATGTATATCTATTTTTTTTTGTATCTTTATCTGAGATGAGGAGAAGTTCTTTTTTTTGTCGTGCGCAATTCTAGTAGTCGCTTATTATTAACAGTTGTGATATTTGAGAGCAGTTTTTGTGGTGGCCGGAAGTTAGGGGCCGAGAACGAAGCGAAACGAAACGGAATGAAGTGAAATGGAACGGAAAGACACACACATACACACAAACGATGAAACCTACATATGCATATGTGAATTGAAGAGATAATCGAATAAAATATGAAATTATACTTTTTGCTTTTTATGCATGTTTCTTATAGATGCTGTTTTTTGTTATTTATATTTATTTATTTTGCAGTGCCTGCTTTTAGGCCGTATATATTTCTTTGAGTGTAAAAAATTTTTAAAATGAAACTTAATTGTTGTTTACTTTTGGGCTAAATATTGGTTTAGCTGGAATATTTTCAAGGGAAATAAATTTATGTTATACAAGTAAAAGCTTTGAGATAAAAATACTTCAAGAAATATTACAAAATAAATGCAAAATATTTGTAAAATATTATTATTAAATTTATAATACTTATTTTTGGTCATTATATTAATTTATTAGCAACACAAAGCAAACATATCAAGTGATGATGTAGTGAGTTCACCCTAAGTAGGCAACGTTTTTATGTTGCCCATCAAAGTAGGCAACACATTTCGACTAAGTCAGCGGAAGTCCCTCAACAGCAAAATGGCTTCTTCAGAAATGGAATATTGTTAGATATAATTAAAAAAATATATATATATGATATATTAACTTATATATACATATATTAATATTTTTATAATAATAGCCTGATAAATTTAAAAATGTAGAAAACTAATATTATAATTTATGATATTATTTTATATTTTTTTTAGAGATTTATAATTGTTGTCAGAAGTTTATAACATAAATTAGGCATTTGCGACCCTATAAACCATATATATTCTTGATCAGCATCAACAGCCAAATTGATCTAGCTATATTTCTATAACAAAGAATTTTACTTAATTTTTTCAAAATTTTTTAAGGGGTTTCATCATTATAATTTTCAAAATCTCAACTAAAAATTTATTTTTCTTTTTTACATTTTACATTAAGTATGCAGATTTATTGACCTGTGAAAAACTAACATTGGACAGCTTTCCGAATTGAAATGAAAGCATTTTTGGCTAAGATATGGTATTATTTAATTTGAATTTGTCATCAATAATACTACTTTAATTTCTACTTACTTATATTATAATTTTTTACTGCTCAACCAGGCTTTGAAATATCTGTCTATGCCTAGCTTTTAGGACTTGTCTCTCGTTTTTACATTCAGTATCGTTTTTACATGCTGTGCGGTTTCAAGTTCGTTGTGTGTGTATATATATATATTTATTTTTCAAAAAATTGTAAAGATATCTGGGTCGAAAAAACGAAATACAAATAACGTGGTTAAAAAAAAAATCGAATAGAACTCGGCCAACTTCCTGACCTTTGACCTCGAAATGGAGGCGATCAGGGGATTATACCAGCCGCAGGAGCAGCAGGAGCAATCTGAGTTGAACGATAATAACTTCCCCGATAATGATGGAAACGAGGAGGCTGTGCCTCTTGAGCTCTTGAATCACGCCGAGACCCGTGGCAGTGGTGGCTCTAATAATTTTTCTGACAGTCATGAACCGGTGCAGAGTCGCACCTGTTGGATTTGCTTTGCCACCGATGATGATAATCGTCATGCCGTGTGGCTGCAGCCGTGCAAATGCCGTGGTACCACCAAATGGGTTCACCAGAGTTGCCTCTATCGTTGGATCGATGAGAAACAGAATGGCAATCATCTCCGAGCCGTTGTCTGTCAGCAGTGCCAGACGGAATATATCATCAAGTTTCCCAAAATGAACAAACTAGCCACTGCCCTGGAGTGTATTGATTATGCAGTTTGCCGAATTTGTCCTTATCTAACAGCTGGTGTATTCTTTGGCTGCGTTTATTGGGCAGCGCTCACATATGGAGCTTTTACTGTAGTACAGGTATGATATATACAACGATATATAGCGAGGATATCAGAAAGATATCATTATATCATAACATATATTATCGCATATAGCTCAAAAACATTAATAATATTGGTAGATTAGTCTCCTATTTTGGATTATTTTGTTCAGATATGTAAAATACCACATTGAATTTCCACTTTTACATATAAATTTCAACGTTTGAATATTGTTTTATATTTCGAATTTCACTTCAATTATCTATATATAACTATTTTTTAAACACGGTTCAATAATATTATTATTCTTTAGTTATCCTTCATGAAAGTATTACAGCTTAACTTTAAACATAATGGTATCCTTAAGATATTAGCGCTTAACATTGAATATGAAAGTAGCTTTAAGATGTTGCAGCCTAAAAGTAAATATTAAAGTATCTTAAAGACATTAAACATGAGAGTATCTTGAAGATATTATAATACTAGAGCTGAAATCTAGCTTTTTTAACTTCCTATTGATGGTATATAAATACTAACTATTGATATTAACTCGATATTTGATTGATACCCCAACTTATTTCTCCCCATCTCCAAATTAGATCATGGGCCAAAAACGTGGCATTGAGCTCATCGAGGACTGGTGTCCCTATGTATTTATAATTCTCCCTGGCATACCGACGGTCCTGATCTTGTCCCGTTTCGTTCGCTGGGAGAATTTCGTCCTGCGGATCATGAGAAGCAGGTACAACTTCCTCCGGAAGCTCCCCCTGTTGCATTGGAGCGGGGAACCGGAAGTTGAGAACAGAGGCGGCAGCTCCGAGGGATTACCCCCCGTCGAGATAAATCCCTTTGCGGATCCCCTTAATATCGATCGACTTTTTTGCGGTGCCGTGCTACTGCCCACAATTGCCACCTTTGTGGGCAGTTTGCTCTTCTATCGTTATGAGGATCCGGTGCAACGCACCCTTCTCGGTGGCATCACCTACATCGTGGCCAAGGGTTTGCTAAAGATCTATCTTCGCCAGAAGCTGTACATTCGCAATCGTCGCCTTCGCATCCTTGACTACACCGATGAGAATGTGCGACTCCATATGGGCGGTCAGATTCGAGAGGCACCCGCCCAGGATCAAAATCGAAATAATGTACGTGTAAATGCTGGCTTTGTTGAATACTACGATTCGAGTGAAAATTCTGGAGATAACGAAATGGACAATGGGACAACTCCAAATGCGGATGGGAATCAGGCAGAAATAAGTGCTCCCCAGCCAAACCAGGACTATTACAGTGTCTCAATTGGAGAAGATGATACTTAGTCTCCTTGTGGATCCAAGGAGCAGGATAATACTAAAAAACATGTCTTATTTTTTGGTAACCCACAGAACTAAATTCATTAAGGAAGCATATGAATATATATATATATTTTTGAACACAAGTCATGGAGATACTACACAGGAAGACAAATCGTTTACCTTGTTTGCACAATTAATGGAATCAATCACATTCATATACTTTCAAATCAAATTTATACAATTTAGAAAATGATTCAAGAAAGAAGATGCAGTACTAAGGAATATAATAAATTACTTGTTTTTTTTTATACGTCAATTTCTAAATTTAAACAAAAGGAACACAATAATAAAATTGTTGGAAAGAATTGTTAAAATTAATCTGTGGAATTGTTTTTATCTGGTGCATTGGGAATTAAATATAAATAAAAATATATAATATAGTGCAAATAGATAAGCATTAGAAACTCTTATCGATCTTTGAGAGTCTTTAAGATCTGTTTAGTTAACGGAAGGAAAAGTTCAATACACAAAAATAACATCATATCGAAAATATAGTAAACTTTGTTATATATTAATTTTAAACATTCAAAATATTGTAAACTTTATTATATTGATATTAAAATATAAAAAAAAATTCGGCATTTAACGTTAAGGCAATGCTTTTTTTAAAGAAGCAACCTAATGTTATATGTATCTTATTAATATTTGCTTCCGATGAAATTAGTAATTGATAATGCTTTTATTGCAACATTAAATATATTTTTTAGTGTAAGAAATATTATTATATTATATCTATTAAACTTTCCATAAAATGTGGGTATTGAATCTGTATATATATTTTTTTGCTGTTCCTATTTTATATTACGGATGAAAATTTCTTCATTTAAGTTCCTTGTTTATGTAAATTTACTTTTTTAAAGCAACCGAACTTATTGTTAACTCTGTTCTTTAAATTCTAAGCTATATAATTTTCTCCCTTTTCAGAGATATAGTAGGCCTTGACTTTGCTGTTGGGTTTCCAAATTTGTCAGTCTTAGGAGTGTGTAGCATTTTCACACATCTCGTTCAACATTTCGGTCGACACATTCTCGAAAGTCAAATAAAGGCAACTCGTTTGTAAATCTAAAAAGTAAAAGTAAAATTTTCCCCTGTCTTGGGGCGTATTAAATAATTTCGATCCTTGTTTTCGCGCTCTTTTGGTATAAGAAATTCAAAAAATTCAGAAAATTATCAATCAAGACGAATCACCATTATCAAAAACGTTGAACTTCTTCCTTCTGCGCTCTTTTGATCCAAGAAATACAAGCAATTGTCAATCAAGACGAAGACCCATTTCCAAAAACGTTGAACTTCTTCCTGCTAAGCTGTTTTGATCCAAGAAATCTACGAAATCAAGTCGAAGAATCATCAATAATACCCAGATCCAGATCAAGAACAAAAGAATTGCTCAAGTTTAGATGTTATTTATATTTCTGGAAGCCTGAAAGAAGATTCCAAAATCAACTCTCAACTGTACCATTGGAAAAGACTGTCTTTGAGGAGCCACCTTCGGGATGTCGGACCGTAAGGCTGTGACCTGTGTACTCAATGTGGTCCTTTGTGGAGCCACTGGGTTTGGTTTCGTCAAGGCTGCACCTGCTGAGCATCCTTGGGCCTTCACCGCTTGCCTCATTGGATTCTGTCATGGTTTGACGGGTCTGCTCCATGCCCTGGTTGATCATCATGATGATGAAGACCATCGCAATCATTTTAGAAAAGCCCATAAGGTGACATCTAGAATCATGGAGATTATACCCTTGCCGCTGGTCAATGTGGATCTATATCTGGCCGCGGAGAGTAACAATATAGCCTTGGCCCATGGCATGTTCCTGGTCCCGCTTGGAATAAGTATGATTCTGGGACTGTTCAGGAGCGAAGTAGAGAACGAGGACTTCGGCACTTTGGATACCCTAAAGGTTCTCACCATATTGGGTAATATCACTTCGCTGGTCTTTCTGGCCATCAACGACAGCAGCTGGAAATTAGGTGGAATGGCCTTCCTTGCCTTCATGGCCAAGTTCGGGGCCGAGTACGTTGAGGATAAATGGGTCGAGCGCAGCGCTATGCCCATTACCTACATCAGCTGGTCAGGATTCTTTATTCTTGCTGCCTTGGCCGTATCGGGAGAGAAGTAAAATATATAGAGAATTCCTGCATTTTCAAGGATCAAATTTGCTAGTTTTTGAAGTAACTCCAAGCTGAACCCGTACTTAAAACCAATGAACCCTTGAACGAGCAAAATGTTGAATAAATTTTGCAGCAACAAAATAATGTTAAATTTAATGTGTTTATATTTATGCACAATTAAAACAAAAACAAGGGTTGATTCACATAAGAAAGAATTTTTAGGCTTTTTTTTTATATATTATTTTATATCCCTATTATACTTCCAGTAAGAAGTTTAAAATGTAGGAAAGCAATCATTTCCGACCCTATTATTCATATATATTATTGATCAGCATCCACAGGGGAGTCGATCTAGCTATCTCAGACTGAACAATTTTTTTTCAAATTTTTTGGGGGCTAACATCGTTAAATTGATCAAAAAATTGAAAAAAAAAGAAATACATTTTATATTGAATATGCAGATTTAAAAACCTATTAAAAACTAACATAGAGTTGCTTTTCGAATTAAAATTATTTCATTTTGGCTGAGTTATGAAGTTTTTAAACTGAATTGTCATCTAAAAATCTCTATAAATATTAATTAAAAGTATGCGAAATTTTAAATCTTAGTTAGGGTCGATTTCCGATTTGACCCCATAATTCAAATTGGGCTTCCCGAAATTACTTTTATTTTTTGCTTAAAGTTTACAGACTTGATTCAGTTTCAGTTAAATAAGCAGAATTAGACTAAGCTTGAATAAAATGTGTTAAATATGTTTAAGCCAATTTTTAATGGTAAGTAGTTGAAACAAGTGATGTGGTTTATGAAGCTTAAGTAAAACCGTTTTTAAATAGTTTTTAAACTTTTTTTTTTATGGAAAATATTTTAGGAAAATGTTGTGATTTAGAATTGAATCAAACAATTTCTGGATAATTTTTAAACAAGTTTTCTTGGCACATAATTAAGAAACACTGTGTGTTATAGAAGCCTAAAACATATTATATTTTAGACATTTTAGAAATGATTTCTTTTGTGTAATACTTAATCTATGTATTTCACAAAAGTAATCGATTCCTAAATGGTATAAAATCTTAATGGTTGATAAGAAAAAGGGTGTATTGTGTAAGCTTACATCAAACTATTATTTGAACATTTCAAAACCATATTTGTTGGGAAAATCTGTAGAGACAGTAGGATTTTCATTTCACTTTTAAAGGAAACAGAACTAAGACATGGCTCACTTTCATTGATAATTAAATTACTTGATCTTTAATTGTCACTAATTTAATTGTTATGGCATTGCATTCCGCTCGAAATGCTCGACCTGAGGGCATTAAGTAACCAAAATCGCATTGGACACGCCCAGGGTTTTTTTTTGTTGTGGAACCCCTTCTCCCTCTTAAAAATACCCCCAAAAACCCCTCTAATACCCCCTTAAAAAAGAGTGTAGTGTGTTGAGAAAAACCCCTTTTCTGCTGACAATAAGAACTAATAAATTTTAAGACCTAATGTCAACAAATCGACGGTAAGTAGGGGCACGCACAATTCAAACAGTGAAGCTTGGCTACCAAAAAGGCCTAACCCGCCGCCCCCTCCTCAAAAGCGTGCTCAATGGGCATGACAGTCACAAGAAATAAGAAAAAAAAAATACAAAAAACAAAACACAAGAAAAACCAAAAAAAAACAAAAGATATAAAACAAAATTGTTGTACAATTTTTTTTTTTTGGGCCGTGTCTTGTGTCTTGTTCATTGTTATTTTTATGACTTAGTGCCAATGGGTTTTCGGCTTGTTTTTATTTTTTTGGGGTGGGGTTCCGATTTTGAAGCCCAAGTTACGTGCTAATTTCTGACTGACGAAACCGAAACCGAAACCGAAACTGAAATCGAAGCCCAGCCCCAGAACTGGTTGTTACAGAAAATATTGGAATTTGTTGTCTTGTGTCTGTTATCGCTGGTAATTGGCTGGCATTGTCCATCGATCCGCGGATCTGTTGTCTGTTTTTCTTTAGCTTTTCCCTAAGTTTCAAGCCGTGGCATTGGCCGGGTATTAAAGATCAGGGACTTGTACTTAAGGGAGCGGGAGAGCTTGGCCGAAACACATCCGCTTTTGGGAAAGATTTCAAAAAGGTGGTGGGAGAGTTTAAAGCTTTGGAAAATTCTTTAAGATGTTTTAAAAATTCTTGAAATGAAATATTATATTTCCTTACTTGTGGTTTTCCTTGGTTCCCTTCCTCATTTTAATTTAAAGCTGGCAATTTTCTATTAGATTTTATTGCTGAATAGCTATTCTGTATTTGAAGTGTCGTTTTCGTTGTCATTGTTGTTAGGCAGAGTGAAGGCTATTCCAGTAAGTTGATTGGTTTTTGTGTGCTTCATATGTGTATATATACATATATGCAGATCGATCGATCGATTGTTCGATTACTCTTGGGGGGAAATTAGATTTATTACACCGGGCGATGATTAAGGGAATTTGCGGCAAGTGGCAAGTGGCACTTTAGATCTAGATGAGCCTGTGCGGCGGACTCTTCAGCGACTACGCATGAGTGGAAACACTTGCAGAAAATATTGAAAAGCTTATATAAAAATATATAAGAAAAGAACACACAAATGTTACTTAATCAATAAATAGTTATTGGATTAGATATAGTTGGCATAGGACTGTCTAAAACCAATACTATTTGGAAATAATGATATTTTTCAGAGCATAACCTAGACCTTCTTTATAAGTGTCAAAAACTATAGAACATATAGACTTTCTTGTTAATTTTATTGCATTATAAAAAATGTTTTATTTAAGATTGAATATTTCACATCCTTTATTTTAATTTCAATATTTTGTAGGACCTTTTGCTTAATTAAAATGATTTTTATACCCTTCCATGGGTATTATAATTTTAGTCAAAGGCTTGTAACACGTAAAGGAGTCATTTCCGACCCTATAAATCATATATATTCTTGATCAGCATGAACAGCCAAATCGATCTAGCCATCTCAGGCAAACAAAAAAAATTTTAATTTTTTTTTGTTTTTTTTTAAGGGGTTACATCGACAAAATTTTCCAAAAAAAATCATTTTTTTTAAATTGTATACTGAGTATGTAGATTTGTTAACCTCATTAAAATTAACATAGGGCTGCTTTCCGAATCGAAATTAATGCATTTTTGGCTTACCTATGAGATTTTTAGACTTTAATTTTACCTAAAAAATTGCACATAAAAATATTGAAAATATATTATGACTCAAGGGTATATAAATTTTGACCTTCCGAAGATATATTACTTTATTGTTTATTTTCCAATTACTTAATCTTCTAATTCCCTTAACTATTATGTTTTATTTAGCTTGGTTGCTCCTAGTTTTTTGTTTAAATCCTTGTTTTTAATATGTCGTACTACTATTTATATTGAAAAAAGGTCTCTTTCATATAAGCCTTTTACTATATATATATTTTATATTTAAATTAATATTATTGTATTTATAATTACCTATTTATATGTATTTAAAATTTTTTAAAAGCTTTAGAAATCTATTAGAAATCTTTTTTAAATAGCCTTAAAATTCTCACTGTGTGTCAGTGTTTCTATGAGGCTTAAGGCCCAGCATCGATGGCTTTCAATCCGAACCAGAATCAGTCTCAGACATCGGCTATGTTAATCTATAGCTATTGCCAATGCTATTGTTATTGTTATTGTTATTGCTATTGCTTTTGCTTTTGCTATAGTCCAAATAGGCGGCGGGGATGATTAATCGCTTTTTGGCAGTGTAATTGCTTGGAGTGGCGCAGTTCGATGAGAATGGAACTCCTCTTTCTATAGCTTCACAGCTCCTCCACTCGTCGTCCACTCTTTGATATACGACGCAGTCTCGCTGGTCGCTGGTCGCATTTATATTTATAGGTCTGCCCCCCAGATGATATCGATGACCAGGCCGTTTCGAAATCGGAAAAACAAAAGTCCCCCCTCCTCACCCACCATCCTCAATCCCGGGTTCTTATCACACCTGCTACAGGTAAACTATTCCTGCAGCAGTCTTTAACAGCTGTCAACGTACTTTTTCTAGGGGTTATCTATGTACATATATAATAGGTAACTATATATATCATGGGTGTCTAAATATATTATCGGTTCCTATATATATATTCCTCTATTTTTACCAATATATATGGCAGATATAGTAATACGATTTTCATAAAATTGTACACAAAATTCTAGATTAATAAACAATGGCTATATATAAAATTTGATGAAAATCTGTTGAAAACTAGAAAAGTAATCATTTTTTGTCTTAAAACTTTTTGATCCTTCCTAAGGAAGCTATATATATGTATATATATAGTCCACCGATTCGCCATGCTCCGACATATATACTAGTAAAATTATATAGAAGAATAACTCCATAGTTTTATTGCTTGCTCATAAAATTTGTTCCAAAATAAATCTCGCACACCTGTACTTATGATTCCCAACAGGTTCTAACATCCCCGGAACGAAGTGTCTTCTGCCGACCAAGTCTTAGAAATGTGTTGTGTTACAAAAGTTGCAAGTCATTGTTTATTAGTGTTCAAAGTTAGTAACTGATCATACATGCATACTTACTGGTGATAGATACTTAGTGATCATAGTTACTTAATGTTCATTGATCAGAGTTACTTACTGCTCAAAGTTACTTACTTATTATAGTTACTTACTGGTTATAGATACTTACTGTTCAGAGTTACTTACTGCTCATAGTTACTTAATGTATATTGATACTTTCTGATCGTAGTTACTTACTGTTCAGAGTGACTTAATGTTTATTGATACTTACTGGTCATAGATACTTACTGATTATAGTTACTTACTGGTCATAGATACTTAATGTTTAATGAGTATCACTTATCAAGGTTTCTTAATGGTCATAGATACTTACTGTCCAGAGTTACTTACTGGTCATAGATACTTAATGTTAAAAGAATATTTTATATTTTTTTTGAAACAAGATAAATTCATACATAATTGTTAAAAGAATAAATTCATAACTATAATAAAGTAATAATAATAACCAATCCAAATAAGAATGAATTTATTAATATAAAACTATTAAAAGACTAACATTTTAAAAATAAATTTCCTCTATGTAAAGATATGACATTATTATCATTTATGAATGTAATTGCACAATTTTTGGGGCTGTCATCTCTTAATAGGGGCAAACCCCTTTTATTCTTTCTCACTCTCCTCAGTATTTATCTGGTGGTTATCTTGGTATTCCAACACTTCCTCACTGAAATAATTTTCTGAAAATTTTCCACCTTCAAACCTTATCAGAAACATACATATATATATCAGGTAAATGTCTGTCTATATGTCTCTCTGCTCCAGTTGAATTAAAGAATTTACTTTGACGCTTGCATTACAATTCAGATCTCAATTTCCATTTGTGATTATATATTTATATAACATATAACTTAATTTACTGAGCACCTCGCTTCAATTAATTGCATTGCTCGGCACTTGAAGATACTTCCGTGGCCCTGTTTTTTTATTGAGTGTGTGTGTGTGTGTCCACGCTTTGCAGTTACTTAATAATGCATATCACCTGAAGCGAAAGGAGGCGGGGGCAATTAAATATTTTATTTGTGCCATCGATTTGGCCGCCTTTACGAACTTCGGTCGATAGTTGGGCCTTAACAGTTGGGAATTCTTTTTGATTTTACTTTTTTTCATACTTAAAAAAAAGGATTGCACGGTAAAAAATTTTAATATTTTAAAAAGAAAACATCAAGTACAACATACTTTATAAGTGTTCGATAGAAAATTGTAATATGATATAACGAAAAATATATCTTACTCAATGTCTTATTAAAAGTTACATAAACTTTGTTGTATCGAAGTATTAAACATTGAAAAGAATGGTAATTAGCGTATAAATATTAATATTATTAAAGAATAGAATATAAATATTTAATAATAAATATAATTAAATAATAATTAAATACATAATTGTATAATTTTCTACTTCTATTGGTGCGATTAGATTACTCAATATCGAAAATATTATATAATAATATTACATTATTTGTAAGTTATATGCTTAATTAAAACTTTATTAAACTAAGCTACAGTATCAGCCATAGATATATGTATATTGTAAAAGATGTGTCATATTTATCGTATAAACGAATTATCGAAAAATGTTATTTAATAAATTTGTATCGGTTTTCGATTTCGTATAAGTATCGATATTATATCATTCCATTTGCATGAAATATCAATATGTTATCGATATATTAATATTTTCTATCATTCCCCGACGAAAAGGTTTAGAAAACTTTTACCTAGAGTTGCAAAACCTTGGATTATTTTACAGATACATAATTGTTTTCATTTAATTTCCAATAACTATGATTTTATAAATCCCATTTTCGGGTTTTCCAGAAAAGAAAACCCCCTTTAGATTTATCCCTAAATTTTCGTTGAGTGTATATACATTTACACATATATTTTTTATAGGCCGCCCGAGGGGAAATTCGGCCCAGGTACACTACGTTATATTAGCATTAGCATTCAGCGGGCATTCAGGTTTCGCTAGAGCGAGATGGCAGGCCAAGACTGAAGAATGCCGGAGAATGCCACCCTCCCTCCCCCCTCTGGCTCACCTTACCTCACCTCACCTGACCACCTGTGCCCCCTCCTACCCCCCACCCCCCCTGACCATGGTAACAAGCTCTTGGTATGCGAATGCTGGAACTTTTTGGAATTAGAATGTAAAGTGAAAGGAGTTCTACAGGTTAATGCCATGCCAAAAGTCTTCCATCTCCGTCTTTGGTTTCTTCTGGATTGGATTCTTCTGCAGCTGCTGTTGCTTCTCCATTCTTCAGAAAGAAAGAAATACATACTTCTTCGGCGACGTTTTAATGAATGAGGAATGACTGCATGAAAATTACCTCGGCACGATATGTTTAAAAAACAAAAACAAAACAAAATAAAACAGCAGTGAAAAGAGTCGGATATATGCATGGGGAAAGAGATGGCCTGCGGAGAGACCTGACTTGGCAAATATTATCCATTACGGTAAAGGTAAAGATAGAGGTTGAGGTAAATCCGGCAAATTAACGCCACCCGGTGGAAAAGTCAAACAAAGCCCCATTCAAAAGTAATCCTCGGATGATTAAAATATATATTAGTTCAAGGTACAATTTAGATACTTCCTATTGAATCCAGAAATATATCTTAAAGATATTTCGATTTTGAATAAAGGTATAATTTATACATTTTTCTTATGATTTCATATGTGATTTACTATTCCCAATTAAAACATTTCAATTTGAATGATTTTAAAAGACATTTTTTTTGAAATGAGAACATTAATTTTAGATGACCAAATGAGTGGGCGAAATGAGAAAATAATATAGATAATAATACGAAATATATAAATAGAAATGAAAAATTAAGAACGATCTAAAAGCATTTGTCATTTAAAAAAAAACCTCAAGACTTATTCAAGGTTTAAGCAATTAAGTACTAATTAAGCACTAATTATGTGTTAATTTTTAGATATTTAACAAGATCTTAATAATATTTTAAGTTAATGCCTATACATATAATACAATATATTTAAAATATATTTCATGTTGCATACAAATACATAAATAATAATAGGGAAAAAGCATATGAAATCTTTTAAAATCTATATTCTATTAAAATTAATATTAAAAATGTACTTTTTTATAACTTTTCCCAATTTCAAACAGCTCATATTTTGTGATCTAGTTAAAAATAATTAAAGTAAATGTTATAACAAGTCAAGAATAATCAATTCATATTAAAATATTTCATTTAAAAACACTATTCCCTCCCATTTGGTAAAATTCTCATAAGATCAGCCTATTTAATCCCACAATTTCCACTATTTTCCACAATTTTCCACTAATAACATAAGTTTAGAGCAATTTGAAGACAGTTGAAATCGTTTGGGATATATCCAAGGCATCGGATCATATTGAATCCTGTGGCCAGCGGTGCGGGGAAGACGAGCAGCGGAAGCAGATTATTAACACCGAAATAGTTTTTCGTGTAGGATTAGTGGGAAATATTTTTAGTAGACAGACAGACAGATAGACAGACAGACTGAGGGACTGAGAGACAGAACCGAAACGAACCGAACTGAACCGGAGGAGGAGATGAGATGGTGGCCAGAGAGTGTGGGCGGGAATTGGATGGATGACGATGGGTGGACGAGGCGCAGAGAGATGTGATGAAGATGTCGCCTGACAACCGAGCACCGAGCACACGGCAACAGTGACCCCCTTGGCTGTCCCCTACACACCTCCCCAACACTGAGAAAAAAAAATACTACTCACAACATAACAAATTTAATATTTATAAGATAAATTCACAATACTTGACCCGACTTGAAATAAATAAAAATATGTCTTTATAGCAGAACACACATTTTTATTTAATTCAAGTCAGAAAATATTGGAAATTTTTCATGTAAATATTTTTAAATGTTAATTTTTTTTGCTATTTATATGTATTTTATAACTTTTCTTCAAGTGCATATCTCTTAGCCAGCATTTCTTCCGCATGTCTGAGTCTATTTTTAAGGCAACTAATCGCCCAGAACGCTGACAACGTCGCCAAAGGCCGCCAACGCAGTCGCAGTCAATTTTCCATTTCCCCATTTTCCATTTTCCACTCTCCATTTTACATTCTCCCAGTTACCATCTCCTAGTTTTTCCCCCACTTTCCCAGCCGATCTTCAGCCGCTGTCTCGCTGCCATGGGCCGCACATAAATTAATTGACATTTATGGAGACGATTTTCCATCTCCGCGGTGGAAATTCCTTAAGGCAAAAGGAAAAAAAGCTAAGCCCAACATTGCCTCAAGTTTATTTTTACACTTGCATGGAATTTTCTATTTGTCAGCGGCGACAACTCATAGATGATACGCTGCGCGCGCTCTTAGTTTTTCTTTTCCCCTTCCCCCACATAAAATTTTCCCCAAAAAAATTCGTCTGTTTTATTTTTATACAGCCGAAAACGGGGGTTCTTCTTTTGAGTTTTTCCTTTTTTTACTTATATTCAAAATATATGTCTTGATGGCGCCTTTTCTTTTCCATACACTGGTCAACAGGGCTGTCAGGTAATAAATTAGCAGGGAATATTCCAATAGTGAATTGTTGTTAATTTATTAATCTTAAAATGTTTAAATATTCTGATTCTTGTAAGTTTCTTTTCAAGAAAATTAATGTATTGTAATTTTTGTTAATTAAAATTACACATTTAAGAGGCAGTATAAATGAGTGAATTAATTATTTTATAATAATGTAAGGGTTCTTTATGATTTGGTCTGACTTACCCCAAATTTCCAATAAGTCTTTTCTCTGGTGATCTTCAGTATGTAATCTGCAAATAAAAAGTACACATAATAAATAAAAATACAAGCATATAGTATATATAAATATTTACAATATATTTCTTAAGTTATTTACTAGTTTTTTCTAATTTTAATTACCGCAAATGTATTTTTTGCAAATTTGTTCATATACCAAAACCCGGCAGTTCAGTGCTCTCATTAAAGAGTGGCACTCGTTTTGCTTTGCCTGGCACTTAATTATTGTCCCGCCCCCTTTTCTTTCAGCCTCACCTCCGCCCTCATTCCGTTTTCTTTTCTTAAATTTTTCCTCTCTATTTTTTATGTCAAATGTATTATTTAATAATTGCAAGTATTTTCACTGGAAAAACTTGGTTCCAGGCGACGTGACTTCCGTTGCCATGCGAAAACTTTTCTCACTCTCGAGAGGAAAACTGTAGGGGGGGTTGGAAAATGCGGAGCAGTACGAGGAGGGAAAGGGGTGTGGCTGAGGGGAGGGGCTTACTGTCAACAGGATATGTCTGATGTGTTGTCGTCGTCGGTTTGCTGATGGCATAATTAATGCCTTGCTGTGACAACCACTGCAAGTGCTATATGTTAGACAGACAGGGCATTCACAACATATCGAAATGTTATCGAAATAAGTATCGATTAAAAAACTGTGTTCCATATTTAATTAAAATACAGTGTGGTTATTAAGGTAAGATTAGTTCAAATAGATAAATAGATTATTTTTAATGATGTTTGTAAAGAAACTAAACAAACTCTTCAGAGTATACCGAAAGGTTACTTTAAATATCAATAAATATCGATAGGTAAGTAAAAGCTTTATGGAATATTTTGAAGTATTTTAGTTAGATAAAAAAGTAATATTTTGAATGATACAAATGTTTATATTAATATTAATTTTATTAATAAAATTTTTTAATTAATTTACAATTTCTTGATCTTTATAATATTTCCATCCCTATCATAAATAGGAACCTGCTCCTTCTATACCCTGCCCTGCCTTTCCGAGCCTCACTCGGCATTTGGTTTTTGAAGTTTTTCATATTAACACACGCTTTTCCGGTTTTCCGGCCGGCGCTTTCCATTTTTTGTTGTTGTTTTTTTGAAAAGAAAAATGCAGCTTTGATTGACAGCAGCCGAGTGCTGTCTGCGGTGAGCTGTGTCGGAGGCGGGAAATTGTAGGTAGAACGCCCACATTTTGGCATATGCCAAGTGGTGACTTCCAGGTTTCCAGTACAAAAATTTACAAGAATTTTCCTAGCCCCCCCCTAACCCCCCTCTTGCTTTGATATTTAAGTTGGGCAATCAACTGCAGGCGAGAGATCAAAGCCAAAGAAAGAGAGATGAAGATGTTGCAGTGATATGGGTACAAGCTGACTTGGACATTTTCCGCCAGTTTTGAAAAGTTTTCTGGAAATTGTTTTAGAATTTTCTACATTTTCCTGAGTTTGCTGGAATTTTTAAAAATATTTTTGTAGTGGAAGGAAGCAAAGGAAATCCGGTTTTAAAATAGAGCTAATGTTTTGGATTATTTTAAAAAGATTCTTATTATTTTTAATTTATAAGTATCTTTTATTTATTTTGTAAAAAAAATTTCGTTCAATATTAATTAATATTATAATTTGTATATTATTTATAAAAGATACTAGCTTTTTAAAATTACCTAAACTGTGTAAATATATTTGTAAAATTTCATGTTTTCCACGATTTTTCAATCCTTTCTGGCCAAGCCCCTGAACTCACTTTGAAATATTTTCCGCGGGAGTGGAAATCGAAATGAATGGAGAAGGAGGAGACGAGGCCACCCACAAAATATCTGGGGCGGGGGGTGGGACTGCCGAAAGTGAAATACTTGGGCCAGGCCTGGAAAAGCGCCGAGCCTAATAAACATATTTTAGCATTTTCCTGATACAGATTTCCCGCGAAAATCCGGTTTTCCCATACCCATTCCCGTGCCATTTCGTTCCGTTTTGCGGCCAGACAAAGTGTCTGCAACAATGCGGATGCTGGGGAACGAGCGAGATGGCCTCTAATCGGTGAAAAGAGACGGGCATATTAGCCCCGGCACTATGAATGGAAGTCAAAAAGCACTGGCTGCAGCTCAAAATCAAACTCAGGCGATGGAAAAAGTCACAACAGAGCCGAGGCCGAAGGCTGAATGCACTGCGAGAAAATTTGTGTAGGGTGTAAAGCTAAAAATTTCATCAAGATCGAAAGTTTGTTAGCAAAGTTGTATTATTTATAGTTTATATCAAGTTTGTGGTAAGATTAACTGAGTTTAAGCTACTATCTATAAGGTTATCGATGTTTTTCCAGCTCTAAATGGTCATACATTTTTCATCCAGATGGTCACTCTAAATTTGGTTTTGTACAGTCTCACTGTAGCCTCTTAAAAATAATAAACAGAAGTGTAATTTTAACTGAATAATGTGTATTAAACTTTACTTATTTTTAATGTAAGCTTTTTAAATATTAGTCCTGCATTTTTTTAACTGTCTACAAGCCGGTCTTAGTTGAATATTTGTACGTAGGCAGCGATTGAGGATCGCAGACAAATAACGCCATGAATTGCAATAGCTACAACTTGCTATTGTTGTTGCAGCTGTTGTAGTTTTTCCGTTGTTTTTCCACGTTTTATTCTCTTTTTTTTACTATTTCTTTTTTGTTCTTTATGTTTTTTTCTTTTATATATCTTTTCTTTTATTTTTTTTAGCATCAGATAAGTTAATTGGCCGCTTTGGCCCAAAGGGAAATGGCAAGAGCTTAGTTTGCTGGCAAAACTTGTCGCTGCCTTGCCTCTAACAACAACAAAAATGCTGCAGCAACATTGTTACATTGCTTAGGTTGCAGCAGCAAAAGCAGCAACAACTGCAACAACTGCAGCAGCAGCAGCAACTCGTAACCCACTGACACAGTTTTGATTGAATTGAATGCATTGGAATTGAGCTGAGTTGAGTTCGTTTGTGCAAGTTGCGTCGGTTCTCTTTCCTTTGTGATCCCCGAAAACCGATCAATACTGATCTGATCGGGTTTTCAAGTATATAGCTTTGATAGTAGACAGTGCAAAGAGCAAATGTAATAGCGTAATAGTTATTAGAATTCTTGGGTTCTTTTTTTTTGGCTTAAGGAATGTGTGTTGCTGGGAAACTATGAATTATTTTGTAAAATTTTAACGTCTGTTATTAGTTAAAAATCTATTAAATATTATAAATGAAATATAATAGAAATAAGGAGAAATATTTTGGTTTTGTTCAAGGAAAAAATACAAAAATACATATATAAACATAGTTGTAAAGGATTTAAGATAGACATAAGCCTTAGTTAAATAATAATATTAATAAATTAAATGAAATATATATACGATATATATAATATACCAAAAGTTATTTTGTTGTTTCTATACTTTACTTAAGTATTTGGAAAACAAATTTGTAGAATATTGAGAAATCTCTTTTTTATATTTCGATTTACATTTTCGAGCTAAAAATAATTTTAGATAAATGCAGATTATTTAATAATAAGTAAGTACTTATTTGGCTTAAATATTTTTCTTGCATTTATATTTAATACACAAGAATTTGTAAGCTGTTTAATTAAAATCAATTAGTTAAATTACTTTCTACTAAACTACTAACCTATGGTATTTTTTTTAATCTACATATATTATTAAATTAAGAAGTATCTATAATAAGATGTATTAAATTCTGCCGTGAAAATATATTTTCTTTGAACTATTTGTTCCTCAAAATATTATTAAAAATTAACTTACCAAATACACTAAATTTTTTTTTGCATAAGCTAGCCATGAAACTTTTGTTAAACATTCTTAACCGGTTTTATTTTATTTTCTAATATTAATATATTTTTTCCGCCCCATTTTCCATCAACTAACCAGAACTTTTAAATCTAATATAACCTATACGTAATAATATATACTATACTGTATATAACATTTTATTTTACAACATTTATCTGGCCAAAACTTCCCTGTCCCTGAGTGCGATAATTTAATTAAGCCGACATGACTATTCACAAAGAGGTAATTGCTAAATTACCGCCAACAACAATGCGACGAATGACAAATGCAATGGAAAATGATTTCAATAATAGCCGAAAAAACAACAACAACAAAAGGGTAAATACAACCACATTCTTTAGTTTTTTGCTTTTTTTTTTAGAAAATTAGTTGTTCGCATGCAATTGCATTGATCGTAAATCAGAGAGCGTATCAATTTGTGTCCGTGTATGGGTTAACGTGGCCGGATAAACAAAAGGGTTAAGCAAACCAAAGTGCATTAAAAACACGAATCGTTCTGGTTTTTTATTTATTTATATATTTTTGTTGTTTTTTTGTGTACGATGTACCAGCGTTTTTCCTCTCTGGCGCCGTTTGAGTTTTCATTCATGAAATGCGGAAAAATGTTTGGCAGAGTTGTTAATGCCCTTGCATAATTTTAGAAAAATTAATTAAATAGGTAAATAATAACAGAGAAATTTAAATATAATAAATAAATATATAAATCATTTATGACAATTTTTATTTTATGATTTTTAAATTCTGATATTACCAATTAAATACCAATTATAAAAAGGTTCTCATTATATTATTATTATTTAATACATTAAATTTTAATAAAATGAAAGAAGTGTATCGTCAAAGTGATGATTGAAACGCCGGAAGTGACGTAATGACAGCTCACTCGGACCGTGCGAGTGAGAGGGACTGAGGGAGAGGAAAAGAGACAGGGCTAGACGCGCGCCGCAGATTTAACGCACCGCTGACTTTGAGGTTTGTGGCCAAAGTCTTTCGTTTTTTCGTTTTGTTTCAATTTTTTCGTTTCGTTTCCATTCCTGACCTCGTGCTGCATTTTCAGCGGGTCTTTTTTTTATTTGCATAGCTTTTCAGCGAGGGTGCTGAAAATTCCAGGGGTTTGGGGGGAAACTATTCAATTGTCAACTGCATGCAAATCTCAGGTGAGAGAGAGAGAAGAACTGTTTGGTAAGGAGTTACTAAATATTGACATTTGATTAATAATAAATAATTGGAAAAATTTAAGAAATTGATAGCGAAAAATGTCGAAAGTTGTTGTATATAATTCTGAGTTACAGCTTACGCGATGTTTAATTAAATGTTGACTACTTTTTCAATATATTCGCGAAGTTATCTATTAATTTTTTAATTTGATTTAAAATTCCCCGATTATTAACATAAATTAATTACTAAATAATGCTAATAAAAGCTTTATATTTTAAATCCCAATTGTAAAATTATATAAAATATTTAAGCTATATCGATATTTTTGTGCCATCTCTAGTCGGGCTTGGTCTCCGCCTGGTTTCTTGGTGGAATTTCTCGTTTTATTGCCGTTTTCTTCTGGTTTTGGCGTAATTCGTGATGTAATTGGGGGGCAGAGAGGGCCTTTCTGTCGTCGTCGTCGTCGTCCATTGAGCAAAGTGGCCAAATGTCACTTGGCTTTGACACATTGCCAATGAATTGCCAACTGCAGACAAAATCGCAATATGCCAAGGCAAATTCGCGGAATGAAGCCAATTAGGAAAATGCGGCTGAGTTTATGACAGGGAAATTCCCAGGGGAAAATTGTACACAAATTTAATTGAAATTTAATTATAAAAATATTATAATTTAAGATTAAATAAGAGGACTATTTTAAATTTTAATGTTCAAAAAAGTTTCCATATTTTTTGTACGAAAAATTAATTCCCCAAATCTATATTTATCGATAACATTTTATTTTAAAATTAAATATTTAAAAACCTTTTCATAAAATTAACATTTCATTCAAATTTAATTGTAAAAATATAATTATTAAAGAAATAAATCAATAGAATATTTTTAATCTACGTGTTAAAAAAAATTCCCTTGATTTTATTTAATATATTTAAAGATTAAATTTTTGCGAAAATATCAAAACTTAAAAAACTCATAACTAAGTCAAAAATGCATTAATTCCAATTCGGAAAGCATTCCTAAGCTAGTTTTTGTTAGATTAATAAATCTGCATACACAACTTAAAATGTAAAAATTTTAAAAGTTTTTGTAAATTTTAACGATGTAACCCCTTATAAAATTTTGAAAAAATTTCAAAAAATGTTGTTTTCTTCTTGAGATGGCTAGTTCGATTGATGATGATGCTGATCAAGAATATATATGGTTTATAGGGTCGAAAATGACTTACTGCCTATTTTTTAAAATAAAAAACCAATTATAATATCTAAAAATATATATTTTTTTCAAATTTAAATATATATATGTATATTTGTTATTAAATATAGTATTGCTTAAAATTTGTTTCTATATACTTTTTTTAATTTATATCAAATTATTGAACTATATATCCGCAAAAACAAAACAAAAGCAAATGTTTCAGCAACATGTTTGAGTACAAAAGCCAAAAAACTCAATCTCTCTCAACCTTCAAAGCTAAGATACTCTTAAAAAGCACTCAAGAGAGCAAATAGCCCCCCAGGAGAACGAGAGAAAAGCCGGCAAGGCAAGTAGAAAAGCTTAACCGGCAAAATGCCCCCCAGCAGCGTTCTTTTGCATGTGACTCGGCAAACGCAGAGAGACCCAAGAGCTGGAGAGAGCTTTTCTAGTTTCACAATTGGCGCCAAGCTAAAATCTCGAAATATCTTTCCTTTCTATTTTTTTTTGTTGTGTTCTTTTTTTTCAGCTTGGGCAAGGGCAGTGTTTATTTATTTATTAATATTTATACTAAAAATCTGCGCAATTTTGTAATTAGAAATGACTGTGCAATTGCAATTTTTTGTGCAATTGCGTTTTGTTAATTTAAATTGCTTTGTGGACTTGGAAGCTTTTTTAGTTTCACAATTTTACGCTAAAATCTAGAATTCTCTTTTTTTTTGTATTATATTTTTAAAGCTTTTTGTATGAGGAATTTAATTAAAATTCTTTGTTCTTGTTAATCTATTTTATTTATATATATTTTTAAAAGATTTATAAATATTTACATGGGAAAGTTATTGATTGAATTTTATTTATTTGAATTTATTTATTTTCCTAATTATTACAAATATTTAGACTTGTTTTTGGTTTTATAGAAAATATTTATAAATTATTTAAGTTTATATTCCTTTAAAAGAAAAATATACAAAAATCCAGAACAAGTGGGAAAGCAAATTAAAGTATTGTTTAAGGATTTAACTATATGTTATCCTCTTTTAGTTTAAGTTAAAAATTAAAGCAGAAACGTAATATAATAGTAATCATTTTAAATAAGTGCGCCATCTTTATTTACATTTTACTGGCAAATTTAATACATATTTTTATATTTCTTTTCTATATGTGTTTTATATATAAATATATATATATCTTTGATGACGAATTCTTGACATTTTTTATGGCTATTTTATACGCTGCTGTGGGGGATTTTTTGTGTCTGTGTTGGTGCCTTCGGCGTGGGCGTCGCCTGCGAATTTTCCCGCCGCTTTTCCACCCGCCTTTCCATCCGCTTTTCCAGCCTTTTCACTGTGTACGTGAGTGAAAGGAAAAGTGGCTGCCATACGGCGTTAACACCGTGTTACCAACATAATGGCCCCAAAAAAAAAACAAAATATAGAAAGAAAAACAACAACAACAGCGAAAGAAGTGAAGAAAATGGGGAAAATCCCGAAGAGACCCGACCCAGACAAATTTAATTGCGGCGGCGACCCAAAAACAATAAAAAAAATAATAATAAATAAAAACTAGGTAGAGATCTATTGATTTTCTGACTTTGCAAATATTTACGTTGCAAACCGGATAAAGATAAAGATAATTATTCTCTCCAAAGAGGCTTTCTTCTTTATGATTATTTATTGCATTTTATTGTTGATTAAAACTGGGGACTGGCCATGACAATGGCCTCTTAACCCCTAATTTTCTATGGCTTTTCCGGCTCTTAATTTATTTGCTAAATTTAATGAGTTCAGGGATACATTTCCACAGTATATTTTCTTGGGATATATTGAAATGATTCAGGAAAATAAAGCTATAGATTTAGAATTTAAGATACTACTTTAAAGTGTTTAATTTTTGTATAGGAAGAAAAAACGCCACTTTAAATGTTAGATATGAATTTATACTGTAATTTAGGATTATAATACATAAAATATTTATAACTACAGCAGAAATTTTAAAATATATTAAGAGCTGAGCATGTATTTATAATTTATATACTCTTATATGTTGTTATATTGAAAGAGATATATATATATATATATATATATATATTATTTAATGTACCTTTTAAGGGTTTAGGTATTTATATTGAAACATTGCTAATATTAGCATTTTAATAATTAATATTAACATTTTTAGGACACAATAGGTAAGGAGAAATATAATTTTAAATTGGTTGAATAATAAAATTAAATATTTTACATATCAATCTAATTCAAACTTAATATATCTTATTACTTATCTATATTATTGAATTTTGGCCAATTTAAAAAATCCCATTACTACTTACATATTTTTAATAAAATTTATACACTTAATTAATATAATTTTCTAAGCTAACTTCAAGGTTTATGTACTTTGTATTGCTGGTATTAAGTGTTTCCATTTAAAATAATAATAAATATTAATATATAATAGAAATACAATAATTTCTACTTAATTACTCAATGAATAATAATTCAAATGTTTAATGTACTTTGCTTATTTTTATAATCTGTTTATTAATTAGGAGTTTGTGGTAACTGTAAATTATGTGATGTTAATAGTAATTCCCATTTTGTAATAAAGTAAAAAATAATTAATATAAATATATGGAATCATTTAATTTATTTAATATATGACCAATTTATTAATATTGATACATAAAAGTATAGAATTAAATATAAACAACTAATAATTCAACTATTTTAAATTAAAATTTTAATACTCCTGCCTAAAGTGACTATAAAATATTGTCGAATCTCTTAAACAGCATTCATAATGCATTAAATAATTAGAACAAGCTCTGACAACTCGAATTATTTTATATATATACGGAATAAAATAGTAAATAATTATAAGATCTGTATTTTGTTGCCATTTGATACTTGTATCTTATAATCTTATAGATCCCCCATCACAACCTCATAGATACACATATTCTCGGACATCACACGTGCTGCTGCTGCTGCCTGCACGCCCAGTTGGCACTATAAAATGCGAATAATTAAGGTATATATTTTTGAGTGGCGATTAATGCGAATTGCGAATATAAAACATAGCTTAGTGATAGAGCGGGGCAGGCAGAGGGAGGGAGGGAGCCGGCAAAGAGCCCTCGAGTGCTAAATGTTGCCAGGGGAAAAAGAAGACTCGCCGGCGAGCGAGCGGTCATAATCAGCAGCATACATAAATTACACAGACAAATGCACACCAGACGGCGCACACTGCATATATGTACATATGTATAAACATATATATTGTACACATGGCGTATACTCTATATGATATATATATATATATATATATAAATTCATTATCGTGCATTTGAAATTCGAGATTTCGCCGCATGCTTTTTTCGCTGATTTACTTATTTTCATTTCGTTTCACTTATTTGCCTTTTGCCAGCCAGTTCAACTTCCGTCCCCGAACTTTGTCGACTGCAGTTAAAAAATATATTTTTTTATTATTATTTGTACTTTTTTTTTTTTAATTTTATTTCATTTTATTTCGGTAAAAAGCAAACTGTTCAAAGCCCCCCCATCCATAAGTTATGCTCGTAAAAAAAACGCCACTAAAGTTGGTCGAAAAAAAACCGCCAATAACAAATGTTTGCACAGTATCTGTCGTCGTAAAAACTCGCTTATGACGTACAAAAATTTTGCACACTTGAAACACACACACACACATAGATTTTTGCCCTTGGCCCTCAACTTGAGCTAAAGATAATGGGATGCTATGGTTAATGGGATTGGAATGGGGATTATGTGTGACAGTTCCGGGATCGTCCAATGCAATGATTTAAAAGATAGAAATATATCTTAAAGATTATCAAAGATCTATATTCAATTACTTTCAAATTAATATAATAATATTCATAGTTTACGGTTTTTTATATATTTAAAAATAAGTACTGAGTACTTTATACCCTGTAATGAAATCTTAAAATGTCTTATTAATCGAATGAACTGATTTGAAAAAAGGAAGTAAAAATAATATATATCTTAAAGTTTCTATAAGATCTATTTGATTTATAGTTTTTATTAAATGATAAAATATATGAAATATAATAATATAAATATTAATAATCAGAACTATGGTAGTTATATCCTAAAATACCACCTTAAACAGATTGTTGAGCAAATGAAATAACTTAACTAAGGAGTTAGAAGCATATTCATATATGTTAAAGATGATCAAAGATCTATATTCAAATAATTTAACATCAAAATAAAATATTTAATTTAATAATAAACCTAATTAACTGATTTAATAACTGAAAATAATGATTACCTTATACCCTGTAATGCCTCTTTATACGCCCCTACGTAGTAAACTCTCGTTGAGTGATAGTCGCAATATTATATAGTAATACAGACAGTATTCTAATGCCAAGTATTCAGATAAGATTACAGATCCGAAGAGATAAAGTCCTCTTCAAAGATAGAAGAACTTATAAAGTAGAGTGATGAGTAAGTGTGTAAATAATAAAGTAGCAACTTAGATAATTTTTACTAGAAGTAGCTTTCCAAGGGGTAATCACTAAGGAAATGTTTTAGAATTGATTAAGTTTTAAAGATACCATAACTCTTATCATTCTCTAGTTTAATTTTAGTTTTATTTTAGGATAAAGATATCAAGAGGGCAACTTCTATAATTTATAGAGTAAATTAAATACCTTGAGAAAAGTATTATACATTAAATTAGTTGACAAATTCATATAAAAATTGCTTTTAAGATCTTCATTATTTCTCAAGAAATATACAATCTTTTCTTTCCCTATCTTTGCAGATCCGCTTAGTTATTCTATCGATGAATTATCGATACAAAATTTTAATAATATCTTGTATAATATGCTGATTGTACTATATTCTTAAAAGTACCTTCATAATATTTATTTTATTTATTTCCTGAGTATAAATAATGCATTATACTTCCGGTAGATTTGATTTCATTTTGAATCCTGGTCTTATCTTTTAATGGCGCCCCTTCGAGTCCATTAAGGCGATGTCTAAGTTCGAAATACATTTATATATATTTTGCATTATTGAGCACTGTTTTTAAGTAACCTGATAACATTTGGCACAATGTATTTGTATATATACACACAATTCAAGCGAATGAATCTGCATGATCTCATTTCGCGGGGAGGCAGTAAAAATAAAACATTGCCATATCTGCACCATTACCGATTTCCTATAACTCATGCTAAAAATATATATAAATATTTGTATCTATATAGAGACAGAAAATACTTGTTTCTGGGAAGCAACTCTTTTTTTTGCATTCGACATTGTCGCCTTACTCAAGTTTCCCGCATATTTTTATAATTATTATTGTTCTACGATAGTAAAAAATGTATGTGTAATATATGTATGTATAATATGGACTTGTGTGAGTCGGCTGGCTATCGATAGACGATAACGATTGCTGACATTTGATACACTCGCGTCGATTTTTGTTTACGTTGTTATTGCTGTTCTGGGCGCCTCGGTCGACGCCGTTATTGCAGTTTCCTAGTATTATTATTATTATTATGTCTTGGCCGACGCCTCTTTGTTTATATTTTTGTTTCGGTTGCTTTTTCTGTTTTTTTTTTTTGCTCTGCCTTTGCAATTCTATTTCTATTTGCAGCATTTGTTTAGCATTTTTACGTAATTTCATTTCGCCTTCTACTTCGCAGTTGTTGTCGCCCTGCACTTTGTCACCTTGTCTATCTATCTGTCTCTGTCTGTCTCTGTTTATTTTCTATTTTTTTTTGTTGTATTATTTTTTTTTTGTTTTTAGAATTTGTTTTTGTTGTTCTTTTTTTTCTGTGTGCATTTGGCAAATTAGCTGCGCCGCTGCCGGCGTCGACGCTGTAAAATGTCAACACACTGCAGTTATCGTAAATTTCTGTTTGTTTTTCTCGACACCCATTAAATTTTGGGTATTTGGGGCTACGAAAAACTTGGAAATAGTATAAAATAGATTTAAATTTAGTTAAAATATAGTCGGGTAGCCAAAGTTTATATACCTTTGCAGATTGCAATTATATTTTAGGATCGAATATTAGAGTTATTTGAATCAATATTAATTGATATTTTTTATGACAACTTTTTGAAAAATCAAAGTCTAAAGATACTCGTAACTAAGCCAAAAATTCAAAATTTAATTCGGATAGCTTTCCCATGTTAGTTTTTAGCAGGTTAATAAATTTTTCCAAATTTTTGAAAATTTTAACGATGTAAACCCTTAGAAAAATGTAGAATTTAGATTTCTAGGGTCCGAAATTTGAATTGAAAATACCCTGAAAGGCTATAAAAATATATACAAAATCGAAATCACTTTGAAACTAGTTAATCATCATTCTGCAATTGAAATTAATAAATAATAGTAACATTATATAGTTGTATGTATATTATACATATCAATAAACAATTATAGGTATCCCTAAGTCGTATCGATTTCGCATCGATTACCTTCCTCTATTACGTAGTTTTCCACGGGGATACAATACCCTAAACGATGTTAGGGTATCTCCTTACGGACAACGGCTCATTACTCTACAAGTTTCCCTTTGTTTTTATTTTTTTTCCCTTCGTTGTCGCTTAATCAGCACTCAAAATGTGGGAACCACAGTGGAGCCTTCCCCAACGCCACGGCCCTGGCCCTGCACCCGCCAGCCGTCCCTGGTCTCCTACCCTCTTCCGCTCGCCAAAAACAAATTCTGCTCAAAAAACGACAACATGTTGCCCGCCCTTTTCTCACAGCGGAGCGCAACAGTTGACACCGCAAGGCACCTTTTTGGGGGATGCACCACCCCCTTTGGGAGAACACTGGGAGAAAATTATAGGAGGAAAAATAAATTTAAAAAATGTCTAAAAAATAATTGGTAGAAAAATATATGACAACAGGGATAAATGGAGCAAATAAGCAAGTAATAGAAAGAAAAGTATAACAAGGAAATTTTCTAGATCAATGAAATATATTAAAGATGATTTTTTCTGTATTCAAAAATTGTTTTACAAAATATTTTAAGGTTAAAAAATATCAGAAATTGTTGTAAATAAGGCAAAACATGAATAAGAAGATAGACGGAAAAGGACATTGTCTAGATGAATGGAAATTATTGGAGATAATGCTTATGGTAAAACATAATTTTAAATATTACTTTGGGCTCAAAAAAAAAAAAAGTATTAAAATAACTGAATTTATTGTTAATATGGCAAAAAATTTGCATTTTCTACTAAAGAATTGTTTTAAAATTATAATTTGATTGTAAAAAAATTTAATACATTTATCAGAATGCCTGGAAGGGTTTTCTAATAAACATCATAAATATATATTAAATATATATAATTAAATTGATAAGAAAATCCCGAAACTTTCATTGTTTTTGGTGTGAAAAATCTATAAAATGAAAGTGATTTACAGATATTATTTGTTATTATTGATAATTATATTTCTAATTATTTTTTTCACTGTGTATCCCAGTGATAAGAACTCTCTCTCTCTCTCTCTCTCTCTCTCTCTCTCTCTCTCCCTCTCTCTCCCTCTCTCTCTCATTGGGGCTCTGCCGCCTTGGCATCTGTTAATTAGCCATGCACGTGGCTTTTATGGAGCTTTGGCTTGGCGCCTGCTCTCATTTTAGTCTGGCCGGGGTGTGTTTTTTTTTGTTTTTGTTTTTTGTTGCAACCCCCTCCCCTCCATCCCTGATAGCCGGAGAATGCAGTCTCCGGTGCAGTCACAGTTTACAGTTAGGGCGATAAGCTTGCAAGTGCCAGGTACGGGGCTCTTAATAATCGCATTTTACTCGTATTTTCCTTCTATTTTCCATTTATTTTTCTCTGTTTTTTTCTACTTTTCCCTCTTTTTGTATTATTTAGTTCTCGTATTTGAACCCCATATGCAAATGCAAGTGCGAATGCAAATGGAAAATAGCAAAATGAAGCTATATGCATATGCATGTGCATAATATGCTCGCCTAATCGCATGCAAATGCGGTGACAACGCTCGATGGGACAGCTTTTGCAGTCAATAATATGCATCTGTAATGGTGCACTGTAATTAATACGGTTATTTTTATACCCTTGCTGGGTATTATAATTTCAGTCAGAAGTTTGCAACGCAGTGAAGAAGGCACCTCCGACCATATAAAGTATATATATTCCTGATCAGGATCAACAGCCGAGTCGATCTAGCCATGTCCGTCTGTCCTTCTGTCCGTTTCTACGCAAACTAGTCTCTCCGTTTTGAAGCTATCTGAATGAAACTTTGTAGTTAGCCTTCTGTATTCTCTCACTCGTATATATGTCGGAACGGGCCGGATCGGACGACTATATCATATAGCTGCCATAGGAATGATCGGAAAATTTTTACAAAAAAAATGATAACATTTTCAGTTTTTAACAGAATTTAATCAAATTTCAGATATAGCCAATTTTGTGTAAAATTTTATGAAAATCGGACTATTATATCATATAGCTCCCATAGGAACGATCGAGAAATTAATACAAGTTTTATAGCTTGGTCTTAAATTTGTTCCGAAACAAATCTCGCACATCTGTGCATATGATTCTCAACTAGTTCTAACATCCCCGGAACGAAGTGACTTCTGCCGACCAAGTATCAGAAATGTGTTGTGATACAAAAGTTGCAAGTCATTGTTTATTAGTGTTCAAAGTTAGTAACTAATCATACATACTTACTGGTGATAGATACTTACTGTTTAGAGTTTCTTGCTGGTCATAGATACTTACTGTTCAGAGTTACTTACTGATCATAGATACTTAGTGATCATAGTTACTTACTGGTCACAAATACTTAGTGATCATAGTTACTTACTGGTTATAGATACTTACTGTTTAGAGTTACTTACTGGTCATAGATACCTTCTGTTCAGAGTTACTTAATGTTTATAGATACTTACTGTTCAGAGTTACTTACTGATCACAGATACTTAGTGATCATAGTTACTTACTGCTCATAGATACTTAGTGATCATAGTTACTTACTGATCATAGTTACTTTGTGCTCATAGATCCTTACTGTTGAAAAATAATTACTAATCATCTATATTTAATAACCGTTTCTCAGAGAGTAATATTATATAGTATTCCGATTTTCATAAAACTAAAAACTAAATTCTATAATAATAAATTCTTAATAATAATAATAAATAAAGATGGGTATGAATCAAATTTGATAAAATATATAACAAATGGTTGATGCTGATCCAGAATATATCTACTTTATATGGTCGTAGGTGACTCCTTCACTTCCTATTCTTCAAGGTTATATAAAAGTGGCTTAACCATTAAAAATATTTCAGATAAATGAAATTGGCCTAAATATTATCATGGAAGGGAAACGGAGAAATTTTTACTAAAAATCCTCAAATATATTTCCGCAATGTTGTGATTTTTTCCTTGTTATTTTTTATTGTTGTTGTTGGAAAACAATTTTGCAATTGCTAATTGCTGAGGCCTTTGTCGCTGTACTCACTGCTGCTGTTTGCTGTAACTCTTTTATCTCTAGGCCAGCTACAACACAAACATTAGCATTAACAAAGTCAAGTTCATAATTTCAATTTTCAAGGTTTTTGGTAAACACACATTTTTCTCAACGAAACAAAACGAAACAGCGACAGAAAGAAAAAAAACTCAATGTAAACATTGCCTAGGAAAAATAGTGCAAAAAAACTGTGCAAAAAAATAAAGAAGTAAAATGAAAAATAGGAAAAGTATTGAGGATCGAGGAGAAAGGGTGTGAGGAGAAAGCCGAGTTGTGTTTGTGTATTATTTCAACTTCTCTTATTTTCTTTATTTTGTTTTTTTTTTTTTTTCGCCGGCTCACCATTCTCCACTCGTTTGTTTTGCTTTGGCCTTTTGTTTACGAGTGTTTTTATGGCGGTTCAATAATTGGCCCTGCACCCCACACAGTGACTTCCCGATAACAGCGATCGATTGTCGCTGAAGGTAGCTTCCGATTAAAAACTAATTAGGAAATATATCTGATCGCAGTCAAGTGCATAAAATAGCATATACTATTTTATTGAAAATTAAAAAGATTATAGAAAACTTAACTGAATAATGTAATTGAAACTTTACTGAGTTATCTATCTTTTCTACCATCTCCAATAAAAATATTTGTTCTTTAAATTCTAAAAGGACAAAAGTTACAATTTTTAACCATCTCTAATAGGGCAAGGATTTGAAAATAGAAGTAAATTTAAAATTTTAATTATATATCAATATTTGAAACTAAGGTTAATATTTAATTTTGACATATTTAGAACTTTAAATTAATATTCTATTTAATATATCGCAATGAGCAGAGAAAAACCCCAAACTTATATTATATTTTCATTGTAAAATTCTAAAAGGACTTTACAAAATATGTTTCAAATGTTTTTAATTTGGTAAATTGATAAAGTAAAACAATTTCATTAAAATTTTGAACATTTGGTATATTATCCATATTTCTATATTAAATGCAGGCTTTTTTTCTGTATTTTAAATTTCTATATATCAAACTGTGCAATACTCTTAAAAATATATTCCATCGGACTTTTGCTTTCAACAAAGAATCCAAAATAAAATTCTTAACAATGTTAAAATCTTATAAATCTTATAATCTTAAACCTCTCATCATTATTGATTGATTTTTTAACATTATATACAGTATTTTTCAATATTTCTCGATATACCTATACATTTCCCCTACTTTTGTTATAAAATAATTGCCAACTAATAAATGATAGTTTCATTAGGTCCCGTGTACAATGCCAGTCACGTTATTAGCATTACTATATATGTGGCAAGTAAGGCGTGATATTTTGTTCGTATTTATTTATACCCCGGTATCACCGATGAGCGATCGTTAGCCTGGTGATTTCCCCAACGGGGAGTTTCGTGGAAATCACTTTCCACCGATAGCCCTGGCGCCTCTGTCTTGCCAGCTAGTTTAATAATTGCGATAATTCTCCGAGCTCTCAGTTCACTTCAGGTGTGAATGGGAGGGCAGTTTCTAGGTTTACTCACTGCATTCCGGGAATAGTAGTAGAAAAGTCACACACTTATAGAAAAGCTCTTTGAACTCTGGACATGTGAATATGCAAAAGTAATATTTGATCGTTCTAAAGATAGCTTTATCGGTAAATATACATATATAGTATAACCAATGATATGAATTCCCCATAAAAACAGTCAAGTCATTGGGAATTGCATTGAATGAGTAGTAGTGTGTGAGTGCACTGAATGAAATAAATGGTAAATATTTACATTCCAGGCAATGCTTCAAAAATATTTGCACGTCTTTTTCGGAGGGAAACAGGCAATTGCCACTGTATTCTGTATTCCCCCCTTTTGATTCTTTTTTTATATTTATTTATTTTCTTTAAAAATTAAAGAAGGGAGTGCAGCAGAGTTATTTATGGGGAAAAGGACTAGGAAGTGACGCAAGACACGTGTTTAGACTGATTAATAAATCAAACAGTTGACCACATTGTAGACATTATCTAACAGAGTTTCAAGGGAATTTTTAGATTTAAGTTTTAGCTTGGCAAATAAAAGGATTTTTTAAATATAAGATATGGATTTATTAAATATAAATTATAGAAAGTTATTACAAATAAAAAGACTTGTAATACACTTTAATACACTTTAAATAATATTAGTCTACCATTAATGAGCCTCAGATTTAGTAGCATTTTAACTTCCGCTTTTTTTTCCCTCAATATTTTTTCTATATATTTTGTTTCTATGTAATTTTTTTTGCTATATTTATTTGCACATTTGCTTTAATATTTATTTGATTTCAGCTTCAAACAGACCTCGCTGACAGCTGGAAAATGCTAAATGCTAATGCCACAGAGGTCAAGTGAGATTCCGTTTGCCATTTTAGATGCTAGTCCCCCCATTGGATCCTCTCCTCTAGGGGGAGGTGTTTAATCACTTCCCTGATATGTTTCCAAAAACCTAAAACGATTAGAAATATCAGTCTGGAGGAGGGGTCAAGGGGTCAAGCATGCCTGGGATGACTCTTCACCTTGCACACACTTTGCTGCAATTAATTTTAATTGGGCTAATGACTAAGTCTTGACTTCTTTTCCTTATTCCACTTCCACTTCTAATTCTAATTCATTTTGTGTTTTATGTGGTTCGTTTTTTTCTTTTTTCCTTTTTTGCAAAGTCTTCTCTTATCAAAATTAGGTCAAACTTGATGTAGGCACTTTTTGTTGATTAGTTACCGGTAGAAACAAAAAAAGTGTCCACAATTTATGGCCAGCAATTTGTTGTTGTTGCTGCTGCGATGTTGCCATTGCCTGTTCAGTTTGTCTTTAGGGGGGAGGTTGGTGGGGGAGCTACGACTCTTGAGTGATAAGAGTTCTTATCACTAAACGACGCTACAACGACAAAAAACGAAACAAATCAGTTCTCCTTGAGCGTTTGCTCGAGTGGTTGCCGTGTGCTTACCTCTACACAGTCACAAAAAATGTATTTTATTTAATTAAGTTTTAATTACAGCTCAAGAAGAGATTCGAAAAATATTAAATTTTAAATTCTTTCGATATAAAATGTATTTTTTATAAATAAAATGCCTTGCAATACAATATTATAAAATATTTGCATTGCTAAAAAATATGCAAAAAGCACTCTAAAAATCCCAAACTCGAATTTGGAAACCAAAAAAATGAGTAGCAAAATTACTATTAGTAAAAATAATTACATAAAAACCGAAGAAAAGTGCAGTTTGTTTTGAGAATATTTATAAATTTTTATTATATTTATCAAAGTGGTTTTCTTTTTAGCAACAAATTACGAAAGAATATATTATTTAATAAATATTTATATTTATATTATATATAAAATATAATACATATTTTTAAATATTCCAACCATCCTTTCTTTCAGTGTCCGCCAGAACCCCCACCCAGCTTTTTTAGTAAATTTTTCTTTAGTTTTTTTGTTGCTTGCTATTTTTTTTTTGGTTCCTTAACATTGAATTCATGATAGTTTCTGTGTGCAGATAAAATATTTTTGCAATGCGCCTGCTAATTGAGATAAGAGGTAACCGGGCCCGGTATTATTTATAGGCTATACCAGTCACATGCCTCGGAATAATGAATCTTGATTGGTGATCATTTTCCGGGCCTATAAATCTCGATTTCAAGTCTGTGGGGATTTTTTCAGCCAACATTACTCTGAAGTTTTTCTTTTCAAAGCTACTGCTGCTACTGCGTTCTATTTACACTAAATGATAACCTCAAGGAAGGTCACATAGAAACTTAAGTTTGAATATTCTTCGACAAGTTCTTGTATATTTTTCATGAAGAAATATCATACATTGAGTACTTAATTATTTAAATTTTTAAAGTTCTGTGAAAAGTAAAGTAATTAAATTAACAATACTGAACATGATTGATGGCTAAATATTATCTAGAATAGTTTCCAGGGAAATATTTTGTGAGCATTTGGCTTATAGCAGTTCATAAATCATAATTAAAGTATAGAACCTGAGCTGCTAAAAGCCAAATCATAATTTAAAACGTGATCTTGACAGGGCTTTCGCACGGATTTTTAAACATTATGTATAGGTGAAAAAATATAATTATTATAAGATTTAATTGTTAAGATATTAAGGGGAAACTAAAGTATATATAGTTGTGAATTTTGAATGGGAAAATAGCATTTATTATTTTATTTAAAAGTCTCAGCATATTTTGTTTAATTTAAATAAATATTTAAGTGAATATAGTTGTATGTTTAAAATGGGATAATAGCATTTATTATTGTATTAAAAAGTCTCAGTAAATTTTGTTGTATTTAAATAATTAATTATTATCTCCTCATTTTTATTTAGAAGAAAAGTTAGAATCTTTAATCTAAGATCTAGATCTAGAATTTAGGATTAATCCCAAAAATTCAATGCATTTAATAAAATAGAGATATTTTTTTGAGAATTTATTTAGTTATGGTTAACCTTTAATATTTATATGTATATTATCAAAGTAGGTAAAAATTTATTAAGCTTAGCAGAATGTTACCTAGACATTCATATTCGGCTGAATTTTCCTATAACATTTATTTTCTGTCCATAAATTACACTTTAAGTTTATCTTTAAGAACAGATCATGGATTAATCCTTATAAATCTATAATATCTTATATATACCTTGTTTAAACAAAAATATCTATACACTTTAGAACTCTATTAACTTTGGAATACTATTTCGGGGAAATTCTCCTTAAGGCTTGCACCTCTTTCTAGTGCGATAAATTCCTATATTATCTCAATTCCCACGCACTAGTTGACATCAAGAGTCCAATATATGTATGATTATACGTACATGTATATATATATCGTCTCATATCCGGCAGTCAGCTGGCAATCTGCAAAAATTTACTATATTTACGGCAGGCATCGGTTTTGATACGGTTGCCAGGCCAACTATTCTGTTCTGAAGTACTCTATAAATATATATACATCGGTATATATGTATATATAAATATTTGTATTTATACGGCGTTACTGCGTACTGGGTACTAGTACCCCCCTTTGAATAGTTTCTACTCTTATCTGGACACACGCTCCTCGAAAGTCTTGCGACTTTAAACTGGACACAAAAAAAGGTTGAATCATGGACTGCAAATAATTGTGAAATTCCTGACAAGAAAAAAAATGGTTTAATAGTCCTAATATACAGATATATATATAAATTTGTATATATATATATATTTGTACCTCAATGCTAATCGCGTGCCTGGAGTGTTCGACGCGACGCGACTTTATTCGGCTGCCTGTCAAATTATCAGCTGTTTCCCATTAATTACATGCGCCATATTATCGCTCTCAATATACGATTCGAAATTTCCTAATTTGCTCGTTACTCATACGCACCGTTGCCGTGCCAAAAAAAAATAAATAAAGGGGAAGAATTGAGGTAGAGAGTGGAGGCAGAAAGGGCTTTCTGGCTGATTAGGCTACGCACAAAATCTACGCAAATAGAATTTATAAAACTAATCTCAAGTGTGTGTGTGTATGGGGGATGCGATGTGTGATGTGGTAGCTTGCGTAAAAATTTCAAAAAAAAAAAAAGGCCTTCAACCACTGATAAGCCGGACGGGCAGCTGATTATAATATAATTATAATTCTGGTCTTGGCAACCGCACTCACGCACAAAAAGATGGGCAAACGTCATCACTATCAGCCTGTTATCACCGGGCGACGTCTCTCTCACCCTCTGTCAGCCTTCGTCTTTAATTCCCCTCCCCTTTTTGTAGGAAGCTACTGATAAGAGGGGGAAAGTAAATCATTCCACCGATCTTGGCTGCAAGATTTATCTTAGGGGAAAAGGAAAGTTAAAAGTACCTGGAAAAACCATTCCAGGGTACTATATATTTAGTCAGAAGCTCAAAACTAAATGAAGGAATCATTTCCGACCACATAAATCATATATATTCTTGATCCGCATCAACAGGGGATTCGATCTAGGCATGTCCGGTATAAAATTAAATTTAAAAAAAAATTTCGAATTTTTTAAAGGGGTTTCATCGTTAAAATTGCCACAAAAAATTGACAAAAATTTGAATTTGTTTAAAGTCTAAATTGAGTATGCAGATTTATTAAACTAATAAAAACTAACATAGGGCAGCTTTCCGAATTAAAATGGATGCTTTTTTGGCTGAGTTATGCGTTTTTTAAAACTGTGATTTTGTAATAAAATTGTCATTAATGTATAGTTAATATCGATCAAAAAATCGTATTGTAATTTCAGTCAGAAGCTCAAAACTAAATGAAGGAATCATTTCCGACCCCATAAATCATATATATTCTTGATCCGCATCAACAGGGGATTCGATCTAGGCATGTCCGGTATAAAATTAAATTTAAAAAAAAATTTCGAATTTTTTAAAGGCGTTTCATCGTAAAAATTGTCACAAAAAATTGACAAAAATTTGAATTTGTTTAATGTTTAAATTGAGTATGCAGATTTATTAAACTAATAAAAACTAACATAGGGCAGCTTTCCGAATTAAAATTAATGCAGTTTTGGTTGAGTTATGTGTTTTTTAAAACTGTGATTTTTTAATAAAATTGACATTAATGTATAGTTAATATCGTTTAAACAATCGTATTATAATTTCAGTCAGAAGCTCAAAACTAAGTGAAGGAATCATTTCCGACCCCATAAATCATATATATTCTTGATCAGCATCAACAGGGGATTCAATCTAGGCATGTCCGGTAGAAAATTAAATTTTCAAAAAAAATTCAAATTTTTTAAAGGGGTTTCATCGTTAAAATTGCCACAAAAAATTGACAAAAATTTGAATTTGTTTAAAGTCTAAATTGAGTATGCAGATTTATTAAACTAATAAAAACTAACATAGGGCAGCTTTCCGAATTAAAATGGATGCTTTTTTGGCTGAGTTATGCGTTTTTTAAAACTGTGATTTTGTAATAAAATTGTCATTAATGTATAGTTAATATCGATCAAAAAATCGTATTGTAATTTCAGTCAGAAGCTCAAAACTAAATGAAGGAATCATTTCCGACCCCATAAATCATATATATTCTTGATCCGCATCAACAGGGGATTCGATCTAGGCATGTCCGGTATAAAATTAAATTTAAAAAAAAATTTCGAATTTTTTAAAGGCGTTTCATCGTAAAAATTGTCACAAAAAATTGACAAAAATTTGAATTTGTTTAAAGTTTAAATTGAGTATGCAGATTTATTAAACTAATAAAAACTAACATAGGGCAGCTTTCCGAATTAAAATTAATGCAGTTTTGGTTGAGTTATGTGTTTTTTAAAACTGTGATTTTTTAATAAAATTGACATTAATGTATAGTTAATATCGTTTAAACAATCGTATTATAATTTCAGTCAGAAGCTCAAAACTAAGTGAAGGAATCATTTCCGACCCCATAAATCATATATATTCTTGATCAGCATCAACAGGGGATTCAATCTAGGCATGTCCGGTAGAAAATTAAATTTTCAAAAAAAATTCAAATTTTTTAAAGGGGTTTCATCGTAAAAATTGCCACAAAAAATTGACAAAAATTTGAATTTGTTTAAAGTCTAAATTGAGTATGCAGATTTATTAAACTAATAAAAACTAACATAGGACAGCTTTCCAAATTAAAATTGATGCTTTTTTGGCTGAGTTATGAGATTTTAAAAAATTGAAAATATCTCTATTCTAATATATTAAGTTTAGTTTAAATATACTTTAAGGAAAATGATCCCAGAGCATCAAAGTTCTTTGAATTAAAAATACTTAAAGACTCTTTCCTTCAATTGTTTTAGTTCAAAGACTTTGCATATTTTACTTTTACTGTTAATTAATAAACTAAGTAGGAATACGAAATAGATAAAATGCGTGCAATAATATTGGGTTTTAAGATAATTTATTATTATTATTATCAAGTATCCTTTCAATAATCTTATAAAAATTCTATAAAAATCATTGACTTTATACTTGTATACCCATATTTATTTCTTAAAATACGTTTCCATTCATTTATCATTTACATTTTCAAATGAAATTATTTCTCACACATAATGAATAGATAATTTTCCAAAACTATTACTGATGCATCATGCTTAATCTTAAGAAAAAACCCAACCTTTTTTCGGGAGACTTCTTATTGGAGTTAACGAGTGAATTTCCCAGTGAATAATTTTTTGGCCAAGTGATAAGTGATAAGCCATTTGGCGCCACTTTAAGTGGACTTGTGGACGCAACGCAACGCTGACAGTTTCGCTTTCAAGATTACCGATTACAACATTCGAGATTCCAAAATTTGCCTTGAAATCGCCACTTGAGGGGCAATCCATTCGCAGTTATGGCTAATTGGCTTGCCAAAAAAAAAAACCAACAGTTCCCACTACAATTTCCATTCCGAATTTGATTTTGATGTTGACTTTAGATTCCTATTCCGGTGGTAATGGGATCATGACCTCTAGGCCCTCGGCGAACATGTGTTTCCGCGGTATCTGTCACTGTTTTAATGCATGGCATAAATCCCATTTGGTTCATAATTGAAATCATCATCAGTTTTTTTTTTTTGTCGGTTTTCGGGGCTGGCTATATACCCTCTGCAGGGGGTATCTTGAGATTTTTAAGAGAGGTTGTAGAATAATATACATATATATAATTTTGTATTGATATTTGATGACAAACTTGAAATCCTTTAACGTTTAACTATTTTTGTGCTTTAAATCGAAGATTTATTTAATATATCCAAACAATATAATTAGAAAAAGGAGGAAAATAAATCAGTAAACATTTGTTTCTAATACTTTTCTATCATAACAATATTTTAACATTAAAAGTTATATTTTTTTCTTTATAAAAATATTAATAAGAAAGGTTTATAATATTTTCAATATAATATTGAGCGTGTTATTATTATCGATATATCTTAAAGGACTTTGGTCCTCTATATAGTCAACAAATATGATCAGCATCAACAGACGTATCAATTAAGATATGTCCTTTTGTTTTTTAATAAATTGCATCTCTGTTAAAGAAACCCTAAATGTATAAATTTGTATACCTAAAATCTAGAGAATCCTAACCGATAGTGTGTATATATTTTCGGTTTTCTATAGTTTCTAATTTCGGGCAAAATTGAATTGCCGCAATCGAATGTCGAACGGATCGAAGCGAATCGAGTGGATCGTTATTCTATAATGCGATAATGGGCTCAGGCGAGTCCGAGTCACAAGTGCTATATGGATGGATGATAAGGGATTCCGTCTGCTTGTCTCCATATAAACATACTTATATACATACAAATATATATATGTACATGTATGTATATATAAATGTGTTATAGCAAATCATTTTCTTATTATTCATTCATAATATATATTTGTAAATATAATTATACATTTAATAGCATCTGTATATATTTCGTACTTTATTTTGCAAGGTATCAAGGTATTCTTTGTACTTAACTTTAATGTGTATTATTTATTAACATTAATAGACTTTTATTTAAAAGAAAATTAGTAATAGCAAATGTTAAATTAAGTTTTATATTAAGTTGTAATGCTAATATTATAATATATCACATTTATTACTTAATAAAGTTAGTAAGAGATTTAAGATATTATTTTATTTGACGTTTAAGTAATCTTAAAAGCGTGGAATCCATATTTTCTTTAATTTATTTCCAGTTTATCAAAATGATTTAAGGCCAGAAAGAAATCCGAATTTAATTTCCAAATTATAGGATATTATTTTTGGTAATAAAGGTATTATATTTACTAAAGTTTAAAATCAATATAATGCAACAGATCCTTGTCGTTCCTTTACTTTTATATTTTCCTTGACCTGCCTAGTAAAAATTCTAAATAATTTTCAAATCTATGAATACTCCTTTTATTAACGTTTTAAACCTTTTTAAGGCTAAGAAATAATAATATCTTGCAGTTTCTTGAGTTCATGACTTTATTTTCTACTTTTCCCCAGTTTATAAAAAAGATTTTAGAATAAAGAAAAACCCCAACTAAATTTCCAGGGTATCAGTAACGTCTCTTTAGTTTCCACCTCAATCGAAAGGGACATCTGTTTCCCTCGCTCCGATTTCTCGTTTCGCAATCGGCGCCTGGCCTTATCAGCGGCGTTACGAGTCATTTGCATACACTCATTGCTTTATTTTATTTTTTTTTGTTGCTAATGCCAAACTCCTTTGCGGATCGTTGTTGTTTAACAAATTACAGCAAATTACTATTTGCGATTATAAGCGACATTGCTCATACGCCCCATTTGCCGGCGAATGCGATATTGTTACGCACTTTTCGCACAACACACACTCGCCCACCCACTCGTTTTTCCTGACACAGATTTTCAACTTGGTCACCTCATCATCAACGGGATCAATTTCGATCTGACGCACAACACAAGAAAAAAAATAAATATATCGGTGGGAAAATATGTCGAAAAACTATAATATCCTAAAGACAAAAGAGGAAAAGCGATGCGACTAAAACTAAAAGCCAAAGAAAAGCAAATGGAGAAGGAGAAGGAGAACGCGTGTGACCCAGTTTAATTTCTATAATCGCCTAGCATATATATATGTATGTACCATTCGGTATATACACACTTATTTAGAGCCCATAAATAAGATTACTGATTACCGGCCGCCCGGTCGCCAGAACACAGTAAAAAAGTTGAAAAAGTAGAAAAAAAAGAAGAAAGAACTAGGAAAATAAAATAAATATATATACATATGTCGCCGTCTGAAATTTAATAGCTCTATGTGTGTGCTACCTATACCCTATATAGTATACAGTATCGCAAGTCTGGACCTTTTGAGATAAGTGATTTACGGTGAGTTTATTGGGTATACTTAGGCGGGGAAAATTATGACAACAGGGGGAAAGTGTTATAAGATAGGAAAAATCAATATATATACATATATTAATATATTTAAAATATATTTTAAATAATATATACACAGTAAACCTTATTTAGAATTTATTTAAATAATATAAACGTAAATTCCTATGCAAATTCTTAAAATATGTGGAATATGGAATTTATTTCTGATCTTATTTAAGCGTTCAAAAGTCCATATAGAAGTTATGCAAGAACCCTGAACGAGTTGCAACTGGAAAAATCAGAATTTGCTATGCTAAACCTACTCGAAGGTTGAGGTAATTAAGTGACGTTTGCCGGATGAATGAAGCGAATGACTATGAATATCAATATGAATGCAAATGAATGCGGGGATCGTGTACTCATTACGCAAATAATTGCAGTTTAAGCTAAATAATATTACTAACTATATTATAATATTGAAAACAATGCCTAAATATTCGTATTAACTGTTTTGTTGTGATAAAAACTCAACTAAACTTTATTCAAAACTATTCATTGAATACTTCATTTTCGGCTTGATAATTATTCAAATATTTTAATTGCTGGGGAAACACCCATTCGTAAATGCAATTCCCCTTAATAGATAAACCATTATAAATGGGTATTGTCTGCGGGTACTCATCTATGCCTTTTGTTCTGCCATTTATCATTCGAATAACCTAAACTGAGTAGTGAACTGAAGAACGAGTGATTCCGAAACTGCAGTGGCGAAAATTACACTGAAAGGCGCCGTCTTGCACAATTTGCATTATGCTAATGATGCGTAAAGTCCACTGATATCTTGAGATATCAGCAGAGTCCCAAGGGGATTCCCCAGAGTCCCACAACCTTAGGGGACTTGTCACCCTTTAACCCCTGGTAGTTGCCATTAGGAAAACATTAACAACAATTGCATAATCATTTTTTAGCTCCTTTTTTTAATATTTCTAAAACTCTAGATGTTGCTAACCGTAATGCTTACTATGAATACCCTTTTTCTGAAAGGGGTTTCAACTTATTTTTCATTGCAAATGAAATAATTGTTTATCATTGCAAATGTAATAATTTATATATTTTATATATTAATTAATTATTATTTCGGGATATACTATATTTAGAATATTAAATTAACTGAAGTAAGCAAGTGCTTTTCTTATTTCTCACTTCTGTTTTTCTCCTATTTATTAGGAAATATTGGTATAATAAAAATAATAACGTAATAAAAAAAACCATTATTATTAAAGTTTAAAAACAATTATTATTACTATTATACGCTGGTATTATTTTTCTTATTTTTTAGTTGATTTTTTTTATAATTAAACCTTTAATTGCTAACAAACAAAATTCTTTAAAGGAATTCGTTTACAACCTTTTTTGGTTTCCAGATTAAATATATGTATATCAACAATAAAATATTAACTATAATAATTATGCTTTAAAAACAACAATTATTATTTCTTCTATATGTTGAGGATATTTATGTAATTCTTTTTACTTTATATTTTTAACAACAAAAAATATTGCAAACTTCTTATTTAACAAACTCACGATTCCTCAAAGAAATATGATTTTAAACTTGCCTTAAAATCTTAAATAATTTCTTGTGTATGAATTTAAAAAAATAGCTAGAGTATTAAATAAGGCGATCCCCCATTTTTTAGATTTTGTTTAGTTTTAGTTGAATGTTTATTTTTGCCGTTAAATGCAAAATGCGCGGCAAATGCGACGCTGCCGACGCGACGTTGATGTCTCTGCTGGCGCTACGCTTCGCTTTTCTTTTTTTTTTTTGTAATTGTAATATGGTAAAGGTCTCGCACGTGTAATTGTTGCACATACACACACTCGCACACCCGCACACCGCACACCGCACACACAGAGACTATGCCGGCAGTGAAAACTATTTAAAATGCTTCAGCTTACAATGTTGTCGGTCGGAAACTGCGTAAAACATTTTTAATCGCACATGCCAGTGGCTCGTGCTGACTTTTCCGCGGGGGCGGGGCTAGTTGGTGGTTGTGAGGGGGTAGCTGGGGGGGTCTGATGTCGGCTGCAATGATGTGTTGCCTCTGTTTACATCACACCGACATCAATGGCAGCGACGCGTGTGCAAATATTTTGGCGCAATTTAGACATGTGCGATTTTCATATTTTCTTTTTATATTTATAGCAATGTTATTGAGGTTTTTTTTTTGTTTTTGGTTCGAAAATTTTAACTATAATAAAATGAAATATCAATTTCCATGCCTATTTTGTTGCTTATATTTAATTTAAATTTATTGAAGCCCTAAATACATAGTTAAGTTTAATAAAATTAAATACACCTAGTGATTGTTTTAAAGGAAAATTAATTACAAATAGTATCTATATATTTAATTTAATTATTTTCAAATATATATAAAAATATTACTATTATCTTTTAGAATTCAAAATATAATTTAAAATAAATAGTGAACTATATTTTTGTTGACAAAATCAAAAGATTTTCAGGCTTGTTTTAAATGGAAATTATTTACAATAAAGGCCTAATTGTAAATAAATTTCTTTAAGACTTAAAGTTGGACCTTAACTTTAATAAATCTTAAAAAAATGTTTTTCATTTCTTCTTTCTCTTCATAAATTTATTTAAATTAATCAAAGTATTAAATTATTAGTTTAAATTGAATAAAATAGAACCCCTTTTAGCAATTATTGTAGAGTAATAGGTTTAACTTTCTATTTATGACACTTAAAAGTTTTGGAGAAACTTTTGCCATTAAATTTTCTACCATTATACTTTAATAAAGTAGAAATTTATAAGTTAAGTAACCTTTCAAATAAAATATAAATAAATATAAATACTGCCTAATTTAATTATTGTATTGTAATTTATTATTGTATTTAATTATTAATTATTGTATTTATTTTCTCTATGCTTATGCTACTAAATAAAATAGAAGCAACTAATTAAAAAATAATTATTTATACACAAGTACTTTAAAAAAGTCAAATTATTTAAATTCAGACTTTAAAGACTTTAAAATACCTAAAAGAAGAAATATTTCGAAATATCGAATCGTTACTCTACATACCAATAATAAATATAATATAAATAATAATAAAATCAAATCATTAGCTAAATCAGTACTTCCAAGCCACATTTTCCTTTCTCTTGAACATAACAATTTAAATTTATTGACTTCCCAAGCAATTTCTGTTCGCTTCAGTGCCAAAAAAAAATAAAATAAAAACGACTTGTGGAATTATGTTGAAAGTATATATACATCATATATGACATACCATAAAACCCTTTTGCATCCTCACATTTTCACATTTTCGGCCAAACGGATGGTATCATCATCATTTTTTATATTTTCGCCAACTGTCATTAGCTTCCTTTGGCCGTGTTATTTATCTGGCAAAAACAAAAAACAAAAAAATACGCAAAATCCCAAAGTCTCAGATGCATAATTGCGTATTATCAGCGTTTTACATTGACATTCTGTGCATTTTTAATGACTTCTTTGAAAGGAGACTCTGAGACTGAAAATAAAGAAATCGACTGTCTGAGCGACTGTCTGATGCATTCAGACATGCCGAGACTCCTAATACAGAGAGAGAAAAAACAAGGCAGGGACAACGAGGGAAGGCTTAAGTATACATCATTGACATTTGACAGGCAGACGAAGAGAACTGTCTTTGTTTTTTATTATTATTATTTTTTCGTACATTTTTTTCGGGCTTTTTTTGCCACCAAAACACCCCCATTGCTTTAATTTTATGCAGCGTCAAGAAGTAAATTTGTATGTTGTATTTTTTTCAATTTGGAATTTATCTTTTTTTTGTATTTATTTTATTTTGTGGCAACCCAACTCAAATCGTTCATTTCAATGATGGAACTTTTTGAGTTTATTGTTGGATATATATGTACATATATATATTCTCTGCAGTTTTGACAGATATCTCTTGAAGTTTTAAGTGAGTGCGGGGGAAATGCAATGCCAAGATGAATTTAAATTAAATGACAAGCTAACTTTATAATATTTACTGGAACCAAAGAAGTTGTGTAGAAAATATCTTTAATATGTCTAAATAACTTAACTCCTTATTTCTCTAGAAAACGCCGAGCATTTTGCCCTTCAATCAATATATAGCAAAGTCAAGAAATAGAGTTCGACTTTGGTTTTCCTGGAATTTAGCACTTTTAACTTCCGCCTCGCAGAACACTTCCCAGAATCTTTTGGGTCTGGGTCTTGGGGAGCACTTGTAGCTATATGTTGCCATGGGAATGTACATATATTTGAATGGAGATCGGTTTTTGGGATGCTGTTCTTCCGACAAAGGCCATAAATAATCCAAATAATAGCGAGAAGATGTGTCACATCCTTGAATCGCCGCCGACAAAGCGAAATAAATCAAATCAAATGCGAAAATAATGGGCCAAAGATGTTTTTAATATATAGAGTATAAGATAGAGAATCTCCTCAGCCATTGTGTAACTAGAGCTATCCACTTTGTCGGATTTAAGTTCATTATATCTGATTAATTGGACTTGTCTTGTAATATAGTTTATGTTATGAAAACTATTAAATAGTCAAATTGTAGAACTTTGCTTCAAGTTGAGTTTATGGTGGCTTCAGCTAAATCAGTTCTATTTTGGGTTTCTTTGAATGAAAAGGTTAATAAATGAATATAAATAAAAGTTATTCTGTCAAGCACATCAATTAAGTCAATGAGTAGAGAAGAACATCAAAGGAACATTCCGTGAGTACCACTCGAGTTAATCTTGTCAACTTAAGCTTAATTTATTTCCTAATGAAATATTTTATTAGCTCTCAATGGACTTTTTTTTTGGGGGGTACTATAAAGCAAAAGGAAATATATTATAAATAAATAGTAACTATATATGTTTTAACAAATAATTTATATCTTTTAGCATACCTTTACCTTATGAAAGTCAAGACTTTAATTGTGTAGAAAGTCTTATCTTCATTCGTATACAAAATTACTAATTTATATATTAATTAACTAATGAAGTCTTACTTATTTTAAATATTTCAACCTTAGATCTTTATAGTATTTATATTTATATTATCTAAAAACCACTTTCCGTACCCGTCAAGTGTTTTATTAACTTTTTTCTTTGCTTGCTTTATTAATTTCTATTTTGGCCAAACCCATTCTCGCTGCGACAAGTATGTCCATCGAATGAGGCAATCTGTATGTTATATATGAATCACGATGGTTCAGATCGTATCGATATAGTATAGCCTAGTGATTTTTTTTGGCGATCTGGAAAGCTGTCCGGTTGCCATAAATCAGGTGGAACTTGGCGATGGCGAAGGGGAGCTAAGTGGGTAGGACGATCGATGATCATGTACAAAGCCATGTTGTACATGGCTTCGACTTCGTTTTCGGTTTTGCAGTTGTCAAAAATTCGCACATTTTTTTTCTTTTTTTTTTTGAAAATCCCCTCATGTCCCTCCATCTCCCCTCTTCTCTGTCAAGAGGGCCGATTGGCCTCCAAAAAATGCGTGAGTGCGTGTGCTTTTTGAGTTGTCATTGTCATGTAGCCGGCAATTAAAATTGGTCCCCTTTTTGCCTTCGCATCCGTTGGATACCCAAAAGCCACCCGTTTGAGGAGACCCCCCTGGAACCCCCTCTAAACCCTTTTGGTGCCCCCCTTTTTGGGGCCCGGGGGCAGCTGTTAAATAATTTATGAAGTGCGTAAGGTTTCTGTCGCGCATTTCAAGCAGTTTCAGCTTTTTCTTCACTTCGAATCGACCAACTTCGGCCAAATATTTGCGCATCGCTCACGCACTTTTTAAACATTTTTTTCTTTTTGGGTTGGAGCGTCTTGGCCACAAAAAAATACCCTGTAATAAGGGGTACCACTTAAGTTTAGGGAGCTTGTATAAAATACTAAATATTTAAAGAAAAATCCTAAGAAAACTGAAAGTAACTCTCTTAAAAAAAGTTTATTCTTCAGAGACTATTTGGTAAATAAATGAAATAATTAATTAATTAAAGGTTATAAATTCAAATATATAATAATAAAATGATCTAAAAATAATAATTCATGAATAATTAAAGAAGGTATATAGCAAATTTGGAGAGAAAACAGCATTTCTTTGGGAAACAACATTAATAAAATGTTGTTATTGTATTAATACATTAAATAATAAACCAAAGACATAAAAATCATTAAATAAAAAGAATAAATAAAATATATATATGCATAAATATTTGTATTATTTAATAATATTATTAAAAGAGTACTTGACTCTTCGTCTTAATTTAAACTTTCTCAAGTCGTTTTTTGGACTGAAATCGATTTGGTTTTGTTTTGTCAGCCGGAAAATATTTGGCCACGCAGGTTTTTTTGTTTAATTTTTTTTGTAGTTTTTTTTTTGTAATTTTTTGTGCGTTGCTCATTAAACATTTTGGCCAAATTTTGCGATCTGCATGCAAATGTTGCTGATTAGACGGGGCGTCGAGTTGGCCATTAATCAATGGCCAAGAGACTTTTGGTGGGGGTACCCAGGGAAATAAACACGAGCCAAGTGGAAACTGGAGCGGTTTCAAGAGGGGCACCTCTTAACCAGGGTCCAGAACCAAAAAGAAACCCCCACTAGAAGTGAAAAGCAAAACCCAAAAAGGCCAGACGCGAACTTGGCCAAGAACTAGATTCCCCTCTCTTCCGGATCTGCTTGGTCTGGTATTCCCCGGCCAGAAAACGGATCACGGAATGTTCGCTCAACCTTGGCGCAGAGTCAGGCCAGGCTGGAGGGTTTGTCCCTGCACAGCAAAAAATATTAAGTAACTTGTAAAGAAAACAAGAACCTAAAAAAAACTAAAAAATAAAATAATAAAACAAGAATTCAAAGCCAAAAAGAAACCGTGATTAAACTCCTGCAACACTTCTAAGTAAACTCTAATTTCCTGGAACTACTATAAGTTGCTTTTTGATGTCATTTAATTTACTTAATTTTAATATCATTTTCTTCAAGTGTGGCACTGTCTGTGGGGGAAGTGTTAAGCTTGCGGAAAAGGGAAAAAAGAAAGAGCCTGATTAATTATGAATTGAGTGTCTGAGCCACAGCCGCCGGTTGCCTGCACTTGCACTTGTGCACTTTCATGCACTTTTATGCGGCACTTGTTGCTCCTGCTCCCTGCTTTCCCCCCCTTGGTTTTCCCTCCTTGCCCTTGGCCTTGCGGCACTTTTCATATTTTTACGCTTTGCGAAGTTACAGCCGGTACAGACAGGTGGAGGAGGAGGGGGCCACCCCGGCGAGGGGAGGCATTCGAGCAACAACTTTTGTCACGCCACAAGTTCAGACGGAAAAGTCAGGAGCGGTTCTAGGGGTTACCAAATATTCTTATGTGCCAAAAAAATTAAATATAAATATAAAAAAATGTGCTACAAAAATTAATAAGACTCAAATTAATATTATTAATTTAATTTCTGAATTATTTTCTTTATCATTATTAGCTTTCCTTTTAAATACTTGCAGAAATTTAATAAAATATAAATTTAAATTATATCTGCCAAATTTTAAAGAGTGTTAAAGATATTTTCAAAAGTTTAGTGTAAGAAGTGGTTAAATCTGAGATATATATTAGAAAACTAAATTATTTAACCATAAAATTTTCCAAACAAATATTTAAAAATATATATATAGAATATCTTTGTATAATATAAAGAAAATATATAAGCAGATATATAAAATAACATAATACTCAATAAAAAAATATAACTTATTAATGAAAGTAAGTACCTAACCGAGTTCAAGAAAATCTTGATTAATTATTATTATTATATTGTTTAATAAACCCTTAATTTTTGAGATCCCCTCTTGTCTGTAGCTGCACTTGCCACTTCACTTGCAAGAAGTTGCAACTTGGGGCATGAGCATGCACTAATGCTCAGCGGCACGTCCCAGTGTCTTTATCATATAAACGGTGCGATTTAAATTAATAATTAAGGCAAGCTCTGTGGTTGTGGTCTCTTCAGAGTTTTCAGTCTTTGGGTGAACCATCTGCAGGTGGATTGCAGGTGGATGCAGTGGATTAAACTGGCCAACTTTGATGCAATAAATCAACGTGAACATTGGGTCTTGTCCAGAAACCCCAAAGAGTGTGCTCAGCCAAATGAGAAGTTACTCATCCCCGAAGGAGGAGAATCTTGAATCAAAATACCAAATCTAAATCCATTAACCATTAACCATTAGCAATTACATGCCAAAGACACGGAGGCTTTAGATTATTAATAGATCTTTTAAATAGAGAAACAATAAGGAGATGATCCTACCAACTTACTTTAGGGTAAAAAATATACCTTTATGAAGCCCTAAAAATCTCTCATTTTTAGTTAACTTGGCTGCAAGTGTCAGAGCCATTTATTCCTGCCACTGAAATGGGTCTAAAGTGATTTTAATTTTACTAAATTTACCGTGCTTGCAATCGCTTATAGAGGAGACTCCGCCAAGAAAAAGGCAGTTTAGGAACATCAGGAGGATATTAAATCTCTGCCAAACCTAAAGATGTTAATGATGGATGCCTTGTTCAATAGTCTGCTGGTGGTTAGCTCCAGCTATGCCATGTACACTTTGCATCCATTCGAGACACCTTATGGGTATGCTGTGGCAACTTTAAGTCTGGTCCATGGCCTCATCGGAGTGGTACGATCATCCCAGAATGATGGCGAAGAGGATGAGTGCAATCGCATTCGATTGATAACCAATGGAATGATGGAGATTGTGCCATTACCTTTGACAAATATCGAACTATATCTACGCTCAACTAGCCCAGGTCTGGCCCTGCCCCACCTTTGTTTTGTGGTGCCTTTGGTCTATGATATGGTGGCCAAGATGCGGGACACTGAGGATCATGCCACCGAAACCCTCAAGGAGCTAACCCTGCTGGGCAATGCCGTCTCTCTGCTATTTTTGGGCATTAATCAGGCCAATCGGCTATATGGTGACCTGGCTGTTATTGCCTTTTTGGGACGTTATGGTTCCTCAATTCTGGACTATTACTGGGAGGGCCTGGGCTCTGACTTTAATCTGCTGGCCCATTCAATGTATATCATTCTGATGACCATAACACTGTCGGCCAAGTGAGCAGTGAGCAGATCAGCAGCACTTTAAAATACAAAATAAATACTTGGGTCTTTATTAGTTAATTGCATTTAATTTAATTTAAGAAGTTATATTTTGAAGCGACGCTTATTCATTCTACAAGGCCAACATCCCCATGGTTCATTGGCTCTTTTGGCGGCTCAATAAACTTGCAATTAATGTTGGCAAATTAAAATGCAAAAATAAACATTAATTGTTTTGTCACACTCGCAGCACGACCAAAAAAAATTAAGTGTTGCCGGCATCTACATCTTTTCTTCTGTCTCCACCCTTCACCTCCTCAGACATCCCCATCTCCATCTCCATCTCCATCTTCATCCTCATCCCCATCTCCATCTCCATCTTCATCTCTATCCCAAGCCAATCTCCAGAGACTCATCCGGAGATCCAGCTGGGGATAACATTTTAGCTTCAATTTACAACGTCAACGATTCGGAAACGAACCCAAATGAGCTCAACGCAAACAAAAAAAATGGGAAATAAAAAAGGAAAACAAGGATAAAATGCTTGATTTAAGATGATTTTTTGTTTAAAGTGTTTCATGCTTTTTGATACATATACAAAAAAATTATTCCCAAATAATTGTAGGTAAGCCTCCTCCATCCTTTTTATATAAGCTTTGAAATTCAGCTCACCTATATTTATTCAATAATCTATACATTTTCGTATTTTAATATTTATTCTTTAATATATGTCAGGATCCCTTCAAGGACCCTCTTTATTGCCTACTTTGGGGCGTTGAAAGGCGCGAATCTCGGTGGCGGATTGCTAATGAAACGGCGCCATAAAAGCGACTAACAAATGTGCGGAAAAGAGCTGCGAACACCGCGGATGGGTAATAATTTATGCATTTTAATTAATTGCCAGTTTGCCAGGGACCCCGTCTTCCCATTTCCCAGCTTTTATGATCTGGCTCTAAAGAACGACCCCCCGGGACTCCCGCAGGGTCCCCGCCGCGGACTAATCATGTCGTCATTTGCATTTCGTCGAAACCCAAGGGGTTAATGTCGATGCAACAACTACAACAATAACAATAACTTCAACAATATTATCAACAACAATAATAACAACACCAACAACAACAGACAAATTCATTTGTGCCTTTAAAAGACGATCCATTTATTTTATGAATCAAAACCAAAGGAGGAAGTATCAAAGATAAAGCAAGACAAGAAATACAGTGAAGAATCGAAGAGGGTATACTTGAAATACATATATACTGGTATGTAGTATAATATATAACATATAATATCATATATTATATACCCGTACTTGTGTAAATTCTTAATTATTATTATTATGCAAGGGTATTATAATTTTAGTCAGAAAGGTATATTTCTGTAAGGAGTCATTTCCGACCATATAAATCATATATATTCTTGATTAGCATCAACAGCCGAATCGTTCTAGCCATCTCAGACAGAAATATTTTTTTTTTTTTAATTTTTGTCAAAATTTTATAAGGGGTCACATCGTTAAAATTTTCAAAAATTTATCAAAAAAATTTAAATCTTTTTTTAATTTAAATTAAGTATGCAGATTTATTAATCTAATTAAAAATAACATAGAACAGCTTTCCGAATTAAACTTAATGCTTTTTTGGCAAAGTTATGTGTTTTTTAAGTTTTGATTTTTAACAAAAATTGTCAGATAAAAATGTCGATATATTTTGATTTAATAAATTCTAATATTTTAAGCTTATTTAAGATCGATGTTCGATTCGATTTTATAAATCAATGTTCAATCTGCAATCGTTTACCCAAAGTTACATTTCTATAAACAGTTTTAAAAGTTGTGCAAGGCTTCTTGTTATATACAACAATTTAATTATTAATTAAAATAATATATATATATCTAACATATATAATTAATTTATAAGTTACTGTTTACTCGAGGAATTCTGAATTTTATCTGTTCTTTACGTTTTTTTTTTTGTTTTGTGTTAACATTCAAAGTTAGCAACACTGCGTATACGTAATATTTAAATGCGTATACGTTATATCTTAATGCGTATACGTAATAATTCTTAACATTTTCTGTATAGGCTTTACATCATTTAACTTTTACTCAATTATATAGAAAGTTATAGAATATAAGCTTATTTTGAATTATTTCTCTTAATTTCAAGGAAAATACACTATAAAATAATGCCAAGAATTTAAGAATCACATCAAATAAAAAATTATTTTTATAAGCGTTTTACTTAAAGATTTAAGAATTATACGATTATAAGATTATTTTTTGTGTTAACATTCAAAGTAAACCACACTGCGTATACGTAATAAATCAATGCGTATACGTAATAAATCTCAACATTTTCGAAATAGGCTTTACAGAATTTTACTAAATATATAATTATATTGTTTAATTTCAAAGAAAATACACTAAGATTTTGCCAAATTTATAAGAAACACATCATTTTATTCTGCCATATAATAATTTTTTAAGTAAACTTAATCCCTAGCTGGCTTTTTCTTGAATGGTTCACCCTAACGACCTATCACTGTCTACACTGCAAGCTGTAACCGCAGAAACATTTCAAAAATGCCAACAAAAACAACAAGAAAAAAAAACAAATAAAGGAAGAAAAAAAAAAAGAATGCGAAAATCAACAAACCGCGAGAAGCAGCGAAACAAAACAGAAAACGGAAACAGCGGAGAACCGAAGAGGAAGCAGCCGAACAAACAAAAACAAAACGCGAAAAATCGAAAAGCGCGCGCTGAAAAATTGCACGCGAAATGCGCCGGCGCAGCCGCCATCCCCTCGCGCCCTCTCGCTCGCTCTTCCCCTTGGCCCGGGGCGTGACTGTGCTGCAAGTTCAAAAACCTGCAATTTGCCGTCTCGCTCGCTCGCGTCTCAATGACTCAGAGCGTCAGTCGGTTAAAAAAGCCGGCCGGCATTGTTTTCTTTTTCTACTCATTTTATTTTTGCATTTATTTTTTTCCCCTTACTCGCTGCTGGCGCTGCCTTCTTTTGCTCTTTTTCCCTTGTTTATTAAAGAAAAAAAATACAAATAAAATAAAGACAGACAGCGAACAAAAAATAAAAAAAGCAAAATAAAAATAAATATAACAAAAAGAAACAACGATGCATGCAAAATGAATGCGGACGAAAAGAGTGCGAATACTGCTAATGAATGCGAAATGGAACACAGAGACAGAGAGACCGCAAATGCAGGCAACGAGGCAAAGAGTATCGCAAACGTGAATACCCTGTAAACCAATTTAATATGCAAACTTGTTTGATTTAGTATTTTATATGACGTATGTATGGAACATTGATCACCTAGGAAGGGTGTAAAAATTATTATACAAAATATATTTTAATATATTGTAAACAAATTATTAGAGAAAGGTTTGAAAAATAAGTGATAAACATAGGAAGCTTGAAAAAATATTTAGAAATTGCACAATTTACATTTCTTTGAATATTTTTAAATTAAATTCCAAGCTGTTTTTAATAAGGAACAAACTATTATTTAAACTATTAAGATGCGGGAAGGTGTTTAATAAAAAAACGGAATGTTTCTTGATAAAGAAAAAACATGTATATAACTAAAAACTAAAACCACTAAAAAAAATATTTTAAGCTTTCCAAAAATCATATATACCCCTAATACCCCCCGATAACATTCGCCATATCTTTAATGAGCGTTCGAAAAGAAACGGTCAAAATCTGAGAGGCGACGCCAACGCAACCGGCATCTTTCGATATATACGAATACTATATCTTATATGCGGCTTACAGTGGCTCACAGCTTATTTCGTGCAGAGGTAAGCTTGAAATTCAAATTCTTATAGCTAACAAACGGTAAGAGATATCAACAAAATTTAAATGCAGTTTTGTTAAGTAGGAGTTAGGCATTTATTAAGACACTTTATTATTTTTAAATACTATTAGTTAACTCTAAAATCTAAAACAAACTAAAAATAACGAATTTTTTCATGTCACAGCTTATTTCGTGCAAGAACTTTAAGTACACTAAATTTGTAATTCGTTAATCTTAAATAACTTTTTCTTGTTGCAATCCATTAGAGAAGATATCAACTTATATATTTATAACTTTTTAACGTTTGGTTACACTGAAAAAAAAAGTTTTCTTTGATTTACCAAAATGAGCACGCGTACACCCATGGAGCAAAGCAAACTGGTCCTAAATCACATTAAAAATTAAAAAACTAAACTTAATTTTGCTGAAATAGTAAACGTGAGCTATATTCTTGTCCAATATATCATCCAATGCTTCAACCGAGAAAATCTATTAGCAGATAAAGGCCAAAATGCTCAGAATAGAACTTTTTCAGTTATGGAGAAAAGGCGAATTATACTAAAAAATTAATTAAATAAATTAATTAATCGCTAAAATTGGGCACCAAAACATGAAGTAGATATTGAACATGAAATGGGAAAAGGTTTCGTCCGCCGCGACTTGCGGAAACACAACTTTAATGACCGAGTAGCCCGCAAAATGCCTTTTATTAGGCCGAAGAATCAGAAGCGCAGGCTTAAATTTTCCAACGACCATGTAACTCATCCGTTATCGATCTGGAATGATGTTATTTTCATAGACAAGTCCAAGATCAACATTTTGGGCCAAAATTAGGAAGGGTGGAATGCAGTATTCTTGACATCAACTAAATACAGAGCTGCACACTAAAAATCTAATACCTACGGTCAAGCATGGTGGCGATAGAATCATGGCTTGGGGATGCATGGCGTTATCCGGAGTTGGAATTTTGGCGTTAATCGATGGAACTATGGACAAACATAAGTACCTTCAACAGTTGAAGGATAATTTGGACCGGGACGCCAAGAAATTGAACATAGAGGAGCTACCAATTTTACCAGGATAATGACCCAAAGCAAAAATCAGATTTTCTGCAGACCTGGATGCAATGGAACTGCCCTCACTTAATGGATACACCTGCCTAGTCTCCTGACCTTAACGTCATTAAGAATTTGTAGCCAATTTTAGATCCTGGTATCCTGGCAAGAGGTCGATACCCAACCAAATGAGCTCAAAACAGGCCTCTTCGAAGAATGGCCCAAGATTGCAAAGAAACCAACGGAAAAATTTGTTTTTTCAATGGAAACTCGTTTTAAGGATGTAATTAAGCAATATGGAGGCCACACAAAATATTAAGTTTATTATTATAATTATAATTTAAGATCAAGTTGTTTGCACGAAATAAGCTGTGACATAAAAAAAGTCAGTATTTTTTTTGTATTTTAGTTTTAAGCGTTATCTAATGGTATTTAAAAATAATGAAGTGTCCTCATAAATGCCTAAATCCTACTTAACAAAACTGCATTTAAATTTTGTTGATACCTCTTACCGTTCGTTAAATATACGAGTTTGAATTTTAGGTTAACCTTTGCACGAAATAAGCTGTGAGCCACTGTATATGTATGTTTGTAGTATATTTCGCGAATTGTGTATTTAAAAAAATAATAATACAAAAAAACTGCGCTTGGGAACCGCGAACAGCGAACCGCGAACTACGAACTGCGACTTTTGGCGTTGCTGCGCAAGCGCATTCTTGTTGTTGTTGTACGTGATTTGTTTACGAATCTTAACAAACTGTGTACACAAAATGTTTTAAATTACCACGAAAGGCGTCGTCCGTTCAAATAAAAATAAATAAAATGTTGTGCGCACACACAAAAACCGCAGCTCAGAAATCACAGCTCTCGCCATCTATTTGCACTGGCCCACGGACTAAATCAATAATTGCGAAATGATCGTCATCTGCACTTAGAGAAGTTTATTTAGTGAATGTAAGCTAAAAACAGATGAATATATTAAATCATGGATGAACAGCTGTTTTGGCAAACTAATGCTGACTATCTTCTACACTCTACAAAGTAACTAAAGTGACTTTAAAAAAAAAATTATACATTTCATGACAATGCAAGGAACATACATATATCCTTAAAGGGTATTAAAACTATAGTCATATGCTTGCAAAGCATTGAAGGAGTCATTTGCGACCCTATAAATCATATATATTCTTGATCAGCATCAACAGCCGAGTTGTTCTAGCCATCACCGACAAAAAAAATACATTTTTCAATATTTTTAAAAATTTTATAAGGGGTTACATTGCTAAAATTTTCAAAAATTCATAAAATTTTTAAATTTTAAATTGAGTAAGCAGATGTATTAACCCAATAAAAGCTAGCTCAGTTCATCTTTGGGAAATGAAATTACCGCCTTTTTGGCATAGTTATGATCGATTTTCTATTTGATATTTAGATCAAATTGGGAACTGCAAGGGTATACAAATTCGGCTTTCTGACGATAGCCTTCCTTCTTGTTTTTCTTAATTTTTTGGCAGATTCAGTATGAAATGAAATTATTTAGCTTTTAATTAATAAAATACCATAAATAAGACCATAATTTAAAGGGGAGCACTAAGAATCTATTATAAAAAAAACTTATATTTAATAGTATTGATAATTTGTTAAATATTTATATATAAATATTTATATAAATAATGTATAGTTCAATATTAAGAATTTCTAATATAAAAATCATTAACAATTGAAGAAAATAAACAAGAAAATGTGTTGAGTATTTCGTAATCCTTAGAAAGGGCCCGAAAAAGTATGCTATACAATTTTTAAGCACCAAATGAATCGCAAAAGTTGATATTTTTATGAGAATTTTTTGTAAAATATATTTATAAATATTAAAATCTACTCATAATCACTACTTTCTCTCCTTTAAATAAATATTTTCTTGCAGTGCACAAAAAACCCGTTACGAACTAAGTGACTCACACACACACACACCCACAGCTGCTGTGGTGGCGTGGGAGAGGCCAAAAAAGTAGAGCTGCATTCGTTACCCGACGCATTCGTATGGGTGACGAGTGATTCACCAAGCGGGACAGTTCGCAGAAACTACGAAATGCAGTTAAATTGATTGTCCGATCACGATGCCGGCAAATGGCAATTGCAATTCACAATTGCAAAAAACGGGCAAGTGAATGGGTCTTAAGTGAGTAGGTGTTTTGCCAGTGTGTTCTTTTTATTATTATTGTTTTGTATTCTTTTTTTCTCTTGCTTTTTAGTCAGGTTTTTTTTTATTTTTTTGTTGTGTGTAACGGTCGCTTGCCATGGTTGTGAATGGAATGGAAATGCGGCATTGGTTTCATTTTGTGGGTCAACTTACGTGTACGATTCTTAATTTATTTAATACATTTTACTAGATTATTTTTGAGGTGATTGATGTGGTATAAAAGGGGCTTTGGGAGTCTCAGTTGGTAAATCATCTTTAACTTTTATCTTTAGCAATAAGAAAGCATTGTATTAAAATAATAAATCTGATTTTTATGCAATAATATTATTTCCTTTCCTGTTTTAAAAACTATTTTGTATTATTTTAAAATTTGGGTTTTAATTTTAAGTAAATCGGACGACTATATGTCATATCATATCATATCATTAAGAACAATCGGGAAATTAGTAATCTGCCTAGGAAAATAAGATAAACAAAGGAAGCTTTTCAGCTTTTCAAATGCCTAATTTGACTACCACAAGAGTGGATCTTATTTTTTAATGATTTTCTCGCTCTAAGGTTACACTTTTAGGGGAAAACAATTAACAATAATAATTTAAGAGCAAAAATAGGTAAGGATATGAAAAAAACAAAGAAAAAATAAAAAAATAAATATAATATAAATATAATATTAAAATAGTTATGTTTCACTCACTCGTTAACATTAGTTGCTTCTTCAGATCCCAATGGCGAATTAGTAGATTTAGTAGATGAAACACTGACAGTACTTATACTTACACTCACTCCCGCACTTATTTTTTTTTTTTGCACTTGCACATAAAAAAAAGGAAAATAAAAAACAAAAAATTACCTTGCCAAAATAAATCGATCTGATCTTGGCATACATTTTTTACGAATGAATAAAAAAAAACACAACCAGCTGCCTGGTTTTACTTTTGGGGCCTCGCCCTCACTTCACTTCACTAACACTTTTCACTCCGAAAGTTTACTTAACATATTTTCCGCACTTTTTTTTTTAATTTTCCGCGTTTTACTTGTTTTTTCACCGATCTTTTTGCGTAGAGACTTAGACTCTTCTTACAGTCTCCCGCTTTTTCTTGGCGACTTTGGAGTAAATGATTTCCAATGCCCACAGGGAGGGGTCGCTTCCCGACAATGGAAGGCTCTAGTGGCGATGTCAGCCGGCCACTTCCAAAGAAAGCTTCCAGCTTTCGACCTGGATTGGAAAGAAATATCTAAATTTTATTTCATGGCTTCTATATTATTTAAATAATAATAAAAATAAATAAAAATAATATATTTACCAATCGTTCCTATGCCAGCTATATGATATAGTCATACAATTTCCGTAAAATTGAAACCAATAATCTGAAATAAAATAAAGACTAAATTAAAATTTTTGAAAAATAAATCTTAAACTCTTAAATATAATACGTGGTAAAAATAACAAAGGTTATGTTATTAATTTACTTTAAAACAAGTAATGAAATTTCTATTTTAAAAAGAAAGAAAACTAATTTCGGAAAGCCAGTTGATTTACCCTTATAGTTTGCAGTTTTATTATAAAATTGGGTGGGAAAATGATCATATCCCAGCTTAAAATATTTGAATTTTTTAAGTCAATATATCGATATTTTTATATGGCTTATCAAAGTTTAAAAAACTCATAACTCAGCCAAAAAGGCATTAATTTTAATTCGGAAAGCTGTTCTAGGTTAATTTTTATTAGATTAATAAACCTGCATACTCAATCAAAAATTTCAAAAAAAATCAAATTTTCATCAATTTCTTAAAATTTTAACGATGGAACACCTTATAATTTTTGAAAAAATTGTAAAAAAAATTTGTTTCTCTCTTTTATGCCTAGCAAGATTCGCCTGTTGATGCTGATCAAAAATATATATGGGTTATAGGGTCGGAAATGACTCTCGAAAGAGTTACAAGCTTCTGAATCTAAATCTCGCACGTCTGCAATTATGATTCCCAACTTGTTCAAACATCTCCGAAACGAAGTGACGACTGCTTACTGCCGGCCAGCTCCTAGTTATGTGTGTGTGTGAGTGGTATAATAGAAGTAGCAAGTCAATACTCTTCGTAGTTACTTATTGTCAACTTAACTAAATGTTTTTTATAACTGAAAAAAAATTACCCTTACATTTAGACCAAATTGTCTTTGTTCTTAATAACTAAATTGCCTTAAAGGCATTTAGTTAATGAAAAATCCTCATAAATATACGAAAACTTCACCTACAAGTTAAGTAATATGTGTCCCATATTTTAGACATATTTATTTATAGGTTTAAATCGGAAATTGTCTCATAAGTAAACTTCAAATATATGTATTTCTTGAACTGAAATTTCTTTATTATCATTATTTTGATGTGACAATTTTATGAATAAATTCAAGTTTTGTAAACCTGTAACTCAGTCAAAAAAGCATTAATTTCAATTCGGAAAGCGTTCCTATGTTAGTTTTTGTTAGGTTAATAAATCTGCATACTCAATTTTGAATTTAAAAAAATTGAAATTTTTTCTATTTTTTTTCGGAAATTTTAGCGATGTAACCCCTTAAAAAATGTTGAAAAATTTTAGTAAAAATTTTTTGTCTCAAATTATAGCTAGATCGATTCGGTTTTTGATGCTGATCAAGAATATATATGATTTATAGGGTCGGAAATTACTCCTTCACATCTTTACAAGTTTCTAACTAAAATTGAGGTTTAATTATTAACTTGTAATTATGACAATCTTTTTATCATGATAAATGTAAACTAGAAATAGTTTATAAGTAATCTTTAAAAATGTTTACATTTACCTTTCAATTAAATTGAATTAAAAATTCGAAAGGAATTTATTTACAGATCTATTTAAGATAGTTTTATATACATATGTATATTTCAAGAACAGGATGCTTTTTGCATACATAAACAATGAATCAGAAGGTTGTTTTCTGAAACAGATTCCCGCGAATTGTTGAATAAACAACAGAGCGAAATGATTCTAAGAAATGCCATTCAACTTGTTACACGACTTTCGATGACGAATCACAGACTTGTACAATCTACAATATATATTTTCTTTGCGTGATCTTTGGACTCCCGGATAATGCAGATATGTATGCCCAGAAGTATTATAGGAAAAGTAATATTAAATATGTAAAATAAAAATAAGAGAAATGAACTCAACTGCACTGCCAATTAGCATACTGCCAGAGTTAAGTCCGGCAATAAGAAGTTGTTAATTGCGATCTTGGCTTCGTTGGCTCCGCTGACTTCGCTTCGTGGCTGGCAAACATTTCCGCAGCTCATTATGAGGGGCTCGTTAACGAGTGAACACTGTGAGCAAACTAGGAAGTTGAGCAAACTGACACCGAAAAACTAGTTGCTAAATTAGTGCAAATCATTTGCATTGATTAAACTTAATTCATATCTGAATGCCTATTTGATTTGGCCGCCCAACTAAATTTCCATACACACAAAAAAAAATACACTGAGAATAAAATCTACAAAAAATTGTAGCTAGACAAAAATTGATGCAGATATTGGTAGGGTTTTTGAAACTGCTAAAAAAAAAGTATCCAAATTAATACTATCAAATTCTAGATCCTAAAAGGAAAACACTTTAATGCTGAACTTGGTAACTGAAAAATATTATAGCATACTTTTTTGCATATTTTAAGGATTTTAAGAGCTCTAAGACATTTGGTAATTAAAGAATTTTATTGCGTTATTTTAGAAATATCTTTAATATTTTATTTACAAAATTTTATAAGATATTTTTGGAAATATTTGTACAGGACTTAAAACCAGTACAATTTCGCTATATAAAATAGTATCATTGGATACTTTTTAATGTTAAAATATCTTGTACGATTTTTTTGTAATTATTGAAGAATTTTTTTCTATTTATCTCCCAGTGTATATATAATTTTTTGGCGAATTGACAATGACCATGACGTCATGAGATGTTTGAAGGGGGAAACTTGGAACTCGACCTGGGATGGGCCCGTGCACCTGTCGCCAAGTTGGCTTTTAGATATAGTTATAGTAAATATATGCATGAAAGTCGCCGCTTCGTCATTAGTTGGCCAGAGACAGAAACGGGTTTTATGCCGTTTCGAGGGGGAAGCTGGTCTGACGTTTTATAGTTTTATAGTTTTTTGAGAGATAGCCAGGCTTTATTTTTTGTTGTATTATTTTTTGTATTCTTTTATTTTTTTTGGCCATGCATGCATATTCAACGTCTGTGTGTATATAATTACAATAATAATCGTTATGGTTATGCATTAATTAAATTAGTTATCTCGCCACGATTGTCATATTAAAAATTCTGCTGGGCCGACTTTGGTCCGACTTGCTTGGATTAGTTTCTCCTCGAGACGAGACGAGACGAGCCTCTCTGGCAATCAAATTAGCATATTATATGTCTGTAATTTTATGGTCTGCATTGAGGTCTCATTTGGCAAAAGAAAATATAAAAAAAAGTCTTGGTCTTATTTACAATAAATTATTATACGTCTACAGGTGTAATTTTTCATAAAGTGAATTCTTTAATTTCTTAATTCGCTTAGAATATATTTTATCAAGTTTAGAAATTAATAGATACAAGTTTTAAATTAATAATGAGTCTTGTCATTAGCATAATTAATTTTTGTTTTATGTTGTAAATTTAAGAAATTTATTTCTGTTTGATTAAGCTTTTATTTGGAGATCATATAATCATATATTTTAATTTGTTTAATTATTTTGTAGTAGATATTTGATTTATATATATATATTTGATAAATATTTGTAAAGATTTCTGAAAAATTATCTTTAAGAAAAGAGTTCTTAGGGAAATTAAACATTATTAAAAATAGAAAACAAAGCTCATGACAGACTTAAAATTTTATCAATTCAAGCACACAACATTTTTGCCAAGAAATTATTAAATAAATATTTAAGAACAAGACTGGTAACTAAGCATATTTTGGTAGATCTTTAAACAAGCTTATTTACTTAAAATAATTATTATTTTAATATATATATGAATTAATAACAATTAAATAACCCAAAAATATAATTTTCCCACAGCTTCTTTTCATTTCTCTTGGACATTTTTCACATTTGAAAATTCCCATTTGCTTTCCCGAATTTTCGCCATATTTCTGGACCCCCTTCTATATATGGGAATATTTATATATAAAACATGATATATATATGAGTCTATTTGGCTAGACATTACACAAATGTCGCCCCACCGATGTGTCGTCTGACACATTTTCCACTTTTCTTTCTTCATCTTTTTTTACCCCCACTTTGGCACTTTTCTTGCCACTCTTCTAGCACTTAAGCGCTGCGAATGTGGAAAATGTGGAAAATCCTGAACAGCAGCAAGCATTTTGAAAGGCATTTTCAGTTGTCAGTTTTTGTGTGTCGGGTATAATGTATAATAATGTTGAATAATATAGAATATATGATATGCGTCACACGGCTTTGCTCAGCCACTCCGGTGATCGCAATCAAAGTTCGCATTTTGTGGCTGAAATTCAAAACCCCGAAAATCCAAAAGATCGAGTCGAGGAGGACAAAAGGATTCGAGTTCAGGATCATACCTGTAAGCCTGGAGTACTCGAAGACGAAAAAAAAAAACAAAATAAAAACGAACTTAGCTGAAAAGGACAAGCTTTCTTTCATTCAACAAACAATCAAACAATAATCAAAGCGTAATGAATGGGCTGAGAAACAAAAAGATTCAGATTCGGTGAAAAAAGGTGGTTGAACCTCCTTCTTTTTATTGTTTGGAAGCTTGTCCTTGTCCCGAAGAAGTAGGTAAGCAAAAAAAGTATATGTGTATATACATATATAATAAAAGAAAAGAAGGGTTTCCTTGGCCCTTCTTTGCTTTCAAGTACAGTCCCACCAAAAGGCTCATCACTATTTAGGAACCGATCACAGCCACTTGACGGCATGACATGACGAATATTTGCTCCGAAAGCCATTAATTTGTCTCTGGCTATATAAATTTCTATATATATTTGTATTTGAAGTGAAGTCTATCGTTAGATTAGTCAAGTGCCAGACATACTATCGCATTCCTAAAGAGACTTTCCTGATTCGTAGAGCTTATACACCCACACAGTAGGAGCTTTAATATGTGATTTATAATATTAAATAATAAACATTATCATTTATTTTCTAAGCAACATTTAGTAATATTTAGTTTAGATTAAAATAATGATTTGAAATATATGTTTATAAATATGTTTAGTTCACTTTCTATATGTCTTACTGTGCAACCCAAAACCTCAACTGACCACTTCTTGTCGATGGGTTTTGAGAACCCCAAAAGAAATTATCGCCCCTTCGATCTGAAGTGTAAATATGGTGGCACCAATTTTAATGGTAATGGCCATAAAATATATATATATATAAAAATTAAATTTAAAATAGTTGACGTGTCGTCGCCTCGGTTGATTTTTTTTATCAGTGAGTTTCCCCCGAAAACTAAACACAAATATTTCCTTATTTACAGCCCCCTGGGAATGGTTCAATGAAATTGATAAAGATAGCGAAGGGGAAATAACTTTATATATTTACCTAATCATACTTAGTAATAGTGTTTATTTAGGAAGGGATTTTTGGAGTTATAAATACTATTTTTGTTATTAATTTTTATTTTGGAAATCATTGAAATATGTTAGTAGTAATTTTTATTGGAATATAGTCTTGGATATAGAAATGAAATAAAATAACAATTAAAATTATCAACTTTTTTGGAAAAGAATGAAATTATTGAGTGATTTATTTGTATAAATTTATTTAAATATATAGTTTTTATTTATATACATATTATTTATATAAATTTGGAATGTGAACTTAATATATTTTTGTTCCTAATTAATTTTAATCAAGAAATCATAAATGTAAAGTTCTAAGAAAACGTTTATGGTTTCTTTTTAATGTTGTTGATAGTGGTAATTTTTTAGATTTGAAAAATTTCCTAATTTTCTATTAATACTAAAGATTATTTCAGGAATACATAGATACTTTAAGTTACTTTTAGAAGCTATTTTGTATATTATAAAATCATATTTTATTACATAGTTAACATCCTTAGAAAAGAAAGTGAAAAATGCCTATAAGTTTGAGACTTCAAATATAATAATAAATATAAGAAATCTTTATGATTTAAATATATAAATATACTTTAAAAATATATACAGTATGTATATTCTTTCTTTTCTCTTTGCTAAAGAATTATTACAACTTTTCCATTGCACTTACATGACGCAATCGAAGCCCACTTAAAATGCTAATATTCTAGGCTCTTTTATCGATGAGAATTTTTATTACCCTAGATGGTTGGAAAAGAACGTGCAAAATCAGGAATTCATTGGGTGACCCTGGGCCCCCTATCGACCATAAAGCGTACGATCGATCGATTGGAGGGGAGGAGGAAGCCTACAATAATTATGATGATGATCATCACCTCGTCGGAGCCTCAGGTGGGGCCACAGGTGTAAATGCCATGCCTCCGAAGGTGCGTGCTTGCGGCAACTCGTTTTCGATTTGTCAATTTTTATGTTTTCACTGTTACGTGTCTGAATTCCATGATTTTTTCATTTTTGTGGCTCTGATTTTGATGTGTAAACCAGATCAGAGGCCCTAGAATTCGACCTTTTTGATAATATGCCGCATGAGAAGAGGGACTTATTGCGACTTTAAATTAATTTTTCAGCCATTAATTCGTAAATGTATCTGTTAAAGTTTGGTTAATTATGTATGCTGCTTGCTATTACAATTATTATTAAGAGGTGGGTTTTCTTTTATGCTCATTTTCCCCATTTACAACAAAATGCAGCCCTAATTGTAATTGTCTGGATCGCTTTCAGACCCTTGTAAGATTTTTCAAGCTGCTCCCTTTTGGCAACAAAAAAAGTTTCCCTTATAATATACTTTTTACAACGCAAATGCAGGAGCTCCGCAGACATAATTGTTAATTTCAGTTTGAATACAGTTTAATTGATGCGCATAATTGACCCTTGTCAGGGGCAGACATGTCTCTCAGCCTGTTGCCGCGTCGGTCCCCTCTTATATGTATATTTTAAAAGTAAAGTGCAAAACCAGGGGTGTGTGTGCACAACCCCTAAGTGTGTACATCATTTTCTGAAGGGTTTCCCTCTTACCCTCTCTCTCTCTCTCGCGTGTGCTATCAAAATGATCCCCCTTCTGTTGTACTTTTCACTTTTCACAGATCCTCTTAGCGTGGACACCTTGAATTTATTAGATACTATATCGGTTGCTATCTGGTTTATATCTTTAAAAAATCATCAAAGGGAAGTCATCAAGATTGAAGTAAATAAATATTTAAGGGATATACTTATGACACCAAAGTATCCTTTCCTTCATTCAAATTCTATTGATATTTCCCATTTATATTTTACCCCATTAAGATTGTCCTATTAATAGCTTAATGTGCAATTAGTCACGTATAAATATCTTTAATTAATCCCTTTAGAGGTGACATGCCAACACTCTTAACCTGTTGCTAATTTGTAATTTTAATTTGTGACGCATTTGCGCAGCCCTTAATGTATCCCCGAGGCCACCCACGTGGCACTTACACCCACCAAAGGACCTTGGTTGCATTCTAACAGCATGCACTTCTCTGTCTCTTTCTATCTATCTCCCAGGCTGTGTCTATCTCTTTTCACCTGCACATAAAACAACATTTGTTGGCCACAGTTCCTGCCATTTACACCTACACTTGCCTTCCGTGTCCAATTATTTTTTTACATTCAGAGAAAATGGATTGTAGTTTATAATATTTTAAATATTATAAATATATTATACTATATTTTAGTATATGTAAATTTAATTTATAAGAGATAATATATTCACAGAAAGTGTTCTGTGGTTTTATGTTTTATTTATTTTAGCCCATATTTTTTTAAATATTAAAGGTCTTTGTTTGAATGCAAAATAAATGGGAAATATATTCACAGAAAATATGCTGCTTTTTATATTACATTTTGTGATAATTATGTGAAAATTTTACTGATCACTTGCCAGATTTGTAATCAAAGAGAGAGAGATATTACTATGATATTTTTCAGAAGGAAATTTCAAAGAAATATATAATATTTATTATAATATTTACACTAAATAATTAATAAATATTTTTGGTGTAACTAATTAATTTCTTCAAATAAATATGCCCATTGTAAATTTACATGTAATAATATTAATATTGAAAGTTATATAAAAAATCTTGAGTATTATAAAATACGTCTTTATATTATAAAATAATAAATTAGATAATTATTAGTATTAATTTACATATATTAAAAAAGATGTATGAATTAAGATAAACTTAATGTAAGTGCAATGTTAAATGTATATATGATATAAAAAATATTAAATTGATATTTAAGATATATGTAAATATAAAACTAGTTTAATATCTAAGCCACACCTTTTTCTCGAGTGTACCCACCCCCATGCAAAGCCTAGAGCTATTTATAGCACCAAGATGCGACTCCTCTCGCACTCTCTCTCTCTCTATTTCATCTCCCATCTCTACCCCTCTCTTTCGCTCTCTCTGAGCTGCTTTTCCCGAACTAGCTTTCCCTTTTGCCACCCCTTTCAGTGGGATTCTGACACGCTGCAATCATCAGGTTCTATGGTGTAATGGTTAGCACTCTGGACTTTGAATCCAGCGATCCGAGTTCAAATCTCGGTAGAACCTGCTGTCTTTGATTAATAAATATAATATTATTTTTTTTCTCTCCTATTATTTTTTCCTATATATTCTTTTGGGTTTCAAAAACGAAAAAAAAAAAACCGAGTGTGTGTGTGTCAAGAGTGTCGCTTATCGGACGTGAATGATTGACAGCGGTTTGGACCCTCTGCTCACTTTTATTTGCTCATGATGTTCGTGACGATGACGATGACGATGACGATGATGATGATGATGATAGTTAAATAGTGAAATGGTAATGGTACAGGGGTACAGGGGGGAGGGGGTAAATAGAGGGGTAACAGCGGGGTGTATTGGTCAATAGTCGGCACTTCATTGGTCATTATCTCGTTAATCAAGTCGACAAACTTGTTCGTTTTATTTGCACAATTGCCATGGGCCACCCCGGAACCGAAAACTCGTACACTCCGGTATCCCTCTCATTGAAATGATTTTGGGACTGATTTTTTGTGTGTATTTTTTATTTGTATTTATTTATTTATTTGTAGTTTTTTTTCTCGGAGCTGCGGTGTGAATTTGATTTGTGTCACGTGATATGTGACAGGGGATACAGAAAGAGAGAGAGAGAGAGGGGTAAAGATTTCAAAATTTGGAATGGAAATGGAAACGGGATCATTTTGGGTTCGATTTTGGGTTCGATTTACTTTTTTTTTTTTGGTTAAGAGATATGACATTTTGCTAAGGAGGAGAAGGGTATCAAAGAAAACAAAAAAGGGTATCAATGGTACTGATCCAGTATCAGTATGAATGGTAAATAATTCAGATAGACTGACCATTATGATTTATGTATTTTGAAGATTTTTATTTATTTTAAAAGTAATATACGATTTCATTGAACTCAAAATCTTATAGCAAACGTATACCAAAAATTGGAAAATCAAATAATTTCTATTAAGGCAGCATTGTATAGTTTTTCTGCGTATTTTATTTCAGTGAAAAACTTGATTTTAATTATTTTTAATTAGTACTTTAGTCTTTATAATATTTAGTTCTTTTAGTTTCATTAAATAGATATTTTGTTAAATATAATACAAAATAAACAGGAAAATAAATCTAATAAAACATTTACAAAATTTTTTAATAACACTGATTACGATATTTAATAGTTTAATTAGCAAATCAGGTATTTCTCTATATTTAAAGTTTAGATTTACTATAAATAAATTTAATAATATATTTTCAATATTTGTCCAATGAATTTTATATGTAAAATTTAATTTTATATCTATCTATATTCAAAATTTTAATTAATCGAAGTTTAGAAATATTTTTTAAATGTGATATTGATATTTTTTTAATTGACTTTTCCTCTTGATATTTATATTTAAGTCCCTAGTTTCAATTATTCTAATAAACTTTATTTTTGTATCTAAGGTATAAACACCTGTTTTTATTAAAGCAAAAAAAAAGAAACATATATTTTGTATAATTTGGGACACCAAATTCCAACCAAAAGCCGATCTTCTTTTTCTGCCTAGTTTGAGCTTCCTTTCGTGTTTGCTTGTCAAACAACAAATTTTTTCCATTCATCTTTTTATACCCTTGCAGGGTATTATAATTTCAGTCAGAAGTTTGCAACGCAGTGAAGGAGGCACCTCCGACTATATAAAGTATATATATTCTTGATCAGGATCAACAGCCGAGTGGATCTAGCCATGTCCGTCTGTCCGTCTGTCCGTCTGTCCGTCTGTCCTTCTGTCCGTCTGTCCGTCTGTCCGTTTCTACGCAAACTAGTCTCTCAGTTTTAAAGCTATCTGAATGAAACTTTGTAGTTAGCCTTCTATATACTCTCACTCGTATATATGTCGGAACGGGCCGGATCGGACGACTATATCATATAGCTGCCATAGGAATGATCGTAAAATTTTTACAAAAAAATTTTTAACTTTTTCAGTTTTCAATAGAATTGGATCAAATTTAAGATATAGCCATTTTACTATACTCTACAATTTTGTGTAAAATTTTATGAAAATCGGACTAATATATCATATAGCTCCCATAGGAACGATCGAGAAATTAATACAATTAAATTTATAACTTTTTCAGTTTTCAACTGATTTTCATCAAATTTAAGGTATAGCTATTTTATATGAGTCTTAAATTTTGTGTCAAATTTTATGAAAATCGGACGACTATATCTTATAGGTGCCATACAAACGATCGTTTGATGTAGAGGAAAAATGCAAATCTGTGTATGTAAAACTGCAAATATAATATGTATAGGTGAATGAAATGAAAGCAGCTATTACTTCATTGTTTTTTAACACAAATATATATAATTTACATTGTATGGATTCCTATTCATAGAAGTTCTATCTGCAAGGGTATATAAACTTCGGCGTGCCGAAGTTAGCTTTCTTTCTTGTTTTGTATAATTTTTTATTTTTTTATTTTTTTTTTGCCTAGCTCTATTTGGAAATCTGCGGTTCCGTAATAAATTTTGTTTCTTTTTTTTCTGCCATGTGTGTGTGCAAATGTTTAGGGCACAGTTAAGTTACCGGCCTTCACTTAGGCCTTTTCTATTAATTTTTTTCCTCGTTTTTTTGCTGGCTTTAAAGCGGCCCTTTAATGGTGGCTGGATTTTTGCGCTTGGCAACAGAGGCCCATGAAGGGTTAGGCTTTTCGGATTGCCAAAAAAAAGGTGTATATATACATATATATGTATGTACAAAAAATAGAAACGAAAAACCAAAAAGCGAAAAAGTAAAAGTTGCTCGAGCCGATTCTTTGGCTTCAACTTGGGCCGGAAATGTTAACACAAAATTTTCACAAACTAGCCACGGACCATCAACGATGGTTATAAGTACAGAAGTATATATATATATAAATATATATGTATATATTATTTGTATATAATTTTTTTGTATTTTTAAGCGGCATTTTGGGTCTAATTTTGAGGGGGTCTTAAGGGGGCCTAAACAATCAACGGGGAGTTGTCGCAACTCAATTAGCAAAATGCCTACGAATTGTGGTACTTAAACATGGTCAAGGCATGGCCATCATTATGTTGGCCAACCCAGGGGACTAGCCACTACCCTTTATGAGATATATTAGATATATGTATATATAATATTAACGGAATGAATATCTTATAGGGAACACAGCGGAAAATTGTTTAATAAAAAAAGAGTTTCTTAAGAAAGGTTTCACATAAACTGAGATCTTTAAAATTGCAAGATCCAGGCTTAGTATTTGAAACAAAATAATGCTTTTCTATTTTAAATAAATATTTAAATATATATATATACATAGATATATGAGATTTAATAAATGTATAAGATACTGTTGATATAAAAAGGTTTCCGGAAAGCTAAGAGCAGGCTTCGTTTTAAAAATAAAAAAAGGCTACTATATTTTATATAATATAACATATAAATATTAAATAAATTGGGAATATTTAAATATATATTTTAAATATTTAATTCTATATATATATAATATTGTATAAATTAAAAATAAGTAAAATCTAGTCAAGTAATGCCACCATCAGTCTTTCTCCTCTCTTTTGGCCTTCTTTGCAAGACAATTGTTGCGCGTGTGGCCTTTTTCCTATTCCCATTTTCCATTTTCAGACATAGTCACCTCCCTCCCCAGCCCCCAGTACCCCCTTTTTTCAGCCAGAGGCGTCTGCCCGTTACAATGTCCATTCATTTATAACGAATTTCAACATTGAAATGTTTAAATTTGTTTTAGCGGCCAGAAGGAACTGGCGTCGCATCCCTCAAGCCCAAAAAAAAAATACAGAAAACTGAAAAACGTTGCGTGTGTCTGTCTGCAGCTCATTCACAGAGAGAGGGTACAGTAAGCACTCGATAAAGAATAATTTAAAGGAAGAGAAAATATATATATTATATATAAATCCATAAATACATTAATAATAATATTAATCAAAGAAAACCCAGGATTTATTTGGAGTAATAAACTATAGATAGTCTTCACTGTATTATACATGTGCGCTGACTTATATTCATGTCGTCTGGCTGTCTGTCAGGGCCGGGTACTGATGTCCAAAAGACATTAGTTCGTAACTTAATTAATGTTTTTGTGTTAATTGCCGGCGCAGAAACAAAAACAAAAATTTTAGAAACAAAAAAAATAAGCTCAAAAATGTTCGACAACGCAAAAGAGTGGAAACCAAAGGCAAAAAACAGCAAAGCCAGGAAAGAAAATAAACCAAAAAAAAAAAAAAATATATACAAAAAAAAAATTAAAATAAAACAAACAAAAAACTAAAAGAAACATAGAAAAAAGTCAGGCCTATGAATGAGTTTTGGGCTTCGGGAATTAAATTGTTAGCCATCGAGGAACCAAAACCAAAACCAGAGCCCAGATATTGATCGTAACAAGTCTGAGATTTATGTTTTTGGGCATTCCCAGAAATATACGCACTGTACAAGGCCCAATACTGAGTGACCCAAAAAAAAAATATATATATATATATACATATATAAAATAAAAAATATATAACAAAAATTGTGACAAAAGTGATACCAATTTGATTCCTAGCCAGATATTGTCTAGGCCAGACTTTGATTTAAGGCTTAAATTTCTGCCTAGATTTTTGGGGCTATTTGTCATTAGTTTTTGATTAAATGAACCAATAAAGATTTAACTGGATAAGTTAAAAAAATAATTCGCATGGATGTCCTTATTTGCATTTTAGATTTGGGGTTAAGATTGGCCTAAATAAATATATAAAAAGATTTTTATTTGCTATAATATACAGGAGAACAAACATAAGAAATATTTTATATGGATATATCAATTGAATATCAATTAATACTTTTATTACTTTTATATATATTTGTGAGAACAAATATAATAAATGTATTCATACTAAAATTTCAATTAAATCTAAAAAAAAAGTGTAAACAATATTTGTATATCAACAAAATAAACATTGCAAAATAATTAAGAATTAAACGAGTTAAAATTATTAGTTATTTTAAGTATTTATATTAAAATATTCATTTTCTTATTAAAAATATTATTTTTATGGATATCTAAATGGTTTAAATATATACCTTCTATAAATCCATACAAACATATGAATAATCTTTTTTTTTTTTTAATATTAAAAGCTACCAAAAATCCATAAAACTCAGAAAAATAATCACCTTAAAGACCTTGAAACCAGAGTCGCCACAAAAAAGGTGTTTAATAAATATAGAAAACTGCCTAAGGAAGAATCAAAGGGGCCCGAGGAAACTCCACTGCCTTGGAAACCCAACAAATTCATCACAATTATAATATATATATTTATATATACAATATTTTGTGGATTGTGGGCAACTGTCACCCGGAGGGGAGAGAAGCCACTTGGCCACTTTGACACTTCCTCGCCAAACATTTCAATTACGGGCTTTCGGCCAAATGTCAAATGGCTCTCAACGGAGAGCCAGACAAATTAACTGATGCATAATTCAGAATGCAGTGGCTGCAGCGTTAATTTCCACAACCAAAAATTTCCCAAAAAAAAAAAAAAGATTACACAAAACGGCGACCACTTATGGATAATTTTTTTTGGGTAGCCAAAAACCACAATTTGGTGACGAGGACCGGCGGCGCCAATAGACACGGTTTCGCTTATGGACATTGGTGTCATAATATTCGCAATGGTCTCGATTTTTCTGGACATTTTTATTTTATTTTTGGTGATCTAAAAACAGATTTACCAAGAGAGAGAGAGAGATAGCGTTGATTAGAAGCAGCCAATTAGTCGCTCAGATACAGTCACAACTATTCCGATACAATGTATACAACTAATAGTACATTTAAACTTATATATTTATACATGTATATATATATTCGTATTTGTACAATTTGCTTGGCGATGACTTTGCAATTTGAATAAAAACCAAAACTGCAGGCTGCCCCCGCACAATGAATGGACTCATACCGAGTCATTGAACAAGTGGGTCTTATTCACCAGACTCGAAATGTGGGTTACCCATTACAAATAGTGTGATGAAAGAGCTTAAAAATAAATAATTAAATATTAAATCAATAAGAAAATAAAAAGCAATACTAAATATATTATAAGACATATAATTTTCATGTATTTGCTCTTTAAAAAATATCAAATTATAGATCTTAAGTTTGACTTTTTAGGGTATTCTAAATTTTAATCAGAAGCTTGTAACGATGTGAAGAAATCATTTCCGACCCTATAAATCATATATATTCTTGATCAGCATCAACAGACGGATCTTTCTAGCTAATATTTGGCAGAACAAAATTTACTTAATTTTTTTCAAAATTTTATAAGGGGTTGAGTCGTTAAAATTGTGAAGAAATTTGGCAAAATTTTTAATTATTTAAAATTTTGAATTGAGTATGCAGATTCGTTAAGCTAATGAAAACTGACATAGGAACGGTTTCCGAATTGAAATTAATGCATTTTTAGCGGAGTTATGGGTTATTTGAACTTTAATTTTTTGAAAATATTGTCCTATTATTATATCGATAATTAACGATTCAAAGAATCCGAATATTTTAAGTTTTATTTAAGTTTCCTTTCTTCTTTTTAATATACATATAGATAAATAAATTCTTAGAACTCAGATCATATTATATAAAATTTCATATATTTATCATTTCGAAGATATATTTTCAAAATAACTTGTAGAAAGCCTAGAGTTAGCCTAATTCGAATAAATTTAATATCAATTTAATTTCTATAATATTCCCTTCAATATTACTCAACCTTCGCTAGTGCTAATATACTTATTTTACTTAATGGTAATACCCTCAACTGAATATCGATTCAATGTCTGAACTCTGACTAAGCCGGCCGGTGGCTTTGACGCTAACAACGATGACGCCATCTGGTGGGCAACTACGGCGACGCTGTCAGTGATTTTTCCTAGGAAAACCCCTCACCACCCCCCACCGACCCCTTGAAGAGTTTCCCCCTCTCGACCCACAACACCCCCTCAAGAAAACAGCTTAAAGACATCGTTGTCGACGCATTTGGCCGCACCATCGACTGTCTGCGTTTTTGGCCCCGGCAGGTTTTTCCTTTTGGCCAGCCTCGTGAAAATGCATTAGCCGCAGCCCATGATTCATGCCAAAGTAGCAACAACAACAACAAAAAAACTACATGTATATAAAGTATAAAATAAAAGTAAGAAAATACAGCAGAAATGCCAAGTGGAAGAACCCCCGCCGTTGTATGGATTTTCCCCATTTGGCCCCAATTTCTGGCTGGCCGGTCCCAAAAATCCATGTTAATTTCTCGAGTGCTTTATTGTCTGGCCAGAGTTCAAGTGGTAATATCTGTAGATGTATCTCTTAGCTGTAAATGTATCTGTAGATGTATCTGCAGATGTATCTCTAGCTGTTCTTGTGGCTGTATCTGTATCTCTAGATGTATCTGCTAGGCTCTCAAGTATCTAAATACAGGATATCTGCTAGATTTAATTGCCGCGTAAATGGCTTTGAGAAGCTTGGGGGTCATTGCCAGATATTGGATTTATTTTATCATTATTTTATTTATTTCAATTTTTAAAATCTGAACCGATTTGTAAAGTAAAAATCAAGCTTTCTTATAAAAAAAAAATGTAGAAATTTCCTAATAGATTTAACCAAACATTTTCAAACCTAAAAAACCCCGCATGACACCTTTGAATGTTTGCACGCTCGCATAACAAAAGCTTTAGTAAGGTTTAGGTTTTTCGCGGAAAAGGGCCAAAACAGATTTCCTTTAGATACGAATGTTGCACGTAGCCAAAGAAAAAAGATATATACATATATACTATATAGAAAATAAAACACGCTTTGAAAAACCGGGCCTGTCCGATGTCCCGTGTTTCTATAATTCACGGACAATTAAAAGCCGGCTTGGCAACAAGTTGAAAAATTAGAAACTAAACGCCGGCGAACTATCTCAACAAAAAAAACCCAAAGCCAAGCCACGTTCATTAGGCGACGCATGCGCAGGTAGGCCTACATTTAATGTAATTATCAATGATTAATGAATTGCTTGAGCAAACATTGTGCCAGCTCTCAGATACATTCGCCAGATACAGATACAGATACAGCTATATACATCTAAACAGATACAAGACCAAACAGCGGCAAAATCTGTGAACTCGGCCTAATGACCAACAACTACCAGCCAGATCCACTGAGCCTGGCCTAAACCCTAAACCTTAAAACCAAAGTAAAAACCTTCAGGTAGCTGGGCAAAAAAGGGACCTGTAATGTAAAGTAATACAAAAATAAAACTAAAAGCAAGCAAAAGGTGAGCAGAAATTAACACAAATCCTAGAGACGGACCCGCTCTAATTTCCTGGCTACAATTAGCGACCTGGCACTTTTGCCATCGTCTCGATAGTTCCAAGTAGATATTGCAGATGCACTGCGAGAAATTGATAGGTATTGTAAAATATTTAGAAATTTTTGTATACATAATAATATATTATTAGAAAGTTACTGAAAGAAATTAAATGATCTTAGATATCTTCTGCAATATACCTAAATATTTTTGTGTATAGAAATTATAATAATAATTGTAAAGTTAGTGAAAGAAATTAATAATTTCCTGAAGAAATATTTAGATATTTTAAAAAATGGGAAATATATAAAAGAAAAATTGCTGGGAAAAATTATTTACTCATATATCTCTATAAATATACTAAGATACTTTTGTATATAAAACATATAATTGAAAATTAACTGGAAGAAATTGAATATTAAAATATTTCAATATTTTTTTTTAATAAAAAACAAGCATATACATTTTGTAAATTACTAAAAGAAATTAAATGATCTACACAGATATCTCATTCTATATATAATATTTACTATACAATTTAAATAGTATAACTAAACTACTAAAATTACTTCCCTTACACACTTTATTTACTGATCTTTCCCCTATTTTTTGTTTCCCGTGTAGAGGCTGGAGGAGTAGCCCTAACTCTGGGCGGCAACAATGGGTTAAGGAACACACAAGGAAAAATAAAAACAAAAAAAAAACCTAATGATTGGAAAACGATTTCTTCGGCGCAGTTATGGAAGTCAATTAAGCGGCGTGTGAATATCGAGACGTTAACCGGAGTGTCTGCCGTTCACGCCCCCAGAAAAAAAAAACTCTGGGCCCCCAAAAATAATAAATAGTATAAGTCTACCTATATATAATATATATAAAAAATATATATATAGAAAAAGAGCAAAACCTGGTGGCGTCATCCACTCCCAGTCCCAATCCCAATCCCAGTCCCAGTTTCAATCCCAATCCAAGCTCCATGGCCAATTCAAACTGCGGGCCAAAAGAGCCAGCGGCAACTAGACAAGCCACAAAATCATGGCCATTGGTGGGGAAAAGCCATTGAAATTTCGCCCCAATCATTTGAATTTCAAATGGTGTTGCCCAGGCAACACCTATATATCTTTGAGATACACGGAGACAGAGACAGACGCACGCGTTCTCGTAAAAGTTCGATTTGTCAAAGCCTCAACCACGATTATTCATCATTAGAAAGGTCTTTTGCCATAAATCGCAACAGTGAAGGTGTCCAGTCCATCTATCCTAGGCCTAGGGGTTGCATATATTACAAAGATCAGCAAAATATTAAAATATTTTCATTAAAAATTTAAAACCAAAGAACTAAATATAGAAATACCAACTAGATAATTGTAAGATAGAAATTGTTGTCAATATTATAGATGATGTAATTTGGCTTGAACAAAAGTGTTCTCTTAGCTGTATCTGTATATCTATCTTCAATGTATCTCTATCTGTATTTGTAAATAAAGAATACAGAACTTTATAATATTTCTTCTAGTTAAATAAAATTTCTTTAAAATTCTTCTTAATTTATTTTCTTTTTTAAAGAAAGGTTTAAACCTAAAGAACTAGACATAAAACTATCAACTCAATACTTATAAGGTTAATATATTCATAGTAATTATAACTCTCGCAGTTGTTGCAATTGCTTTGTAATATAATATATTAATATTATTTTCTGTCTCTGGAAGTTAAGAACTCAATATAAAATGTTATTTTTATAATTTTAAATACAAAAATAATTTATTTAATATAAAATGTACATTTTAGTCCGACGCAAAAAACATTGTGAAGGAGTCATTTCCGACCCTATAAATCATATATATTCTTGATCAGCATCAAAATCCGAGTCTTTTTAGCCAATATTTGGCAGAAAAAAAAAATTGAAATTTTTTTCAAAAATTTTTAAGGGGTTTCACCGTTAAAATTGTGAAAAATTTCGTCAAAAAATTTAATATTTTTAAATTTTAAATTGAGTATGCAGATTTATTAATATAATAAAAACTAACATAGAACAGCTTTCCGAATTAAAATTAATGCATTTTTGGCTTAGTTATGCGATTTTTAAACTTTGATTTGTCTTAAAAAATTGTCATATAAAAATATTGATGAATATTGATTAAAAAATGCGAATACTCTTTGTTATGACCGAATTTCCAATACGATCCTCTAACTCAATTACAAGCTCCATGTTTATATTAACTTGGTCTTGCCGTAGTTAGTTTCCTTTTTTGTTTACTTTTATTTCCTATTCTTCATATATATATATATATATATATATATATATAATTAAACCTACAGATTTTATAATATGAATCTAATCTACACTACAATGCCCCCAGCGAGTGTATCGAAATTATAATTAAGTTAAAAAAGAACAGCAAAAAAACAGCAACAAAAAGAACAACAGCAACCAAAAAAGAAACCTATTAAAAGTGCCACTTACAATTAACAAAAGGGAATAGGTCTAAAGGGTATACATATACTGGTACTTATGGAACTGCGTACTGATTACTGGTTCTGAACCCGTCCTCCAGCTCAGCTGTTTCGGATTGCTTAGAACTTAGAGCCAAAAAAAAAAAAAAGAAAAAGAAAAAACCAAAAACAAAAAATAAATAAAAAACAGACTCAGGCGAAAAGCTAAAGAAATACAATTTATCTGCGCAGTTACATAAATTTCTTGCTGAGTAGATTGGCTTGTTCTATGAATGGTTCCAGCGGATCGTTACGGGAACCGAGGGGATTGTCGCCGATTTTGGGAGTTTAGAGAGGCGACAAAAGAGGCAAAGAATGATGGGTTAAAGGGTTTTTAAAATAATATAATTATATTAATTCTATAAAATATATTTAAGCCTTTTTTCTAATTTGGAAAGATCTTTAAGAAGTTTAAAGTAAAATAGTTATTTACATATTATAATAGATATTAAAGTCCTTTTCTTATTTAAGGATCCTTAGAAAATAATTATTTACAGTTTAGAAATTATTTTAAAATTCAAGATTCATAGAAAAATATGAAATTTAAATCATACAAAGTAACGTAAACTTTACAAACAACCTGCTGCACTTGTCTTATGCAATATTTAAATAAAAAAACCTTTAAAAAAATTACCCTATATAATATACATTTCCCATTTCCAATATCGTAAGTAGAAACATATTTAAGTCCGATTTCTTGCAAAGTTTGTTGATAAAGTTATAGTGGAAAAAATCTAAAAATCCCGTACAAACAACCTGTTGCAAGTGTCTTCGAATACAAAAATTTGTATATATAATTTGTTACATAAACAAAATTCAACAAAATGTTAAAATAAAATTTAAGAACAAAGAGTATCGATTTTATTTATAAGAAACTCAAACCAAAAATCTAAATATTATGTTTTCTCTAAAACCTAGGTCTTAAAATCCCCAACAAATAGAAATATAAATAAATATTTAGATTTAAATATATACTAATTAAATTAATTCAAAATATTTATATTTTAATATATTTAAACTATAATTTCATTCTCTTTACAGAGATATCTTTTGGTAATTTTGTCGCCTGACAAAACCAAAGACAAAGTGTGAATATGGAAAGAATGTGCGTGTTTGAGGTAGCCCAGAGTCAGCAATCGGCAATCGGCAGTTGGCAGCAAATACGCATAACAAACGCAATTAAATTTTATAAATATTTAAAACATCCAACATTTACATACTCGATTCGAACACACACATATGTATGTATCTATATACACACCCAGGGAGTCAAGCCGGGATCGGTTGTGTGGTAACGAACATGGCCAAAATCGAAAGGGGAAGTCACAATCACCAAGCCAAATCCAAAGTCAAGCACAGTGCGTATAAAAGACTTTTTTATGGCTTTTGAATTTAATTTTGTTTTATGCGATGAATTTGCTGCGACTGAAGGAATGTGAGCCAACTTGATTTGTCAGGTTTATTTTACATATATATATACATGTATATATGTTTATATGTGGGGTATCCGGGGGGAAGCTAATCAGGGGACAGTGACAATGAAGGGCTATAGGCCCGAGTTATGCTTCAAGTTCTCTCCGCTTTGGCTTAATTAATTATGTATTTCATATATCGTCGAACAAGCGATACATAATACATAATTATATGTGGAACGATGGTTTCGATGTTTGCTCATGTTTGTACACATTATCAAATTGTTACTATCCCACCTTTAGTTTTTTTTTTCATATAGATATATTTGGCCCTAAGGAAATTGAAAGTTATTTGCGTTCAGAATTTAATTAGAGAGACTTTGTGCTGAAAGCCAATTAAGGCTTGTGATTTGTGTCTCTGTTTCGGGGATTAACCCACTTTGGTCCACCATTTAGATTGATCTTAATGACTTTAAATAGGCCTCGAGATGGCCAGAAAGGAGAGACTTTGAGGGAAACGATATTCTTAGGGGGCTAAATTAAATTTTAAAATAGTTTGTTTGTAATGTAATAAAAATATTAAAATATTCATATATAAAATAATTATTATAAAAACACTTTACCAACACTGAAGCATATAAATCATTAAAAGAATATTCTTTAAGTCCCTACTTTTACTTTAATACTTTAAATTCTACACATAAATATTCCAACTGACTATATATTTCCTCATAAAAACTTTGTTAAGTCTCTAGACAACCCTTTTAAATAATTTCCCTAATTACCAACACTGAAGTATACCAAAGATACATAATTTTTAACAAACCTAAAATTCCCAATTACAAAATATGCAAATAAATACTTAAAATTCTAAACCAAAACATGTTAAATAAAATTATAAAAAAATATACACATTATATTAATATATTATAATATAAATTTCCCCAATAAAAGTCTGAGTAAATCCCATTTTAATAATTTCCCTAGCCTTAGATAATCGCAAAGTGTTACCTACCCAACCCTTTTTTTGTTTGTAGCTCTCTTGCTCTTTTAGTTTTCACAAAGTGAAAGTTTCTATTAGCTTTTGCAAAAAAAGAAATAAATATATACAAAAAATAAGGAAAACAAAACAAAAATAAAAAAGACGAGTATTTCTTGGTAACCCCATAATGAGATCTACCTAGGCCGCATTATTTCGCTCGATCATGTGAGAAACAAAAAAGGTTGCACAGCTCCGCATATCTCTTTTTCATTTTTTTGGGGCAGGAAGCGAACTAAGATCGAGTTTTGGGATCTCTGGCGACCGTCACACATTTTGGCATTGACAACGGTGGCGTCCGATCTTTACTCTACAACAACAACAAAAGCTACAAAGAAAAAAGGGTTAAGAATGGCCAACTGCTGGGGGTTAAGGGGTCCCTTGGGGGTTAAGGGGAAGGCGAACGCCACGGGCATAAAGTTCACACTCGTAAGTAAATAAATTTAAATGGCGGCACTTCTGTTAATCTTCTTCTTCTTCAGCCCGTTGCCTTTGTGTCTTCTGCCTTTTTTTTCGGTACAGTGATGACTTGATATAGGAAAAAGGTATATACTATAAATATATATTTAATTATTTGTATAGGAACTTCGAAAAAGGAGCATTAGCTTATTAATTGCTAATTAAAATTGTATTCTTGAGTTGGCATCTAAGGTTCTGTTTTCAATATCATTGATTGATATTCAATAATTAAAAAAATAAAAATGATTTTATAAATTAAAAATATTTCTTATATTATATTTAATAAATGTATAATATTGTCTATATTATTTTTAATAAATTTATAATGTAACTCATGTATATATTAAATACTATATCTCTATCATTTGTTATTATGTATAAAATATAAGGAGAGTTAGGAGAGTACTAATATTATTTTCAATAATTTCAAAGGATTACTCACATATTTATTATATGTTAAGTATTTTATCCATATATTTTAAAAATTATATATAATATATTTTGTCCTTAGAGTATCCTCTGTAATTTGAATTTGTTTTTGTACGTCTGTTAATTTTTTTTCCAACCTACTCAGTTCAGTATTTCTTTTTCTTGATTTTATTTTTTTTTTTAGTTAGCGAAACGTTTTTCATAAGAAATTCAACAGGCAAGCTAAAGACTTCGTTTCTTTAGCGCTGGGCATTAAGATTTTTATGGTTATTAATTTGCTAAGTAATACGAAAACGTTAAGGTGGGAAACGAGCAGAAAGGGGGGAACGATCGTTTCGGGCTCAGAAAAGCAGGCTAAAAACTGAAGTGGACAGCCATAAAGGGCCCCGAAAAAAGCAGCAAAAAAAATACATACATGAAATGAACGCAAAAAATAAAAATAAAAATGAAATAAAAACAAAAGCAACTCGGAGTTGGAGTTTGGAGTTCTGTGAATGAAGAGCACTTTGCATTGAAGAAGAGCGTGAATAAAAAAATAAAGTATCGTTGAATAGGTATTACGGATTTTAAGTCTTTTAGAAAATCTCTAAACTAATGGCAAAATTTAAATTTATATTAATATTAATTATAAGAATAAATATATTATTTTTTATGCTTTATAAAATATATTCTTCAAAAAAAAAAAAAAAATAATAATACTCTCAATGTAAAATAAAAAGTAATTTTAAATAAAACCAACAACGAAGAATATTTGGTATTACTATAATTATCAATATATACAATTTTACCTAAATAATTTAATGGGATGGGAATAAATAATTTAAATTATAAATACCTTACATTATTTAAGTAATTTTATATAAAGAAAAATGTTCTCGGTTCTTGTATTATTTTCCTTACTGTCTAAAGCTTTAAAATATTCTAAACTACTTTCCTTATGCATAAAATATTCCTAATTAATTTACCGCTTTTTTAAAAATCCTCTTTTAATTTAATATAAATTTATTTTTGAACTTTCCGCTTATATAAAGAATATAAAGTCAGTTAACTCCTTCATTCACAATTTTTTTTGTCGGGGGACTCCTCTGCTGGCCCTCATCATCATCGTCTGCCTGATTGTCGTCGGTTTCGTAATTTGATTCCAGTTAAAATGAAATGAAATCTTGTTGCCCTAAAAAGCAAAAGCCCACAAAAAAAAAATACTAAATAAAACAAAAAAGAACAGAAAATAAAAAAAGCAGACAAAACGCCAAACTCCTCGCATATCTTTCTGGCGTTTCCTTTTGAACTGAATGCGGCAACCGAAAGGCTTTTAAGTCCAATTTTCGAGGTCTGTCGGCGACCCTTTTACAATACTCTACAAAAGGAGTTACTCTTCTGAGATAGATAATATATTTTATGTTAAAAAACATGAGTTAAAAAAAGGAGTATTACTTGTAATAAAATAATTTAACATTTTATTAAAATATATCCAAAATATATCCAAAAGATACAAAATATAAATTAAATTTCTCTCTTAATATTTGAACTTCAAATTATAATTAAACAAAAAATATATACAAGAAAAGTATATATTAGTTAATAAATTAATATACATGTAGCTCTTACTATGAGCTATAAAGATACAAAATACAAACTTTCTCGTTCTACTTCAATATCAAATTTAAGTTCTAATAAAATATATCCAAGAAGAGTATTTTTAAGTTTCATTCTCACAACATTTTTGAAATTCTTGGAGTCTTTTTATCACAATGTTCTCCTTTTGGCCAAATTCTGGATTTGGTTTTATGGGAATTGTGGCAACAGTTCGCACATATATCTTTCACTCTTGTGGCAACTTCTTTTTGGCCTACGCAAAATTGTACATTTCCCCGACGCCGCCAGAAAAAAAGTAAAAATATAAATAAAAATAAAAATAAATAATATATAAACCCGTTTTTGAGCCGCACGTGCTGCTGCTTTGCGGCCAAGTTAATATTATTTGAAATCTTTTTCCGCTCCTCTTGTAGTTGGCATTTTTATGCTCATAATTTATGCGACGCCTCAAACGATTCATTTGCATACGAAATGTTTGAAATGGCATTGATTTGACAACGCGAGCCACGGGCCGGTATAGATACAGATACAGATACAGATGCGTATACAGATATAGATATAAAGATATAGTCAGGTGGATCGAGCTTCCCCAGCCGAAAGCCAGCGCCCCCCTGGCAACCGCTGAGTGAGCATATCAGGCGACATCGCAGAGACAACCATTCAAACACATCGACTAATTAATGAAATCTCAATCTCAATCCGGTCGATTTCGATTTAACTTTAGGTTTTGTTTTTTTTTTTTCTGCCTCAAACAAATCTAAAGAAAAGACAATAAAAACAAAAGTTAAAGAAACAAAAAGATGGATGAGGCGATGCCAGCGTGACACGAAATGGAGATTTGCAAATATATATTTTAACAAAGTTAAATAATAGTAGTTAATAAAGCAGGCTTAAGCTTTATTAATAAAATATTTAAAATATTATTTGTTTTACTATTCATTAAATGCTCAATTAATTAATAATTGTTTTAGGATAACTTATAGTTATTTGGGATTTGGAATGAAAGTTATTAGAAGCCAATAAATGATTTTATTTCATTTATGAATTTTTACTTGTGGTACTCCTTTGTTTATAAATGTGTACAAGGAATATATACAAAATGTGTCTTTTAAATTTTGTATGCAAGTAAAAAAAAATACTTGAATTTATAAATTAAGTCACTTTTATAATTATTTGTTTAAATTTTAAGCATATTTTCTCACATTTACTACAAGTAGCTACTTCTTTTATTTTTTATTTAGTTAAACTAGGAATATAAGTAAAATATGTATTTTTAATGTCCAACTTAAAAAAGTTGTTGAATTTACTAACTGAAATATTTAAAATCCATTAAGTTACTTTTACAAATACTTTTTCTTATGATATTAACGCATTTTTTCAACTTGTGGTTTCCGTGTTTAAAACATTTCTACAATACGGTATGAAAAATATGTATTGTAAAGGTATTAAATAAATACAAAAAATTCTTTAATTTATTAAATTAACTATTTAAGAGTTCATGAGGAATTTTTACAAATATTTATTGTTATTTTAAGCATTTTTAAGACATTTTATATGAACAAGCTTGTGGAATTCGTTTGACAATACATTTGAACAAGTCAAGCCTGTTAAATATATATTTTTTTAAATTTAGTATGCAACTAAAATAGCTATTAAATTTACTAGTGAGATATAACATACAAAAATATGTACTTCTATGAATTTTTGTGCTTTATTTAGAGCACATTTAAAACAAGTAATTACCTCGTTTTTGCTTGTAGAATCACTCAATCTAACAAGCTCAACAAATAAATAAGTAAATAAAAATTGTACATAAATAAAAAAAGGGCCAACGAGATGTCTCATAAATTATATTGCATATAAATTAAATTTTATAATAAGCAAAACTTAATATCTATTATAGTTCCATTAAGTGTTGAATTTATGTTTCCAATGTAATCGCTTCATTTCGAGTCGTGCTTTTGATAAGGGATCCCCTCCCATCCAAAAGTCACGAACGAATGCTTGATGTTTCTTTTATTCTTGTTAATATTAATTTTTAGATATATGTATGTATATTATACATATGTATATATAGGTGGAATAGACCAAAAAATCGAGTTCAATGGAGTTGTGCCGACAGAAGATACAAACTGAAAACTGAACCTGTTGCGGTGAATATGCAAATCGTATGCGATGACATTCCTTAATTTGCCTAATAATCGGCCCGTTAAGTTTGGCCTGGCAACAGCTGAGATGCTATAAAATTGCGATCTATAGACTTGGATCGAGAGCAGCCATAAAATATATATATGCTACAAGAAATATATATATATATTTATGCCACCAAAAGAAATATCGCATTCGCCACAGTTGGCAATCAAAGAAAATAATGCCTCTCACAATTGCCAACTAATTGTTGGGCCTAAGTTCGATCGATCCGTAACGAATTGTTGCGATTTTGTTGGCCAAATCTTTGGCCATTATTGAATCAAGTGACAATTGTTCCAAAGTTCGCAGTTGTGCGTGTAGTTTCTCATATATATATATATATATACACTTTTTTTTTGATTGATTAATTGCCCATTTGATTTGATTTTTCTTATATTTCTACGGCGTTGTTGCCTTTGAATTCTCCGCATTTCTGATAAAGACTTTTGGCGACTCACAAGATTGCAAACATAAAAGAAGAGTAGACACTGAGTAAAAGAAATATATAACTTTGTATATATATATATAGGTATATATAACAAAGATCGGCAATTAATTCGCTTTATTCGATTCGGGGACATGGGAAAATTATACATTGACATTCAATGACTCGTTGAACAGTCATTTACGTGATTGCCATTTAAATAAAGCAGAGCTTCTGTGGGATTTTTTTTTTTCAGTCATGTTAAGGTTTAGATTTTTAAAGCGATATTTAATATATATTGCTTATTAACCTAGTTTGCATTTTAAACAATAATAAAAATTATAACAATAATTACAAAGCTTTGATAGAGATTCAAAGGGTTTAAGTAGTATTCTTTTTGATATTTTTTCTATTCTATTGTATAAAAACCAATTTAAAATATTTTCATAATTACAATTAAAGGAATAAGACCTATATCTTATGTGGCGCAAGGCACAAGAAAAGTTGCCACAGCATGTTGCAAGACATGTTGAGCCACAACATTTGATGTTGCAACAACACCTACTATTTTTGTTTAATTAACCTATTCCTTCAGCAAAAATTAAATTAAAGGTTCTTATGAGAAAACTATTTAAATATTTAAATATGATAACTAACATGGCAAAAATCAGAAGAAATGTTCCTAGAGAATGTTGATAAAAATGTTTAGGAACAGCTAATGATATTCCCAGGACTTAAAAGGCACCACAGTAACTGTACTTTCTTGCTATATTATTAAAAGATCGAAAATATATATAGATTCCCTTTTCCAGGTACAAAAAGGGTTTAAAATATTTCTTAAGTAATTTCCAAAAAAAAAAAAAAAAACGTACAAAGGCTCTTTGCTAGAAAATTCCTTATAATTTTTAGGCAAAACCCTCAAAGGAGATAACTTTTTGAGTTGGGTTCACAGTTTGAGCTTGGAATGATCACAGAGCTCCCCCTTGGAGTTCTTCTTCGGTTTAAAGAAAGGCGCAAAAAAATAAATAAAAATAAAATAAAAACACAGAAGAAAAAAAGAATGAGAAATAAAAAGGGAATCCTATTAAGCAAGCAAAACGTAAACGGAATTTTAAGTTCATTTGCCCAACAGAGCGTGCCTCGACTTTCATATGATTCCTGTTCGTTCTTTTTTTGCGTGTTTTTTTTTTTGCTTTTAGGTTTCAATCTTTTCGAGGTTTTTATTTTTATTTTGGTTTTATTTTTTTCTGGCTGCTATTTCATGGGTAACACTTTGCCACCTCTGATCATTATTTAGTTTTTTTTTTTTTTCTTAATTGAAGGAAATGCCCTGGCTTCCAGGAATCAATCTCAAGCCAAGCTTTTAAAAAAGATGATTTAAAAAGTAAAAAATATATATTTCATACACTTATTACGAAAATTAAGATTTTTCTCAAGGAAAGGTAATATTTTTAAAGAAATTGTTATATATATATATAGACAATTTTTAGCACTCAACAAATGTTAAAAAAATAAACCCAAAGAAACCCCTGCATGAAGTGCCAAAAAGCTGCAGCTTCAATGACTCCATTAAAGGCTGTTCTTTGGAGTTTTTCTTGTGTTTCTTTTTTTCTGGGATCCATCAAGTCCTCTCATCTTCTCTAACTGGAGGCAACAGGTTGTTGGTTCCTTTGGACCACGCCCTTCTCCCCCCCAGGGGAGCGCCTTGTTGGTTCCGAAAGACTCGCAAATTCGCAGAGTCGCGAATCCGGAATTCTGGAATGACCATTTTTAAATGCACGGCAGGAAGAGTTCCTTCACTTTGTATTCACAAATTAGACACAAGTTAAACATTTTTACGGTTTGTGAAGTGGAGCCGCCGATGAGCGATGGACTCGTAGACAACGCCATCGATAATAATGATGATGATGATGATAATGATTATGATGATGATGTTGTTTTTTGTTAGCCTACCAACAACACACAGTCGAAAAAAAATTAAGATCGATTTATATAGATAGTAAATAATTTAGGAAAAATATTTTATACAATAAAAAAAAAACCAGAAAGCCAAAGATTATATACCCTTGCAGTTTGGATCAAATCGGAAATTGATTATATGTTAAAGTATTAGCATATCTTTAAACCATATTTTTACAGTGACAATTTTGTACCCAAATCAAAATTTAAAAAACGCATAACTAAGCCAAAAAAGTTTTAATTTTAAATCGGCAATCTGTCCTATGCTAGTTTTTAATAGGTTAATAAATCTGCATACTCCATTTAAAAATTGAAAGAAATTCAATTTTTTATAAATTTGTTTGACAATTTTAACGATAACCCATTACCTTTTTTTGAAAAAAAATCGAAAAAAATATTTTCTTTTAAAATATAGCTAGATCGATTCGGCTGTTAATGCTGATCAAGAATATATATGATTTATACGGTCTAAAATGATTCCTTCGTTGCGTTATAAGCTTCTGACTGAAATTATAATACCCCTAAAGGCTATAAAAATACAAATGTGATATCACTATTGCACTTTATGTACAAAATGTAATATTATTTTATTGAATTGTTATTATTTGTATATTATTATTATTAAATATGTCCATGTTGTGGAAAAATTTATTATAAAAAAATGTATTAAAAAAATATATAAATTGTTTTCAGTGTACTTATTGCATCTCTTTTCATTCCAGCGCATCACTCAAAATTTACTTACCATGTAAAGCATGACCGTGTGAAACGATGCCGCCATCGTCTGTCCCCAGTCTCTGTCCAGTTTCTCCACTTCCCTCCTCCTTTCCTCCTGTCTGCTGTCTGATGCGAAATCCTGGCCACCACTACCACTACCACCGCCCCCATGCCCCACGCCCCATGTCCCATGCCCCATGCCCCATTCCTCTGCCCCCCAATTCATTACCACACATTGTACTTTTATGGATATGGCATAAGTTCCTTCGTGCACCTCAAGACCCCACTCCTTCAGCCACTTCATCTCTGTCTCAGTCTGTGTTTTTGTCCTTGTCTCTGTCTGCCCCACCCAATGAGGCACAGTGGTTCAAGGAGGCTGTAAAATGCTGTATTTAAGTGGAGATTTAGCTAAAAAGGCATTGAGGGATAATATAGATTGATAAATAGATATATAGATTGAAAGATAGATATACAGGTAGATATTTATCTCTTGATGTATCTATTTTTGTATATTTATATCCCTCCATCTATCTGGGAAGATAATAAATAGATAGATGGATATACAGATGGATGGATAGATAGATAGATAGAAAGGCAGACAGAGACAGATAGATAGATAGATAGATAGATAGATAGATAAATAGATAGAAAGATAGAAAGATAGATAGATAGATGGATAGATGGATAGATGGATAGATGGATAGATAGATAGATGGATAGATAGATATATATATACATAGATAGATATATACATAGATAGATATATACATAAATAGATAGATATGTACATAGATAGATATGTACATAGATAGATGGATAGTGGATAGATAGAAAGATAAATAAAAAAAAGGGAGATAAAAAATTACATAGATAGTTAGATACATTGATAAAAAGAGAGATAAATAGATACATATAAAGATAGATAGGTTTTAGACAGATGGAGGAATAGCTTCATTAATAGATAGATATACATATGAATAGAGCTATACATATGAATAGATACATTAATAGGTATATAGATAGAGAGATAAATAGATAGATAGATAAATAGATAGATACATAAAAAGATAAATACATAAATATATATATAGACAGATATATAGATACATTGACAGTCCTTTTTGGTATAAAAGCTTTCAAATTTTATTAAAACAGATAGATACGTAGATATAGATATGGTAAAATATCTTCATTCTCTTAGCTACTGTGACTAGGCAATCGCTTCATCTACATATTTAACTAAACCCTTGTTATTCTTTTATTGATTTTTGCTAATACTTGTTTCCCCTTTATTTTTTTGCGCAATATGGAATATGGCAGCGTTTCTTCTATCTTCTGCAGAATTCGCTGTGTCAACATTTGTGGTTCCCCGTTTTGTGGTGACACTGTTTGCCCAAATTGTGTGTGTGTGTGTGTGTGTGTGTGTGTGTGTGGGAGGGGAGTATGCTTTTGGGTGGAGGAGGAGGGGGTGGGCGCCGGCCGGCATCTGTCCTCCCCCTCTTAGTCTTTCTCTCACATTTTCTCCACTTCTTACTCCCATTGTATGTTGTTGTCTACTTGAAAGTCTGCACGCAATGCGTTGTTCAGAGGCGTAGCGATTTAAGGGGGTGAGTCTTGTACCCAAAAGGGGGGAGTCTGTACCCAACAAGAGGCTCGCGTTGAATGGGGGGGCCTTTGAGGTGGTCGGGAGGAACGTTTTTGGTGCAGCGACTTCCAAAGACTTGAAGCCACGGGAATTTCAAATGTTACACTGAGAGCTAAAGAATTGCCTATTTAAAAATCTATTATAAAAAGAAGAAAAAAGCTACTGGGAAATGATAGCCAAATTTTGATAGTTGTTAAAACAAAAAGGTTTAAGATTAAGAAAGATACAAAAAGGGGATTATTCTAGAGCAAACACTCAATAGGAAAGTGGTCTACAGTAGGGGAACCTATAACTCTTATATTATCTAGGGATTCATATAGACGGACAGACGGACAAACGGACATGGGTAAGTCTAGCAAGCTGAAGATGCTAAATATGGGGTCAACATTTTTGCCTTTCAGCTTCTAGATACAAAAAAAGGTATTATTATTGAATTAGTTTTAGTTTATAATGTTATATTTCATATATTATTCTACTAAAATGTATTATTATTTGATTGAATATTTAATTAATTAATTTTAAAATTAATTAATTTCCAGCTTAACTCTTTTCTTTTCTGTGCAGACACACACACACACACACACCCCTTCTCCAGCATGCGTGTGTAAGCTGCTGCCCCCAAAGATCGACCCGTCCCTTTCTCCCAGCGTCTGTGTGAGCTCTCCCTCTCTCTCTTTTTCTGCGTCTGTCTCTGTCTCTGTCGGTTGTTGTTGGTTCATTGCCCGCCAAAAATTTTTGAAGGCCAAAATAATATGAGATTTTTTTTGTTCGTGTTTCTTTGCTTACGGCTGCTGTTGCTGCTTCTTTTTCCTCCTTACTTCGTGTATTTGTATTTTTGTTTTGTTTTTATTTTCTTGCCGTAGTCATTTCAGGTTTTCCCTTTCTGGCAAATTTTTGCCACATTCCCATTGTGCCCCCGTCCGCCAGCCAAAAAAAAAACAAGAAAAAATGTCTAAAAAGCCCCCCAAAAAAAAAAAAATTATTATATATAAATAAATAAATAATGAACTTCAGCTATCGCTTTTGCTCTTTTCCAATTTACGCACTTTTCTTGTTATATATTTACTTTTTCTTAAAAATAAAATAAAATATATGTATTTGTTTTCTGGGGAATTAGAGAAGCAAACAAGATTTCCAATCAATTAAACTTTAAGCTTCGATTGGTTTTTGGCGATTTTCGGTTATTAGATTACGTTCAAAGGGATTCAGTAGGTTATAGGGAATTCATAAAATATTTTTAGGAACTCTTAGGGATTTCGATAATTCAATTAAGTACCCTTCCTTTATTTGGCAAAAGCCAAGCATCTTTTTTAATGGTTTTAAAATTTATAAATATCAAATATATAAATCATTTTTAATGTTATAATTCATAAATATTAAATATATAAATAATTTCTTATCGTATTTAATTTTTCAAAATTATTAAAAAGTAATATATGTTATTTATGATTTTTCAACGTAAATATTTTGTATAGATTTAAATGTGTATTTTAGTCAGAAGCTTAAACCGCTGTGAAGGAGTAATTTCCGACCCTATATGATAAATAATATATATTCTTGATCAGCATCAAGAGGCGAATTTTTCTAGATATCTTAAAGAGAAAAAAATTTTTTTATTTTTTTTTTTTCAAACTTTTATAAGGGGTTACATCGTAAAAAATGGTCAAGAAAATCAACAAAAATTATAATTTTTACATTTTTTCAACTTGATATGCAGATTTATTACACTTAGTAAAACTAGCACAAAACTGCTTTCCGAAGTGAAATAAATACATTATTGACTTAGTTATGATATTTTAAAAATTTGAATTTTCCCAAAAATGGTAAATCTTTTAAAATATTGATGTAAAGTCTCTTTAATGCATATAATTTAGGATTTACTGGTCTATTACGACCAAAAAGCAAATGATTGGTCTAATTTATATTTATTTCGATTGGCCATTAAAGTTTTAATTTATAAAAAATTATAAATTGGGAAAAAGTGATTTTATACAGTAAATAGAAATTAAATACGAAAATCCAGCATAGTATTATTTTAACACTTAATATATAATTTTAACATTTTTCAAAACACTTTTGAAATGAATTTCCTCTAGTCTGCCCACGGTATATATGTATATTTTAGTATACATATATATTTTCCCATGTACATATATACCATTATTTGCTAAGCTTCTCAACGGACTTTTGGTTATTTTTCTTTTTGTATTTTTTGGGGGTTTCCAAGAATCGGATCGCATTGGATGATGAGGAATTCCGGAACGCGGGTAGAAGTTCGCTGAGACTACTTTTTGGGCAACCACTTGAACAAAGCTTTGAGTGCGAGTGTGAGTACTCATACGAGTATCTCGTTTTCTACGCATTTTTTTCCTTCTTTTTTTTTTTGGTATGATTCTTTTTTTTTTGTGTTATGTCGTTGTCAGGCCGAAACAAGCTTGAGCACTTGAGAGATCTGTTAATAGAGCTGATAAACTGTTCGATACAATTTCGGGGCCCGAATCGGAATCGGAATTTGCCAGCGAGGTAACACACACGCTACCCACAAATAAGTTTTGTACGGTGTCAAGAAACTCTCGAGTATCTAATTATATGGTAATACAGGCATACGAATGTACATATAAATTACTCTTATTACACAAACACACATACATTCTGTATGGAGAAACGCTTACGCAACCGCAACTCGGGCGGTACGCCCCCACTAACCCCTCAGACCACCTACCTATCGACCATCGACCAACGGATCCGACCCAAAACCGACCCGATATATAGTTAACCACCCGTCGATCTATTACGCCATCGGCAATCGGAATCGTTTAGGTTTTCTTTTTTCTTTTCATTTTTTGTTTGATTCTACACGTAAATTCTTCTACAACTTCATGGATCGTTTTGGGCTATAGTATATAATATTCTTGGGATAGATAAATAATTATAATATGCTTCATTGGGATATATCAGGAAGGAGTGTTTTCAAGATCCTGTTAGGTATAAATTTACTATAATTATAGGATTACTATAAACAGAAAATCAAAAGAACCTTATGCTTACATATATTTTATAAACTTTTACCTTTAACTGTGCTATAATCATCCTTTTTATTATACAATAATTAAAAAATTATAATTCTATAGTTACTCATAATAAGTCTTTCAATTATTGTATTATGTAAAAGATATTTCTAACAGGGAGAAGCCTTCCCTAGTTTCTTTTAGCTATTATTATTATTTATAAACAAGTTATTAATAATAGTTTGTCTAAGTAAAATCAGAAAACATTATTTTTAGTATTTTAAATTTAAGTTTTAATCTTTAAAAAAGTCTTTCTTTTCAGACTTTCCCATATTGTATATAGTATTATATATATAGCATATTACGATCTCTTTGTCTTTGCTGTTAATGATGATCAATCATCTATGATCTCATCTCAGTCTGGGTTTTTTCATCTTTCATATTTCTCATTTCTTTTTTTACATAAATTAAAAGAGATCACTCGGAAGGAGAATCAAGAAATTTATATTTATGGGTCAGCAGCACACAGCTGTAAGTCGATCAGAGTTAATTGTGAATACAAAAAATTGTAAAGAAAAGTTTTGAACTATGTAATATAATATATTGCTAAAAATTTAATATATAATTATAGTAAAAAATATATATTAATATAAAGCTAAAATAAATCTATGATAATTAAAATATCAACATGTTCTTTTCAGCTAAATCCCTAGGTAATTAAAAAGTAGAACAACACTGTTTAAATTATGTAATATGGAGTTTAAATAAATAAATAAATAAAAACACTTTGTATATTTATAAAAAGTATATATTTATGATAAACATGTAGATAAAATAAATACATAAATTCTCTGCTAAATGCATTGCTAATGAAATTATCAAAACAATTTCCTCAATTTTCACGCTTCTGCCAAAAAGGTAAATCAACCTCAAAATAGCAAAATTTCTTGATTTCATTCAACACTTCATTGGCACTGTTCGATATATATATATATATATATAGAAACGTATATATATGTAGATATTTTTGGTAGAATAGTTTTGATCGGTGAACTAATTTAAAATCGATTTCTGTTCTAGTGGGCGAAATGAATAATTGGCCAAGTATTTGCTCTTGGCATTCCATCAAAATGGAATAATCAAACCAACAATAAATGAAAGGCAGCTATGAGATGAGGAATTGTATCTGTATCTATGACTAGATAATTGTATCTTTAGCTAGGCATAAAGTAAAATTTAAAGAAGTATCTTAAGGTTTATTCAGTAGAAAGTTAGAACATGAAATAAATATAGAAACAGTTTCCTTTTAATTAACTTTCATTGGGCTTAGGGTGAAGTTTTCCTAAATTCTCTACCTTCTTCTTCTAATATTTTATATTAATTATATTTAAGAACCTATATTTATTTTTGTTGTAGTTTCAAAGTATCTGTATCTTTTGCCTCGCCCGTTTGTGAATTTCATCAGTTGCCATTTCTTTGCCTGGGGCAAATTTCATTCATAAATATGAGAAATCAACTTGTGACAATGCCTAGGCACAAACACACACTCTACACACACACACTGTTGATATATGCCACATGATCCCATCATCATCATCATAATCATCGCTTATAGTACGCACAGCTCCGGTCCCTTAACCCCCTCCACTCCCTCTCGTTTTTCATCACTTTTAACCCCCTTAACCCACAAAAGCCCAAGTCTAAGCGAAGCTTTTAAATTACGTAAATTGATCTCAGGCGAAACTGAGAAGAGCGAGAGAGACAGGGAGAGAGAAACAGAGAGAGATGGAGATGGAGAATAGGCTCCACAAATCTCCTCCTACCCCTACCCCTACCCTTAGCCCCCCCCCCCACTCGAGATTCGTTTATTTTGATTTCCATTTTGAGGCCTCTTGGCAACCGAAGACAAACGGCGGCAACTTGTTTCTTTATAAGGTATACCCTTTATTTAAAAAAGTGTATCGAATTTAATACGATTTTCGAAAAATAAAGTGTTTAATGGAAAAATAAATTAAAACCTAAAGAAAAAGTTCAAGAAGTAGGTTATGATTTATTTAAATTAATTAAAATAAATGAAGTAATAAAATAATGAATAAAAAAAAAGTGAATAATAAATTAATGAATACCAATAAATAATAAAAAATGAAGGTAACTTCAACCAACAGAAGTTTCTATACACTTGCGGAGGAAAATAACTCATAACTCAGTCAAAAAAGCATAAATTTTAATTCGGAAAGCTGTCCTATGTTAGTTTTTATTAGTATAATAAAACTGCATACTCAATTTTAAATTTAAAATTAAAAATTTTGACAAATTTTTTTGTACATTTTAACGATGTAACCCCTTAAAAAATTTTGAAAAAAATTTAAAATTTCGTTTTCTCTACCGGATGTGGCTAGATCGACTCGTCAGTTAATGCTGATCAAGAATATATATGGTTTATAGGGCCGGAAATAATTCCTTCTATGTATTGCATGCTTCTGATTAAAATTATAATACCCTTGAAATAGTATAAAATATATTCTGAACGCAGTATATATATATCCTTGTTCAGCATAGGTATTTAATTTATAATTATTATTATTTTTCATTAAGTATTCATTATTTGGTCTCTTTTCAGTTGCTTATTTAATTGATAAATCTATGACGTATACGTAATATCCATTTAATAGTAATATTACGTATACGTAATATCCATCTAATAATATTACGTATACGTAATATCCATATAATAACAATGCGTATACGTAATATCCATCTAACAGTAATATTACGTATACGTAATATCCATATAATAATATTACGTATACGTAATATCCATCTAATAATAATATTACGTATACGTAATATCCATCTAATAATAATATTACGTATACGTAATATCCATATAATAATATTACGTATACGTAATATTTATTTAATATTAATATTACGTATACGTAATATACATCTAATATTACGTATACGTTACAAATTTGTTATTAAAAAATAAAGTGTATCCAAAGCTTCGGCTTTTCTTGGAAAACCCTCTTCTGGATTGAATTTTTTGTCGTATTTTTTTCCTTTTTTTATAATTTATATGCTGCTTATTTTGATTTGTTGTTTTGAGGCTTTTGTGTTTTGATTTCTTTTTCCGCACGCATACAAATGCGTGTGTGGATCTTGTATTATTTCATTATTATTATTTTTCTTGACTTCTTTTTTGCACAATTTTCTAGACATTTCTTTTCTATTTTGACTACGACTTTACATACAGCTGGACACCTGTACCTATTATTTTTGTGCGGTTTTTCGCGTTTATTTTGAGCCTTTATTTTCCTTTTTCTTGTCTTTTATTTTGATTTTGATGTTCTTTTGTCTTGGGTGGTTAGGTCAATGGGACAATAAAAGAAAAAAAATACAAAATATAAATTAAAATAAAAACAAGGAAAAGAAGAAACAAAAGAACACATCAAATAAAATGTACATAATTACACAAAAACAATGAATGGAGGGAGTCTTGGTCTTGGCTTTGATTTGGGTTTTCGTCTTGGTTTCCAACTGGCCTCCGATTGCATGTGGGCTTCATTCATTCACTCACTCAGTCGCTCAGCCATTCATTCACTCAGCTTGATTCATTCATGTTCATAAACACGCTTCAACAAGTTTCGTGCCACATGCACACGAGGCTCGAACTTGGAACTGGAAACTGGGAACTCGGAACTCGGAACTCGGATCTCGAATCTCAAAACTCGAACTCAAATCACTCAACCTCAACCCTTTGCACTCACTTTTTATTTCTGTAACTCTATAAGAGGAAATATTCAGTACTTGGGGTATAGTGAAAACTAATATCTAAATTCTCAATAATGTGATGAGGTAATAGAATTTTTGTTGCATTAGATTAGATGTTTAAATGGGTCTTAATAGTTTATTTCCAATAGATTCATTATATGAATGAAGAAGTTTTTTGTAGTTTCGAATACTTTCAAGGTGTATTAAGAGTCAAGAACTTTAAAATATTTATTATAACCTTTTCCACAGTGTATTGACTTTTAAGCCTGGCTGCGGGGGTGCCTTCGTTTAATTCTTAAAACAGCAGAAGCAAAAATTATAAAACATATATATATATATAGATATATATGTACCTATATATTTATATATATAAATGAAAACCGAAGAAGAGGCCCAAATTTAACACCTACGCTGCCCCGTGTGTTGCTTTTTCGACCTCTCTGCCTATGCGGATCATTAAGTTGCCGCGCCGCTCCTTTTATGGATCTTTGGCTTCCCGAGTTTTGTCTGGCTTTTGGTTCTATTTGAGTTCAAACAAATATGGTTCAAATATTGAATAAATATTAAAATTAATATAAGAAAAAAAACAAATATACAAAGTAATAAAAAAAAAGACAAATATTGAAAGAATTAATATATTAAGAGCGCTAAAAGAGCATACAAATACTAAAATTAATAAAAGAGAATACAAATATTAATATTAATAAAAATTAAAAACCAAGATTAATTTTAATACTTCAATTGTATTTAACTTTATATCATAAAGTAAGCCTTCCCATTTCCGGCTGTAAACTTTTTAATATTGCTTCTTTTTTATCTGTATTTATCTACTTTTGTGACCTCTGGTGTGTGTATAACTAGTGTGTGGGTTCATCATCCAAATTTCTCGCCCCTTTTAAAGCCGACTTTCCCACAGTGAAAGCTAATGCAAATCGGTTGATTTGTGGGCAAGCCTCACTGTATAGGAAGCCCGGAGACAACGGCCAATTTGTCAATTTAATTTGATTTAACGCTATTCTATTTCAATATTTATGCTTTGTTTAACAGTGTCTTTTATATATTTATGGTCTCTATTATTTATTGTGCGGAGTCATGCACTGAAAATAAATGTTTAAATAATTTTTAATCATATTTTTCACATAATAGTTGAGGCTGTCCTGCAGTAATTCATGAATCAAAAGGAGATGTAATGGTTTTGTAAGGAGTTTTTGTAATTATTCATTTAGATAATGTACCATTCTTTATAAATTTGTATTTATATGTTTGGTTATATAGAACATAGCATATTTATTATTTTATTTATATATTTTTTGAGCATTTCTTTATTTAATAATATTTTTAATATTATATTTAATGCAGTGATGCTGTAAGTTATAAACCAAAAGAAGATGCATTGCTTTTTAAAAGTAGTTTCAGATATTCATTTATTCCCAACTATTTTTGTATTTTAATTATCAAATAAAATACATCTGCTCTTTCAAGGTAGTTTCTGCTGTGTATTTACATTATAACCCATAGTTTCTAGTATATATTTTTATAAATATAACCCAGCATATTTTATGTTTTAATTTATTTAGATATTTTCTAGCAACCTTTAGACCCTTTTCCTTTGCAAATTTATTGCTCCATCATAAGGCCACGGTATGTGTATATTCTTTACCCCTCAACTACTTGAAATATCTACTTGAATTTTACTATTTTTACGGCTGCTCTGAGTGGTTTTATGGGTGTACTTCTGCCGGCGATCCAATGGATGGCGAATATTTTGAAATGCGGCGCACGTGACGTAGTCGCAGACATGGCTAAAAAGCTAAATGCTAAATGCGTGGTCAAATCGTACGTACATTGCCCCCACATATCCCCTTTCCCATGAAGTTAAATCGAAGTGTGAGCCCACCTGAAAATGGCCAACAACTTGAGGCCGCTTTTGGCCACGATTCCGACGCGGCTTTTTGGCCTTTCCGCTCCGTTCCGCGTCTTTTTATCGCCCATGTGCCTATGTCTATGGCTATGTGTGTATCTGTGTGTATGGCAGTTGGTGCCAAATTGTTTGCCCCCACAAATGTTACACAAACCGCAGTGAGTCTGCTGAGTATCCGTGTGCGGATGACAGCACCCACCACAGCAGATACAGTATCTGTATGGTATATATATTTTATATCTGAGAAGTAGTTGTAGTAGTATCTGGTCGCACAGACAGACTCTTCCAGAAAGTGAATGTGGGCGACCCCCGAAAAAATGAAAAAGAATATTAAAATTCTGACTGATGCAAAACTCTTTAAGAAGTTTCGAGGAAAGAAGGAAAATCATATTCTTCAACATTTTTAACACTGTTCACAGCTATAATTATTAATAATTTTGATTTATTATTAAAGAAAATGTATCAAATGTATTTATAAAGAAATATTTAAGGTAAGACTTTCATAAGACTTTAGATACAATATCTCAAAGGGATCTAGCTTAGAATATCTGATTAATTAAGCATTTACTTCTTAATGTGCAGCATCTTATATTATTTTTAACTTTATTATTCATAGAAGTAAAGAAATTATATTAAAATGGTAATAAATATTCCATGAAATCAAATAATTTAGCAAACTATATATATAATATCTCAAGCAAACCAGCATAGATTGTGTCTGTAAATTAAGCATTACCGCCTTATTTTTCAGCACTTTTAAAACAGTTTTCTTTATTATTTAGTATTTATTACTAAAAAAAAAAAAATTATTTTCAACAATAAATGCAACTATCTTGCCTTGCAGTTTGCAAATTAATCATAAGATCAAATCGGAAATGGATCATAGCTAAGCTTAAAGTACTCGCAATTTTTGAATAGATATTTATATATATTTCTATATGACAATTTTTTCGTCAATTCAAAGTCTAAAAACTATCATAACGCAGTGAAAAAAGCATAAAATTTAAATCGGAAAGTATTCCTATGTAAGTTTTTATTAGGATAATAAATCTGCATACTCAATAAAAACATTTAATAACATTAAAAATTTGAACTTTTTTTTGACAGTTTTAACGATGTAACCCCTTATAAAAAATTTCGAAAATTTATTTTTTCGCCGGAGATGGCTAGATCGACTCGACTTTTCATGCTGATCACGAATATATATAATTTATAGGGTCGGAAATGACTCCTTACAGAATTATACGCTTCTGACTAAAACTACAATACCCTGAAAGGGTATAAAATAAATATATTATATTATATTATAGATATAATATTCCAAAGAGACCAGCATAAAATATCTGCCTATGCATTAACTTAATATTTAATCAAAACTTAAACTCAAGGCAGAAACATATTTAATTAATTAATTAATCAGTAAAAAAAAGATGTAAATTTCCATAGAAACCAAAGCCAAAGTATCTCTAAGTGGAGATTCTGCCTTTCGGGTGGGGGTTTCCCCTGTCGCTATCTGGACACCTGTACTACCTCAACTAATTCAACATTTGAGAGCGATTTGCATAATGCCAGCGACAGCTGACTGATTCTTATTTTTAACACGTTTGCCAAATGCAAATTTCTCGGCTCAAAAATTCCAGCAGCGAAATACAAAACCGCACACATTTTTTATTTTTGTAGGCGGAAAACTAACTGAAAAAAAATAACACGAGAAGATGGATGCCTGAAATACCCGAGAGATTGCATAAGATCGATCTGGGGCTTAAGTTGTTGCCAACTGGATCGGATATAGGAAATGCCCAGTTATATGTATATATATATAAAAATATATATTTACATAGACAGCGAAACTTCTATGAATGAACGGGACAGTTACAAGAAAATTGCAAGTGCACCGAAAACAAAACTATCATTATAAACAATATAATAATATAATATAAAACTCTTTGTATTAAAATTTATAGGTATAACATATAATATTATTTTGAATAAGATTTATTGTAAAATTACTAGTGAAATCTGTTTAAAATTTTGTTAGTATTATTTATTAAACCTCTTCTTGGGCTTTAATATTTAATGAAATGTATTTATTTTTCATTGACAAATGTTTCAAATTATAGTTTTATAAATATTTATAAGTATATTAACTTTAAAACTTCACTAATGCTTTTGGGTTTTAATGTTTAATAATTTTTTTTTATTTACTATTAAAAATTATAGTTTTATTATTATTATATATTATTATTAGGAATTAGTATCCAATGAAATGGTCTATTTATTTATCATAGAAAAATTGTTAGAATTATAATTTATTTATAAATTTTTAAATAACCATTTATTATTATAATTTATTTATTAATTTACTTGCTAGAAAAATATTAAGTTTTATTTTTTTTAGCGTAGCCAAGGGGGCGTTGTTGATTAGAGTTGGGGAATGCTGTTAACATGCCAACAAGTGGTTCACCTCACCTCACTCACCTGGAAACAGGTGCGAAAATGTAGACCAAAATTATAAGAGGGGTCAGAGGGACACCGAAAAATAAGGAAATTGAGTTGAATTTTGATTCAATAGATTATTAAACCCCAAAAAAATATATATTAAATAGCAAATCAATTTAAATACCAAAAAGCTGAAGTAATTTTAAATTTAATTAAATATCTGTTAGTATTATCATTGGTAAATATTATTATTTTTCCAAGTAACTACATACATATATTTTTATTATTATTAAAAATTATTATTCTTTCAAGTAACTTTTACTTTATACCGCAATTATTATTAAATATAATTATTTTTACAAGTAACTATCACAATATACTGGCTCTAAACACTCAAGACTTGTAATTGCTGGCTTTAAGACCCAGGAGAAAGTTGTTTTACCCACTCAAAGACCTTCTACGATCAATCCAAATCAATGTTCCTGATAACCCTATGATTGAATTTATCAAATTAGTTGCTTTAGTGGATATTATGCTAAATCTGATCTGATCTGGTTGGACCACTCTCACCCCGAAAATTAAGTGTGAAAGAATTGCTGCGCCATTGATTGCGTATCAGTTGAAGTATATAAGTATATAAATATATATATAAACAAGTATATATACGGACTTATCGCCAACTTATAGTCGGACCAACTCAAGGCTATATGGCTATAGTTTTTTTTTCTCTTTTCTTTTTTATTATGTATTATTATGTGTTTTTTGTTGTACCGAAAGTGCGTCGCATTTTGTTTACCACAAACACACAACAGGTGGAACTAGAGAATATATATAATGCGAAATTCGCATCGGATCCAAAGTATTTATAGTGGAAAATTTGCAACACGAAAACAACGCAGTTTGAACTACGTTCTAAACAGGGCAAACAATAGGGATTAACTTTAGAAACTGGCTAAAACTAGTTGCATTTATTAGTTTCATATTTGATTTGTAATATATTAAATATTTTTTTTGGAATTTTAGTAATATATTTATATGGTTTTTGTGTTTATTTACTATCATTATATACCCAAGGGTAAAATATTATTTCTCAATCTAAAATCCTCTTATAATTCTTGCAATTTTATACAAAAATTAACCATTCATTTTTTATATTATTTGCAATATTTGTTTTTTTAATTACTATCATTAAATATTTTTTACCTAACTCAAAATAACTATCTTTTAATTATAAAATTCTTCTATGAATTTCTCTTAAAATTCCTACATTACTTTAAAATGATAATAATATTTAACTATACTACCTCCTATAATTTGACATTTATTTACCATTTAAGCAAGAGTTTAAGGCCACCCTTTAAGATATATTTCAACGAGGGACCTTCTCCTACCTTTTATGAACATATATCCTGTAATTATCTTGGCATTAACCACACAACAACTCAATCAATTAGGAAAAAACCAACAACAATAAAAACATAGGTAGGAGTATAAGGGAAAGACACCTGTGTGATGGGTCAAATTATCCTAAAGAGTTTTTAATCTTTGGGCTCGAACTCGGCTCGGATGGTTAGAGCCACCTTTTGATGGTGGCCAATTTCATGCGTTAATACCTACGCAATGGACACGCGCCGTTGAACGGACCAAAAAAAAAACACAAAGCTATATATGTACATATATAAATATATATATTCTAGAACCACAGCCTACGCATATTGAACGACTTCCGGTTGCTAACTGCTTTCTGTTCCGATCCGATGTCCGATGTCCGGTTAATTGCCAAGTTAACCCGCTGCATATGACACTCTGGCTAATTGCCTGCGTGGCCGAAACTCTGCTCTTGGCCGAAAGCCAACAGGTTGATTTATCTGACAACAACTCGAGGGGGTTGTGATAAAAGAATATGTATATTAAAATGGAATTTACATATTTAAATTGAATATTTATATATATATATTTAAATGGGATATATATTGAAATATAATATATATATTGAAATATAATATATATATTCAAATATAATATATATATTCAAATATAATATATATATTCAAATATAATATATATATTCAAATATAATATATATATTCAAATATAATATATATATTCAACTACAATATATATATTCAAATAAGTATATGTATTTAAAAAGAATAAATTATGTACATATTTAAATAGAATATATATCATAAGTAAAAAAAAAAAAAAAAAAAGTACAAAATAATACTACAAATTAAGGGATTTTAGTATATTTATATGTTGTATTATTTAAATAAATATCTAAAATGTAAAGCACTTCAAAACGAATTTTGTATAAAGAAAAATTAATGAAGAAATAATATGTTAATGGGATTTTGTAATAAATACATTATAATAAACATTTGAAGTTAATTTGATTTATAAAATATCTCTTCAAATAACCAAAAATGACTCTTAAAAAATGATTAAATTTCTAATTTAATATCAAAATTAATTTCTTTCAGCTCTTTCATAAGCGTTGTTCTATAAAATATTTTTTCAAATACAACCAAAAATTACTCTTTAAATATTATAATATATATTACATTATTTGATCTCTGAATTATAACAAATATTACATCAAATTGAATTAAATCCATATCAGTTACATCTTATTAAGCTGGTTTCTGTATAATAAAAAAAGTAATCAATTGTGTATCAAAAATTCAATTTAAATGAAATAACAATTACTTAATATGATCTACAATAAAGTGATAGCACAATTTGTTGATGGCAAGTCGATCTCTATACATCGATCCATTTATCACGGCTACCCTCCACTCCCCTATCTATATTGTATGTATAAATACAAATATATGTATATTTATATATACATATATTTACAGGCCCAAATAGATTTATAGATTGTGTACATTGTTTCATCATTTGCTGTCAGCTCCTCATCTAATTGGGCAACATGATTCGATTTGTTTGCCCGATTTGCTATACCCTATAGAGGGGGTAATATAACTATTCAAAATAAATATAAACGAAGAAAATTGTATATAATAAAAAATATATACAATATAAAATATATAAACAATTGTTTAACTTACTATCTTATGTACAACAATTACTGATTATAGAAAACAAAAACATATTATTTTAAAGTGCTTCATAATATTTAAAAATATAATACCCTTATAAAGCATTGATATCTTCGTCTTTTTATGGTCATTGTTTAGATATGTATACAAATATGTATATATATTTATACATATATATATATATATATATATATATTCTTTTTTTTTGTAATTCCATCTACTGTTTCACCATTGTTTTTACATTTATTTAGCCCAATCGGTTTTTACCACCACCATCATTGGGGTTTATTGATTTATTTGGCGCACATCAATCGTGGCATGGGTATAAATATCTCAGATCGTTGACGTCTCTGTATTGTAATGCGACATTCTGTCAGTGTCATGGTCGGTAATTGTTGTCCGATCTCTCAGATATACACATATAATATATATATACAGATATTTCCAAAGAATCTTTGAAGCCTAAGTAGCTGTTTGTAGGGAAGGGACAACTTCGTAAATGTAGTTACTTTACAGATCTTAAAGGTTAGATCTTAAAAAGTACCTAATATTATTGGGTTAAGTGACTGTTTTTCCATGAAGATGATTTTAAATAAATAAATAAATGATCTACTACTGATACTTGAGAAAAATGTATATATTATTGAAATGATTATTACTATGATTGATATTTAAGTTTTTATATTGTAATCGTTGATATCAAAGATGTAATTATCAATAATCGAAATTTTACATTTAAAATTATTCCATATTTTAAATATTTCTTAAGGCTTTATTTATAAAAACATATAGTTGGTTATGTTTAATATAACTATGTACAGAAAATATTATGAATGATAAGTAAATGATCTTTCTCATTTCTATTACATTATTGTACTATTATTTTAATCTGTTATTTTTTTATATATCAATAGTTTCCTTTTTGTAATATTTTGTATACATCACCAGCGAATATTAACTACCCCTCTTTTTACCCCCTTAAGACGCCCCTGTAATTTTTTTTCTGCCACCTGCCAGCCCACTGGCTTTCGGCCTTTCGCCTGGCATTGTCATCACGTCAAAAGTTGTCCGTTATCTTTGGCCGTGATTCTTAAAATGGCAAACTAAACTGAAACTTTCCCCGCCACTATCAGCAAACTACAGACCGCCCCCCTTTCACACACACACACCGCCCCTGGCGCCTACCTTAGCTACATGCCTCCCCTGGCTCCCCCCTTGCGAATGGCGCCATCTATTATCAGTGGGCGTGTGCTAGAACCGCCCCTGGAAGAGCGTGCGCAACATGCGACCATGAAAAAGAAATTAAATATACATATATTATAAAAAAAAAAAAAAAAAAAAAAAAAGAAGGGAAAAATTCTAAAACAAATCACGCAAAAAAAAAACAGACAAGAACTATATATTTCTATATTATAAAAGAATGGAAGGCAAAAACTTAGAAACTATCTCAACCGCGAGGAGAGAGGAGAGTTCATAAAAAAGAAATCAATTAAATTAAATTTATAAAGACAGCGGCGAATCTCTTGGCAATCGTCAAAATTTCGCTGGCAGCTACAGTCAACACAGGCAAAATTTATTCATTTATGAGAAATATTATGTGTATTCAATAAACTATATAAATATATATATATATATACATATTTTTTTTATTTTTAAGTAGTAGGTTTAAGTAAAGCTCAATTTAAAAAATGGTATTAATATTCGCAAAATTACCCTATGAAGTTTAGTGATATATTAAATATTTAAATATTTTTTAAAATATCAATACATTTTTGAAAATTAAATAAAATAAAGGAAAGTTTTCATTTTCACGAAGTTAAGTGACATTTATTTATTTTTGAAAAATGAATAGATTTTCGAAAATAAAATAAAATAAAATAAAATAAAATAAGAGAAAGACTTCATTATCCACCTTATCAACTTTAAAGTTAAGTGATATTTTAATATTTTTTTTATAAATTAATAATCACAATAATAAAGCAAGTAAATAAAAGAAAAGAAAGGGTTAATCTTTGCCGAATTCCCCTTTAAAAACTACGAAGTTTCTTTATCTCATGCAGTAAATTAGCTAAAGTAAAGCCTGATTATACTAGTTTTAATACAAATTAATTTGTTGTTTTAATGTATCTTTTCTTTTTTTACGATAAAATATTACATTTCGTAACAAGTAGATTAGAAAATATACAAATATAAAAAATATTAATTCTTATCTAATCACTGCTTTCTGTTTAATATTTCCCTTATAGGCAGTACCTCCTGTACCTGTACGAGTATCGCTATCACTGACCTTGCCAAAAGTGCTTTTTTTTTTTTGTTGTTGTTGTTCTTTTATTTTGTTACGATTTTTTTGCGTCTTTTTCTTTTGTGTGATTCTGCTCGTTTGGATTTTTTATGCGCACAGCACCGAAATCAAATTAGAAAAGCAAATACTAAATTTCCAAATTATGCAGAATGGAAAGGTGACTCAAAAGGGGCTGGTGGGGTGCCGTCCGGTTGTCAGGGTGGCGACAGGGTGGGTGACGGGGAGGTGTTGTCAAGCCAGAAAAAAAAGAGAAGTACAAAAAAAAAATAAGAGCGGAACGAAACCGCTGGCGCGCTTGTCGTCCGCTTATCAAATGCGGAAGTTTTATTTTTGTATAGAATTTTTTTTTTTGCGCCAGCAAACTAGCAAACGTAGGCAAACGTAAAATCCTCCCTATGACAGCCACCCACCCCCTCTGTACAGGGCTCCCATCCCCATCATTTTTTTTATTTTTAACAATATTGCTTTAAATATCTGTTGTAAATAAAAGAAGTTCATAAAATATAATGCCTAAAATAAGGCCCACTAAGGACTTTAAATCAATATTTATCAATGATTTTTAATAGATTAAAAACGTCATAACTAAACCAAAAATGCATTAATTTTGATTCGGATTGCAGTTTTGTGTTAGTTTTTAGTAGGTTAACAAATTAGCACGCCAAAATTCTTCATTTCAAAAGTCAAACATTTTGTCGATTTTTTTGTGAAATTTTTTTTGATGTCACACCTTATAAAATAAAAAAATTAAATTTTTTTTATAAAATATTTACGCTCGATCGATTTGACTGTTGATGCTTATCAAGAATATATATGGTTTATAGGGTCGGAAATAATTCCTTTACTAATTTGCAAACTTTTGACTGAAACATAACACATTTCTTATATATTAATTAATTCATTCAAAGTATTATGTTCATATTCCAAGTATTATTTAAATATTTTTTCTTTTCTTTATATTTTTTATTTACTTGTTCAAAAATTAAATATATATTTATATTTAAGTTTCTTCTATTAACCATGACATATATCTCTGAAATCTCTGAAAAATAGTTTTCTGTGCCAACTTCTTTGCATATAGCATTGTCGCATTTATGGAGAGAAACTTGGTAGGGCCTCCAACTGAAACACAACACAAATAAAAAACTAACAAAAAGAAAAAATATATAACAACAAGAACAACATGAAGAACATACATCAACAAAAGGAAGCCCATAAAAAAAAAATCGGGGGAAAAATACAATCAAACGAAAAGTGGAACAAAGAGGCTTCACCTTTGTGCGGCCAATCAACCTCTGAATTCGATTGAATTCGATTTTGAAAGGTTCTTCCTGAACGCGATTAGTCCCGATATTCCGTACTCGAATGGAATTCAATTTCAGCGAATAACGAATGAGTTGAATATTGAAGTGAATAATGGGAATGGTAGTCAAGTCACACTTTAAAAATTATCAAGAGGAACTATACTTAACAAAAATGTATATATTTGAATATTTGTAAAGCACCTGGAAGTACCTGAAAAAAATCCCTTAAATTTGGAATATATTCTAAGCAAATTGCGAACCCTGTTAATCCATCTAGCAATCTATCTCTAATCCGGAGAATCCCAAGATACTTTAGTTTCAAGCCAGCGATTTCTTGTGTAGATACTTCAAGCAAACACACACATCGTGAGTGTGCGTGTGTCGGCTTACCTTTGCCACAAAAATACTCTTCAAACAAAACCAAAAACCAAGCCGAAACCGTACTGAAAAAAAGTATGTGTATATATCTTCGTTCAAGGGCATATATACCAACTTCAACTAGCCATAAATCCCCCGGCAACCTTTTCCACTCGACGTGACGCGCGGATCTTTTCGAATTGCGTATCTCAGAGATACGTTTTGAATCTGTGAATCTGTGAATCTGTGAATCTGTGAATCTTTCAATCTTTGAATCTCTATAGTCTCTGCTCTGTTGCCAAGCGGTGGTGTAATGGCCAAACAGAAAAAAATAAAATAAATAAATAATAATAATATAAAGCAGGAAAGACGATACGTTTGTCAATTAGGAAAACAGGTAGCAGGACACAGGTTAGGGATATACAGGAGGTAATAGGATACACTCACTCTCTCTCTATGTGTTCTATATATATTATATTTTTTTTGCTACCGAAAATACGGAAGTCATTTGAAGAAGATCTAACTAGCTGGGATATCAAAGGATATCAATATCGATATTGATAGTGCCACTGATACAACGATCAATGTCGATTAGTTTGGTTCGATTTCGTGGGAATTAGGGGAAGGTTTTTTTGTGTTTTGATTTGATTTTGTTTTGTATTTGTTGTGGGTTGTTTTGTAAATGAATTTTATAAAGGGATTAAGTGGTATCTAATGCGATTTTGAGGGATTTGTGTTGACATAATTTGTAAAATAAATGGAGTAAGGAGTATAATTTATTGAGGAGAATAAATACCATCAGCTTAAGATACTTGATACCTAATGTACATTTCAGCCTTATAGATTATTTTTAACAATCCAGGAAAACAAAAAAAAACCTTGCATATAGCCTGAAATGTATTCCCCTTAACTTGACCCTTTTTCACTGAACCGATTTACAAACAAATACAAAAACAAAATAACAAACAATTCCAATAGAAACAAAAGCAAAAACTGAAATAAAAACAAAAACCCAAACCGAATCAGAAATAGGAATAGGAATTGAAATCAGAATAAAGAAAAAATGGTGCTAAGTAATTTGAATAACCTTTGCATTGCTCCACTTTCAATTCCAATTGAATACATTTCGAATGACTTCTGGGTATTTGATTATAGATTGAAAACTCTTTTTTTTTTGAGGGGAAAAACCCTTGAAAAGACCGTGAAATATCAACTTAAACCTGAGATAGCCAGCATATGTTATCCCTGGATTATTTCCAGCAATATTTATGACTAAAGTCGTAAATGTCCTGCTGAATGTTTTGTTCAGTGTTACTGTGTGTAAGTCTGTATGTGTGTGTGTGTGTGTGCGGTTTGATTGATTGATGGATTGATTGATGTGTGCCCCGTTCGACAGCAACCCCGGTAGTTTAGCCAACTGTCGCAGCTACAAGGTATGAGGTACAAGGGTTTGTCGTAATGATACAGTAAAGCCTCAAGGGAAATAATGTTTAATTTTGTAACATAAAACTATACAGGAAGTAATTGGAAAGAAATTCATTTTAAATTAAATTTCACTTGATTTTTCAAATATATATTTGTGTTTAAATTTTAAAAATAATGGAAATAATAAAGTCTAAAAGCACAAATTATTCAGTTATGGTTAGATTTTTTTATATCATTTATCAAAATTATAATAAAATGTCTCAGCATTTGTTATTTAGTTTATATTATTTTCCTTAAATTGTATATATATTTATTTTAAAGCTTTAAAAATAATAATAATAAACCTTAATGTTCAAAATAATCCCTAATTTTAACCCTTTAATATTGAAAGATCAAAATACACAAAATAATTAGAAACGTTTTATGTTAAAAACAATTTCACTTGAATTATTAGTATTATTATTAATTTGTTGGTTTACTATTAAATTTTTCTTTTTTTTTACTTATATAAATCTTATTTTACTTGTATATTCCAAACAAAATCAAATTCATTTCGCGAGTGTCTACTGTAATCCACACAATTTGTGTCTTGTGGCAAATAATGCAATAAACGAAGTTCAAAGACAAATTTGTTTGCCATTTACACGACGTGTGCCTGCTGGCAGTGTAACCATCAGATATATCCATGTGTATCTATGTATCTATGTATCTGCTAGATGGCCAGCTGGGCAATTACGCACACATATGTTAAGTACTACTCCCTGGACTGGACCTGCACCTTGTCGGCTTCTAATGGGAGGGGGAGGTGGGCACCCAGTCCAACGACCCTGAGATCCCGACCCCGACCCAAAGTCATATCCATATCCATATCCATATCCGCATCTCTATCTGCAGATACACATACTATATATCTATCCGTATCTGTATCTATGTATCGCGTATCTGTAGCTTTTGCTTTTTTTGGGAATTTTAAACTAAAAATACCGTTCGCTCGGTCGGTCAGGCATCCGTGTGTTTATACATTCTATTTATTTATTTATTTTTTTTTATACGTATGTTTTAATGTTTGCATATTGTAAGATCTAGGCAGCCAGCCTACTCTCATTCTCTCTCTTTCTTTCTCTATAGATATATATTTTATATATATATATTGAGATATATATCTATTTAATTTCGCATTTCGAACGCTCTTAGGCGCTATTTTTATATCGCGCCAAAAAGCCAAATAGAATAGCCGCCAAAGAAACAACGCATTTTATTCAAAATACAATATAGTACACTGAACTAAGTGGTTCTAAGTCTGGAATGATACCCTGTAATTTTTACAGACCCAAAATATTATTTTTTTAAATATTTTTTAGAGTCTCTTTATACCTTTGTTAAAAGAAATAATTTTGAATAAGGGTTCTGGTGGAGAATTTTAAATAAGCAACAACCTTTTGTATGTTGGGTACCTTGTTCAGTGTTTAGAATTAATTTGTAATATTTAAAAAATAAAAATACCAAGATTGTAATAATTTTTAATAAAGAAAAATTAACACTACAAAGTTTATATTTGCTTTAAAAAATAACAACTACAAAACATATATAAACCCCTATAAATTTAACACAATTATTTTTTAATTTACCTTAGGTAACCTTAGAAAATTGTCTAAACAATATATATCCTATAAGCGATATATCCCTCACCCAAATCCATATACCTTAATTCCCAAAATCGGTTTCCCCCGATTTGATTGGCCAAGAAGAAGAGTTTCGTTTATTTATAAGACCCGCCACAATTTTAATTTAAATTTAATATGAACCATCAAAATGCGGCAAAACGGTGTGCAAAAAAAAAGTATAATAAAATAAAATTGAAAAAAAAAAAAAAAAATGAAAGGAAACATAAAATAGGATAAATAAGAGAAAGGCAAGAACGATCGGGAAGCGTTAGAAAATAGGTCAAATCTATTTCGGGGCGAGCGAAAAAAAGGCGATAAAAATAATGGGAAGCAGCGTGCAAAAACGCTTTCCCTTCCCCTCTGCACTGATATTATTATTTTTTTTAATGCCGCCAACACCTTTTCCTCGAATTTTCTCTTTCTTTTTGGCAGGCGCGTTTTTCTCAACATTTTATTTCTGCTTGGTGGAAATTTTTTGGCGGCTAAAAAGATCGTTCGAAAAATATGTATGTGTTGCTAGGTGCTGGAAATGAAGATGATTTAGCTTGCCGGTAATATGGTGAAATTTTCATGTGACACGCCCACTTTTTAAAGCCATTTATTGGGGGATTACACTGGGAAAAAGTACTGAACTGACAGGGTTAAATATAGGAAAGCTGTATTCTTTGGCATTTTATGTTGTGAATAAAAAATAAAGATTGATATATTATGTGGAAATACTTATATTAATTCCATTTATTAATATAATGTGTAAATAAATCTGTTCGAAGTTTTGGCTTAGTGTAGCCATTTGGTGTCCAAAGTATTGCGAATCTTTTATTATTTCTCAGCTGGCATCTTATTATGATTAATGGTCATGACTTCGCCCATCCCTTTCCCCCCTCAAGCACACGTAAGTTGGGAAAGTATATATTCTTTTATTTTTGCACACAGAAGTTCATCGAAGTATCTGACAGATGCGAGGCTTAAAGGGACCAACCTATGGACTTAAATCTATTATATAGATTTTTATAAGAGAAAAAAGAAATCCACTCACGGGAAATGGCTTGCAATCCTAATATAAATCTCTTTAATTGGGGGTTGCTTTTTAGGTCAATTATAAGTTATTAGTTCTTATTAAATTATCCTTAATTACTTATAATTTTATGTATGGTTTCATTATAGTTTATATAGATACCGATTTCCCAGGCTAAATATAACATAGAAAAAATATATATATTCACGCTGACAGTTCAGAGTAAGAAACAAGAGCATCTCAGTTCAAATTGATTACTAGCAATAAAGTATCCGCAAACTGACTACAAAGCCAATGGAAATTTCATTGAAAATTCAATACAAATTGCTATTTCGAGTTTAGAAACAAAATTCCCAGGGACATAACAAGGTAAATGCAAAAGGTGAATCCTAGCCAGTGGCCTTTTGAACTGGTTTCCAGGAATCAACCTGAGTGTGCTGAGTACGCTGAGTGGCTTGACTGCACCGGGGGAATCCCCGTTGCCATTGTGCACCATCGACTTTTATTAATGCCTCAACCGACAGGAAGCGCTTTCTTGGCCAAATTGCACTTGTCATGCTGCCAAGAAATGTCCAACAAATATCAAAGAAATATTCAATTGAACAGGTCGAAGACAGAGTCAGAACCAGAGAGTCGTGACAAATCGAAAAGTGGGAAGTAACCTGAGAATTGAGGTCCAAAAAAAATCCAAGGATCTCGCTTGAGCCAACAATGAAACATACATGTTTTTTAGCTTCATAATTTTTCTAAATTTCTAGATTTATATTCTATTTATTTCTCTTTTCTAATTTTCATATTATATATTTTTTTTTATTTTCCCATAATCCAATTATATAATTTTATAGATTTTTACTGTTCTAATTTTTCTAGTTTTCTCCTTTCAAAATTGTATTATTTTATATTTTGCTATGTTTCTAATTTTCTAGTTTATTATTTTCCGGTATTCAAGTATTTTAATTTTCTAGTATGAAAAGTTTGTATTTTTCTGGTTTTCTATTTTACTAATTTCATATTGTTCAACTTTTGTAATTTTATATTTTTGAACTGTTCTTATTTTCTTCTTCTAATTTTATGGTTTTATATGTCCTCCTAATTATCTAGTTTAATATATATAATATATATTTCTAATTTTCTAGTTTAGTATTATTTATTTTTCTCCCAATATTTAATTTTCTAGTTTTCTAATTTTGTATTTCTAGAACGTTTTTGGTTTATAATTTTTCATTTTTCTAATTTTCCATTTTACTACTTTTATAATTTTATAGTTTTCCATTTTTTTATTATATAAATTTCTAGTTTTTCAGCATTTCAACTGTGTAATTTTTTAAATTATTAATTTTCAAGTTTTCTAGAATTTCATTAACTCAGTTATTTTTCTATTAAATTTTCCAGTTACCCGGTTTTGCTATTTCCCTGATAACAACTCATCAGAAGTGTGACATACAGCCCTATATATTTTTTATATACATATTGTTTCCTAACCTTTTATTCGATTTTCATTCATTTTCAGCATTTTGATAATAATAATGAGTTTTCCAGCCCGCATGAATCAGCTTGCTGGAACACTGGCAATTAAGGCCGGCAAAAAAAAAATAGAAAATAGAAAAAATAATAAAGAAAATCGACCAAAAACCAAACTAAAGTGTCATTAAAACCGTAAGCGATGCGATGGCCCACGCCATGTTAAGCAGGCAAATAGAAAAATTTATTAAACAAATAAAAAAAAAAAAAAAGCAACAGGGGCGGATTTTTTGAGTGGTGGTTAGGGGTAGAGTGGGGTAGGGGATCTTCAATTAGTCAGACTTTCCCCGCTCATTTCCACCCCACCGGCAACTGAGGAACAGCAGAAAAACTATTTATGCACTGCTAACAATATTTTTAAATATAATTAAAAAATAAAGCATTAAAAAGAACCTGCGAAAAAAAAATATTTAAAATCTAAAGATTTCCAAAAAATTCATTAAAAATAATTTTAACAGAAATGTAAGTCAATAAAAATTCTTTTAACAGAATATTAATGGATTAATTTTCCTAATTCTGGGTTATCATTTCCTCACAATTATATACACGTATAGAATATTTTTTTAAATATTTAGAAAACCTAAAGTTTTTTAAAAATAAATCTAAATTTACTTTGGTATCTTTTTTAGCATATTTTCAATGTTCTGCATTTTGTGCGACTAAGTTAGAGTATCTAGACCGTATTTTCTTTTAAAAAGTAATATTATTCATCACACTTGAAGTGTTATATCAACCACAAAAAATAAGAAATTTTATAAATAAAATATGTTAAAAATGTTTAAAAATATACATATCTTTAGTACCAGAATTGTCTAAAATATATCCCCAATTTCCGCTTAAAAACCCCCAAAAATTCCCCTCAGTGCACGAGGCGCGCAATTAACTCGACTCGAAAAAAATATATTACTCAAGGGAAGTGGTACGCTGGGCATTTCAATATAATAATAATAATAATAATTGTTCTGTACTCACTCAGTTAGCTGATTCATCTCCGCCAGGGAAAACACCTGCAATACCAAGATAAAGATATAAGTATATGCAGTGTACTTTTACAGGTACATACAAGTACAGGTAGGGCAGGGCTGGGTTCAAGGGGCATCATCATATATGGTTAGAGGAAAGGGCCCGGATCTATTATCGTCATCTTTGGCATACCTAAAAAGAGTTTTTACGATCGACAAACGAGCACTTTTATGGCAAAACGACAGGATGTCGCATCTTTTACTGCACTTTCACCTTCACCTTCAACTTCGACCTCATCTGCAGATTCTTAGTGAGAAGTACGAGAAGTACTTTATATACATAAATAAAATAAAGAGAGTTGTCAAGGGAAAAGTAGGAGGCGCCATTAAATTGTTCCAAGAAGAGCGCTTGAGATAATACAACTACACTTTGGGCATTATTATTATCGGGCATAACGATCACATCAGGTAGGAGAAACTATCTACAGAGGAAGAACGCTTCTGGAATTACCAAACTGTTACAGTTTTTCTAGATTGATTTTATGGAATGACATTTATAGCTTCCCTTTCTATTTTTTCTTTATCAAAGAATTTGATTTATACCTTTTTATGGATATATACATTAGTATACTTTTATAGTCTTGCGGGGTATTACAATTTTAGTTATAAGCTTGAAACTTTGTGAAAGAGCCCCATAAATCATATATATTCTTGATCAGCATCAACAGGGGAATCGATCTAGCCTTCTCAGGCAGAAAAAAAAAATTTTAAATTTTTTCGAAATTTTATAAGGGGTTACATCGTTAAAATTTTCAACAAAAAATTGACAAAAATGTAAATTTTTTAAATTTGTACATTGAGTATGCAGATTTATTAACCTAATAAAAACTAACATCGGAACGCTTTCCGAATTAAAATTAAAGCTTTTTTGGCTAAGTTATGAGATTTTTAAGATTTGATTTTGTCGAAAAAAATCTCTATATAGGAATTTAAATATCGTTCAATCAATAAAGTATTATTATTTCTAAAACGTGACGATAGATTGGGAGTAACTAAAAATACATCCTAATTCGGGTCTGTTATCAAAATGGTTTCGATTATTGTATTTTAGAAATGAATATAATAAGAAAATAAATAAATAAAATAAGAAAATAAATAAATATAATAAGGAATTAAATAAATATAATAAGACAGTAAATAAATATACAACAATATACAAGAAAATATAATAAGACAATAAATAAATGTATAACAATAAACAATAAATAAATATGATAATAAATATATTAATACACAAATAATATATATAAAGTTAATAGATAAATGACAGTCATGTTATAGATATGGTTTGTTAAAGGATAGTATATAGTATAATAATGGAACTTAACATTTAAATAAATGTATAACAATAAACAATAAATAAATATGATAATAAATATATTAATACACAAATAATAAATATAAAGTTAATAGATAAAAGACAGTCATGTTATAGATATGGTTTGTTAAAGGATAGTATAATAATGGAACTTAACATTTTAAATATAAGAAACTTCAAACATAAAAAACATTCTAAAAATATATCAATATTTAAGGATAGAGTAATAAGCTTTATATTATTATTCTGCTTAAATATTTAAGATACTTACTTGAGTTACTTACCCTATTTCCCTCTGTTATGTAAAAATATCTGGTTTTTATTTTAATCTGTAAATATTTGTATTGTAAATTTCACTTTAGGGTTTCCCCCATATGATATTACCTTCGATTTGATAATATATTTATACATATTCCTTTGAATTGGCAACCAAACACCTGTCCCCCTAGAACTCCCCCATCTACCAATCTGGCTGGATGGATGGTTGGTTAGTTGTGCAAAGACACTGCATATCATATATAATATGGGATCATTTATTACAATCGGATGGATCGAGCCGAATGTCATCATTAAATAAAGGTGCAGAGGGACAAGCCTGCATAATTGCAACCCGGCCAGCATTAAGCTCAATTAAGTCGATGGCGGCACGCACAACGATGGTTCGTAATCAGTTTTCGGTTCCCAATTCTCCGTTCTGTTTTTTCTTATTATTATTTTTATTATTTTTTCCTGTTGTGTTTTTATTTAGGTAGCCCCTTGGGCTACTCCAGAGTCTCTGGGTCTTTCAATCTTCAGGGAATCGGAGTAGGGCCCGTGCCTAGCCAACAACGAACACCTTGCAGAAATCTCCCCTTTCCCTTTTGTTTTTATTTTTTATTTTTATTTTTCCAACCCCCTCGAAGAAAATACCCTAACTCAGATGAAGTTGTTTAGTTAAATCGTAAAGGTAAAAAATTAAATAACTATATAATTGAATTAATGGGATTGTAATAAAAAAAAAACTTGAATTGGTAGTGTAATATAGTTTAGAAAACTAAAAGACGATATGGGACTATGATCTATAAATTAGGCCAAAAAATAACTCTAAAATAATAAAGATTAATATTAAATTATGATAAATATTAATTAATGATACTTATTATATTTTAATGTTTAAAATTATTTAATGAATATGATTTTTAAATGATAAGTATTATTTAATGATTAATATAAATTTATAATTAATCAAAATAATCTTTGTTTTTTTTTTTTTTAAGTTTTATTCTTGTTAATACTATAAAAATAAATACTCTCTGAGCGATTACATAAATATATAATTAGAATTATTAAAAGTAAGCGAAATATATATTAAAATCAATAGATAAAAGATGTACATTCAAGTATATGGATAATATTATTAAATAAATAATACAAAAAATAATATATATATCATAAATTAGTATTAAAATGTTTAGTATTTTTTCCATTGATCTAAAATACGAATATACCCAAATATTTAATGTAAGGGCCACCATGTTAATTCGCCTTCATTTCGACACTGTTAACTCAGGCGATCGACGAATTGCACCTGTTGCAACCCCATCTCCCCAAGTGGCAACCCCCTTCACCCTTACCTCTGCCCCCGATTTCTGGTTCCTCAAAACCCAAATGCTGCAAGCTGCAAGCCAACGAAATCTATACATAATTAAAAAAGAAAAAGAAAACAAAAAATAAAAGGAAGAAAAAGCACGCAGAGTGCGTTGAAAGTTTAACAAGAGGGTTGTGACCAGACTCAAATTCATACTCATACTCATACTGAGACTCATACTCATACTCAGACCAGTTATGTGACATTCGAACACCCGGATAACAAAAAGTAAAAAAAGATGAAACCGAAGGAAGAAGTTACAGCTGGTCCTTTTTGGGTGACGACACACCTTTAGATACATCTGTCTTTGGGTACTGAAAAAAATCTGTTCAGGAATATCAATATATATAATCCATATATTAACACTAAAAATAAAGCTTTAAATTTTAACAATTAAATAATAAGAGGTAGAAGTAGAAGACTTAATACCCAAAATAAAACTCTATTTCTTTGTTTTGTGTGTGGCTCTGCGCTTTGCCTTTTCTTTATTTAACTTTCCACATTTATCAAAATTTTCTTTCTTCTATTTTCTTTTCTTAAATTTTTTTTGTGTGTTCTTTTTATACAAAAATTGTCTTTTTCTTTAAGCTCTTCTGTCCTTCTATTTTGGTTTGTTTCTTTCATTTATTACGTATACGCCTCGGCTTCTTACAAATTTGTTAAGTTTCTATTAAGTTTATATTTCTTTTTTTTGCGTCTAAATATATATATATATATATATATATATATATATTATATATATATATATATATATATATATGTGTATATATATATAACTGAATAATGTATAAGTATATATGGTGTATATTATATATATATAATTTACTTTAAATAGCTGTTGATTTATTATAATATTCTTGCTTTTTATTATTATTATTTTCTATATTCATTAAATATTTTCGAAAAAATACAAAAATTTACAAAAGTTTCTTTGTTTCTTTTCGTTTTGTTTTATATATTTATTTTTTAGTTGAACTATTGAAGCCTGTTAAATGTATTTTTTCGGTTTTTAGTTTAAAGCTGTACATATATATAAGCAGATTTTCTTGGATCTTGAATTTATCTTTTTTTCTGGTTTTAATTTTTGTTTATTTACATTTATTTTTATAGTTTTCTATGACTATTTTGTACTTTTGATTTTGCATTGCCTTACTTTTGTGTGTGTGAGTGTGTGTGTTTTGGTTTTTTATTTGGAATGACCTTGAGAATTCCAACTGCTCGTTGACCAGTTTCCGAATCAAATTTAGGCCATAAATTAACAACAAAAAAATATACGCTAAACGGTGACAAAAATAACTTTTAATTGAAATAAAATGCGCTTTTAGCAGAGGCGTTAGATTTATGAATTTCGACAGAAAATTAAAAAAATAGAAATAAAACAATTAAGTGCAGTGTAAAAAATTTGACTTAATTTAAGAATTATTTGGGTTGCTTAAATAAATAATTAATAATTTCTAAAGACGGTTAAATATATTTTAAGACGTTTTTTAACACAGAATAATTTGTGTATATGTTGAATATTTTCAAAACATTTATTAAAATTAAATTTAGTATTTTTAAAATACTCTCAAATATTTATTAATAAATTGTTTAGTAAACTTTCAAATTGAGGCATTTTTAACTCATTAAAATCACAACTAAATTAAAAGTATAAAAATATTTGTTATAAATAAATGTATGTTAATTCAAAAATACCAAAACTAAGTCAAAAATTTAATTTTCAGTGTTTAAAATGAACTGTGACATTAAAAGCTGCGATTGAGATGACAAGTAACTGTGACTTGGGTAACAGATCACTTTTGTGATCACTTTTAGTGATATTTTTTCTGGTGATTCATAGGTACTACATTGGTAATATTTGGTTTTTTAGAGGAAAAACGTGACAGTAACTCGCAAATTGGAAATAAAATATAATGTTCCTCTAAATAAATCAAATTAAGAGTCTTCAATTTAATGAAAATTGATAATGACTTTTTGTGAAGATGCACAAACGACTAAAACTTTAATAAATATCACAAAGAACACCTATAATATATGTATAAAAAGATAAACAGAAAAATTATAAACGGCAGCAAGAAAAAAGTACAATCATAAAAACAATAACAATAATAAATATGTAAAAAACGAAAACGAAAAGCAGACGCAGTCGCAGTCGCAGCGCAGCCGGCGTGACCTTCACCCAATAAAGCGACCGACCGAGTTCAGAGTGTACAAAAAACAAAAATAAAAAAAAAAAATAAGAAAAAAAAATTGCTATTCTTCTTGCTTCTTTTTTTATATATTTTTTTTAACAATTGTGCACGCCAATTTTGTTGTCTCTGTTTTGCTTTGTGGCTCTGCATCTGTGTGCGAATTTTGCCGGCTACTTATCTCTCTTTACCCTTTCTATTTTTCAAGCTATAACCACTATATAGGGGGGCTTGTCTATCTGATTTATAAACAAAACATTTCAATTGTAAAGAAAATAGTTAAATAATATAAAAAATACATAAAAAAAAAATGGTTAAGTTAATTGTTTTTATCAATCAAAGGTAAATATTTTTGAAGGCTAATATCATACAATCATTAAACAATATTAAATATTAAATTTTATCTGGGAAAATGTTTTAAAATTCAGTAAACAGTAATATAAACAAATATATAATGATTCAAATTTATGCTTAATAATACAAAGAATACATAATAAATAAATATATAATAATATAATATAATAAATTTATAGTAGAAGTAAAAGTATTATAGATATTCGTTGTTAAATAAAATAAAAAATGTATATAAGAATATAATTGAATATTTAAAAATATAAATAAATACACAATAATATAAAGAAATATATAATAATTTATATTAATGCTTAATAATATAAAAATATGTAAGCAATAAATATAAAGTAATATAAATATATATATATATATATATATATATAATAAAGTAATATAAATAAATGTAAAATAGAATAAAAATTATAATAGACATTTTATTAAAATAGCTTCTTTACTTAATCACAATAAAACTTGGAAATTTTTTCTTAATATTAAAATAAGCTTAATTAAATATAATTAAAATAAATAAATTTTAAATGTTTTGTCTATTGTTTTATTTATTAGTTTTCCTTAATTCACTTACCAAGAAAAAGTAAAAGAACACAAAAAACTAAACTGAATAATTGTGGTAAGCTCAAGAAATATAAAAAACATTAAAAATAAAAAATAAGAGACCTTGCTTACATTAAATTTTATTTTACTTTATTTTATTATAAACATTTTGCTTGTTACTGTTACTGTTACTATTAATGTTATTGTTATTGTTATTCCGGCCGGCTTCTGTCTGCTTCTTTCCTGCCTTTGTTGTCGCTTTGATTTCATTAAATTGTTTTTGTTTTTTTGTTGTTGTTTTTTTTTGCCGGTAAAACAATAACAATAACGAACTGCAACAACAACAGCAGCAATTTCTGATTGAATTAACTTAATTTGTTCGAACAAACGAACAAAGTGCGGAGAATGCGCCGACCCGACACCCCAAAAGCTCTTGATTAGAAACGGCGACAAAGCAATTTTCCCACCCGAAATCACCCCTTTTTTTCCATGAATCATTTGTGAATGATTCACACACACTAACCGCACAAACACTCAAACTGCGGTACGTCTGACCGCCGACAAAAATGAAAGTGAAAATTGGCGAAATGGGAAAATAATAGACACAAAAACAAAAGAAAAAAAAACACTAGGAAAAGTTACTTACTTTACTTTAAAAAATTCCTCAAGTAAAGGGTATTATAATTTTTATAAAGAGTTTGTAAGACAGTGAATGGTATTCATTTTCGAGAACTGCATTCACAGCCGAGTCAATTTAAACTCCTTGTTTAAAAATTTAAATTGTAAATCCTTCTAAATTAAACTTTTCCTCAAAAAAACAAAAATTTTATTAAAATATTTCAATAACAGAAAATATAGGTAATATTGTAAAATTTAATATCCTTTTTATTGCATATAAAATTACTATAGATGCCTAAAAACGATTTAAAATCGGTTGACTTTATCTTATGGCTGTCATAGGAACGATTGGGTTTAAATGGTTTGCTAATATTAATCTTATTTTTTTTTAAGTATATAGTGTTAGGTTAAGGCATAAATATAAATTCTATAAATTAGTATAAAGTAAGTTGTTAAACCTTACAAATTTTAAGTTAGTCCTAAGGGTTTAAATTAAATTACTTAAAATAAATATAAATATTTATAAATAAATACATAACAACTATATATAGTGTATGTGATAATAAAAATAAAAACCATAATTTAAGCTATGTATTAGAACAATTGTTAAAGTAATTAAAAAAATATCAATGGGGTATTTTTTCCTCAGATTTCCTCGGATATTTGCCATATCCGCCTTACAACTGAAATAAACAAACATAAAACCAGAATTCTGAAATTCAAAATACAAAACCATAGACGCCTGAAAAATTAAAAAAAAAAAACAAAAGAAAAGAGCAAAAGCCTTGTTCCAAAAATCGACGGAAATGGAAAGCTGGAAAGCTTCAATATTAAAACAGATGTGAATTTGAAATAAAAACAAAATAAAAAGTTGATTTCTTTCTTGGTATGTTGAAATATTTTTATTGTATAATTCCATAATCATAAATTTTGAAAAAAAAAGATATTATATATGTTTAAACGGTTTGTTTTTTTTTCTTCTCTATATAAAGTAGTGTTGTTGTTTGTGTGTGTGTATATATATAAGTGTGTGTGTGTGTGTTTGTGTAATATATACTTTATATATGTAAGAGGTACATAAAATGTAATTATTGTGTTTACTTTTCTCATTTTTTTTTCGTTTTCAATTTGTTTTTTGTTTTTCATTAATAGGTAACTACATAACGAGTTAAAAATTACTAGATTATATATATATATATATATTTATAGGAGTTGTTGTTTAGCTTGATTGTTTTGTAAATCAATATTATTTTGCGATTTTTTACATGTATATTTAATTAATAAGCAATAATAACCAAAATGAACAGAATTTGTATCATCAAAATCATAGAATTGTTTGCATTTCAAAAATATTCATCCAAAAAAATAGACAAAAGCATAATCAAAAATACATTAAAAAAAGGCTGTTTAAATATACATATAATGTTTCAATTATGCTCGTCTATATAGGATCATAAATTTTTATTTCAGTGTATTAACAGTGTTTTTATATTGTTTCCTTTTTTTTTAATAAGTTTTTCCTTTTTTTTTTTGTTTTTTACAAGTTTTTTTTGTTGTTTACTTTTTTATTTTTGTTGTTTCTTTCATTTGTTGTTTCAAATAATGTTTTTCGTTTAATAATAATAAATTTTAACAACTAATTCAAATAGTAGCTTGTGTGTATAATATAAAAAAATTTCATAATCATAAAAAATTTATATAATAGATATATTTAAACATAAAAACTGTTTCCATTTTTTTTAGTTATAATTGTTGTTTATAAGCAAAAACAAATTTTTTAAAGTTTTTTTTTTTTGTGTTGCGAGGATTTTGGTTTGGTCATTGTTTTTTTTTTTTTGTTTTTGTTTTGTTTATAATGTTTCGAATTGAAATCGAAATAAAGAATTATGTATAAAAAAAATGCTTGTTTCACTTGAAAATTGATTCGTTTGCGTCTGGCGACAAACATAATAAATTAAATAAAGGACTAAAAAACAAAGTAAAGGTTAAATTGCCTTTCATTTTCTTCTCATGTTCTTGTAACTTTTGTTATGTTTTTGTTTCTTGTCATTTGTTTTCTACATTTTGTTTTTTGTTTTATTGTATCGTAAATTTGTACGGTTCTTGTTTTTGTTTTGTTTTGTTGGTGAAAATATTGTTTGCTGTTGTTGAAAGAAAACAAGGATATTATTGGTGTTTAAGCTATTTCTTGTATGTACTATAGGAAAATAGGTGCATTTGTGTGTGTGTATTTTGTTTGTTTATGTATATATATAGGTGTGTGTGTTTGTGGTGTGTGTGTGTGTGTTTTGGTTTATTGAAGTTTTGTTTTTGTTTTTCGCGTTGTACAATTCGCTTAAGTCTATTGCTTTGTGTTTTCTCTCCGGGGTTTTTTTGTTTTGTTTATTATAAAAATAATTCCATCTTTTGGGTTCGTGTGTGTGTTGTGTGTAACTATTATTTAACGAGATTGCTATTTACAGTGTGTGTACATTTAATGGTTGAAACAATACAAAAAAATATATATATATTCCTCAATAGTTCCTTTCATTTAACAAGTTTCGTGTTTATCATTAAATCCAAAGAAAAAATGTAGCAAGTATTTAAGTTTGTTTTGTTTTTTTTTAGCGGCGGCGTATTGAAAAAATATAGGGGGATATTTCATGGGACTGATCCTGATTATATAATGTATATGTTAAAAAAAAAAGTTATAAGAAATATATAATAATATATATTGTATATGGGTATAGTATATAAGCCTAGAAACTCATGTATCAAAATTTCGTTGAAACGAATATATATATACATATATTCTCGTACATAACTAATTCAATTTCCATGCCTAATATATATTTGCATATCATGTGTGTATGTGTGTTTTTCTAAACCTAAATAACAGCTGACACTCGTTAATTTTCGCAGTTCGTTATCCCTATTCTCTGAATGCGCTTTCAACTTCACTTCATGTCCTTTTAGTATATATATATATATATATATATATATGTATAAGTAATAATTGTAGTAAGTTATTTAGTTGATATTTTAGATATTGGTATAATAATCATTCATCATCATATATATACGTATATCTATATAACATATATATTCATATATATATATATAAATAGCCTAGCGGCATTTTTAACTTATTAGCAAAAAATCGACAGTTAAACAGCTCACAAAAGTTTGAGTTCTCTTGGGGTCGGGTCAGGGGGTATATCTCTTGATGATGATATCTCTCTCTCGATCGCTATATGGGTTCACTCGTTACTGGCTTCTCGTTACTTGTAACTTATAGAGCGGCGCTCGATGCTTGTTACTTGTAACTCATAGTGCGTTACTCGTTACTTGCTACTCGCTACTCCAACAATAAACAACAAACTTTTTGCAGCCAATTTTCTCCACTACTCGCTCTTTCTTTCGTTTCTATTTTTTTTCTTTCTTTCGTTATCTATGTATTTCACTTCTTCCTACTATATCGATCCCGAGAGGTTTTCGTTTAGTTTTTTGTTTTTAGCACTATTAAATAGTTTAAAGGTTTTCTTAATTCCGTGTTTCTTTTTTGTTTTCGTTAAGTTTTTGCGCATTTCATATGCATAGTTATCAGTTAAAAATATATTTGTATTATATATATTAATATAAGTAGCAAAAAAAAAAAAAAAAACAAAAAGAAAAAACTGAATATAGTAATAATATATGTATAAGTGTAAACAGGTTCTCTATATATGTATATATTTATATATATTCATATATTTGAATCTTCATAGCAAATAAAAAAATGTATTTTTATATAGGCAGTAGAGTTCGTTCAAGTGGTTTCTCTTTTTTTTTTTTGTATTTGTGGGGGTAAGGGGGGAGGTTGTTTGTATATATATAAAAAGCGTTTTCCTTTCAACATCATTATCATAGTTCTAACAGATATATTTTGTATATCTGAATCTGAGGGTATCTAAGCAAAAGCATATTGAGGTTGGTTTTTTTTTTGGGGGGGGAGGTGCGTTCTTCTTTGCTTCTGCTCCAAGGATGCGTCTTTTGTACATATGTAAAGATATATACATAGGATCAAGCGCACATATAAAAAGATATATATATATATATATACTTTTTTTTATATATTATATATATATTTTATTAGTAACTATCGAACTAAAGTCAAAGTATAAAGGTGTAGTGTATATATATATATTTAGCGTAAATAGCAGCATATATATATTTAATGGCCCCGTTCCGAATCGCTTCGTCAAGAAGTTTTGTGGGGGGAACCATTATTTAGAATATTTTGGAGCCGGCTCAACATTTCTGAAGATGTTTTTTAGGGGGAGGGGGGGTTATATTTAAGGGGTTTTTAGCAACCAAAAGTTCTACTTTTAGCTATACTAAATCCTATAAAATATAGATCTTATTTCGATCTTATGTGTGCTCTTTCTCTGGCTTTCTCTCTAACTCTTTCTCTCTCTCTCTCTCTAAACTCCTCTTTGTGGCTCTTTCGTTGTAACTTTTGTCTGTTTTCCGTATCCGTTTTTCTTTGTTTTTCTTTTTTGTTTATATATAGATATATATATTTTCTCCTCCATTTCCATCTCTGCTTTCCCTTTCATTTCGTGTTTCTATCTGTTTTTCATTGTTTTGGTTCTTTGTCCTTGTTTGTTTGTAGTTTGTTTTCTCTTCGTTTTTGTTTTTTGCTTTGTTTTCCATTTTGTTTACTTCATGGTTAAGTAGCTAATTTAATATAATATATAAAAAAATAATAGCTATATAATATAAACCCTACATGTTATTAATATATATATATGTTATTTACAGAAAACCTAAACTAACTAGCTAAGGCCTAATAATTATAGCAGCGACGAAAAAAACACACTTCAACGTGATTCCATAAAAAAAATCAAAAATAATAAAAGGAAATGCAGTTTTCCTTAGTTTTTCTCTGTTTCGATCATACTTCTTCGAAATCGAATCGCAGGTTAAGAAGAAAATCATATATATATCACATTAAAGAAATCAAATTTGTTGTTAAATCACCAACATTTAAAAAAAAGAAGCAAGCCCAAAATAATGGTTATAAACATATTGTATAAAGCCTACCTATAACTGATATTGAAGTTCCACAACAAAATTAAAAAAAAAAGAAAAGAAACCCTAAGATGTTTAAGGTCAAGGTCAAATATATCTAAGATCTCTGTGGATCATAGTGAAATATAGAAGTAAAAAAAAAAAAGAAAAATATTATAAGGAAATATGTTATATATATATATATGTTAAAGTTACGACCTAACGCCGCCGCTCTAGGGGGTCATATCATTACGATCAGTAATCAGTTATCATAATCACTACTATTCCAAGGCTTCTTGCTCTTGACAGCTCCTGCTGCTTCTAGAGCTTCACCTGCTCATCACAGAGCTTGGACACCTGCTCCTTGCTCCTTCCTGATCCTTCATCATCATCATCATCACTACTATCCGCTGGTTGCCTGAAGCGGCTCGGTTTTGACCATACGGAATCGGGCTAGAAGCTCCTGTTGCTGTTTGAGCTTCTCCTTAAGCATTTGACGCTGCAAACTGAGCTCCTGCTCCTCGCGAGTCAATTGCTCACATAATTTGGCCGCCTCACGCAATATATTCACCTTGGGCGCTCGCTCCTTGTCCCGAATGGTTGGTATTTGCTTCTTGAGTGCCTCGAACAGGTTCTTCAGGCCAATGCGACGCTGACGCTCCATATCATTGTGCTGATTACGCTTCTCAATCGTATCGGCCTCATCCAAACTAAACTGGCTATTGTTACCATTTCGACCGCTATTGGCCAGGCTCGAACTGGAGTTTGAGCTGCTTTGGCGTTGCCAATTGTGTTGCTGGGTTTGGGCCATGGGCGATACGGAGCCGGTGGATGATGAGGAACTGCTAATGCTGCTGCTGCTGCTGCTAATGTTGCCTGCTGCTGCCGCTGCCGCTGCTGCCGCTGCTGCTGCTGCTGCTGCCGCCTTCTTGCCACGACACTTTTTGCTCATCATGGATGATGATGACGATGATTGAAGGATTCGTCGCGATCCAATGCCATCTGTGGCCACATTCAGGTAATAATGCTTACGCCCCTTCTGTGTGGTATTTGCCACCAAACCAGAGGATATCGAGCTTGTACTCGAGCTCGAACTGCTTGAGCTCGATGAATCAACGCTCAGCGGTGAATATGATTGCGAGGCGGATGAGCAATTCTGATACGGTGTACTCGATGGCGATGGATAACGTGAATTTGCCACAGATTTCACAGGACTACTACTGGCCGGTGTGTATGGTAGATTGTAATTACCATATCGTGGCTTCTTCTGATCCACAGATATTTTATGGGCCATTTTTGTTTGCAAAGCACCCATTATCTGGCACGATGGATTATTGGGCAGCTTCTTGTCCGTGTAGGAGACCACATCGATTTCCTCATCTATAAAAAGGGAATACAAATCAAAGAGGATTGCTTATTAAATATGGGGGAGGGAGGGGGGTTTGTTTTTTTACATTAATTTTGTTATTTTATTTTACACAAGATGCATTTCCTTTAGTTTTTTTCAGCTAAATAATTACAATTATTCATCACAAAAGAGAGCTCTATTTACTATACATTTTTTTCTACTACATTTCTACCCATCATGCAATACTTTGGCTCTTCTTACTATTTATTCTATTTACTAAAGCCCTGCAAATGTTTTTCTTTTCCTTGGCCCAAGTTTAATGACCCTTGGCTAAGAATTATGACTTGGTAGGTGGAAAAAAAAAGAGAATCAAACAAAAACTATTCTAAAAGGAGGACTGAGCTGAGGACTAAAGCGGATTAGTGTGTCAACGTTTCCTCCGCCTCTTCCTTTGGTGTATATTCCATATCCGGTATATAGTATATATACAGTATAGTATAGTATTATATAGTATAGTATGGTATAGTATAGTGTATCAGAGTTCAGGAAGCAATAGATTTGCACGGATTTCAATTTCAAGTGGCGACGACTACGACGTCGTCGTCTGTCTGTCGCCGACGACGACGCCCTTTTTTTGTGTGTGTTGTTGTTGACGTCATTGGTCGTTGTTTTCCATTCTTTTATTATTATTATATGTATTTTTTCTTGTTGTTGTTGCCATTCTGTTCCCCATTCTATAGAATTCCGCCTGGCAACAGGGAGAAAGAGAAAGAAAGCTGGGGAGCTATTGGAGAAAGCTTTGGGGGGCTCCGCTCTCTCTCTCTCTCCTCTTCCGTTTCGCTAATTTAACGTTTCCGTTGCGAACATTGAACCAAGAATAAGTTGAAGATGCTGCAGGTTAACTGCAGGAAGGGGAGGGGGATGTATATCGAGGGGAAAATACATCGAAAAATAATATCGATAATATAATAATAAAATATTATATTGAAAATGTGATACAATTTAGATAAAATATCGATATTATCGAAAAACAAAGGAAATAAATATCGTACTTACCATTAAAGTATCGATATTATTAAAAACAAAATATGTATAGGAAAAATATACAACATAATATCAAACTTAACAATAAAATAAAAAAATTATCTAAAAATATTACAATACACGTTTAAATATTAATATAATTGAAAAATACAGGTAATATATATTACAAAATAACATCAAGTTTTCATATTATTAAACTTAACATTAAATACAGAATAAATAAAGGACGAAAAGATTGAAATTCACTTTCAAATATCGATATTATCGACAAATATTCGAAAGCTTGTATTCAATTAGTACGTTTCCTTTTTTTACAATATTGGTTCGATATATAAATATATCTTAACATTGTTTTATTTCACATATATTGCCACTATGAAATGCCAACTTATGCATCGATTTTTTTAAAAATCGATAAAACATTATTGTTATTTCCTTATTTTTCTGATACCCCCCTATTATTTTCTAAATGTTTTTATTTACATTTAAATACTTATAATATTTTTCTTGGGCTCTTTGTTACTTTTTATACAAATATTCCATAAAATTTGGCCTTTGCTCACTTTTTGGCATTGTTTTTTAAATAAAACACCTCGCCAAAGCAAATCAACTGTTTAAACATAACTCTCACTTTTTTTAACATTAAACATTAAATACTTTTGTATGGGAAAAAATAAACAACTGTGCAAGCAAGACACAAAACAAAAAAGAAGCTGAAACTTGGCGCTTGACAACAAAATAAATAAGGAATAAAACCCAGGTGAGGAGGTATGGGGCAGGAGACTGCTGACAAGTGCAACAAGTTGCAAGATCAAGTGCAAAAAAAAAAGAAATACAAATAAATAAAAATAAAACTGGAAACCGCAACGAAATCGAAACCTGCCGTGCGATGGGTGCGAAAGAGAGGCTCGGCCGAGAAGTGGGCATGAGTCAGATGATTCTTTCCAGGAGATTGTATAAAAAAAGGAGTCAAGACAAGTTCTTTGGAATTTTTTTCTTATATTTTTTCCTCTTTTTGTTGCTTTGCTAACGTCATCATTTCACTTTGGCTAGACAACCAACAGACCACCAAGATTTCCCCTTTTTGCCCCTCATTGGGTTTTAAGAAAAAATCTTGGAATGCTGCTTCGTCGGCCATTTTTCATTAGCAGCGCCAAAGGAACGCAGCAAGATAAAAAAAATAAATAAATAAAATAAAAATAAAGGAATAAAAAACAAGATGCATACGCTGCGGAAAAAGCTGCCAAGTGGAAGACTGACTCCAAGGAATGCCACCAAAAATGGTCAGAAAAGCAGAAAGGCATTTGTTTAAAGCTATGGAATAAATATTTCAAATAAATAAATTCAGATGACACACAGGAATCTAGATATCTGGAAATCTAGAAGTCTGGAAATCTGGAATTCTAGATATCTGGAAGTGTGGAATTCTAGAAATCTGGAAATTCAATTATGCATAATTCCCAGAAATTTCAGCAACTTGCTAAAAGCACAAAAATTCCCTTTAAAAAACAAAAGTAATTAATCGAAAAGCAAACACACACGGCATTGCGCTTCAACTAAAAATCAATAAAAATGAAGCAACAATGAGTAAAAAAAAAAAAAAAAGAAAAAACAACTGTCAAAGCGAGATTTCCAGGGAACAGCTTTATTATTTATCGAAAAGGGGAATTTCCAGACAGAGACCCAGACTGCAACAAATAAACAATGAATGGGAGGATGATGATGTTGATAGACAATGATAAAACTAAATACAATATGTATCAGCAACCCTGCAAAAAGTGCATTTTATTTGCAGTATAGCAAATAGAAATAATATAATAATAATAATAATAATAGCAGCATTGCTTTAAATAAAAACTAGGGTTGTGCCTTAGTTTACTAACGGTTATTCCGCGTAAATCGGTTCGTCCCCCTGCCTGTTTCATATATCTCTTTGGATCCAACAAAAAAAAAATAAAGGAGAAAAAAAAACCAGACAAACTCGTTTGCTGCATTAAAATACAAGAAACCGCGTCGAAGAAGCAGAAAACCAAACAAAGCAACTTTTAATTTTTTTTTATATATATATATATACATATACATATATGTGTATATACATACATATATATCCGAGACGACAGCAACTTTTGTTGCTAAGCGAACGAAGCCAAGATCAAATCGTAATAATAAAGCAAAAGCCGGCTTCAGCAAAGGTGAATGGAAGCTGCGCACACAGAAGGCTTTTAAATACTCTTCTCAATTTTACAAAATATATGTTTCAATTGAGCTTAAATTGTTGTATTTGTTGCATTGAAGCCTTGTCTAAACTTATGCCAAGTTTGGTTTAGTTTACTCAATAAACAAGGGAGTAATCTTTAATTAAAAGATTCATTTTAAGATCGTCTCGAATACTAACTCAAGGAACTCGGAAGTGATTCAACCAATCAAAGTAAAACTTTCAGTTTAATTTAATTATATATTAAATGTTAAATACCAAAAGTTCTCAATACCCTTTACAAAAGGGTATCAAACAATGCTGAAGAGGAAACAACGGGGCTGCTATGGATTACAATTGCAAATAAAATGCACACACGCCGCCACATGTTGCGCAACTTTTGTGCAGGCACTAGTATATACAGGGGGAAAAACAAGGGGGTGGTGGTCTGGGGTTTTCCCTATACAGGAATATATATACATATAGATAGATATTCAAGAGGTATAGCTGCATATAGCGCTTGTGTGTGAGTGTGAGTGTGTGTGATAAGCACAGACGCCTTTTGCCCTATAAAATTAGCATAGCAAAAGGGAGAGCAAGAGAGGGAATGGGAGAGGGAGCAAATGAAGATGCGGACAGACAGTGCAAAGGGAGACCCAAAACAGAGAACAGGGAAAAAAAACAAAAGGGACAAGTGCATCATCATCAATATATACAAAAAGAAAAAAAGAAGGCAACAGCAGCAGAAATGCAGCAGATGAGATGCTTCAGATATCAAAAAGGGTTAAATCCAAACCTTTTGGGCTGGGTCAGACAAATGAAATTGAAATGGAAATGAAAATGGAAATGGCAAAAGATAGAGGCAGAGACTGAGTAAAATGATGTAATACAGACAAGAATTTTTTAAAAAGCCTATAAAAATAAAAGAAGCAAACACAAGCAGCAGCGACAAATAAGGCACAGTGGGACAAATTAAGCCCACTTGGCGCTACCATAGAATTATATTTCAACGAAAAATTGAGTCATCAATGACTCAATAGGTGTATATATATTTTTTTTGCAAACTATTAGGTTAGTAATCCCTTAGGCCAGTAAACTCTAATCATTAACTAACTTATGAGGATGAATAATGAATAATTTAGAAAAACACTAAGGAATAATGATACATAAAATAAAGAAATTAGTCCAGAAATATTTGGAAAATTAAAAAAGATATAAGTATAAAATGAATAACATAAATAATGAATAAATTGACTTACAATGAATAAAATGAATTGATTGTTAACTTACTTATGTTAATAATAATGAATTAAATGAATAGTGAATAAAATAAATAATAAATGTTTACAAAAATGAATAAAATGAAAATGTATAAAATATCATGAAGAAAAATTCCCCAAAAAATATCGCAATATGTTTTACATTTTCCACCATTGTACACGTAAGTCGTAAAATTAAACAAATGCGCTCATATAACAGCAGCAACAATAACATCAGTCTGGAGACGTTTTCCCTTCCCCCAGCGCCTCCCCCTCCCCTTCCCTTCATTGGCAAATTTGTTTAATAACAAACGCAGTGTTGTGTTCACTCGCCTCGGTTTCAGTTTTGTTTACTTCGACTTTTATGACACATCTATCTATATATCTCTCCCTCTCTCTATCTCTCTCTCTTCTCCCTCCCCCACAGATAAAATAATAAAATAAAAAAATAGAGAAAGAGAGAACTGCAAAAGCTTACTAATAATATTTAGAAGAAAGTTCATTGAGTGAGGAATTGTGTTGGCTTTAGATCATCACCAAGGGGAATGACTTCACACATATATATTCCTTCATTTTCAATTTGTTTATAATAAATGTAACGATTTCTGTTGAATGCCAAATTACGGCTTTAAAATTTAAGCGAAATTCGTAGAAATATAGTTAAACAAGAACGAAAACATTTACTATATAATATAAATGCACATTTTCCCACGCCTCACCCACTGATTTTTCTTGTAATTTTTGCGTTGGCATTTCGCATGAAAATCAAATAAATTGCAACACATGGTGCACTTAAGCCAAAGGTTAACAGACGCCTCCTCATGCGAAGCAACAACAACAACAGCTAACAGCAACAATAGTTGCTGCATCTGCAACAGAAATTGCAAGTACGGCAGCAACATCTGCTGGCAACATGTCGCTCAACCGCAGATCCAGGCTGCAGCAACATCAAGCAGATCAAACCCAAACGATTGTGGCCAGGAAAATAGGTCGAAAGAATGTTCATATCAACAATAAATTAAATAAACAAAATATATCAACATGAATTTTTCAACACAAGGAAAGGATTTTATACGGAATAAATTAATTTTGAACTTTAATTTTGAAAACTTTCTCAAACTATATATCCTTAACTGTAGATATTTGTGGAGAAAAAAAAATATGCTTCCGCTGCTACTGCTGCTGGTTTTGCTTTGGCAGATTTTCCCACGCGCATTTGTTGCACTTTTGCTTCCTTTTCATTTTCTCGGCTTTTCCTTTTTCTCTCGCCTATAAGTGAGTGACGTAGTTGGGAAATGGGAATTTCATCATCGGTGGAAAAAGCGGGATGTGAGTCATCAAAAGTTAAGCCCACCGCCCCGCCCCGCCCCACGTTCCTACTCAAGTGCAATATATAATGACTAATGTTGACCGGCGTCGCAATGCGACATATCGCACAGCATCATCGCATCAATAATGTAATAATAATGTAACTTGCACATAAATTATGAAAATGCGTCTGGCAACATTCAAGTTCTCCTTATGCTTTTAGCAACATTCTTGTGCATTAAGAGGGCAACTTCTGGTTTGCTTGGCAACATGTTTTGGGGGTTTCTTATAGAATTTATAATAATATATCGAATGTGCCCTGTAGCATAAATTCTATGGGATTTATAAAGAAATATACTTATGTACATATATGGGCAGGAAATCTCTCATAAAGGGAGGCTCGTTGCAAAAAATAAAAAAAAAAAGATAAATAAATAAAGCTGTGCCAAGTGCGTGAGAGAGAGAGAGAGAGAGAGCAGGGAGAGCTTTTCCCTGCTCTCCCTCCGCCTTCCATCACCGCTACTCTCTATCTCCAGATGTGCCCGCTTGCCTCGCTCTCTCTCTCTATCTCCTCCTCTCCCACTCTGTCTTTGTGGCTCTGTATGGGCTTTTGGCATTTTTATCGCCGCCGTCGTCGCCGCCGCAGCTATTGCGACCTTGAGCATAACAATTTATTGCTACACGTGTGCGAATAAAGCAACAACAAAACCAACTACGACGCAATACGTACAACACACACACAGAGAGAGAGAGAGAGAGACAACAGCGGTAGGTTGGGGGGGGGGGCAAGAAGTGAGCGTTTGTGTAAGAGAGAGATAAAGACGAAAAGACGCGCCTAGCAACACAAAGTCCAAAGAAACTCAAGAAACTGCCAAAAAAAAAAAAATAAGGCAAAATGCTGATGGAAAAAAAAACCAAGGCATTATTACCAACATATTTTTACAGTTTACAAGCATTATCATGCAAAGTTTTTAAACTTTTTGTTATTATTTAATCATTAATTGTTTGTATTAAATTTGCATTGATATTTGTTGATATCTCTCTAACTTTCAATTGTTACATCGATATTGTTTACTTTTCGTGGCATAAATTAATGCAAAAGAGAAATAGAGAAAGAGCAAAAAGCGAGGCAATGAAAGTGAAAACCGCCAAATAAAACCCAAAAAGGAAATTAAACCTTTTGGGCAATTATTATTATTTTTTTATTTCTGTGTTCTGTTCTGTTTCCGTGAGTAACTTCGTAGTTTTGTTTTTTTTTTTCTGTGTTCAGTTTTTTTTTCGCGCATTTCGTTTTCTACGCACTTTTTCCAGCCGACTCTGACCTTGGTTCAGTTCATTAACATTTTTCCAAACACGCACACACAAAAAGTAAGGTGCGAAATGCCAAAAAAAAAAAAAAAAATTAATACACAGAGGCGCCAACTTACGCATGTCGTGCCCTCTCCCTCTCGCACCCCCTCATAACCAAATCTATTGTGCGTAGTTTAAGTTTTTTTTCCCCTGTTGCCAACTGGCGGCGCCGCCGCCGCCGCCTTCGCCTCTCCCGCTCGCACGTGACACGCCCTCTCCCTTTCACTCGCGAAAAGGGAACCTTTTATACTAATTAGAAGAGGAAGAAGAAGAGAAGAACTGAACTGTGCAGCGCAGCGAAGGCGGCAGCAGAGGCACTGATATTGATACAAGTGCGTGTCTCTCACTCGCACTGGCTCTAATCAACCGCTTGCGGAAGCGAGATGGGTAGATACATACATATTTGCTAATCTGCGGCACGCACCTGATTTCATTTCATTTCTATTTTTTTTTTGTTGCGTTCCTATTCTTCTGCTATTTCTATTTCGATATCTATTTCTAATTCTCTAGGCAGTGCGTGTTGCTGGGCGTTCAAAAAAAAGAAAGAAAAGAATTAATCTTAGACCACTTGTGTCAAGTTTTTTAGTTGCTGAATTAGCAGTGGAAAAGTTATGATGTTTAGAATGTGATGATCATGATAATGATGATGACATGGAATTCTTTCGTTGCGGGGGAAGTAAAAGCGACATTTGATTAGATTTGGTTTGTCAAAAGATTTGCAGTTTCCCCTATTAGTTTAGTATCAAAGTTTTAATTGCTAATAATTGCACAATTTTATAAATTAATTGAAAAGTAATATGTAGAAGCTTTTTTTAATATTTCTTAGGATAAAATTATAAGAAAACTGAAGTTTCATATGTTAAGTAAGCTCAAAATATTCGCTTAATTTTTCATAAAATTCCTAGTGAAATTCTTTCATTTACAAATGAATCATTTTCTTCATCTTTTTCATTTTTGATGGCAACGCATAATTAAAATAAATAAATGGGCTCAGTGGTCGTGGGCGTTTCTACTCAATTTATGCTACACTTTTGCCGCCTACCCCCCTTCCCCACACACCACCCGCCGATTTCTTGTTTCTAATTTTATTCTATTCTCTGCTAATCGCTCGCGGAGACGGCGACGGCGGCAGCGGCGGCGGGAGAAAATAAATACACGAATATGTGGAGCGCTTGGTAACAACACACAAGTCAAAATGCGCGGCAACGGTGAATGCGAAAATGCAAAAGCAGCGAGACAACACCCGAAAAAGCAAAACGGCAAAAAAGCAAAACCAAAAGCCACCAACAACACAATCAAAACAAACGTGCGAAACGTGCAAAAGTGCCGCGACGCGACGCGAAGTGTATATATGTATATCGAAATGTGTGAGAGTGTTTCTTGTTGTTGGTTGCACTTCGGTTTAATTGCACTCGGCAAATTGCAAGAGAAAGAGAGTGAGAGGAAAAGAGCCGGCCGGCCAGCCAGCCGGCATCTGAGCACGCGGAAGAGAGAGCGAGCACGAGCATGGGGAGCAAAACAAGTGTGAGTGTCTGGTGGTTGCCTTTTATTGCTTTTGCTTTAGCTTATTTTTTTTCGCCTTTTTTTTCGCTCGTTTGTTTGATGCATTTGTTGTTATTATTATTAAGATTTATTGATTTTATTATTAAGTTAATGCTTTTTTTTGTTATTGTTTCGTTTAGACAATCAAGAAACTAATGAATAGTAAGCTAGTATTTTGCATAGCTGCATTTTGCATTTGCATTTGCATTTGCATTTGCATTTGCATTTTGTATTTGCCTTTGCAGTCGTAGTCGTAGTTGCCGTCGTCGTAATCGTAGTTGTAGTTGTAGCGTAAAGCGTAGTAAAAGATGATTGACGTGACGTGACGTAAGCGTGAGAGGCGGCGGCCCCCGAGCGAGACGGGGCGCGCGTGTGCGACTGCGAGGGTTGCTCAATGGATAGTAAAGATTTGCGCGCCAAAAAGAGAGAGGAGACATTGAACCCGGTTGGAAATAGTTTTAAAGGCATACACGATATCCTATTTTTTATTTTGTAATATAATTAATATTTATTATTTAATTATTTATTTTGAAGTGTAGGGATTTTATTTTATGTTTTAAATGTTATTTTTACAAAATGGTAATGACTCTATTTTGTATTAAAAAGTTCATTTAAATTGCCTGACGCAATAAAATGTATTATTTTTAATTTTTAATGCATAACTTGGTGATTATTAATTATTATTTTATTATTAATGCAAATGAGAAAATGGGTATTTTAATTATTAGAAATCTTTTGCTATTGACTTTGAAGTTAATTGAATATTCTAAATGTTTTTACATTTCGATTATTATTAATTATTATTGTGAAAAATAAGAGGCAATAGGTATGCAAAAAGTCGCAACTACTCCCTAAAAAAAATGTGATATATAAAATGCCGGCAAAGGAGGAAAGGAAAATTTTGGGGCTGTCTGCCACGTGGCCATGCCGGGCAGACATCCTTGAAAAGCCCAACAACAACAACAGGCGGCGACATAAGGAAAAGCTTAGAAAATGTTGGGGTGTTGGCCCAAAAGAGAGCGCCAGATTCCACTATATATATATATATTATATAGTATATATGTATTTTAGCTCAGCTTTTATTTCATTTTTGGGCGTAGTACTAGTACTGCGCAAGAACATCATCCCCTTTTCCTTTTGCCTGATGATAACTTTTTTTCCTTCTTTTTCTGTGAGAGGATGACGCCATGGAAAAACATTAAAAACATAAAAAAAATATATACACACACACAACGTAGTATACACAATGAGCCATGAAAGCCACGCGCCAACATTTTCCGAGTTGTGTGTGGGTGGGGGTGGGGGAGGGAGAAAAGCGTAAAGGAAAGCCCAAAAGGCAAAACGGAAAACGGCGAAAAGCACAAACACACACACAGAAAAAAATCAATGAGAATCGCCTCAGACAAACGTGGGCGTGTGCAGAGCAACGTAACAAGTTTACTACGTTTGCTGTTGACGTAGGCGTGTTTTTTCCCGCCACCACCAACCCCCCTTTGATCGATTTTCCGATGGTGGTAATTGTGCGTGTGTGTGTGTGTTTGCGTGTTGTTGTGACTTGTTGGTTTCAGTGTATCTCTGTGCAACGCCCACACAAAACGGAAGTGCGAACACTAGTTGAATGTGCAACAAAAACAATGTTGAGTTAAGGCAAGAGAATAAGTGGTAGGAGAGAGGGGGGAGGGGCGGGAGTATAAGTTGTGTGGGAAAGAAAAGCGGTGGAAATTAATAAGACAACCCCGCAAGATATATCCTGTTCTATAATTAGTTGATTGCTTTTAACGATTAACCCACCAATCAATTTTACAAATACAATCTTATACAAGTCATTGATTATTTTTAGAGCCAAGAAAATGTATAGGTATTTAATAGATCTATTGTCTTAAAACCTTAACTGCTTATATATATATAAATTATAACTAATAGTAACTGATTAATGCCAATTAAGGAAGCTAAAATACCAAAATGTATACCTTTATTTCTAAAAATTTTCTAATAAATTTTGATTAAAAGCAACACTAGAAACTTGTATCTCAAATTATATACTTTAAACTCTGAATACCTAAATACATAAATTTTGACTAATATTAACTGATTAATTTCAATATAGAAAACGAATATACCAATATTTAGAGCTCTATTTCTAAAAATGTTCTATTATATTGTAATTAAAAACTGTTTAAATCAACACAAGGAATCTTGTCAATCTTGTATATCAAAGTTAGATAATTCTCAAAGTTAAAAAAATGTGTATTAAAAACTCACCGGAATCGGAGGGCGTCTCAATATTGGGTCCATCATCAACCATTTCATTGCATCGCGTATAGCTGTGATCACTGTGCAACATCATGCTGTAACTGTTGCTGATGATTTTGTTACTTTGATTGCGCCGCGACCGGGCATAGGGATTAGAATCGCCATCATCCGAATCACAATCGGAGCTAGTTGTTGGCGGTGAGGCCACTGTACTGCTGCTGACCACTTTATCGATGGCAGACTGTTGCTGCTGCTGCTGCTGTTGTTGTTGCTGTTGTTGCTGCTGATGCTGCTGCTTAGATTGGGACTCAACCTCCTGATTGAGCACATCGAGGACATCGTCCATATCGTTAATGGGAAAACGGGTTGGAAACAGTCCCTTGGCAGCATTTAGCAAATAACCACTGATCTGGCTAATCACATCCACATCACTGGTCAGTGAGATATTATTGCTGCCCATCACGCAGGCACGCAGATCAACATTATGTCGGAATTCGGGGGCAGCCGCCACCTCATCGTTGAGGCTGTGTGGAGTGTCTGGCCTCTGGATTTTTCTGTTCTTCAACTCGCTCACCTTGCGGTTGCTGGACGCGGAGGACGAGACACTGGACAACATTGGGGGATTCCTTTTACGCAATAAACTGGTGCCCGGCGGTATCAATTGGTCTTCATTCAGAGTCTCGGAATACCTAATACGGCGACGCTTCTCAGCACAGGTATAATCCATTTCCGCCTGTTCCAGCTTGATAATCACTGGGAGTTGATCATCGTTGTTATCTTGCTGCTGCTGCTGCTGCTGCTGTAGCTGCTGCTGCTGCTGCTGCTGTTGTGTCTGTCCCGTCTGAGGACGCTGATAGGTTGAGTAGGGATTCGTTGAGCCAGAGACCTCGGCAAAGGACATGGCGCTGGTTTCACTGTACGAGGATGCGGCACTGTTGTTGCCATTTGCATTCATATTTGCCGCATTGTTGCAGCCCGCTGGCGCTGACCACATGAGGTCTGCATTAAGAATGCTCGGCTTCACATCCTCTCTCCAGTTGTATGGAATGCCGTCGGAGAATATTTCATTTTTGTCCTTTAAACAATCACTACGAATGCTGGGCATCGTTTCATCATTTTCGAACAGAGGATCGCTAAAGAAATTGTTGCACAAGTCAAAGTTCATTGTGGTGGAGTCCTCCTCCTCCGAGAATATTGGTAATAAATTCATTTTTTAATTCTGTGTGTGTCCTATTAACTTATTTCCTGAGTTTGTTTTGGGCGCTGTCTGCAAAATAAGAAAATGGGGAAAATTGTTGTTTAACGATTTATAAAAATATTTCATATATACATTTTTTGTACTTATTTAAATTACTGGAAATTATTTGAAATTTAATTAATATTTATATTTTATATTTTTACAAGTCCATTTAATTAATAGAATTAATTTGGAATTATACACATTTATTATTTTACAAATAATAGGTATTTTAATGTTGAGCCAAATATGAGAGGTTCTTTACTCTCAAATCCTAAATTCTCATTTTTATTTAAATTTTATAAATTTGTAATTTTTTTTATTATTTTAATAATAATTAAAATAAATTAAAAAAAAAAAAAGTAGTAATTATAATAGCATTTTTAAACTTGTCCCGATTTCCATTTCATTGCTTGACGTCAGTGGCGGAGGGTTCAGGAAATGTTATCAGAAAGTAAATAAAATAAATTTAAAAAAAAAATAATAATTAATAGCCTTTTACGCGATTCAATTTAAACACTATTAACGGTTCATCAGCACTCGAACTTGCGATTCCTCCAGATGGACAACAACAAAAAAAAAAGGGAATGAGAGATAGAGACGGCGGCCGCGGGCAGCAACGCCGATTTATATTCCATTTCGCATTCCTATTCCCATTCCAATTCTCATTCCTCTCATATTTGGCTGACCTTCAACTAATAAATCTCTCTCTCTCTCAATTTTTTTGGTTCCTTTACATGCCGTTGCATTGGCAGAAAACTAACGGTAAACACAGTACAGTTTAATAACGCACGCATACACAAGCACAAGGGTCTTTTGCAAGAACTTCGAATCACTGAAATATGAATTATTTAATAATTATTATTAATATTTAATTATTATTAAATATTAATATAAAGAAAAGTTTACGTTTTGGTCACTTAGATTTTTAAGTTTAAATATTTAAATTTTTTAAAGGAAGTAAGTATTTTTATTTTTAAATCTCAGCACAGTTTAATTTATTATTAGTTGTACTTTTTAATTTCACAGCTCAAGACAAATTAATTGCAAGTAAATTGTAATTGTACATTAACTTTATTAAAATTCTTTTCTTTAAAACGATGAACACTGAACAAGAAAATATTAACGACTAAAATTCTTGTTCGAACCAATTTTGCTTGTGTGTATGCACGCGCGAGATCACAAAAAGGAATAACAGACATTTTTTCACTGGTGTGTGAGCGCATTAACAGTTAGGAATCGAGAAACTTCCATCTCCCCTTTCCCCCTTCCCGCATTCTTATGAAGTTCTCGCGAAATTCTTTCGAATTCTGCCTCTGCACTGATCTCTTTTTTTCACTAACAATTTCAGTTGTTTCGGGATAAGCCAGCCGCGCACTCTTGATTTCATTTCGCCTTCGCACTCACCGTTTTTCAACAGCTTTTCCTTTTTGTAGACGAAGTCCCGTTACTTAGACGGTTCGACTGCGTTGGTTGTGTGTGTATATATGTGCTGGTATCCAGTTGTCAGTTGTTGCGGGCGTGTTTTTTTTTGCGGATGTGTGTGTTCTATTCAATTAAATGTAAATGTAATCCAATTTGGTTAAGTTTCTTCGTTTTGCTGCTGCTGCTGCGTTTACCGCTGCCTTCTCTTTCGCGCTCTATCTCTCCTTATTCGCAAGTCTCACAAGTGTTGTTGCGCACTTTTTGCGTCAAACAAATACAATTTAGTCAAGAACACCAAAAAAAGGGACACCAAAAAAAATTCGTTTTCCTTTCTCTGCTTCGCGCGCTTTACTTGGATTTTTTTCTTCGGTAAGTGGAATATATTCCGATTATCTTGTATTAGTTATGTGTTATTTCACTGGTTTATTATTTCTTTGATTTATTTGTTAAGTTTATTGTTTTCTTTCACTGCTTGTTGTAGGTTTTTGCGCGAATTTCCTTGGTTTAATAGGACTTTCGTTGCGTTTCTCCTTCTCCGGTTTTTGCACTATGGTTATTTCTGTGTGACATTTTTAACGGATTTGTAACAGTGGTTGTGTGGTTTTAGCGAACTGTTTTTTTGTGATTTGTTGCTTGTAATTAATTATTTCTTTACTTTTTGGACGTTAGCCTAGTTGGTATTCAATATTATTATTTCCAGAAACAGAACTTTGCTTTTTTTGTTGGGCGGGAAAACAGCCAAAAATCCACAAAGCGAGAGAGCCAGTTTCCACGTCAAATTTCGTTTAAAAAAAATTTGTTTTCCCGAATAAGCAGCTTGCACTGGTATATATAGGCTTCTTCAAAAGCCGAACGGAGTCGACGGTTGCCGACGACAGCCGAGAGCGTGATGCGCGATTTTTGTTCTCTCGACTTGGACAAATGCCGGTTCGACTCTCTCGCTCTCTGAGTCTCTAACACTTACTCACTCACTCGGTTTTTGTTTTGCTTCGCGCCTTTTGAGTGGAAATTTGTTTACAAACACAAAGCAAGTTGAACCCAGTGTGCTAGAGAGCAGTCGGGCAAGGGGAAAAAATAAACAAATTCATTTTGCATCATCTTTTGAAAAAAGAAAAAAATTAATGCAAGTGAGGAATGATAAAACATTTAAAATATATTTAACTAGCTTGTGAAATTTGTTTACGTTCCCTTAAATATAATAATAATTAATTCATATATTTTGTAAATAAATTGTGCAATTTAAAAGCAATTTATTGTGATATAAAAAAGGAATTAATTTAGGTATTTATTTGAAACAAAGAGCTTATTATTTTACGTCCTGTTCTTGCCTATTTTCCTGGTTTTCCTTTTGCTGACTGTCATTGTCTCTTTAATCACTTTTATCTATTTATTTTTCTTCCTTTGTTTTATGAAGTCTCTCGTCTGTGTTTTGTTTGTAATTTAAGCTGCACCTTTCACGCTTCCCCCTCTCTTCCGCTCATCCATTCTCATTCGCAACTCCAATTTCAGTTTGTCAAGTTGATTGAACCCCTGAACTTTGCGGCAAAGAAAAAGACAATAAAAGGAGAAATAAAATAACAAAAAATAAAAATAACAAGTGAGTGCGCGAAACCTACCTCAAGTCTAATTAAATTATACCCACTAAATGGTAAAAACAATGTCGAAAATAAAGACAAAAAAGAAATTCAAGATTTTCCATAATATGTGTAAAATTAAAATAATAATTATTCATTAATTATTATATAAAATGGAACAAATTAAATAATTTATCATTATCATACTTCAAATGCCGTGGTAAGTTCAATATTTAATTTAACATTTTTATTTTTCAACATATAAATAATTTTAAAAATGCTCGAAAACTTTAATTTATTTTATTAAATTTATCTTTTTAATTTTGTTTAAAAAAATCCTTATTATTTATTTTTAATAATTTTAAAGCAGTAGATTTAACTGCTTATTTTTTGCCTGTTAAGATATAACTTAAATAACAAAACATATACATTTATTTATACATTTCATAAATAATTAGATTTTTTTTTATTTAAGTTGAGTTGTATTTATGATTGTGATATAAAAAATATCACAACTCAAAAAAATCAAAGTTTGAAAATCTCCTACCTACGTCAAAAATTCTTTAATTTTAATTCGAAAAGCTGTTCAATGTTAATTTTTATTAGGTTTATAAATCTGCAACCATAATTAAATTTTTTTTTAAATTAAGAACTTGATCAATTATTAAACATTTTAGTGGTGTAACCCCTTATAAAATTTTGAAAAAATTTTTTTCTACCTGATATGACTAAACCAATCCGGTTTTTATGCTGATCAAGAATATATATGATTCCTTCACAACGTTTTTACCTTCTGACTAAAATTAAGATATGATTAGGATTTTTTTTAAATACACTATATAATCTTTATATTATGATTTATTCATAATTTTAAGACTGTTCTTAGGGCTTTTCCTTATTTTTCCCACCAACTTAATAATCGAATAATAAAATAGTTAAATCGACAAAAATCATCAGGTGGGCTCATAAATGAAAAAAATAAATAAATAAATAAACGGCGCAAAGTTCTTTGCTGTTTTCATAATTTTCACCGCCCGCTGATTCGCTGATTCCGTTACGTTTCGCTTTGATTTCCATTTCTACGTTTAACCGTCCCCTTTATCCCCTTGCAATTTCCATTGCACTTTTTGGCGCGTGCATTCCGCCCTGTGCCCTTCCTCCTTGCTCTTTCACTCGCTTTTGATTTGTTTTGATTTCGCAACAAGGCAACACAGCAGAGAAATGTGCAATGTGCATAGCGACTGATTGATACCCTGTACTATATATAATTTAATTATTTATTTATGTGTACGAAACCTACGATTAATGCTGGAAAATATTAAAAGACAGTTTCACATAAATTTTTTTTGTTATTATTATTATTATATCAAATTATTTTCGTACAATATTTAGATGAGTAAAAGAATGTTATTATAAAATCGGTATACTCCTTACCACTTGTTACTGAAAGGTATAAGTGCAGCGGTGAAAGAAAAACAACAAGTTGGCGCACATTTTGCGAGCTTTTTCCCGCCAAGTTCGATTTCAATAAGTTTTGAAATATTTTGGTGGCTAAACTTTTGCGCAATTAATTTTTGCGCGTGTTACTACTTTTTTTTATGGCTTTTTTTCTCTTTTTTTTAAATATACATTTTTGCTGGTTACAAAAATGGGTGCATGAGGAGAAAAACCAACTGCGTAAATAAAGACCAACTAGTAACAGTGGCGCTGCGTCATTAAGTTTTCACTTCCAGTTTGTCAAGAATTCGACGAGCTTTCAAAAAATGGACGTAACGTAACCTGGAACACTTTACTTCCATCAAATGCATCGATATGGTATAGCCATGATATAGCTAAATTATAGTATTGAAATAATATTTGCATTGAAACCTAATATAATAGAATTATTCTTCATATTTGTGAAAAATAAATATGCTTGGTTGTTTTTAAATTTTTAAAATTATTATCTTTTATCAATTTATTTATTATAATATATTATAATAAATTATAATATAATATATACAAACATTCATAGCCAAATTACCAGATCTTAGATTGATTAGATTTCAGTAAATATATTCTTCATTAATTTTATAATTTATTTTTCTTATTTCTAGAACTTGATAAAAAAACTTTTTAAAAATTTAAATACTTTTTTTTAAATATTAAAATATTTTTAATACATTTAATCGCATCTCTAGTCATAGTTTTATTTGATATTTAACGGTTTACACGTGCATCAACAATGTAGCTTTAACGACGACGTTAATGTATGCTTGTAATATATATAGTAAGTTGTATTAGGAAGTATATACATATGTACATATGTATATATGTATATATGCATAGTAGCTGATAAGGTGGACTGAAGCCGAGGACAGGTGTGCTTTTGTAATTGTAATGGCAATTCAAATGCTATAGTCTGGTTTTATACTATATGAATACCGTTATGCTCGTGGAGGCCCGAAACAGTCGCCCATTGATAACGTAAAGTAATCGTAAATTGCATTTTTGCGCACTAGATTTTTTTTGTAGCAACATTGTAGTTATCTAAAATTTGTTACTATATTCTTTTAGCCACATTTAGTAATGCTCTTTTTAAACTACAAAATATGTATAAATATATTATTAAAATTTTACAGTTTATTTAATTTAAATTCCAAAAATATAGGAAGCCTTTAACTTGTTGGTCAATTGTTTTATAGAATTATTTCCGATTCAATTTTTTTTACTAACCAAGTGTATTTATTTTGCACATTTTCGATTGGGTAATATAATTTACCACTTTTTAGGCGCCTTTCGTATCAGAAAAGATAACGCCTGTGCAAACCTTCAATAATAAATTATTTGAGGAGCTCAATACTCAAGTATTTCGGCATAACTGAATCATAGGGGCAATTATAGACGTAAAACCCCACTGAAGGTCGCGATTGGAAGGCGAGGATTACTTTTAAAGGGATTGCATTGTGTTTTTTTAAGTGTCTTTGGGGGACTAGGCCTAGGGGAAGTTATTTACTAAACACAAATACTGACCATATGTGGCGATTTTGGGGTCAGGACTTTTGTTTGTTGTATTAAAAAAAAAACAGTCCTGACCCTGAAAAAATTAGAACCATTAAAAAGTGTTAAACAATTAAGTATTTTAGGTAGTATTAACAATTTAATTTCAAATATCAAGTATTTAGATCTTTGATAATAATAATAACTCATTATACCAATTACTTGGTAATAATTGAAGCCTCAATTTAATGAGTAACTCGATTACAACAATTATTTGCATGGCTCTATTTTCGTAAGGAATCGTGTTCGGTCTTGTTTACATCGAATACCCCCATCCCCCTTTGCAGCTCATCATCATTCACTGCTTTTATTTATGGCGCCTTCTGTGCTTTTTGTGCTTTCTCTATCGTTCCCTATTTATTTTCCTTCTTGGCTTCGTTTGTTTTTCGCATTTTCCACTCGTTGACACATTTTGCAAATTTTCAAAGAGCATGCAAAGGATTACACAAAAAGGTGTTAAGACAGCCGGCAAAAGATGATGGTAGGGGAAAGAAGAGGAGCAGAGCGGCAGCTGCAAAAGCAACGAAAAAGCGCTGGGCGCAGAGGAGGAGGAGAAGGAGAAGGAGCCGGCAATCGTTGAATGAGGGGAAGGAGACAACGCAGAAAAAACAAAAACAAAATATAAAACGAAGACGCTGGTACAGTTGCGCTCACACATATGCACACACTGGCAACAGAAATTTGTGCACATTGAGGGGAAACTGCAGCGCGCTGCTTTTATTATTTATTAATTTAGCGAAAAGCAAAAGTCGCTACTTATTTATCTTTTCCCATTACCCCCATCTACTGTGGCCCTTTTTGCTTTTGCTTTCGCCTAACTGCACTCAAAACAAAACGAAGAACTGCGACGCCAGTGATGGAAAGAAAGATAGAGAGAGAGGGAGAGCGACACGGTGTCCAGACAGACAAACAAAACACAGAAGGGAACTCTGAGAGAGAGAGCAAGAGCAAGCACCAGAGCGAGCTCAGTTCACCGTAAAAGCTCGCTATAAGCTCGAGAGCTCCCACTTGCCATCCCGTTCTGCCGGCTAGTATTCGCTTTTTTTTTGCCGGTATTTCATCAACGCTTGAAACGATATAAACTGACTAATTATAGAACATTTTGCAAATGCGGCCCAAAACAAAAGGTGGGCAGAAAGGCGGCCAAAACGGGGTGGGGTAATATTTTGGGGGAAAAAACTGCCAGAGGAAGAAGGTTGGCCAGGAGAGGAACATGAAATCTGCGGCAACCGAGTCCGCGTGTGAGTGTTAAACGGTGAACGATGGAGAGTGACAAGCGGAGAGAGAGAGAGAGCGAGAGGAGCCAGGAGAGAGAGCTCGTGCAAATTGAGTGAGTTTTGTATTTATGTTTCTGAATGTTTATGGCGTTGCTTAGACTCAAAAATGTTGCAGCAACATTGCTTTTTGATGTTTGAAATATTTAAAAGCTAAGGGAAATAAAATAAATATACACAAAATAGGCAATTAGGGGTTTATTTAATTATAAATCATTTTATATGTAACAATGGCATGACTGTCAAATGTTACTAAATATATTTTAAAAAGCAGTTTTAGTTAAGCTTTTTGATGTTGCCGAAACATTGTTTGCCGCAGCAAACCTGCTTAGCACTGGCAACATTTTAAAAGAAAAAACATTTAAAAACTCTAGAATTTTTAAATATTTTAAATTCTTAAATATATTTCAGTTTAAGATTATTAATTTCAAAAGTTTTCCGTAAAATTTTTTTACAAAAGATCAATCTTGCTAATTTTTGCTTGAATAATGAAATTTTTATTGTTTTTGGTTTTGTGTATATTTTATTTATTTAAATATATGTTTCTAATATCTCCCCCGACACTCATAGATTTTTATCTGTTTTTTTTATGGATCCCCAAATGTCCACCTTTCAACTTTCACTTTCACTCTTAGCCCCACTTTCGCTTTGAATTCATCCCCAAAACACACATTACATTTATTTTTTGGGTGGAATATAAATTTGTACATAATATTGTTTACCCCCCACTATCCTTTAATTAAATTCAATTAAATTAATTAAAGTTAGATCATTGAAATGTCTAAGGGAGCAAGTGTTTATAGGATTTTATTTCCTTATTTAAGAAGTATGTTTCAATTGAAAAGTTTATAATTATTTTTAATTATATATTAATTATTTATTTATGTATTTTTTATTATTTATTATACTATTTAAATATTTATTTTATAAAGCAAAACAGTTATTTTATACCTTGAACGATTTTTTCTTAATTGTATTTTTTAAATATTTATCTTATGAAGCAATCTTATTATTTAGGAGCTTATAAAATGCATAGTATATATTTGAAATTATTTTTTACATTTATTTTCTGCCAGATTAAAAATTAAAAAACATTTTCGTATTCCAATTTAACATTGATTTATTTAGAGTTTCTATAGGTATTTATTATTCAAATTTAAATCCTTTATCCCTAGTTGTTTTTTTCTTTCTTTCTTTATTTATTATTTTGTTAAAACTAAACTAAATAGCACTTGAATTTTATGTTATATATATTAATGTGAACATATAATATATATAAATACTTCATTTCTTTGTTTAAGTATCCTTAAACATCCTTTATACCTTGTTGTTGTTTATTTTTATGGCTTTCTTTGCCATTTTGCGGCTGTCTGCGAATTTGGCACAAATTTCCCAGCACGGAAAAATCAAGGGGAGTTAGCCAGAAATGGTAGGTGGGGAGGGCGGAAAATGGGGCGTGGCATTGCTGTCTGCGACCTTCAAAACGGTAATCAAACCCCGGGCGCAGCAGCAGGAGCAGCACAAAAAACAAACTTGCCAGACGGGAGGGGCAGCAAAAGGACATTCAACCGCAAATTCAGGCAGGAAGAGGAGGTAAATGTGTGTGTGTGTGGAAAATATTAGGAGGGGAGGGGGTATTAAGGAGCCAGACAGACACTTCCACATCCTCTGCTGCTGCTCCTGCTGCTGCGTGTCCTGCGCAATCAAGAAAGTCTCCAAAGGATTTTAGCAATTCCAGACGACGCCATCTTGCCACCCACTTTTCCGCCAGTGAAGGTCACGCCCTTGTGGGGGGAGGAGAGAGAGTGGGATAGAGGATGTGGCTGCATCCTGCCATTTCCCTTATTTCTTGTTCCTCCATTTTCCTCCAGCCATTTTCCGCCATTATATTTTTCCCGTATTTACTTTCCTTGATTTTTGTTTGGGAGGAATCTTTGCATCGCAAAAATAAGTTTTTGTTATTTGTAGAGAGTCTAATACTTTAATACTTTTTTAAATATATAAATAAAAAATAAATAAACAAATTTATTATTAAATAATTTAAATTTATTATTTATTTATCAATCAAAATATATATTGCTTTTACTTTATAATATATAAATATAAATATATATATAAATATATAAATATATAAATATATAAATAATGTAAAACAATTTTGAAAGGGTTTTGCTGTTTTTTCTTTTTCAAATCTTGATTTAGTATGAAATAAATTACACAATAATTAATAATAAAATTTTAATATAACTAATCAAATAATAAGTAATTTGTACACCCATTTGTCGGTGTTTATATTTAACAAATTTAAATTAAAGTTCTCTTTTATTTCATGACTTATTTCAACTATTTTGGCTATCTTTTTTTTTAAATCATTGGTTTTTTGTCTCTGTACTATATGTACTTTATTTGTTTAGATTTTTTTTTATGTATAAGGGCATCCCGGCTCAAGGTCACGCCAGTTTCAAGGTCATACTGTGGGCGGGCAGGTTAATGCGATGCGTCTGTGTCGGGAATTCGGAATTGGCATCGGAATTGAAATCGGAATTGATAATAAAAATAAATATAAAAATAAATAATACAAATAGTATGCAAGAAAGTAAACTGCGGAAAACCCAGGAGCAGGGACAATCAAAAGAAAATGGGGGAAAAGCGAACAAATTTAAACAGCAATTTGTTAAAGTTTAGTTTTTATACTCATGAATTTTTGATATAGGTATTAAATATTTTGAAAGGAATACAAGTATTTAAATAAACATTTTTCAAAGATATAAAACTATGTTTTTATATAAAGAAAATTTACATTTACATTATCATACATCACTTTATCTAAATAAAGATCTATTCCCAATCTCTTGAAATATTTATTAATTAATATTAATTAAATACATTAATTTACTGTAATCTTTAAGAATTTCCCCTCTGATATCCACATTATGCCCCTGATTATTGGGGCTACCGCTTTTCTTTGGAGTTTTCCATTTTATCACTTGGGCCCCTTGCCGACTGTTAATGTCCCCACAATTTTCTTTTGTTTTTCCCCCAAAAATCATGATGCACTTGTAATTTTCTTGAGGGGGGAGGGGTCAAAGTGCCGAGATACAAGTGGCACAGGGCACAGAAAAAAAGGACCCACTCGAGTGAAGAAAATCCAGAAGAGTTTCCAAAAGCGAAGAAGCCACCAGCGGGGGAAAAACAATCAACACCAAAAATGAGGGACAGGGAAAATAATTAATTGAGGGATTGGAAAAAGAAAATAGACTTGGAGGTACCTTAAATAAATTAGTAAATAATAAAGAAGTTATAAAGAAAGAAATAATGAATAAATAATGAGAGAGTAAAAGTAATGTACACCAATAAATAAATAAACCAGTTAATAAATAAACAATAAATTGATAAAAATACATTAAATAATAATCAAAAGACGTATTTATGTTCTTTCTAAAATTTAAACATATTTCTGAATTCTTTTATTATTTTCCAGTAAGTAAACTTTTAAAGGTTCTACCAAGAAAATTTTATTTAATGCAATATAAATTTATAGTTTTCCGTAAAGGAAACATAGAAATTTTAACGATTTTTTAAGATAGAAATTAAAGTAATTAAATAGAAAAATAACTGAACTTTATTATAAACTATAATTTCTTTGTGACAAAAAATAATTTTAATTAACTGAATTGCCTAGAAAAAGTTTTAATATTCAACTAATATATTTAAAAAAAAAAATTGCAATAAAAAAAAATAATTATTTACATTTTTAATTACACTTCAAATGACTTAAAACTCTTTTAAACTCTCCTCCTAAGGGGTAGCTCTTAAAAAATAAATAGAAAGACAGGGACCCCAGGGGTGGAAAATTTTTAGTTTTTCTTTTGATGAGGATGGGTGTGTGGGGTAGGGGCAACTATATACCTGCTACTTCGATGCTCCTCATGGCACTTCTGTGCTCTCAAGACCCCCGACGTCTCGTCAAAGTTGCACTTGAGGTTATCGTCGAGGAAAAATCATTAAACACACGCACGATAAGCGGGAAAATCCAGAGCTCTTCAGTTCTAAAACTAATATTTTCCGCTCTCCGTCTGTGTCGAGATAATTTTCTTGTTTATTTTTGGATAACACACAGCACACACATACATATATATATTTACTATATATATATTTATGTATTTTTTAATTTTATTTCGCTTTCCATTTCTGTGTGTGTTTTCTTGTATTTGCTCTCTGTCACTCACGTCTGGCCGCCAAGAGCGTGACCTTTTACAGAAATATCAGCAAAGTCCCTTAAACTGCACAACAGTCAGAGCGGATACAGGATGCACTGGGAGAAATTTATCTAAAAAAGAAGAAGGGGTTTGGATTTATATAGGTGATCAAGGGAAAAGAAAGTACATCAAATAAAATAATTAGAAGGATTTTATATTAGCTTCAAAACTGTCAGTTTAAATATAAAAATAATTTAAATAAATATTTCTTTCTTTCTTTATTGCTAAACCATTTTTATAATATATTATTTTTAAAAGGAGTTTTTATCACATGAATTTTAAGTGGGAATTACAGTATTTGAAATGTGAAACCTATTTAAATACATATTTTTGTTATGTATATAGAAAACTACATAATATAATATAAATTTATTTTATTATAAATATAAATAATTATTAATAATTATGATTTCCTCACTGTGTGAATATTTCGTATTTGATGGATATTTTTGGTCAGTCTTAGACGCTTTTTTTAATGTATTTTTTTTCTTAACAAAATTAGAAGCTGCAGTTTCTTGACAAAAACTTTGGGGCTATGTTAATTTTAGCCCACCTGGGGTCGCTCTTCCTCTTTTCTTCTATCTCTATATATATTTATATATCTCCTATATAGATGTATATATAAATATATACCAACAAAGTCCCGCCTCTAAATTCCTAGGAGTTTAAATAGGAAGTCGAGGAGGCAGATATTTAAGTCAATCGACCGAATTGTATGCCAAAAAGCAAGCCAATTGTTATTTAATTTATTTGGTAAATAAATTTTACGAATTTGTTATCTTCGGAAAGGATTAATTTATTTAATTTGTTGTATAATTATTTAATTTTTATACCCTTTCAATGGTATTACTATTTTAGTCAGAAGCTGGAAAAATGGTGAAGGAGACATTTCCGACCCTATAAATCATATATATTCTTGATCAGCATCAAAAACAGAATCGATCTGGTCATCTCTGGCAGAAAAATATTTTTTTTTAATTTTTTCAAAATTTTATAAGAGGTTTCATCGTTAAAATTGTAAAAAAAATTGACAAAAATTTAATTCTCTTTTAATTTAAAATTGAGTAAGCAGATTTGTTAACCTGATAAAAACTAACATAGGACAGTTTTCCGAATTAAAATTAATGTTTTTTTGGCTGAGTTATGAATTATTTAAATTTTGATTTGTCAAAAAAATTGTCATAGAAAATTATTGATAAATATTGACTCAAGGAATGGTATAAGACCTTTAGTCAGAAGCTTAAAACTGCTTCAGGATTTGGATTTTATATCACAGTTAGTTAGTTATTACAGCATTGACCATATTTTCATAAGTGTTAAATGTGGAGGATTACTTAATATCTTACAACAGTAAGTAAGTATGATCAGTAAGCAACTCTGAATAGTAAGTATTTATGACCAGTAATTAACTATGGTCAGTAAGTATCTATGTACATTAAATAACTATGATCAGTAGATAACTATGATCAGTAATTAACTATAAGCAGTAAGTACCTCTGAACAGTAAGTATCTATGACCAGTAGGTATGTATGTACATATCTATGTATGATCTGTTACTAACTTTGAACACTAATAAACAATGACTTGCAACTTTTGTAACACTACACATGTCTGAGACGTGGCTGGTAGAAGTCACTTCGTTCTGGGGATGTGTGAACTAGTTGAGAATTATATGCGCACATGTGCCAGATTTGTTTTGGAACAAATTTAAGACCAAGCAATAAAACTTTGGAGTTATTCTTCTATATTATTTGACTAGTATATAAATCGGAGCATGGAGAATCGGCGGACTATATATATACATATATATAGCTGCCATAGGAACAATCGGGAAATTGTAAGAAAAAAATTATAACTTTTCCAGTTTCCAACAGATTTTCATAAATTTTAATATATATTTTTATATATTATATATATTAATCTAGAATTTTGTGTAAAATTTGATGAAAATCTGACTATTATATCTTATAGCTGCCATACAAACGATCGTAAAAAATAAAGAAAAATGCAAAACTGTGAATGTAAAACTGTAAATATAAAATGTATACTTTATACTATACTATATTTTTAATTTTTTTTAACATAAGTTCTTTCTTGTTAATTTGTTTTTTTTTTATTCGTTCAAAATTTATTATATATATTTTATACTCGAATATTTTCTATTTATTTCAGACTCCTTTCATCCGTTTGGTTTTTACATATATTCAAAAGAATTCAGGTGAGTAAGTCCCTTTTACAATAATAAAGATATCTAATATATTTGCTTAAAGAAGTCGATGATACCTGTCAAGATTACTGATTTGATAAAATATAACAAAAATATATTTAATCTTTAAAATATATAAAATATTAACTTTATATAAGAAGACTTAATATATATAATATATTATTGAAATATACTTCGACTGATTTAATATATACATATAATATAGAAAAATGTTCATTAAATATATTTAGGCTTATTTCAGGCTTAAAATAATTAACCAAAGACCTTTAAAATTAAGTTTCTGATATATATATTAGTTTCCGGCATTATAAAGACCCCTGATCTCAGCACGTGTCCCTTCTATCGGCATTTCGCCATTCCAGAGATCAAATCCAAACTCTATCTGAAGGGTCTTTGGCTGTGATTCCCCCGAACTTTGCTAATTAAGTTCCTTTCCGCAGCTGAAATCGTGCGTTAGTTTATATATTTATATATATATATATTCAGCAAGAGCAATATCTATATCGGTGCGAATGGAATCTTATCAATTGTCAGACACTTAAGTGCCGTAGTATAATTCAAACTAAACTAAACTAATTTACTATCACTTTTTTTTCGAAACGTTCTCCCGCAGTAAAATATTTCTATATTATTTGAAGGTCTTTTGGTTGCTAAAAGCACTAAAATGTATATACATATATATAGTTAATAAATATATAGTTATATGTATATATATATAGTTATATGTATATATAGTTATATATAGTTTAGTTATCAATCAAGGTCTGTATCGCGCGATTCTGCAAAAGAAATAAACGCCTTGCGTTAATCTTTTAGCATACGCTTCTTTTTTAATTTTCTTTTCTTTTTTTTTTTGTTTCTTCACATTTTTTTAAACATTTTTTTTTGTTGGCTTCTTCGTTATTTTTTTTATTATATTTTTTTTTTTTGCACCTCACGCATTTTATTTCGCACTTTTCCACGCAGAGCTTTTGATTATATTAATAATGCCATAACATAAAAAACCTCAAACAGAAATAACAATAAATTTTGCCCAACACCCGCCAAGGTCAGAAACAGGCACACACCATCGAGGGACAAGTTTTTTTTCTTTCCTCTATTTTTTTGGGGAGGAGGAAAGGGGGTGGGTTGGGTAATTCTTACTATAATAATGCCGACTTACCTTAGTCGCAATCAAGCGACGCGTTGTCGGTGTTATCAGCGGTTAAAGTAAGTGCCTTAACTTAACCGATCTTGGCCAGTTAATAAAGATAGGTAGCGAGACTTCTTAGATTTACCAAATGATGACTTGAATAAAATACTAAATAGTGGGATTATCTATTAATATGAATATATAATAAGTCATATATGAGAGATAAAAATATAAATACAAATAGGAGAAATTTATTTAATATTTTAATGGATTCATAAAATGGGAATCGGGTAAATAAAAATATTTTAAAATTTTTAAATGATGAATAATTAAGATTACAAATAATACAAACTAACAAATAATTCAAAAAGAAATAAGAAATATGGCCAAAAAATTAAAATAAATAACAATTAAATTTATTGAAGACCAAAACGTTTTAATAATTGATAAATAAATATGCAAAAATAAAAATATAAATCCCATTGAAATGTTATAAGTAGTATAAATATATTTATATATTTAATGCAAGGCACTTCAATAATAATATTTGAATACTTTCCAGTTTTAAAAAGTAATACAAATATACTATATTTATTATTAATGAATGTTAAATATCTGGCCAAGTTCTATATTATCAACTTCCTGCTTCGGCTTCTCTAATTTTAAATAGTTTAAATAATTTCCCATCCCCTTTAAAGCCTCTTTTATTGACTCTCTCAAACGACTTAATCACTGTGATTCCATTCCTGTTATTTTATTTGACATTTTAAGAAACATTTTTAAAGCAGATAAAAGACCAAAACGAAACTGCTAATTAGTTGAGACACAAAAAAAGGAAATTTTGCGTGCAAAATATCGCAAAAAGAAATACAAAAAAGTCAAAATAAAATAAAACAACAAGCCAAAGGCGACGTTTAGAAGTTAATTAAGCAAATTGGAAGAACAAAGGCCCACCAACAAAAAAAGGGGGCAAGAAAGGGGGATGACCACTCAATATGAGGCGAAAGATTAATGATCGAATCGAACCAAAAGGCCCGAAATAAAGTTTCTACAAAATATGAAACACGGAGGGGCCATGGGAAATTGCGAAAAGTTAGCCCAATGAGAAATTAACACAGTGAGAAATAAATATAATTATTAAATATTTTCAATAAAAAAGAATACAAGGAAAATATATAGCAATAAATATATATTTTGTATTTATTTTTTATTAAATCGGAAATACAAAAAACTCCAGCTCCCATCAATAAACAGCAATAAGAACTCAAGTTATTGTAATGCTAAAGAAAATCTTAAACAAAATATTAAATATAAAAAAATACATATATATTTAAAAGAATTTATATATATACTATATACACGCTTGTGGCGAATGTGAAGAACAAAAGAAAGAACGCCAAATAAATTAAAATATTACAACGCTTGACCATGAACCTCAAACTATTGTTATTGTTTATATTGTCATTGTTGTTGTCGCACCAAAAGCATGAATCAAGAACAGTGGGGCGAGAGGGATTTGTTATTATTTAAATAAATATTTAAATATATATTATATTATATATATTATTTATGTATTACTTCCATATCTTCCATTATTTCCATAGATAATGAATAAATATAAATATAAATATAAATATAAATATAAATATAAATATAAATATAAATATAAATATAAATAATAAACGTAAATAAAAAATATAGATAGTAAATTTAAATAATAAAAAAAATACTAATAACATAATTTATTATTTCCACATTTACCCATAAAGTTGTGTTACACAAATATAAGTCTTACAGTTTCAGTAAACAATTGCAAATATTTTTCAATTCTCATAATTAAAATTATACAATTAAATATGTTTTTTAATAATTTTATATGAGAAACCTTCTTAAATTATTCCACAATTATTTATATTTTAATGATCAAATTAGTACTAAAATTTTAGGAAAGAGTATATATTTTTAAATAATAATTTTTAGGACAGATTTATAAGGTTGCCCCCCACTGTGCCCCTCCACAATTCACACATATTCCCCCCAGTTAGTCCCCGATTTTTCCCCCTAAAGCTATATCCATTCAAAGCGATCGGCAGTTGATCAATTGGCACAACCATTGTTTGGGGCACTCGGCAGGCGGAGTGTGGCCCAGAGGTTACTCGGTGGTCCAATCCGGTTCGCAGCCCTTCACAAATTATGCACACAGAGAAATTTGATTTAGATTTCATAATTATATAGCAAAAATAATACTTATTATTGCTATATATATTTATTAGTATTTTATATTAATACTTGTAATGGGTTTAAATATATTTTTTGTTTATATATTTCGATATGAGAATTTTAACGACAAATCAAAATTTAAAAAACCCATAACTAAGCCAAAAATGCTTTAATTTCAATTCGGAAAGCTGTCCTATGTTAGTTTTTATGAGAATAACAAATCTGTATACTCAATATTACAATTTTAAAAAATTAAATTTTTTGGAATTTTTTGTGAAATTTTAACGATGTAACCCCTTATAAAATTTTGAAAAAATTGGTAAAAATTTTTTTCTGCCTGAGATGGCTAGATCGATTCTGCTTTTCATGCTGATTAAGAATATATATTATTTATAGGGTCGGAAATGATTCCTTCCCCTTGTTTTACGCTGCTAAGTACATTTATAATAGCCTGTTAGGGTATAAAAATGCTAAAAATTTTATTTATTTATTCCCTTCCGAAATTATTATCCAAATAAATATTAAATAAATAATATTTTAAATAATTGTCCCTCTTTGTAGTAAAAATATTATAAAATGCGTATAAATACATATGAAATATATATAAAATACATATAAAATATATATAAATATTAGGAGAGTTGTATATATATATTTTTTTTTTAAATATATAAATATATGCATATTTTCTGCTGTGTAGCTTGTGCCCATATGGCGCATGACAAGTGTATGGAAATGTCCAAACAATCAAAGCGAACCGAACCAGTCCAGATCGATGTATCGATGCCCGGTAAAAATCGGTAATATTACCACTGAAATTCACCGAATAATCCATTCTTCCGGGTTCAGGTTGTGCGTTGAGTGTGTGTGTTGAGTGTGTGTATTTGACGCGTGACTGGTAATTCTTGCAGATATTTTCTCTAATTAAATTAGTAAAGTCTTGCAACATGTGGCTTAAAGCATAATCAGGGATTACAAAGGTCTGCTTTCTAGCTTTAAAAATTTAATAAAAAGAAAGCAAGGACAGAGAAAAATTTAATAAATATATATATACGGTTAAAGTTTTTCCTTGGAATTAATTTTAATAATTATTTTAGAGCATCTAAAATTCGTAATTATATTTCTTAATCTCCTTAGCATTTTTCTACGTTTTGTTTAAAACCATTTTATCTAACTTGCCATATAAAAAAATGGGGAAAAAAAGAAAACTAAGAAACAGAGTAAAAAGAAAAAAATAAAAACAAAAAGACCAGCAAAAAGTAAAAAAAAAATTAAGTAAAAACAAAACGAAATAAAAAACTTTGCGGTTGAGTTTCTATTTTCCCACGCGCTGGAGCAGGCTAAGGGAATATGAGATTGGAGTGGGGGCAATGGGAGGGTTAAGCATTTGCTTACTTTTATCACATTTGTTGTTTTGACAGCTTTTCCACACTCCAACACACGCACACTTGGCACACACACTCACATTAAGACACACACTCAATTAATTTATAAGAAGTTTCACGCACTTTGGCCCACAACCTTGACACGCATGACGAATCAGCAAACAGTTTTACGATTTATATAACATTATCATTTCTTTATATATATTTTTTATATTCAAAGGGTTATCACCCACTTGACCCCAGAGATTGGTTAGTTAAGTCTTTGATTTAATCACTTATTGATTGGCTTAAAGGAGCTAGGAGAAATTAAGTAATTAAGTTAATTAAGACAGACAATAGAAAGAGTAATTGTAGAGTTTTTGGAATTTCTTTTATAAATTCAAATTCTCAAAAAAGATTATAAAATTATAAGATTATTTTCTTATGATAAATCGAAATCTGAATGATCTAATGAAATCTAATGAAGATTAAGTAATTGAGCCAACACATTAAGGTAGAAAATGAAAAGAGTCCTTAGGAATTCTGGTATTAAAATTTGATATCAAGTAAAAGTTTATTACATTTGGCTTTATAGTAATCTCAAAGATATCTTAAAGGGAAATGTGAAATTTAAATACAATATACAAATATAATAAATAAATATAAACATACATTTATTCTTACTAAAAATTTCCATTAAATTATAAAACATTTTCATACTTTAAAATTCAAATAAATTATTTGATATATTACAAATAAATATAAATCCACAATAATGCTAACCCAACACATTACTTCTTAGGTAATCAGGCATTAAACTTAGTACAAAAAAAATGCCAAATAACTAAAAAAGAAATCGGCGCGTGCAAAATGCCCAGACCCAGACCTTCCGTTTGGTCCGACAATAAAAAAAATATATTAAAAATGACAAAAATCAGGGAAATGATTACGCTAGACTTAAAAAATATTTATAAATTGCCTGCAGTCAGACATTCCGGTCTCCTCAAATTTACTTCTTGAGAACAGAGTTCCTTCTCCCGTCCAGCAAAGTATAAATCATTTTTTAATGGTAATTCAAAACGCAATGGGTTTCAAGTGCAAAGCTATATATACATATATACAAATATATATGTGTATATATCGTAATATCTGCTGATAGTACATATCGAAAGGGAAAACTTAATGCGGCACTTGAAGTAATTGCAAAAAAACTAAAACAGTTTTATGTACTTTTAATGGCATTTTTGACTTACTTTTATGAAATATTACTAGTTCTGTATTTAAAATATAGAAATTAAAATTTGATTAAGACTTTTTTGGGCATTTTTAATATACATATATTTATAATAGCAAAACTATATTTTGTTGTTGAATAAATTTTTTTGGAAGTGAGAAATACGGAATTAAAATGAACATATATTTTTGTATTCTGATTTTTGTTTATTTTTAAATTTTATAAACTTTTTTTTACACCCCAAACACCATTATTTATTTAATCAGAGTTCTTTTCTTGCAATATTCTTTTTCTTGAATTTATTGTTTATTTTTATTTATACTCATTTTTTGCTGACTGTCTGACGGACTTGTAAAGTGATGTTTAAGCACTCGATAAATAAATAATAAACAATATTATTATTGTTATTAAATTACAATGCTGTTGTCGGCAAATTTGATATTCAATATTCAATAATACCATATTTCTCCAACGATGTGAATAATGTAATTTTGCTTAAGTTGGACAAAAGAATTCCTTTCTTTCTTTCTGAAAAATTTTTGGTCAGCTAAAATTGGCCAACTAAAAGAAATAAGGCAAAAAATAAGGCCAAAATGGACTTAATTGCGCCGTAGACTAAACAGCACCATGAACCAAAGTCTCCTTTAAAAAAATAAAATAAAATATAAAAATGCTTCAAAGGCCGTTTCTGCAGGAAATGTCACCTTAGACGACACGGTGCTGGGAAATATTTGTTGACACTGCACAATATATATAATATATATCGTGTATATAAAAATTTTAAATATTTTCCCTTTCCCCTGGGTCTCTTAATTTGCAATTTTCTACGCAGTTTGAATCGATATAATGTGAAATAAGAAGCGAATTAGTAGTATATATAAATATATGCTGGGCTTATACATTATTCAAAGAACACAGATATCGCTGGGGCAGGGGAACTTGTTTCCAAAGTTTATGGAAAATTTTTCACAGCTGATTGTTGCCAATAAAACTAGATAAAATTGGTATAGAAAAAAACCAGAAAGGAAACTATCTTTGAGAAGGCGAAGATTATATACCCTTGCAGTTTGTCATTGTATTATGGGATCGTGTCCCAAATCGATCATGACTAAACTTAAACTATTAGCATACTTTCAACCGATATTTATTGACATTTTTATATGGCAAATCAAAATTTAAAAATCTCATAACTAAGCCAAAAATTGATTAATTTTAATTCGGTAAGCTGTCCTATGTTAGTTTTTGTTAGAATAATAAATCTGCATACTCAGTTTTAAATTGTAAAATTTTCGTTAATTTTGGAAAATTTTAACAATGTAACCCCTTATAAAATTTTGGAAAATTTGGTAAAAATTTTTTTCCCTCCGGAGATGGCTAGATCGATTCAGCTTTTCATGCTGATCAAGAATATATATGATTTATGGGGTCGGAAATGATTCCTTCACAACTTTTTAAGCTTCTAACTAAAATTATAATACCTCTGCAAGGGTAATGTGGGAACTTCATTTTGAAACATTAAATGTCTTTGAGTTACAGCAAATTATTTGTAATAAGCGTTTTTAAGCCATTTAGAAAACAATTAAGTTTATTTTACTATTAAAACGATCAAGAGTTTTAATTTTCTAGGGAAAGATCTTCTAGGATATAAATCAAATAGTTGCTTGGTGACTAATAAAACTGGATTATATATAGACAGAACATATATAGCCGTAAAAGATCACAGCCAGGAAATTTTCCATACAATAAAGTAACATAAATACATGAAACATGGAAATAAAAAAAAGTGAGACCAAAATTAAAGGCACGTGTTGGCAAACGGGAGAAAGATAAGCAAATAAATATACAAAAAGAAAATGTAGAGACCATTATTAAAAAAAAATATATAGACAAAATGTGTTAAAGACCCCCGCGGAACGCCCTTCACAAATAGCAGACAAAAAAAAATAGAAACAAAAAACTAAAACAAATAAAAAGCGTTAAAGATAAAGACATTATGTGAAATAATAAATTTCTGTAATTTCTGGTTGCTAGAATTAGGAAAATAAAAATATTACAATGTTGAAAAAGCCATGAAATTGTTTTGGTTTTCTATTTTTTATTTGTTGTTATTTTAAAGCTTTATTTTGTTGTTATTTTTCGACTGTGCTCGTCTTCAGTTTCGTTTTCTTAAGTACTAGGCTATACCCTACCCTGTAGAGGCCCATCTTTTATGGTTCTTCGAGGAGTGGAAATTTTGAAATTCATATATTTGTATTTATACGGAAATAGGTGGGAAAAATTGTGTGGATATAGACAAGAATTTCACACATATGGTAATAAGGCTTACTGATTTCTTTATCAACTGACAAAAAAAATGTAAATAAGGGCAGGGACAATCTAGACAAGAAATGTGATAATATTCGCTGTAAAAAGTAATGTTTGAGTTATATTTCTTAAGTATTATGTTACCAAAATTTCTTATAAAAATAGGTATATATATTTATGTATATATACAGAATTTTACTTATTTTTATATATTTATCTTTGCATTTATTTATATATTAACATTTTTGTAGAAGCTTAACCTTTCGTTGTTAGCTTATAAAAATCAAGCAGCTTGTGTGTATTTTTTATTTTTATTTTAGTTCAGTTTTTTTCGCCACTTGACGACTGCCTTTCAGATCATTGGCCCACCTTTCATTTTTTTCCACCCCATCAAAAAAAAGATACTGTAGAAAAAAATATAAAACGTTTTAAATATGTTTCACATGCGCCTATGTCTGTGACTGGAAAGTCTTTAAAACTAATTTACGAGCAAACATTATGTATTTTGGCAGCCTCAAAGACAACCAAAAAGAAAATACAGAAAGGAAAACTCAACTTGAAAAAAAAAGAGAAACAATACAAAAAAATAAAATTACTTGAAAGGAAGGCAGAAATTTGCAGCCAAAGGTTTATTACTGATAAATGTTTGGAATTTTAAAGGAAGTCTTTAGAAAAAAGGGAGTGTATAAAGGATGTCGTGAAATTATAGGATTATTTGAAATAATTTAAATGGAAGTTTTAAATTTTTATATAAAAAATAAATGGTTGTGTGTTTCTTAATAAAAAAATTAAGAGAGATTCTGGTTTTCATTACAAGTATTACAACTTCATATATTATGCATAATAAATACCTCTAATTACCACACAAATAAATTAAATAATAATCACAACACTTGCTTTTAAAGCCACACAAAATCATTATTATTATTTTCTTATATATTTATATATATTTATGTACAAGTATTAAGTGGTCTTATTCCAAATTAAATGGAGTACAAGTGGGCGGACTGGGGAGGAAAGAATTGGGGAGCTGATGAGGTCGCAGCCAGGCGACAGTGAGATTTCTCGGTTTTAAAACATATTTATTCTGCGACATTTTGGCATCAAATCAAAAATTCGTACATAAACTATTTTTGAGGCGACAGCCACGATGGCACACACACACAGGGGGCAGGGGAAGGGGTCTCGAAAAGTCAACGGCTGGCGACTAAAACGTTTTGTTTTGGATTTATGCGATTTTGATGGAATCACTCGCAGACAACGGCGACGGCATCCAAAAATAAGTGTAACCAGGAAGCAGCCAGCAACAGACGAAGCGCCAAGGCGTTGTGATGAATGTGACTTTGGTCACACTCTATCAGCGCATAAATTACCTGGAAAAATATTTAAGAAAATTATTAATACAAAATTTTTAAGACAAATTTTTTTAGACAAATCACAGTTTCAAAATCTCATAACTTTGCCAAAAAAGCATTAGTTTCAATTCTAACAACTGGCCTGTGTTAGTTTTTAGCCGGTTAAAAAAACTGCATACTCAATTTACAATTTTAAAAAATTTAATTTTTGGCAACTTTTTTTTTTTTTAATTTTAACGATGTTACCCCTTATAAAAATATAAAAAAATTAAGAATTTTTTTTTTCTGTTTGAGATAGCTAGATTGATTTGCCTGTAGATGCCGATCAAGAATATATATGCTTTATAGGGTCGGAAAGGATTCCTTCATTGCGTTACAAGCTTCTAACTAAAATGTTATTACTATTGCAAGGGATTACAAACTTTATAGTTATTTTTATTTATTATGGTTATTTTTGAACATTTTACTTAGATAAAAATTATTTTGTATTACATGCTTTCTTTATAAAGTTTTAAAGCATTTTTCATAGGCTTTTAGAGTAGGAAATTATATTTCAACTCCCTCTGTAAACTCTATATGGTATACAAAATAGCTTCATAAATTACTTACACTTATCCTTAGCAACCCCTTTATACCCTGTACTTTAAGGTATATATCCCCCATTTGGATTTGGAGCAACTAAAAAAAAAAAGAAAAAAATTTAACAAAGAACCAAATGGATAGAATAAATACACATTTGTACGACGTTTTTTCCATGTTAAATACTTAGCACGGGCTAAAAATCTGGCCGAACAATAGATAAATGTCATGCAGCTGGCTCTTAGTTTGCTTTTGGCTATATGTCTCTAATTTGTCTATTCTAAATTTACACTAACAACAAATTCGGGGGGCAAAGATCCTATAACTATAATGGAGAACTGACCATCAGCGCCTAATTTGGAGCGAGGCAAAGAAATAAAAATAAATACAAAGAAAAAATCCAGATGGGATGGGTTTTGATGTGCAAACAGCAGCATCTTGTCGTTTACCATTATGATTACCATAGCTATTACCTGTGCACACATATCGGGGATCAGGGGATCGGGAATCGGATCATCATTATCTCGATTTCAACGTCCACGATGAAGATGATGATGGTGGTCCATAAAAATTGTGCCACTGTCAACATTTGCATATCACTTTCGTTTCGGTTTCGTTTCGGTAATGGTAATATGTAACAAGCAAACATTGTTTGTCAGAAGAAAAAAAAAGAAAAAAGAGAGAAAAAAACTAGGTATACAAATTGGACGAGAACGTTATTTTGTAATCATTTACCTGGAGGGGAATACAGGTATTCTATGGTTACATATCAAAAGATTTCCGATACTTGGAGTTAAGCTATGGACTATATTCTCTGTTCTTTTTATATAATATTATATTAAATATATTATATTATTATATATACATATATTATATTATTTTATATATATAATATTATATTACATAACTATTATATTTTAAAAGTTATATAAAATTTCAATTATACGAAGTTTTAACTTTGTGAGGTTCAATATTCTTTTTCTTATAAATAATAGATTTTTTGCTGAAACTATTATTATTTTAATACAATTTATAAAATTTCAAAAGTATAACTCTTAATTAAAATAACTGTTAATTTTAAAATGAAATTCAAATTTAAATTAAACTGTAAATATAAAGATATTTCAGATATCAGGATTTCTGATTTGTAAATGATTTTTTCCCTGTTGTCTTGACTTTATTTTTGATTTCAAAATCATTTTTCCTGCAGGTAAAATCTAAGGTGTATCATATAGCTTCATATTTAGCTTCTTCTTCGTATGCATTATAATTATCATTACCATTATCATGATGATCGTTTGTCGTCTTCGGTTGCGTTTTTTCGTTTATATTTGACAGACGTGAGAATTTTGTGAGCAAAGAAAGCGAACACACACAAAAGATAACAGAGCATATCTACTAAACATATATATATGTATCAGATAGTAGACATATATATCTAAAGACACACATACACATATGTATAAATGTGAAGTGGAAAACCTTTTAGTGTGGAAATTTTAGAGATAGAAGAAATAAAACGCCAAAGAAAAGCAGAGTATCAGTTTTGGTTTGGTTTTTTACTTCAGAAAAAGGCGTTTTATAATTTTTATTAATAATAAAATAATATTTAAATGTTTTAATTATTATAAAAAAAAAAAATTGAAAATGAATTAAAAAAGACTTTTAGATATTTTAAAAAGTCTAAAACACAGCTGACATCACATCAAATCGCTTGTCTGGGAATCCCAAATTGCAGTATGGAAAAAAAAGAAGAAAATATATATATAACTCTGTTATCTCATAGATACAGCCCAAGTATCTCACAAATATCAAATGTTGCTCAAATACATAGATACACACACACTCACACACTTGCATACATGTTGCTCTAATTTCTTGATTACACTCGACCAGAGGCTGCATTGGGCCAAAACGGCATTTGTCCAAGGGATTAGCATTCCAAATGGATAATAAACAAACTGCAATGCTACACTGAACGAAAATATATACAAATATAAATTGGGATTAAATGAAACTTAATTACATTTTTTGAAATATTTATTTCAATTCAAAAAAGAGGGGAATAAAATAATTGTCAAGCATTTAAACACGAAATGCGATACATGAATTCATGAAGTCATTTAAGGCTTTAAATTGGTTTTTTTTAAAAGTATAAATGGTATTTTCTTTTTGATATAATAGAATAATTTAACATTCAATCAATGTCCTAGATTAATGTATTTAAATTCCTAAAAAAGGTAAACAAATATTTTCAAATTGAAATACTATAGTAAAAGGTAAGAGTTTTACAAACACATGTTGGCTTTTTATTTTAGTTTTGAAAAATATAAATATTATAAATTTAGATAATTTAATAAAAATATAATTAAATTTTTTTATAGAACCCTTAGTTCTTAATTTACAAATCTTCAAATCTTTTCAAATCTTGTTTAATTAGTACTTTAAATCACTTTATTTCCCCTATATTTATTTTACCATTTTTATAGTCGTTTTTGGGAACTTGAAATATTTTTTTCTGTGCTATCCCCCTCCCCTCCCCTTTGTTGATGTTTTGTTTAGAGCCCGTCTATCGGTTTCGGTGGTGATGACAATCGCAATGATGATTACACAAGTGCGATGACAACCGAACGTATGAGTATCAAAGAAAATGCAAACACTGAAATGTGTGTAAACAGAAATTTGATAAAAGAAAAGAGCAAGGAACACACATACACACACACATGAGACTCTGTCGAGCTCAATGGAGTAGAAACACCCAAAATACACACACCAAACACACACCACACACATGCGGACTATGATTCTAGTAAATTCATTAAATATTAGCTCGATAAACTCCACGGCTGCGTCAGCGAATCGTACAAAAATAAACATTAAGAATAATTTGAGAACTTCTCTATTTGGCCTTTAAACTGTTTAAGGGAGTTTTTAGTACTATAATAATTATAAATTAGGAAGTTTTGTAGGCATATTCTTAAATATTTTGACTCATTTTTAAAGTTGAGGGAAGGTATAGTTTCGGAGATGGAAATTTAATGATAGAGCAGCAATAGGATTTGGTTACTGAGTGGAATTTCTTAGTTTATTATATTTTACAGATATTAAATCTTTAAGAATACTTTAAATATTTTAATAGACACAATATTCATTAAAATATACACTACTTAAAAAAACACCAGTTTTCCAGTTTTTCATTGAATCAATTAATTATCGATATTTTTCTATGAAAATGTTCTGTATAAAACAAAGCTTAAAAATCTCATAACTAAGCCAAAAATGGATTCATTTTTATTCTGTAAGGTTTCCTATGTTAGTTTTTGTTAGGTTAATGAATCTGCATACAATCTGCAAATTTTTGAAAATTTTCATGATGTAACCCCTTATAAAATGTTGAAAAAATTAAAAAAAAAATTTCCTGTCGGATATGGCTATATTGATTCGCCTGTTGATGCTGATCAAAAATATATATGATTTATGGGGTCGGAAATGATTCCTTCACAATGTTTTTACATTTTGCCTAAATTAAATTACCCTAAATGGGTTTAAATGTCAAGAAATATTAAAAAAAAAAAAACAAATCTCCTAGTTTGTAATATTTTTAAAAATATTTTACATATTTTCTTATTATATTTCTGACTTTTTGCAAATTCTAAAGCCTTAAAATGCAGCCCTGAAAATATGTAAAAAAATATGGGCAAGCTTTAAAATATATTTTAAAAATTATGTTAAATTCGAAAACAACCTATATTTTATTTTCTCATATATATGACATAGTTTCTATTAATTAAATAAAATAAAATTGAACATTTAAGGGCCTAAATGTTTTTGACTGCCTTACAATCTCCCACAAAATATCCCCCATTGAGTTTCCCCAGTTACCTTGGAAAACTCTGGAAAACTCTTTCCTTCTTCTAACTGAACATTACCTTTATGTTTAATAATATTTCTTTTTTTTATGATTGATTTGTGTGCGCTATTAAGATTGCATATCGATATCAATGGCGACGAGGGTCTTAAGCGTCGAAACCCCACCGACGACCGACGACCAGCGACCGCCATAAATGCGAGAGTCGCCCGTCATGGAGCGGTGGACAGGTGAGCGGGTGAGCGGGTGAGCAGGTGAGCAGGCCAGGGCAGGTGCGTGTCGCGTTGCTAGGCCTACTTTGCAGCTACGCACCGCCGCCCCCTTTTTACGCCCTCGCCCCGCCCCCCTCTCCACATAAATGTCCGATATTCCGATCGAGTTTCTTCGCCACACACTTTCCTTTGTGACAAATTGGGTTTTAAGCCTTTAACTATTTATTTATTTATAATTTTTGGGGTGGGGAAATAAGTGCTAGTTTGTGGTTTGTCAGGGTAAAATTTACATTTTGTATTTTTTTTAGAAGAAGAAATATTATGATATTTAAATAGATAAGTTAATATTTAACTGTTTAATCGGATTTTAAAATAGTGAACTGAAAGTTGTTAGAAGTGCCATATTTGAATACAAACAAGTTTCATATTTTACAAATTGTTAAGATTTGATGTATGTTTCATGTATTACATAAACATTTATGTAAGGAAAAAACACAATTTTATTTTAGTTTCTAAACTCAATTTTTAAAACAAGACATTGATATACATAGATTATTTTTTTATATACCAAAACAAATATATAAACTCTAAACTAGAACCTTAAGAATATTAATTCATTCGCTTTTGATTGAGTAACAGAAAATAAACGTTTAGTATTCTATTTTCATGTGTATTATAGGTATTATATGATATATATTATTTATATTTTGATTATATGAATATTAAACATTGATATAATGAATGATTTTGTGTCTGTAATAGATTGTAGAATTTATTGAGCATCTGTTGCTAGCCCCCTTAAGGTTATTAAAAAATCTATAAATAAGTATTTATATTATATATTTATAAATCAATATGTTATTACAAGATTTATTTATATACATAAAGTTTAATACTATTTATGTCTATGTCTATGTGTTATCATATTAAATCAGATTTTAATGAATATAATTTACTACTATAGAAATACACCGTAAATATAGAAAAATTATTAATTTTAAGAGGTATATATGCTTGAATTTTAGCTCACTTTAATTTTAATATTATAATAATAATTTTTAATATAATTTAAATGTCATGCATAATTAAGTTTACTTTTCTGATTCCTAGTTATTAGTTTGCTCTGATTTCCTTTTCAATTCGTGCTTTTCCAATTAGCACTAAAACTTTTCTCAACATGCGTGGGCGATTAAAAAAATTTCCCAAAAAAAGAGGGGTACACAAGGTAAAAAAAAAACAAATAAAAGAGATTAGTTTGTCCCAACACTTAGCGGTAATTAGTGCAGACTTATGTATAATGGCTGGACTTGTTTCTTCGACTTTTCGATCCAATGTTCATGTGATTAGAGACTATAAGTGCGTGAGTGACTGACTACTTATATTATATCCCCCGGTGCTCTATGTACTCAGTAGACCAGACCCCATTGATCCGGCAAAGGGTTCAGATGTGCACTAAAAAAAATTTTTACTAATATGTATAACAGATAATTTATTACAAGGGATATTGTAATCAAGGCTAGGGATTTATATTAAAAGGAATAGATGGAGGAATATATTGCGCTTGATATTATATGAAAAATATTTTAATCTTTTATATAAAAGAATTTTGAACTATTTTAATTTATAGAGAGTTAAATATTTTTTGGAAATCTAATTTTCCCTGTATTTCCCTGTGTATCTGCCTAATCTAATCTCTCTCATAGCCGCCGTGCTTGACCTCGCCTCGGCTTAAACTATCGTTCAGAATGTAATAAAAATAATAAAAAATTAAAAGTACCCACTCTGGCGGTACATATATGTAGTATTTCGAATGTGGTTGGTTTTTTGGGATGGGGAATTGAATTCATTGAACTGCCTGGCGAACTGTAGATAACCATTGCTATAGCCAGGCAGTTCTTGATTAATTTTATGACTCTGACATCAAATGTCAAGGCATACTATAGCCCAAAGATGATGATTTTAGAATGTGAATAGCCTGAACTCAGTGTCATCTAAGGGAGCAAAAAATAAGTCTGATAAAATAAGTGATAAATTTATAATTATATACTTCTTAAGACTGACTATGAAATATTTAAAATATTTAGGAGAGAACTATATAGAACCAGAAATAAATACTTCCTAGTAAATATTTATTAAATATTGTTTATAAAGAAAATATTTTGCAGGGCTAGAGATAAATATTTCCAAACACTTTTAGTTAATTACTCCAAAAATAACATTTTACTTTAAAGAAAACCTAGAACATATGTCCAGAAACATTTTTATGACAAGACATGACACATTCTTATCAGATTTTAATTTTAATGTTAATTCTCTTTTACGTTGTATGTAATTGACAATATAAAATACTATGTCCAGACAAATTAAAGTCAAAATACGATTCATAAATCATTCGCTGGACTCGTGGCATCCACAGTATGAGTATCTCTACGTGGTGAGTCTATACGTAACATATATCTATCTATGCGAAATGGATTTCCTTGGAACAAAATTCGTATGGCGATAAGGCTGTGAATTAGTGGCCAAGCAAAGGCCGATAGTTCATGGGAAAAGCATTTGAATAATTTCATTCCCATTTCTTGATTCCCTTCGGATTCGAATCGATTCGATTTTCAACTGGACTTGATTTTCGGTTCCATTCAGTCCAGTTTAGCACGCGCAAAGCGTTCGAAATTATTCACATGAGAGGGTAGAGAGCGATGAATACCAGAAATGCCAAGAAAATTCCAAATTGCTAAACGACACTAATCTAAGTTTTATTTAAATCACGAACTGAATGAGCCGGACGAGAGAAACCAATCTTAAGTTCGATTGAAGGAGGATGGGGTTGAAGATGTGAGGCCCGTGGATCTATGGATCTCTGTGTACCTGTGCGTTTAAGAACTTGGCCTATACAGGTGAAACTATGCACTGGAAATAATGGGAGTTGGGTTTTTTACGAAAAAATAATATTTAAAGGTAGATATTTATTTTAGTGCCCTTAAATTTGTTCCAAAACAAATCTCTCACATCTGTGCATATGATTCCCAACTGGTTCTAACATCCCCGGAACGAAGTGTCTTCTGCCGGCCAAGTATCAGAAATGTGTTGTGTTACAAAAGTTGCAAGTCATTGTGTATTAGTGTTCAAAATTAGTTAGTGATCTTACAAACTTACTTCTTATAGTTACTTAATGGTCATAGATACTTAGTGGTTATAGATACTTATTGTTCAGAGTTATTTACTGGTCATAGATATTTACAGATCTTAGTTACTTACTGATCAGAGTTAATTACTGCTCATAGCTACTTACTGTTCAGAGTTACTTGCTGCTCATAGTTTTTTTTCTTAAAATTTTCCGATCGTGCCTATGGCAGCTATATAAATTTATATAAATATATATATTCAGTCCACCGATTTGCCATGCCCCGACTTATGTACCAGTAAAATTATATAGAAGAATATCTCATAGTTTCATTCAAATAGCTCGTCCTTAAATTTGTTCCAAAACAAATCTCGCACATCTGAGTAATGATTCCCAACTGGTTCTAACATCCCCGGAACGAAGTGTCTTCTGCCGGCCAAGTATCAGAAATGTGTTGTGTTACAAAAGTTGCAAGTCATTGTGTATTAGTGTTCAAAGTTAGTTAGTGATCTTACATACTTACTTATTATAGTTACTTAATGGTCATAGATACTTACTGGTTATAGATACTTACTGTTAAGAGTTACTTACGGGTCATAGATATTTACTGATCTTAGTTACTTACTGATCAGAGTTAATTACTGCTCATAGCTACTTACTGTTCAGAGTTACTTGCTGCTCATAGTTTTTTTTCTTAAAATTTTCCGATCGTGCCTATGGCAGCTATATATTTATATATAAATATATATATACAGTCCACCGATTTGCCATGCCCCGACTTATGTACCAGTAAAATTATATAGAAGAATATCTCCATAGTTTCATTCAAATAGCTCGTCCTTAAATTTGTTCCAAAACAATTCTCGCACATCTGAGTAATGATTCCCAACTGGTTCTAACATCCCCGGAACGAAGTGTCTTCTGCCGGCCAAGTATCAGAAATGTGTTGTGTTACAAAAGTTGCAAGTCATTGTGTATTAGTGTTCAAAGTTAGTTAGTGATCTTACAAACTATCTTATTATAGTTACTTAATGGTCATAGATACTTACTGGTTATAGATACTTACTGTTCAGAGTTACTTACGGGTCATAGATATTTACTGATCTTAGTTACTTACTGATCAGAGTTAATTACTGCTCATAGCTACTTACTGTTCAGAGTTACTTGTTGCTCATAGTTTTTTTTCTTAAAATTTTCCGATCGTGCCTATGGCAGCTATATAAATTTATATAAATATATATATTCAGTCCACCAATTTGCCATGCCCCGACTTATGTACCAGTAAAATTATATAGAAGAATATCTCCATAGTTTCATTCAAATAGCTCGTCCTTAAATTTGTTCCAAAACAAATCTCGCACATCTGAGTAATGATTCCCAACTGGTTCTAACATCCCCGGAACGAAGTGTCTTCTGCCGGCCAAGTATCAGAAATGTGTTGTGTTACAAAAGTTGCAAGTCATTGTGTATTAGTGTTCAAAATTAGTTAGTGATCTTACAAACTTACTTCTTATAGTTACTTAATGGTCATAGATACTTAGTGGTTATAGATACTTATTGTTCAGAGTTATTTACTGGTCATAGATATTTACAGATCTTAGTTACTTACTGATCAGAGTTAATTACTGCTCATAGCTACTTACTGTTCAGAGTTACTTGCTGCTCATAGTTTTTTTTCTTAAAATTTTCCGATCGTGCCTATGGCAGCTATATAAATTTATATAAATATATATATTCAGTCCACCGATTTGCCATGCCCCGACTTATGTACCAGTAAAATTATATAGAAGAATATCTCATAGTTTCATTCAAATAGCTCGTCCTTAAATTTGTTCCAAAACAAATCTCGCACATCTGAGTAATGATTCCCAACTGGTTCTAACATCCCCGGAACGAAGTGTCTTCTGCCGGCCAAGTATCAGAAATGTGTTGTGTTACAAAAGTTGCAAGTCATTGTGTATTAGTGTTCAAAGTTAGTTAGTGATCTTACATACTTACTTATTATAGTTACTTAATGGTCATAGATACTTACTGGTTATAGATACTTACTGTTAAGAGTTACTTACGGGTCATAGATATTTACTGATCTTAGTTACTTACTGATCAGAGTTAATTACTGCTCATAGCTACTTACTGTTCAGAGTTACTTGCTGCTCATAGTTTTTTTTCTTAAAATTTTCCGATCGTGCCTATGGCAGCTATATATTTATATATAAATATATATATACAGTCTACCGATTTGCCATGCCCCGACTTATGTACCAGTAAAATTATATAGAAGAATATCTCCATAGTTTCATTCAAATAGCTCGTCCTTAAATTTGTTCCAAAACAATTCTCGCACATCTGAGTAATGATTCCCAACTGGTTCTAACATCCCCGGAACGAAGTGTCTTCTGCCGGCCAAGTATCAGAAATGTGTTGTGTTACAAAAGTTGCAAGTCATTGTGTATTAGTGTTCAAAATTAGTTAGTGATCTTACAAACTTACTTCTTATAGTTACTTAATGGTCATAGATACTTAGTGGTTATAGATACTTATTGTTCAGAGTTATTTACTGGTCATAGATATTTACAGATCTTAGTTACTTACTGATCAGAGTTAATTACTGCTCATAGCTACTTACTGTTCAGAGTTACTTGCTGCTCATAGTTTTTTTTCTTAAAATTTTCCGATCGTGCCTATGGCAGCTATATAAATTTATATAAATATATATATTCAGTCCACCGATTTGCCATGCCCCGACTTATGTACCAGTAAAATTATATAGAAGAATATCTCCATAGTTTCATTCAAATAGCTCGTCCTTAAATTTGTTCCAAAACAAATCTCGCACATCTGAGTAATGATTCCCAACTGGTTCTAACATCCCCGGAACGAAGTGTCTTCTGCCGGCCAAGTATCAGAAATGTGTTGTGTTACAAAAGTTGCAAGTCATTGTGTATTAGTGTTCAAAGTTAGTTAGTGATCTTACATACTTACTTATTATAGTTACTTAATGGTCATAGATACTTACTGGTTATAGATACTTACTGTTCAGAGTTACTTACGGGTCATAGATATTTACTGATCTTAGTTACTTACTGATCAGAGTTAATTACTGCTCATAGCTACTTACTGTTCAGAGTTACTTGCTGCTCATAGTTTTTTTTCTTAAAATTTTCCGATCGTGCCTATGGCAGCTATATATTTATATATAAATATATATATACAGTCCAACGATTTGCCATGCCCCGACTTATGTACCAGTAAAATTATATAGAAGAATATCTCCATAGTTTCATTCAAATAGCTCGTCCTTAAATTTGTTCCAAAACAATTCTCGCACATCTGAGTAATGATTCCCAACTGGTTCTAACATCCCCGGAACGAAGTGTCTTCTGCCGGCCAAGTATCAGAAATGTGTTGTGTTACAAAAGTTGCAAGTCATTGTGTATTAGTGTTCAAAGTTAGTTAGTGATCTTACAAACTATCTTATTATAGTTACTTAATGGTCATAGATACTTACTGGTTATAGATACTTACTGTTCAGAGTTACTTACGGGTCATAGATATTTACTGATCTTAGTTACTTACTGATCAGAGTTAATTACTGCTCATAGCTACTTACTGTTCAGAGTTACTTGTTGCTCATAGTTTTTTTTCTTAAAATTTTCCGATCGTGCCTATGGCAGCTATATAAATTTATATAAATATATATATTCAGTCCACCGATTTGCCATGCCCCGACTTATGTACCAGTAAAATTATATAGAAGAATATCTCCATAGTTTCATTCAAATAGCTCGTCCTTAAATTTGTTCCAAAACAAATCTCGCACATCTGAGTAATGATTCCCAACTGGTTCTAACATCCCCGGAACGAAGTGTCTTCTGCCGGCCAAGTATCAGAAATGTGTTGTGTTACAAAAGTTGCAAGTCATTGTGTATTAGTGTTCAAAGTTAGTTAGTGATCTTACATACTTACTTATTATAGTTACTTAATGGTCATAGATACTTACTGGTTATAGATACTTACTGTTCAGAGTTACTTACGGGTCATAGATATTTACTGATCTTAGTTACTTACTGATCAGAGTTCATTACTGCCCATAGCTACTTACTGTTCAGAGTTACTTGCTGCTCATAGTTTTTTTTCTTAAAATTTTCCGATCGTGCCTATGGCAGCTATATAAATTTATATAAATATATATATACAGTCCACCGATTTGCCATGCCCCGACTTATGTACCAGTAAAATTATATAGAAGAATATCTCCATAGTTTCATTCAAATAGCTCGTCCTTAAATTTGTTCCAAAACAAATCTCGCACATCTGAGTAATGATTCCCAACTGGTTCTAACATCCCCGGAACGAAGTGTCTTCTGCCGGCCAAGTATCAGAAACAAAAGTTGCAAGTCATTGTGTATTAGTGTTCAAAGTTAGTTAGTGATCTTACAAACTATCTTATTATAGTTACTTAATGGTCATAGATACTTACTGGTTATAGATACTTATTGTTCAGAGTTATTTACTGGTCATAGATATTTACAGATCTTAGTTACTTACTGATCAGAGTTAATTACTGCTCATAGCTACTTACTGTTCAGAGTTACTTGCTGATCATATTTTTTATTTTTAAAATTTTCCGCTCGTGCCTATGGCAGCTATATAAATTTATATAAATATATATATTCAGTCCACCGATTTGCCATGCCCCGACTTATGTACCAGTAAAATTATATAGAAGAATATCTCCATAGTTTCATTCAAATAGCTCGTCCTTAAATTTGTTCCAAAACAAATCTCGCACATCTGAGTAATGATTCCCAACTGGTTCTAACATCCCCGGAACGAAGTGTCTTCTGCCGGCCAAGTATCAGAAATGTGTTGTGTTACAAAAGTTGCAAGTCATTGTGTATTAGTGTTCAAAGTTAGTTAGTGATCTTACATACTTACTTATTATAGTTAATTAATAGTCATAGATACTTACTGTTCAGAGTTACTTACGGGTCATAGATATTTACTGATCTTAGTTACTTACTGATCAGAGTTAATTACTGCTCATAGCTACTTACAATTCAGAGTTACTTGCTGATCATATTTTTTATTCTTAAAATTTTCCGATCGTTCCCATGGCAGCTATATAAATTTATATAAATATATATATTCAGTCCACCGATTTGCCATGCCCCGACTTATGTACCAGTAAAATTATATAGAAGAATATCTCCATAGTTTCATTCAAATAGCTCGTCCTTAAATTTGTTCCAAAACAAATCTCGCACATCTGAGTAATGATTCCCAACTGGTTCTAACATCCCCGGAACGAAGTGTCTTCTGCCGGCCAAGTATCAGAAATGTGTTGTGTTACAAAAGTTGCAAGTCATTGTGTATTAGTGTTCAAAGTTAGTTAGTGATCTTACATACTTACTTATTATAGTTACTTAATGGTCATAGATACTTACTGGTTATAGATACTTACTGTTCAGAGTTACTTACGGGTCATAGATATTTACTGATCTTAGTTACTTACTGATCAGAGTTATTTACTGCTCATAGCTACTTACAATTCAGAGTTACTTGCTGATCATATTTTTTATTCTTAAAATTTTCCGATCGTTCCCATGGCAGCTATATAAATTTATATAAATATATATATTCAGTCCACCGATTTGCCATGCCCCGACTTATGTACCAGTAAAATTATATAGAAGAATATCTCCATAGTTTCATTCAAATAGCTCGTCCTTAAATTTGTTCCAAAACAAATCTCGCACATCTGAGTAATGATTCCCAACTGGTTCTAACATCCCCGGAACGAAGTGTCTTCTGCCGGCCAAGTATCAGAAATGTGTTGTGTTACAAAAGTTGCAAGTCATTGTGTATTAGTGTTCAAAGTTAGTATCTGATCATACATGTTTGTTTATTTAAGTTACTTACTGGTCATAGATTCTTACTGGTTATAGATACTTACTGTTCAGAGTTACTTACGGGTCATAGATATTTACTGATCTTAGTTACTTACTGATCAGAGTTAATTACTGCTCATAGCTACTTACTGTTCAGAGTTACTTGCTGCTCATAGTTTTTTTTCTTAAAATTTTCCGATCGTGCCTATGGCAGCTATATATTTATATATAAATATATATATACAGTCCACCGATTTGCCATGCCCCGACTTATGTACCAGTAAAATTATATAGAAGAATATCTCCATAGTTTCATTCAAATAGCTCGTCCTTAAATTTGTTCCAAAACAAATCTCGCACATCTGAGTAATGATTCCCAACTGGTTCTAACATCCCCGGAACGAAGTGTCTTCTGCCGGCCAAGTATCAGAAATGTGTTGTGTTACAAAAGTTGCAAGTCATTGTGTATTAGTGTTCAAAGTTAGTTAGTGATCTTACATACTTACTTATTATAGTTACTTAATGGTCATAGATACTTACTGGTTATAGATACTTACTGTTCAGAGTTACTTACGGGTCATAGCTATTTACTGATCTTAGTTACTTACTGATCAGAGTTAATTACTGCTCATAGCTACTTACAATTCAGAGTTACTTGCTGATCATATTTTTTATTCTTAAAATTTTCCGATCGTTCCCATTGCAGCTATATAAATTTATATAAATATATATATTCAGTCCACCGATTTGCCATGCCCCGACTTATGTACCAGTAAAATTATATAGAAGAATATCTCCATAGTTTCATTCAAATAGCTCGTCCTTAAATTTGTTCCAAAACAAATCTCGCACATCTGAGTAATGATTCCCAACTGGTTCTAACATCCCCGGAACGAAGTGTCTTCTGCCGGCCAAGTATCAGAAATGTGTTGTGTTACAAAAGTTGCAAGTCATTGTGTATTAGTGTTCAAAGTTAGTTAGTGATCTTACATACTTACTTATTATAGTTACTTAATGGTCATAGATACTTACTGGTTATAGATACTTACTGTTCAGAGTTACTTACGGATCATAGATATTTACTGATCTTAGTTACTTACTGATCAGAGTTAATTACTGCTCATAGCTACTTACTGTTCAGAGTTACTTGCTGCTCATAGTTTTTTTTCTTAAAATTTTCCGATCGTTCCCATTGCAGCTATATAAATTTATATAAATATATATATACAGTCCACCGATTTGTCATGCCCCGACTTATGTACCAGTAAAATTATATAGAAGAATATCTCCATAGTTTCATTCAAATAGCTCGTCCTTAAATTTGTTCCAAAACAAATCTCGCACATCTGAGTAATGATTCCCAACTGGTTCTAACATCCCCGGAACGAAGTGTCTTCTGCCGGCCAAGTATCAGAAATGTGTTGTGTTACAAAAGTTGCAAGTCATTGTGTATTAGTGTTCAAAGTTAGTAACTGATCATACATGTTTGTTTATTTAAGTTACTTACTGGTCATAGATACTTACTGGTCATAGATACTAATTTTTCAGAGTTATTTATTGCTCATAGCTACTTACTGATTATAATTCAGATTTAAAATTAATTAATTTACCTAAAGAATTATCAATTAAAAATATCGATTTACATTTGAGTTTCTCTGCAAGGGTATAGAAATTTCAGTTTCCCGATGTTACCCTCCCGTGTTGTTACTCATAGATTTTTGTATCATAGAATTTCTTTTAGACTTTATTTTTTTTTAATTGTTTTTTTTTCTCAGTGTGGCTGAATATTCTATCCAAATCGATGACTCTTCGGATCGGAGTCTTTGCATCTATTAGAATGTTTCATTAGGCGACCTTTAGCGGCCCCTTTTTTTCTGTTTCTGTTTCTATTTCTTTTTCTATCTCTCTTCCATTGTTGTTGCTGTGGTACCTGTTCTCTGATCCGAAATCTGGTGTTCAAAAAGAATTTAGCCGACAATTAATACGAGGCTCGGGGTTCGTTGTCGTCGTTCGTTTTATTTTATTTTTTTTTTTTGTCTCCTGTTTTTTATTGTTGTTGTTTTTTTGGTTATTTTATTTCGGTTGAGTTTGGTTTTTGTTGGAGCTGCAGGTTTCGTTATTCGTTATGAGGGTTATGCTTATGAGCGCAGGGCCTAAACACTGAGAGAAATCTTGATAAATTATGCTAAAAGAATTTTATTTGAATATATAATTTTAAATAGATTTTTAAGATCGGAATTGGGAAAGAATTTATTTCAAAAATTTTATACTACACAATAAAGGGTAATGGTAAAGAATATATAAAATATATATTAATTTTTTTTTTGTATAATTATAAAAAAATATATATTGTACAAGGATAGAAAATAACTTAATTCTACAATACTTTAAATATATTAAGTATTATATTTAATACCTGAAAATTCATAATTTCAAGAGCAAGCCTTCTGATAGACAAAATAACCTTCTAATTTCTTGACTTTCTTTGGCATAAAAAATAATATGAAGTATTTTACTATATATATAAAATAAATATCTTAACTCATAGTAGCTTATTTCTCTATTAATAAATAAATAGATATATTTTAAACTATTTCTTTCGCACCTCTTTTCTTTCAAAAAAAAAACCCTTTACTTTTTCTCTGTGCATCTACAATATCTTGTTTCGGCTACTCTCGGTGTGTTTTAGTGGCTTATGTATAAATTTAATGAATGAGTTAATTCCACATTTCGTAGAACTGCCAATAATAATATTTAGTAGCCACAAAGATACATACACACAGATTTAGATAGCCGCAGAGCATTGAACCGAATGCTGTCTTCACATCTTCACCTGTTGTCTGAACCAAAAGGGAAATATAAAAACTATACAAAAAAAAAAAAAAAAAATGTTTAATTAATTTAGAGAGTTTCGGAGGAGATACAAATATAGTTATATGGCGTAGTGGCAGTTTCTGTTCTATCGTACGAATTGTTTACAAAATATTTACACATTTCCGCTAACTGAAACTTTGCAGTTAGTCTTGTATATACTCTCACTCTTAGATAAGTCGGAACGGGACAGATCGGAAGACTATATCATATAGCTGCCATTCAAACGATCGTTAGGAATAGATGAAAATGCAAAATGGTGTATGAAATAAAAGCAGGCCTTATTTTATTGTTTTTAATATAAATATATATAATTTATATTGTATTAATTCCTAGTGATCCAATTTCAATCTGTAAGCGTATATAAACTTTGGCGTGCCTTTCTTGTTAACCCAATTTCCTTCCTAATTTTCCACCCAGTTTTCCATGGCTGCACTTTTTGTAAATATTTATTTGATTTTCATCTCAGCTGATACGACGAGGCTGACATGCAATTCCACAGATAATTAGGCAAGGTTATGTCGATGCAGCCAGCATCCAATGAATATTACTCTCGCAAACTGTGTGGGTTTTCCTTTAAATAAAATGATTTTCTTAAGGTTTTAAAATAATATTTTAAATAAAAGGATTATATAAAATATTTTATATTTTGTTTTCTATAATAATTTATATCAAATATAGCTTGTTAATAATGTTTAAAATTTCTTTTACTCTTTTTAGATGTGGTTTCAAACTAAATGTAAAATATGAAACAAATGTGGTGAGTTTGCCTTAGTTTTCCTATTCTTTTTTTAAATATAGAAATTAATTAGAATACTTCCTATTATTTTAATATAAATACTTATTTTTAATATTCTTAATAATGTTTGTATATATATATTTTTTGTATAATATGAAGACCTCGTTGAGAATATTTAATCACTTTGGAATTTTAAATATTTTGTGTAATTATTTATAACAAGCACATATAATATATTATATATATATATATATAATATAATGCTAGCTTGTAGCATTTTCCTGGGGCAGTTTTTCAAGAACCTTCTTTGGTTTTCCCAGCACTTTTTCTGTTATTACCCCTATTCCCCAAGCGATCAACTCAAGTAACTGCTTCACTTGAAGAGAAAACCAGAAAGGAAGCTTATTTCAAGAAGCCAATGTCTATGTACCCTTAAAGTTTGGAATTGGTATTCTTACTCTATTATAACTAAGTCAAAAAGGCATTACAATTTTACTTTGAAAAGCCTTGCTAAGCTAGTTTCTGTTAATAAATAATTAGGTTTCGATTACACTTATTGGTAGGTTGTTTAATTAATAATTTTAAATATTAAAGCTTTGTTGGAATTTTATACAATTTTAATTATGTAGGCTTTTATAAAATTTAGAAATAATTGCTTTATTATTTTTTCATAGCTGCGATCAGTAATATATATGATACATAGTCTCACAAATAACTTCTTTATTGCTTACTAAAATCATAATACTCTTTTTATACTCTAATAAAAATCTAAGAAGATTCAGGTCTGTTCACTGATCTGTCAAAAAGATCATTGAATTGCTGGCAATCGTCGTCTATTTCTGTCGAATATCCAAGATGATTCTGCCGTATGACAAACTACTTGTACTATATGCTATATAAATGGGGGAAAAATGTCCGATGTCATTGCCCCCTCACCCCGCAGAAAAAAATAGTATATATATAAAAAATTAAGAAAAAGAGCTCGTGAGTGTGTGTGCTTTGATCTCTGGCTCATGTCAGGTTTTTTTTGTGTATTTTGTTAATTTGGCCAGTCATCTCTTCCATCGAGATCTTCGAACTGGCATCGTTTAACAGCAACTAATTATGAAGCAATTCCATGGCAGTTCAAGCGATCTTTTTTTATGTTTATTAACCCAATGTTTGCTCTTAAATAAAATAAACATAAATGTATGCGAAAAAAAAGCAAAGCAAAGTCAAAGGCAACAACAACTTTGCATCGATTTTTACACATTTATAGTTTCTAGTTTTTTGTGAAGGTTGCCTTTGTTTGATTTTTACGAGTCTTTCAAACATTTTTTCGATTTTACGATCTAAGCCAAAAAACTAAGTTTGACGGCAAGTTGATCTTTATTTTTTTTTGTCTCTGTAGTTTTATATTTTTTGAATGGATCTTCATTAGAATGTTGAAGGGAAGGTCCCCAGAGTGAATTTTTCCCCTATGGGAAATGGTTAATTATGGAGGAACGACTGTCTCTAGAAGATAGTTCAATTTCAACGCAGGATTAATCTACGAATATCTTTGATTGCTTTTTAAAAAAGATTTGTATATAGTTTTATATAAATCCATGGGTTATTCTTATTGTGTTCCACTTTTTATTTCCGTTAAACTTTTTTTCTATATATTTCCATTTAAAAAAACTTATCAAACTTCTTGGAAACGAATGAAATGAAATCGCAAAATTCTAAAGAGTCTTCGTAGTGGCTTTGCAAAAAATTCTTTTTTCCTTCCGGCAGGAAATCTCAGCGAATCCCCCGAGGGAAAATCGATTTCAGGAATGGCATAAAATCGCATTAAATACAATGTATTTATTCGCTTATCGAAAGCTAAGCTACAAATAAAAAATAAATAAATATTCGCAAAAAAAGGAGATAATAATTTTGTACAATATGTTTATAAAAAAAATAAACAAACATAAATTCTGCGGTTTCGACATTCTGCCCTTATGGGTAACCCCAAGAGAGTTCCCTTTGCTGCGGTCGCAGTTTGTTATCCATTCAAAGCAGGCGTTTCCGCTCATATTTGCATTTTCGTTTAATAAATATATAACGGATTTGAAATACTCTATTTCTAGATTAATTTTTTTTTATATTTCTAATGAATTAATTAGACATTTTGTGATTTGATTGAAGTGGAATTATCTATTGAGGTAGGCCAATATTTTACATTGATTATATTGAAATATATTATGGATACCATAAATTATTGATATATCCATACTCTTACGATATTTGACGCTTATATAAATATCTCATAAGCTCTTACCTATGAATGAATTTCTTGAAATAAATATAATAAAACAAAACTTCATATATATTCTCAAAGATAGTATGGTTTCAGGGCTTGTTATATTTTTAGTAGTTTATAAATTCAGATTAATCTAGATTGTATATTTTATTTCAACTTCAACTTGAATTAAAAAATATTCATCCCATTCTAATGCTCTTAAAAAATATTTACAAAATTCTAGCTACCTCTCCTCTGTTTAGGGTATAATTATATAGTCACTTCACAGTCCGAGTGCCCCGGAGTCCACAAGTATTTTTGCTCACACACAAGACACAAGCTTAACACACAAGAACACAAGTATTCTCAGGCTTCTTGTTCGAGTTTGTTGGGCCCCATCGTCAATGCCAAAAGTCAAAGTCTGGATTAATCATCAATCAAAAGAGCTGAAAACGAGAGGAGAGACAAAGCCGAGACGGCATATAAATTAATCGCAAACTCGTCAGAATTCCTCTTCTCTAAGCGGATCTTGGGAAAGTGTGTAGTAATATAGTAGAGCTTCCCTTCTCTCCCCTCTTCTCTGACGTCAGAATCTTGGAAATATTATTTATTATTATTATCGGGAAGGGTTATTATCGAGGAGAGGGCGTGGTTGATATCAGAGAACAAGTGCTTTTCTAGTTGACGGGGTGTGGTGCCTCCTCTTCATTCTGGGAATTTTGCAATCACTTTGAGGAAGAAGTCGGAGATCAGAGGTCTATTTGTATGTGACCCATATAGGATGGGGACCCCTAATCTCTTGGACTTCTTATTCTGGTTTTATCAGTTACAGTACCCTGGGAAATCAAGTTGAAATTTAAATGTTCTCTTCTCCTTCGAATTAAGAAATTCGCTTTTCAGTTTGTTTTTTTTTTTGTTGGTTTTTTGTTTCACGATTTCGATTTTGTGACACTCGTGTAGAGTTTTAAACAAAATAAAGGAAGCTACTGCTGCTATTCGATCGTGTCATATGCATTTTGCTGACTGTAATTGTAATTAAAGCGGCGAGCAGGAGTCAAGTTTTGTGGAGGGGAATCCCAGGAGAGGCAAACAGTTAATGAAAAAGGAGCCACAGTTTTGCTTATAAGTATATACACACTTGGACAATTTGTTTATAGGTTGTGGTGGATATGCTGATGCTCTGCTAAGAAATATTGAGACTCTTTGAAATGATTTAGAATTTTGGTGGATAATTATTATTATAAATAACATTATGTATATATTGAATATATAATATATATAAATATTGAAATATTGAAAATATTTCACTCTGACTATTGACTGTGGCTTCAATAATAATTATCTTTTATAATAATAATAATTATAATAAATTTTCAGAATATATGCTTGATTCACACGACTTAGATAGTTTTTCTTTAAGGATGGAAGTTTAGCTAGTTGTTTTTAAAGTGATTTTTATAAATATATACAAATATATATATATATTTAATTAAATATATATTTAAATTTAAAAAGTATTTGTTTAGGGTTTTACACATTTTTTTTAAATCGATCTTGCAAGAGTATTTAATTTTTCGATCTACACATGGATGAGTCCATTATTTTGAGCTGTTGCTGCTGTGCATCAGATGCTGCTGCTGCTGCTGCTGCTGCCGTGCTGTATGTTGCTGCTGCAATGTTGCTGGTTGCTGTTGCTGCTGCAGCTTCGCACATAATTGAAAGGAGTGAAGTGGCTTGTACGTGAGCCACATGCTTGCCATATGCCAAAAAGGAGACCGAGGGATCGACCGACCAATTTATTTCGAACAACAAAATGCAGGTCACGAAATGTTAAACCCGAATGCTAAAAATGAAAAAGGCAAACATGCAGACAGCAAAAGAAAGTCAAACGCTCAGTCAGTCAGTTAGTCATTCGCACATGCAGTCAGTAAGTCATTCAGTCATTTGGTCATTTAGTCATTTAGTCATTCAGTCAGTTAGGAGCAGTCGCCATAGGGGTTTAAGGCCAATTGTTGTTGGGTTTTTATTTGTGGTAACTCACCCCTCAAAAGTATCCTTCGAGAATCCCCCCTCTTGATGCTGGACAATCCCGCATTATAGTTTATAATAATGATTTCGATTTCGATTCCAATTCCGATGGTTATTATAGCAATGAATGGACCAACATGATCTAGGGGTAGCTACAGTGCGTTTCAAGGCCATTATTCTAGCAGAAAGGGATCAGGAATAGAAAGTAACAAGTAGAGTAGGTCCTAATAGCCATAAATAAAATTGTATTAAAGAAATTATTTAAAATTTGATATTATTATCTATTAAATTTGATAGTTATTATCATATCGTTATTAAACATTAAGTTTGATACTCATATATATTTTGCTTTACCAATTCTTTAACATTAAATTAAATATACTTAATTATTTCCTATATTTAACATTAAATTGCATTGTATTATAATTTTAGTTTGTAGCATGAAACAATGTGAAGGAATCATTTCCGACCCTATAAATCATATATATTATTGATCAGCATAAACAGCAGAGTCGATCTAGCCATCTCCGGCAGAAAAATTTTTTTTACAATTTTTTTTTTTTTATTTTATAAGGGGTTACATCGTTAAAATTTTCAAAAATTGATAATAAAAAATTTTTCCCGCCAGAGATGGCTAGGAAGATTTGCCTGTTTATGCTGATCAAGAATATATATGATTTATGGGGTCGGAAATGACTTCCGACAGAGTTACAAGCTTCTGAATCTAAATCTCACACGTCTGCAATTATGATTCCCAACTTGTTTAAACATCTCCGAAACGAAGTGACGGCTGCTTACCGCCGGCCAACTCTTAGTTAACATATGTGCGTGTGTGTGGTGTAATACGTAGAAGTAGGAAGTCATTACTGTTCTTGGTTACTTACTCTCATCTTAACTAAATGTTTTTTATCACTCAAGGAAAATTACCCTTACATTAAGAAGTAAATTGTCTTTTTTTTTAAATTATCAAATTGCCTTAAGGGCATTTAGCTAATGAAAAATCTTCCTAAATATACGACAAATTCTAAAAAAATGTTAATTGTTGTACATTTATAATTGAGTAGGCAGATTTATTAACCTAATTAAAACTAACATAGGACAGCTTTCCGAATTAAAATGAATGCATTTTTGGCTTAGTTATGAGTTTTTAAAACTATGATATATCATGTATAATACAATTACTAACATATAAAATGATTAATAGAAATATGTACTTTCATCGAGATTTTAACTATATAAATAGATTAAAAACTGAAGTACAAATTAAGTACAAATAATATATATATAAAATCCAATTAATATCTATAATTATTAACAACAATATATGCTTTCATCTATCGTTTAATTATAATCATTAAAATGCAATAATTCGGTAATTCTTTGCTTGTACTCCTCATCCTCTCCACCATCATTATCATCATCATCCCCCTAGTTACACATTCCAACCCATCAGTGGCTCAATATTTATGACTCTCAGTGTATTTGCTGCATTGCATAATTACCCTTAATGGTGAGGGACCTAGTATTGCAGTTCCCTTCTGGATGATGGTTTTTATGAATCATAAAATGCTTGTTATGCTGCAATTTACGTTTGTTTTTCATACCAACTATTTTACGAGTTTTTAATTTTAACACGCAAACGGGAATGCAGCTATATACATATATATATATTTATATATACACGGATATATGTCTGTGCCCTCTGGAGTAGTTTGATTGCCACTTAAATGGCGAAACACACAGCTGTAAAAGCAAACATTATTTCTGTATAGAGTTTTATTTTTTTTTTTAGTATTTATTTTTGGCTAATTATGCGAGTGGACAGTTGCCACCCTTTTGCAACACATTTTCCACAATTTTGTTGATTTTTCCTTTTAGTTTTGTAGTTTTTTTTTTTGTGGCTCATCAAGAGGTCTTCGACCTCCGTGGGGAATTAGTCAAATATGTCATTCGGAAAAACGCCAACGGATTGACAGCCGGCAGTCCCCATGAAAATGAAAATGAAAACTATATTATATATAGAGTATACAATATATAATATCATACTAGATACATTTGGGTACTAAACGCCCCCACATTTTCGTCCATTTCTGGCACCGTCTGGCGAGCAATTTATCAATCAGCGAAAGTAAAAGTCGTGCCAAGTATATTGCAAAACTAAAAAAGTTGAGATGAGATCTTTCGATGTATCCTTTTCTACCTGAATATATATTAGGTAAAAGGTACAAATTACAAGTTAGGTATGAATAATGATGGAAAAGCACTGCGGATTACAGTTTTTAAACAAAATAATAAACACATATGGATGTAGGGATATTCCAAGTCAAGAGAGAGGTGGTAACAAATGTCTTGGTATTTTTGGGATATGTATAAAATTTAATGGAAAAGGTAAAGATTCAAGTAAAGTATAAGTAAATGAGAATGTAAGGGAAAGATAAATATTTACATAAATATAAAGATACTATTTTTATTACATTTTAAAGACAATACATAATAGGGATCTGATAAAAATACAATGTAAAAACCCATATTTAAATATATAGAAATATATATTGGAAAGATAAATATCTACATACATATAACCTTTAATGTATAGATACATTTTTGATTAAACAATTAAGGGATCTTCATTGCTGCCTTTATATATAATTGAATAAAACCCATTGTCCTCCTCTAGTAACTCTCTTCTTAATAATATCTTATATTTTAATATATTTTAAAATTAAATAAAGATACTCATTCCCTCTTAGAACCATTAAAGAAAATCTATATTTATTTAAATACTTCTCCTGGCTCTACTCATTAGTTTAAGAGTCGCACTTTTGTGGATCACTTAACTTATTGAATATCGATTTATTTCCCACTTTTTAGTTTAGTTTTTTTTTTTTCGTGGCAATCAGTTGATTTGTGTCAAAGAGAAAATCAAACAGAAAAACTAAAAAAAAAAAAAATGAGGAACAACATGGCAAGTGGAAAAAAGAGAGGTGATAAAAGACTTTAATTTTTTTTTTGGTACTTCTTTCAATATTTCAATAATTTACCGCTGAGAAGGTTCAATGACTTTTTATGGCTGCGACACTTTTTCTTTCCTTTTTTTTTTTTTGTTATATATATTTTCTCGTTGGCAACGTACGGTAAATTTAATCATCATTATCACTATCGCAAAGAGGGGGAAGGGGAAAGGCTGGGGGTGGAGGTGGAGGTGTAGGTGGAGGTGGGTGGGTGACAAAGGTGGGGGGCGTTGGTTGGTGTCGACATGTTTGGGCCATTGTCATTGCCAGTCAGCTGTTTGCCGCACACATCACATCACTCAATTAACCAAAAGACAGGCACGAGAAAATGTAACTCAAAGATACAAAGATATGCACTGCAAGAAAAGAGAAAGATTTAAGTTTTACGTGCTAAAGATACTGAAATCAGAAGAATAAAAATAATATTAAAAGCACATAAAGAAGAGGAAGTAAGATTGATTACTTAATTCAGAGTTCCAATTCTTTTATTGTTTGTGTTGTTTCTTAATTTAGTTGAGTTTACAAATTATTTGAAAATTTAGTTTCCCTATAATTTCTATATATAATCAATTATTTATTTATATTATAAAATTATTTAAATGTATATTAATATACGATTTAATTGAATTTCTTAAAGTTGTAAACCAAATACTCAACATTCTCGGAGCTCAGTGTATAAATTCTATGCTCCCCCAGGCTATCACCCCACCACCCTTTCCCCTTCTCACTCTCTCTTTCTCTCTCTCCCCACACACACACACCTTAGCCTAATACCAAAAATAAAACTAAACTAATAAAAAAAGCAGACGATTTACCAACGCAACGAAAAACGGGGCCCAAAAGAAAGTCTGAACTTTGGCCCTCGAGGGTCAGCTTTGTAAAGAGAAGAAAGAAAAAGGAGTGAATATATATATAAATATACATATATATATATATTTAAAATGGGGAGGTCGGGTTACATGTCGGTCGGGGATCAGCGTGCTAATGACCAACAATTGCAACAGAGATGTCGCCCTCTGGTTATTTTTTTTAGTTTTAATTTTTTTGGTTCAGCTCTTTGGTGGCAGCTGCCAACGCAAAGATTCTTCGGTGAAAGAGTGCACTACTAAAAAATTTTATTAACTATGCAAAGAATTCTAATTTTAATAATAAACTAAGCACAGAATTAAGTATACATTTTTTAGTCTAATTTAGACACTAATTTGATGATGATGATTTGATGAAATGGATGATGCTTTAAAGTTATATGAAACGAAGTGGAATGCAACATATAAAAAAATTTTCAAACTAATTATAAATATAATAAATCAATAAATTATTTAATATTTCGAATCGTATATATTCTTGATTATCATGCAAAACCGAATCAATCTAGCCATATTTCATATGAAAACAAATTTAAAAAATTTTTCAAAAATTTTTAAGGGGTTACATTGTTGAAATTTTTAAAAATTTAGACCAATTTGTAGTTTTTTAAATTTATACATTTAATATGCAGCTTTTTAACCTAATAAAAAATAACCCAGAAATCTTTTCCGAATTGATATTAAGCCTTTTTTGGCTTAATTATGATAAATTTAAGCTAGATCCAATTTAATGTTTCAGGGGTATACAAACTTTGTCTTACCAAGGCTAGCTTCTTTTCTTGTTTTCAAAAATATAGATATTTTAAGGATAAAGTGATATATTGTTCTGATATTTCAGAATTCACAAGATTAATGTTTACTACAGCTTCTATTTTTCTATCCATATATTATATTGTACTTCTTCCTTTGAGTTAAGTATGTTCCTAATACCAACATAGCTCCTTTGTTCTTGTATTGAAATTCAATTCACATTTGTTGTTTGCAGTGTATGCAGATACTTCGAAAGAGTAAAGGGCAGATTACAGCAGCTTAGGCTGGGCCCATCATGTAAGGAGGGAGGAGGCCTGTGTGGTCATTGTCGTTGTCCTGCGGTGAGGATATATTCCTTGAGATTACTTGAGAGAGATGCTGGCGGGCGACTTGCCATCCCTTTCTATATGCAAATATCCCTTAGCTTGCCATCTCTTTCAACGGCGGGCTAATTACGATCACACTTGGCTGGAGATGACCACAGTTTTGAAACTGGGATTGTGTTTATTTTTGTTCTTGTTATTATTTTTATTTTTTTTTTTTTTTTTTGCCATCCGGACTCGGGTCTCGGGGCACCTCTGTCCACGTCCTTCGCCGGTTGCAACACCTTTATTGTTGACAACTTAAGTAAGGCGACACCCCAGGTAGGAACTGGTTCGAGCCCTCCGTTTCTTGCACATTTGCCAAGACTTGTGCGGTCGCATAAATATGCACAGGCAGTTCACTGAGAGAAAAAAGGATATTAGTAAAAATTTAAAGATATAGTTGATGCTTTTAATAATACATAAAATATATAATTAACAATATATTCATAAAAATGTATAAAGCAAAGTATTAGTTGCTAAACAAGAGCCTGAGGTAGCTTATATATAAACTTTTATTCTAAAAACCTTTCGTTATATAAAGACCCCTATTTTTTCACAGTGTTCTGAAAGTGTTGACCAAAAATAAACACTTAAAATATGCTTTCTGCACTGATACAATCGATCTTCTTCTGTTGCCAGTTGTTGTTTTTTCTTTGATTGATTGTCTCCGCGAAGTGGAAAGCACTCACCGGGGGATTTTGGGTACTGAGATTTTGACTCGTGTCTCTACAAACAATCTCCTTCCCTTCCTTAACAGCTGGCCAAGGAATACTAATCGGGATTAGGGTAAAGAGAGAAAGGTGCAAATGACACAGGAATTCAAAACACACCCCAAGTACTGGGTACTTGCGGTTTCTAAGTACTCCCCCCTGGGGATTTTTGGAATCCTCCTAGCCTACCTTTTCTTTTCTCCTCGATGGTCTTAAAAACAAATCAATTTTGTTTCTTTCCTGATTAGCACACGTTTTCCTTTTTTTTTTTGTGGGAAATAAGTTGCCGAAAGTCAAGAAGGACAACAAGGATAAGGGACTTAATGGGGGTTAGAAACTGCAACATTATCTTAATTGATCAGCTGCCACAAATAGTTGGGATATATTATCAGGATCTTGTATTTGGTTTATTTAATCTAAGAGGATTGTGTTATCCGATTTTGAGTCATAAATAAATACCTCATTTTATAGAAAGTTTTATTAGTTTTGCGGGTACCAGATAATCTTAAGAACTCCCGGAATAAGCTCTTTATAAAGTTAGAAAGTTGTATATTATATCTAAATTTGGTCGCTTTATTTTATTTTATTTGTGATTTATACTTTTTCTTATTACCAAAACCTAAAAACTTCCTAAATACATTTGCATTTTCTAAGGATATTTAATAAATACACCTAGCAGAAACACTTTTGTTTTGCAATCAACATTTTTAAATCATGTTTTTGAACAATCAAAACTTAAAATGTCATTAAACTAATTTCTTAGTCTTAATGAAGATATTTCTACAACTACGATTACAAAAGGGAAATATTCCCCAATCAGGTGCCTGGTATTGCGTGTAAAATTCACATTTTCAACATAATGCTGAATTTATTGGTCAACTTTTTGGGGGCAATCGTACTCCATAAAAGTTGATTATGATTGAGGGGGAGAGGAGGAGGAGGTGTATATGTGTGTGCTGGCCCCTTTGATGTTAAGGGTTAAGTGCGCGGCCTGATGAGGGTTAACTAGTAGCCATCTGGAGCTGGACAGTGGACAGGACACACGCACGATATATCGCATCATCCAATTTCGCCATCATAATTTGGGTGCACGAAACGATTCAACGATCCAACGATGCAACGATCCGACATCCAATAAACATCAATTGGGGGTCAAGGAGGGGTCCATGATTAGCGGCTGGGGGAAAGGATGTGTCTCCTGCCCAGAGGGAAACTTGTTTCTTGCCGGCGACAGATGTTGTTGTTGCCGATACATTGATAATTGCCCAGTGTGTGTGTGTGTGTGTGTGTGTGTGTGCCAGGTCATACTGTACTTAATTTTTGCAAAAATAATAATAATAATAAAAACATAACATGAAAGACAAACTTACTTTGGGCAGCCTAAGTTTATAAATTCTTGCAGTTTGCAATTGAATTAGAGAATCTAATTGAAAAACTATCATAACTAAGCTTAAAATATTCGAAATCCTTAAATTTTATATTTATTGATATATTTATATAACAAATCAATTCTTAAATATCTCATAACTCAGCCAAAAATTCATTAATTTTAATTCGGAAAGCTTTCCCAAGTTAGTTTTTGTTAGGTTAATAAATCTGCATACTCAATTTAAAAACTTAAATTTTTGCCAATTTTTTTAAATTTTAACGATGTAACCCCTTTTGCAAATTTTCAAAAAATGGGAAATTTCTGAAAAAATTATTTTTTGGCCGGATATAGTTGGAAAGATTCGCCTATTGATGCTGATCAAGAATATATATGATTTATAGGATCGGAAATGACTCCTTCACTTTCTTTTAAGCTTCTGCCTGAAGGTGTAATATCATTTTTAATCGATATTAACTATATTTTTACAAACAATTTTTTTAATATTTTTCAAGGCTTAAAAATGTTACCAATTTGATAAATAAAAGCTTATGATATTTTCGATACAATAATTAACACGAAATTTGTATTAATATATTAAATCAGACTTTCGCTTTTCATAAACTTTCCCCAATGCGAACTAACTTGCACTTCCTTAATGTTCCTATGATATAATATTGTTTTCAAGGGTGAATAAACTATAGGAATATCCTTAAATAATAATTACTGATCCTGGTGGTACTTTTGCGAACACAGATGTTTCTTAACCCAGACTGTCTGGCTTTTGTTTTGTTTTTTTGTCCAAGAACAGGATTCGCCACGAAAGGATTCGGGATTCCTGGACTCGTCGTTCAAATTCGGGTTTTCCACTCTCAAAGTTCGCACATTGTGTGTTTTCGCTTTTGTTTTGATTCTTGTTTCTACACTTCGGCCACGCCCCCTTTGGGCGGCACACACACTGACTCATCGCAACGCGTCTGCGCGCCGGTTACTGCCGCAAGTCTCAACTGTACTTGGCCGCGCGACGCCATAAATTAAAATTATGTTGTAAGCACACATACACAGGGGCGTCGCACATGCGCACACGCAACGCAAAAAAAAAAACGCAAAAGAAAACACACACACTCTTAAGAAGACAAGAGACGCGACTTTGAATGCGAGTCCGGTTCGTTGGCAAAAAAAAAATCAAAAAAATAAAGGGAAAGAGAAGGAAAAAGAATAATAAAGAAAAGAAATGCAAACACAACAGAAAGCAAAACCAAAACAAGCTGCGAAAACAACAAATTAAATAAACGAAAGCTCAGATACCCTAAAAATATATATTACAAATAAATACTATACAATAATCTGTTTAAAAAAATCTATTTAAAACTGCATACTAAAGTTTGTATTCTCTGCACTTTGCACAATTGGATGATTCAAAATCGAAGCATTTTAGTAAAAACGAAATAGATAACATACAGGAGATATATTATAAAACATTTATACATATCATATAATAATTCGATTAAAGTTCAATAACATTATTTTAAAATGTTCTTGAATTACTATCTCAATGGTTTATTTATCTAATATAATAAAAATTATAAATCTATATGGGGAATAACAACGAAATAAAAAACATAAACAATAGAACATTGAAGCATAATATTGTTTAGATCTGCAAAAAAATCAAATATTGATTTATTATATAATACTAATTATATTTTATTTATATTCAGACAAGATTTAAATAAATCAGCATCCATATTATTTCATTTCTAATAATAAAGCTTGTGCAAAGGTCTTTCTTAAGCTCTGAATTAAATTATTTTTGAAGTTCAGATAGGATAATGCAAGGACCTCTGATAGGGAAGAGTGCAAAACAAGCAAAAGCAGATCAAAAGAAAGAAGATGGACAACAGAAACAAGAAGAGCAACAAGAACAACATCGACAGCAACGTCGCGTCGTTGAAAATTGCAGCTTGCAACATTAACATGTTTTATGTGCCACAGATCCGATCCGATCTGATCTGGACCAAAGTTGAGGTTTATGTGGCACCGCAAAAAATGATTAGATTAGTGATTAAACAGAGGAGATATAGTAAAGTGTTTATGGCTTAAAATATTATTATAAAATATTATAAATATATATTTATTATTCAAGCTAAAAAGAATAATTCTGAGACTGTAAATACATGATTTTGAAAACAAAAAAATTAATTAAAAATTTATTATATATAAATATATACATATAAATTATAATAAGCGAACTTTTCTTTTATTACACATTGATTTTTGAATATTATAAATATTAAATATATATATTATAAATTATTAGGAAGTTATTTACTCATATAATGCTAGCCTCTACGTAGTCAAAACTAAGTGCTGAAATAGATAAAGATGTACAGGTATATCTATTATTTTTTGTAAATAATTAATAAGCTTTTCAATATACCAATTATTTAAACCATTTTTAAACTTATTTGAAGGCTGTATTTAATATAAAAGATAATGAAGGCCAAAACTAACACATTTTAAGCTGTAAATGTTTTTATATATAACTAAATTATAAAATTATATTTAAAATATTATTATTATTTTCTTATTTTTCCCCAGTGTCTTGGACTGATAAAGCCTCGGACTCAATCCACAGCAATCTGAGGCAAAAAAAACCAGAGCACTTCGGCTGCCCCTGATCTGCGTACGAAAGCTATTTAGTAGCCCCGATGGTGGCGCAGGGGTTAAGGGACTGCCCCGGGTTTTCCCTTTTCATAAAGAGGAAGTCGTCTGCTGGACTGGTCTCTCACTCTCCTGCGGAAGGAAGTCGCGCCTGTTCCGCCAGTAAATAATAAAGATTTCGCATGGCATGAATGCAAATTACTGCAGAAATGTTATTGAACTTTGGCACAGGCAGAGAGGCATCGGGGTTATTCTCCTCCCTGCGCGATGGTGGAATTTCGGAGGACATATGCATTGGAATCTCTTCCATATGTTGGCAATAACTGGGCTTCCTTTTGCTTCTGCTCTGACACGCCTACAAGTGTCTGCCTGTGGTGAGTACAGTGAAGAAAAAATCGATTATTAATTAAATCACTTTGATAATGATTAACCATTACGAAATTTATGCTTTTAAAAATTACTTAAAGGGTTGGTGATGGTTTAATAGGTTTAACGTTTTTTTGTTTAAAAAATCTTTTGCATAATTTTGGTACAATTTCTCCTTCAATTAATTGCTTGAAGAAGTTGAAGATATATTCAGAAGCAAGTTCAGTTTTCAGTAATATTTATTAGAGTAATTTATGACAGATAATTTCTATATATAGTATATATTTTTCTCTCAGTGAAAAACATTTTTTTTAATTGCTTCATATTCAAAGTCTGGGAAATTGGAGTGAGAACGGATCCTTTTTCCCTGGGCCAGCCTTATTTATTGCAAACAAATGACATCTTCGAGTGGCGCGGCAAGTATCCACTTACAGGGCATCCAATTGCCGTTGCAATTGTTTATGCCTTCGACAACATGGCCCGAAAGTCATTGAGAAGTCACAGGCGATTTGATCTTTACGATCGCTCTGTACTTATATAGTACTATATAGGCATTTATTTATGGTATATAGTTTTGTGCGGGCTGTGATCTTGGGTTTACGTGTGCTGGTGGTATGTAGTAGGTAAGAATTTACGACGGGGGAAAAATGGGAATTTTCGTGTTAAGATCCCGGGAAAAATTCTAACAAAATCAGCAAAAACAAAACGATTTTATGGGATTTGCAGATAGGAGTTTTCTTTTACAATTTATTTAATATATTAGCTTGGAGAGATTTATCTAGGCTTTATATGATGGATTACAATGCGGGAGGGATGTTTAGGGATCTTAACTAGAATCTTTTTGATTAAATCTTTTTGATATTATATATTTAATATAAAGGTACTAATACCTTTGATATAGATCATTTTACTGGCTTAGAAAGATTTGTGTTAAATCATATGGATGGTATTTCCTATGCGGAATCAATGTATAACGATCATATTTAAAATCAATTCGATTTTATACAATTTACTAATATGTTTCTTTACTATACTATACCATTTATTATAGAACTTTCATGTAGAACCCATAAAAAAACCTGCTTAGAAAGATCTAAGTTATCTTTATAGAAATATAAACTATAGAAAAATCTAGAAAAATCAGGAAAATAAAGTAATCCCTGCGAACTCATTGAAACTCATTACACTCGCCCTCGATAGCGTTCAAATTAAAATGTCGCAACCGTAAAGGGGGCCCCCCCACAACGACCCTATGACATACAGGTCTTACTATTGCCATAAGGACGAACGTGAAAATGAGACGATGGAAAATGAAAATGAAAATGAAATGAAAACGATGTGTGTACGTTGTGGCATAGCCATTACACATGTAAATCGGGCTATTTGGACCCCGCGTAACCCTATGTATGTATAAACCGAGACCCAAGACCGGGAAATCCACAAATTTATATGTAAACGATGGTGGAATGGGGCTGGAAAAACTGATCAACATGCATAATTACCGAGTGCAGCACCGAAATTTTCCATGGGTAACGTGTGAACCGAGAACTGGATCTTCTGGGGAGTGTGTGTGTGTGTTTGTGTGTGTTTGGGGCGGGGGAATGGGACAACACTCCAGAGATAATGTCGAGTAGGGAGAACCGTTGACAACCGCTCGGAGATTATGAAAATCTTTGGTCATTGGGTTACGGTAACGGACACAGGGAGAACACAACTAAGACAACGCCGAGATCGGGGGTTAGTTTTTGTATTAACATAATCGATGGGGTACAGTGGACAACCGTAAGAGTGAACGTCTTAGGAAATATTAAATAGATTCCTTTTTATTTTTGGTCTGGAAATTTTTTAATTTAAATGTGAGTAGTTTTTATGATTCAAAAAAGAGAATTTAGGAAATAACTGACTGAATACCTGAGTGAATAATTAAGTAACCTACCCACGTAAACAACTGATAGGCAAATGACTTAAAATATATATTCACCTGTCCTTATTTATATTTGTAATTAACATTTGATTAAGTAACTATTTTATTAACTCTACAATTTCTTTGATACTTTCTATTTCTTGTCGTAAAATACATTTCCAGCACACTACTTTATGTTAGCGATAATCCACTGTATTTCCTAGGGGGTTCAACTTAGTATCTAAGCCAGGGAACGGACACACAGACAATTACTTAGTTGTGATACTTGAATGCACTTACGGAAAGGAAAATCTCCAATCAGCAGCCACGACCCCCTACTGATGAGAGCGTTGTCTCTTCGATTTTTTGCCTTTTTTTTATTTTTTTTACGGCCCCGAAAAAAGAGTAGGAGAAGGAGAAGGAGAAGGAGATACTTCGACCGAGACCGATTCAGATACTGCCAAGAGACCTGATATTCGAGTCGGGATCGGGATTGGGATTGGGGTGAGGGTCGGGGTCAGCCTGCTCCGTTCTTCCGTCGTTCGGTGAAGTGGCAAAAGCGACGTGAAACGTTTTCCAAAAAGGATAATAACACCAAAACCCGGCGAGCACTAGCGCATATCAATGGAAGGAAGCGTTTAACGCTAAACACTTGAAATGCCAGCCCAAAAAAAGAAAAGAGAAAAGAGAAATAATACTACAAACCGAAACAAAAAATACAGTAAATAAAGGCATGTCTTATCTGCTGGGACATAAAGTGCCAAAAATTATGGCAAAAGGAAATCGGACGTATTGCCTGTCAGAGTCAAGAGGCGACGTGAGATTTTTGGAATTTTGGAAATGTTTTGGGTTTGACTTTGGTTCCGGATTGGCACTATAATGCCCTATAGTTTGGCAATCATAATTTACAGGTAGAGTGGGGGTAATAGTATCAGGATAATGTATAAATCTGGGCAGTGAAAGGTGATTTTTAATCAGCTAAAATCAAGTTGAAAATTCTGTTAGATAAAATATTTATATTTATAAATATAAAACATATATTTCTCTGATTTAATTTAGTATAATTAATGAAAATCATTTTGTAAATGAAATCCTTTGAAATTGCAGATGTTAACCAGGATTTTATTTAAAATATAAAAGCTCATCTAATTTGTGGTAAAAGATATATAAAAGTGTCCAACATAATTATAAAAGTATAAAATAAAATGTAAACCATGATTATTGTTGCCTAAAAAGTGGTAATAACTTAAAAAATGTATCTATCTGTACACCCTTCCAAGGTTTTTATAATTGTAGTCAGAAGCTTAAAACACTGTGAGGGAGTAATTTCCGACCCTAAATCTTGCTATTCTTGATTAACGTCAACTGGGGAATTTTTCTAGCTATCTCCGGCAGGAAAAAAACATTTTCAAAAATTGTAGATTTTTTTCAAAATAAAAAAATTTTAAAAATTAAAATTTCCAAAAATTAACAAATTTTTAACATTTTAAAATTTTAAATTGAGTAAGCAGATTTAAAAATCTCTTTAAAACCAACTTCGGACAGCTTTCCGAATTCAAATTAATGCATTTTTGGCTTAGTTATGAGCTCTTTAAACTTTAATTGTCATATAAAAATATCAATAAATATTGATTAAAAAAAGGTCAGCTCAGTTAAGATAAATTTTCTATTTTGCTATATATTTTTTACATGAAGATGGCGCCATCTACACGAAAATGTTCTAAGTTGCGATCTTGTAAGGAGCACTGGCGCATACAGCTTTCAGTTTCTATTTTACATAACCAGGTGTCGTTACTGCAGCCATTGAATGTACAAAATTAAAGGCAATGTAAAATTGGGAGAATCTGCCAAAATATATATAGTTTTAATTTTATATGACATGAAACAAAAATATAAAAATTTAATAAATAAATAATTTAATTTTAATTTTTCTGTCAAGAAAAGTAAGTATATAAATATTTATTTAAGATTAAGTAAAATGTGTGTAAAATAAAAATAAAATTAATAAAAAGAAACGAAGATAGTTGTATTATGGAATTTATTGTCTATTGACTACCCTGGCAGTGCAGTATATATAAGTAGATTGGCATCTCTAATACTAGAGCGATGCCTATTTCTCCCAATAGTGCAAAATATCTAGATTGGCCGCTTAAATCCAATGGCGATGCCTTATTCTCTCAGTAGTGCAATTTAGCTTAACCGCCAAATTTGAATTTAAATTGACCGCCAACGATAAATTAATCGATAAGTCCCGCACAGAAAGTTCACAATATGGTCAGACTGGCGAAAAGTGCAAAATTCAAATTTGAATTTAAATTAACCGCCACCGTTAAATTAATCGATAAATCAGACAACCGAAAGTTCACAATATGGTCACACTGGCCAAAAGTTACAATATGGTCACACTGGCAAAAGTGTGCAAATTCAAATTTGAATTTAAATTAACCGCCACCGATAAATTAATCGATAAACCGCGCAGTCCAAAAATTTCAATATGGACACACTGGCCAACAATTCTAGGGTGTGGTGACACTGGCAAGTAGTTCATATTTTTGTAATTGCATACTTTTGGGGGTGGTGTAGCATACTTTTGGGGCGTAAAATGAATTTGCAAAAAATTAAATTTGCTTGCTGCTGATTTCTGTTCGCCTGGTATTTCAGGTCGAATTTTAAGTGACGCCGAGCACATCGAAGGCTTGGCTTGGCAACACACAACCGCACGATTTTACAGTATGTACAACACACAACCGCACGATTTGCACAGTATGTACAACAACAACAACATGAACAACAACAACAACAACAACAACAACAACAACAACAACAACAACAACAACAACAACAACAACAACAACAACAACAACAACAACAACAACAACAACAACAACAACAACAACAACAACAAAAACAACAAAAACAACAACAACAACAACAACAACAACAACAACAACAACAAAAACAACAACAACAACAACAACAACAACAACAACAAAAACAACAAAAACAACAACAACAACAAAAACAAAAACAACAAAAACGACAATTGAAAGCGTTCTTGCCGACAACAAAAACAACAATTTCCGGCATTTTTGCCGGCAACAACAACCACAATAAGCTACTTCTTCACAAAAACAATAATTTTGAATTTACAGCAAGCAATTTCTTGTAATTTAATGGCCAAATTGGAATTTGAACTTTAAAAGTAGTTAAAACTATGCTGACAGAGATGCTTATTTGTCGGCGGCAATATTGCATCTTACTTACCATCATTGATGATTATATACCTGCATTGCTGAAATACTCCATGCTGCAAAGTAAACCCAATAAATACAATAAAAGACGAATACAGTTATTTTTTAATATTATCTTCTCGTTTATTTAGATTCATTAGGTTTCATTTTCATTTATCATTTCTCGTTTCTCATTTCTTATTTCTCATTCTCAAATCGGTGTTCTTCATGCCAATGCTCTTGATCTGCTTTGTTTTAACATCATTTTGCCATGAGGTCTTGTTTAATGCCAAACTGAGTGACTTTTGTTCTTAGATTTCATAAATATTACTTACTCTTTTTTGCATGCTATTATGTATTTGACTTGTTTTTCAGGGGTAGACTTCTGTTTTCTTTTTTTGTTTTTTTATTAATTTCATAAATGATTACGCTTTTCACATACAATAACTACATATATATACATAGAATATACATATATATGTATACGGTATTCTGAGAGAGGCAAAAACGAAACAAAATCTGAAGGAAAAATAAATCAAAAACAACAAAAGCCAGCTCTATATTATATATGTATATATACTATATAGTATAGGTCGCCCGATCGGATCGAGAGTGCGCTGTGGTAAGTAATTCTCGTTCTCGTTTTCATTTCTCATATCTCTGGGCCTGAGGCGTTTGTATATTTGTGTCTGTGTGTGACTTCTGTGGCGATTCTTTTTTGTAAATTTTCTAAATTTCCCAAATAAAAAGCGAAACGAAGGAAATGCCTAACTGTTTGCCCAGTAACGCCAGCGTTACGTGATTTATATGTATATATATAATATCTCCCGATACTCCATCGCCGCTCTTGATTGAAGTGCCGGATCCACCGGATGTGACGTCACTTCCTCTGCGGCACCTCAAGCGGTATTTCCATCTAACAACCGTCGCCAGCGCTCATTTTATGGTATCTTTAGGTATATTTTTGGTTTTTCGTTTTGTCTTGTGTTTCATTTTGCCTCATTCATCTTCATCTTCGTCTTTGGTGTTTTATTTTACTTTCTTTCTTCATTCTCATTATAGTACAAAACTTGCCAGTTCAAAGGTTTGTGTTATTTTCTCTCTTCATTAACCTTTTCATGTTTCTTTTTTTTGGTTTTTCTGTATATTTTTTTAAGGGGTTCTGGTATCTGAATCTGTTGCCTGCCTTTTCATATAGTTATAGATACACATATTTAATATATAATATATATCTGTATGTATATTATTAAGTTATCTCAAAAAAAAGTTCTCATTTACGGCTAAACAGCACAACAAACAGTTATCATTTCTTTCCTATTTTTTTTTTTTGTTTTTGGTTACACACTTTCTTTCATTTTTACTTTAATTCTTTTTAACTCCCCCCAAAAAATTTGGCCAACCTGTGTGTGTGTGTGCTACAAATGCTGATCTCTCGCCTGCCTTTCCCTATATATATAAATATTTATATATGTATATATATCTCTATATAAGTGGGTATCCTTGCACGACCGGAGCTACATAACCGCGTATGCGCTAAATAGTAAGTATATTCTCTAAATATAGTTATATACACTGATATAAGTTGGCGGCACATCAATGGGGGGATGGAGGAAAAAATTAGAAAAATAATTAGGAAAAATATCAAGTGTGTTTAAATTCAGTCAAAAACTGGCTTTGGGACAAGGATTAGTCGATTTTGTATCTAACAGATAATAGATAGACAGACTGAGAGAGACAGAGAGATGCCTATAACTTGGGTTGTATCTTTCGGTTTGCTGCTAACAATTACATTTAGATACTTTTCGATTTAACTATATAAATTGCTTGTGTGTGTGTGGTGTAAGATACTGTGTGTGATGGATGCTTCTACTTTTAGTTTCAGTTTCAGTTTCGGTATCAGTTTTTTTGTTTGGACTTTAAATTCATCGAATTACACACGCACAGAGAATACACGTACATACAACATCTGGTTAGGCTTAAGTATCATCGTTTCATCAACGCGAGTATACATCAAATGTATGTAATGTGGCTGCACCGTGTGCATATATGTATGTATGTATGCCTAGGATATATATTATATATATATATGTATATATAAATGTAAATGTTCGGTTAATACTCTGGTAAGTTACATAATCGTATAGCTACACACACATGTACCAGTATCTGTAATCGTTATCGTTATCATTATCGGAATCTCTCTATATGTTTATCTTTCTCATTTTCACTTCCATATTTCTCTTCTTCATCGGTGTGTTTCCGGTTCTATGGTTCTACAAAAAACACATCACTCACAGGGAAATTCGTGTTACAAATACAATAATAGTTAATTTTCTTAGTTTTCTTAATTTTCATTTAGTTTTTAGTTTTCTTTTTTTGTGAGAGGAGAAAAAAGTCATTTGGTTTGTTTTGTTTTTTGCTTTTTTTGTTCTTTTTCTTTTATTTATTTCACTCAATTTGTTGTTAAAGTAGCTTGGTTTCCTTTTTGTTTTATGTTTGTTTTAAGTTCGCCATGGACTTGCCGTTGGTTGGTTGGTATAATTAATTAATATATGTATGCATCATGTAAGGTAGATATATATATATACATATATCTTTTGCTGAATCTTTGCCGAAGGTTAATTAAGTTTCGAAAAAAAAAAATAATGTTTGTATGTAAGTCTGAGAAGCGCACATTTACAATGCTGCTTAAATTGCTATAAAGTATTATCTTCAACTTTTTTGCCTTCAACAATATACATATATAACTCTGCTTTTGCAAATAGTTTTTAGTTTTTAGTTTTAGTTTTAATGATATTTTTAGACCATCAAGGTTCCGTTTTTCATTTCTGAATTGTTTTTGTTTCATTACATTTCACATCGTATCATATATCAATCTATTTGATATATGATATATATATATATATTCATGTATATATATTAAAAAAAAAAAAATAATTGAACTATTTTATGCGCGGATCCTGCCCGCTTAAACACAAAAAATAAATCGTATATATATATAGCACTAGCTCTGAAACAAAATAATAATGTTTTTGGGTAATAAATTAATAACAATAAAACATAATAATATTAAACAATAGATATATATGTATGTTTGTATGTATGTATGTATATAAATTATGCGCGTTTGAATTTGGCCTGCCACATCGATCGACCCACGGCACCAGCGCTGTGGGATCGTGACTTTACATTTGCATATATATATATATCTTCCTATGGGGTATATATGTATCTCTCTATATAGACTGTTGTATATAGGTTAAGTGTTATAAATTATATCGCATTATTATAGCCAATGACTTTCTTCGTTTTGTTGTTTGTTTTGCTTTTTGTGTGTGTGTGTTTTTTGTGTTGCATTCTAGCTTTGGTTTTGGTTACGCATTTCGCATTTCATTGGAAAAACTAAAAAATTGTGCTTGCTTTTCTTGATTTCTTCTCAATTATTATCATTACTATTATTATTATTATAAATTTAAATATTAATTTACCTTTTTGTCGAAGAGTCTTTTTCTGGTTGTTTGTGTGCTTTTCCTTTAGTAAATTCATATTTCCTCCTCTCTTCTCTTTCGTGTCTCTGTGTTTGTGTTTGCTTTGCTTTGCATTTGTTGCTTAAATTGTGTTTTTGTCAGCTTAGTTAACTAGGTAAATAATAATAATAATATATATATATATAGTAGTTTTATATATAGCGAAAAATATTTGCGAAGACAGCGTTTGACATTATTTTCTCTTGGTTTCTCTCTATTTCTCCTATTTTTTCCTTCTCTTCTGGAAGCAAATGAAATCGCAATTCAAATCGAAATGGAAATTCTTTAGCTAATTGTACAATAGTTATTAATCTTTCCTTTTTTGATAACTCCTTCCTCTTCTATTCTCCTCTCAGTTTTTTAAATTTAATTTAATTTAATGTGTTGTTTTGTGTGTGGTTTTTTGGCTTTGTTTTCTTTCATTTAGTTTAGCTGCAAAAACATTTGCTAGCTGCTTTGTTTTTTTAAATTCGAGTCCAACATTTAAATTATTTACAAATAATATATATATATATAAAAAAAAACGTATTTATATTATATTTATATATTATATTACTATACAAAACTACAGTCGGGCTGTAATCTTAATCGTTTTGTGGGAAGGGATTTTTAAGAATTTTAATTGAATTTAAGTGTGTGTTGTTTGCTTTCAATTCTTAATTGTTTTTTTTTGGGTTTAATTCACTGGTTTCTTACACTTTACATAGGTTTTGTTTGTGTGTGTTTTTCGCTTCTCTGCTTTGTCTAAATCATAAAAAATTCAATACCGCCTGCTATCGATTTCTATCGACTTGGCTATCGTTTATCAAAACCAAAATTAATCATCGAGTAAAATGTATCTGTTCGTGCATGCAATAAACATTTAAAAACTTAAAAAAAAGAAAGGAGGCTTTCTCTTAAACTAATCGTATTTAATTGTAATCCCCCCGTCCGATCTGGTTTTAGTCAAGGTTTTAAAAGGTCCTGGGAGGGCGGCTTCAACAGAAATCTCATTTACAACAAAAATCGTCTATATAGATATAGTTATGCTTGTTTCCTTACGGGGGAAGGGGGGGTATTTTTGGGCGGGACTTTTGGTATATATTCTTAACTATCAATGGGGTTTTCTTACTCCCTTTGCTTTGTCTTGGATTTTCCTTTTTTGCTTTGCTTTTTAAGAATATTTACGATTTGTGTTCTGTTCCATGCTCTCTGCCTCCTTATTTTTTGTTTTGTTTTTTCTCCAAGTGTATTCATCATCAATCTCATTTTTCCAATAAGTAAATTTCTAACTTTCTTTTTTTTGTCGTTTTTTTTCTTGTTTTTCTCTGCTTTTCTTTTTGTTTTTCTCTAGGCTTTATAAGTTAAACGGTACTTTTGCTATTGCTGTTTGGTTTTTTGTTTTTTTTAAACAATTGTTTAATATTTCCTTAGGTTTCTTTGTTTTGTTTTTTTTTTTGTGTTTTTTCCAAGAGTTTTTCTTTGTTTTTTTTTTTAGTTTTTCCTTTTTGGCTTTGTTTTGTTGTGTCTCTGTATGTGTGAGTGTCTGTTAAATAGTAGTCACTAACGTAGTAGGAAAAAGTTATGAGCCTTTTCCTGTAATTTGCGATAGAATCCCACGACTCTCCGTCACATTCCACCGTGATGCTGCTGGTTTTGGCTGCCACCCGTTCTGGGGGCCATGCCACCACCACCACCGCCACCACCACCTCCACCCCCACCACCGCCACCACCACCACTGGCACCGCCCAGGGCCGAGGTGGCCGTGGTGCCTGTTGTGGTGCTAGAAGCGGCATCCACATCCTCATCGCCCTCCTCTAGCTCGGCGAGGTTCTCCTGATCGGACTCCTCAAGGGTTACCTTTTGTGGGGTTTGTATTTCATGAAATAAGTAATTTATTCAATTATTTACCTTGCAAGGACTCACTTGAAATCGTATCCTGTCCTCCTGCGGATTCTCATCGACCCCCGATGGCGGCGGCGACGGCGGTATCATGCTCTGGTAGTAGTCTCTGTTCTCTTCAAGCGTGTCGAGTATATCCTGGGCATCCGGATGGACCAGATCGGCCCAGGTCTCCCACAGCGGATGGACAATGTAGTCGATGAAGCCCACCTGTGACTTCTCAATGGTGGCATTATGGCGATCGCACATGGGACTGATATCCATGCCCGATTCGCGCTCCTTGTCGCCCTGCAGGAAGAACTCCTCCATGAGCAGCGCCACCCAGCGCTTATATAGCGGCAGCGGTTTGGTGGGATTACTCAAATCGGCGCAATGCACCAGATTCTCAAGCACCTGCGGGATATAGTATATAGTTTGTTATTATATTAATTTAAATGGGACTGGGATTCCCTCACCTGTATGCGATCGGTGTAGTTGTCCAGCAGCAGGACTCCGGAGCCGGCCACCTTTTTGGTTTCCACCATTGTCTTCAGGTCGGCCAGCAGACTCATGTGCTTGGACATGTCCGTGGACAGCACAATATCAATAACCATTTTCCTCAATGTTTGGCGTTGTTTCCTTTAGGAAATATAAATATTTTTATAGTTAGAAAGTATATAAATAAATAGTTGAAGAGATTGTTTTATTTTAAGACATAAAAGTTCATTATGAAACTATGCTTATAAAACATTAAAAACTTCGTTATGAAACTATACCTTTCTTAAACAGCATTAACAACTTAATTTTACAGGTATAATACGGCATAAAAAAGTCATTAAACATTGTAATTAAAAGGTTACTAAATTCAAAGTTTAAATTATCATAGCTAAGCCAAAAAATCTTTAATTTCAAATCAGAAAGCTGTTCTATGCTAGTTCTTGTTGGTTTAATAAATCTGCTTACTCAGTTTACAAATGTAGGTTTTGTCAATTATTGTAAATTTTAACGATGTAACCCCTTATAAAATGTTGAAAAAAGTGGTAAAAATTTATTTTTCTGTCGGAGATGGCTAGATCGACTTGGATGTTGATGCTGATCAAGAATATATATGATTTATAGGATCGGAAATGACTCCTTCACTTTTTTTTAAGCATCTGACTGAAGGTGCAATACCATTTTTTAACCGATATGAACTATTGTATAAGGAAATTTTTTGGTGAAAGCAAAATGTAAAAATCTCATAACTAAGCCAAAAAGGCATAAATTTCAATTCGGAAAGCGGCAGTATGTTAATTTTTAGCAGGTTAACAAAATTGCATACTCCATTTAAAATGTGAATTTTCGGCCGATTTTTGCTAATTTTCATGATGTAACCCCTTTCCTTTTTTTACAAAAATTGGAAATTTCTGAAAAAATTTTTTTTCGGCCGGAGATGGCTTTAAAGATTCGCCTGTTGATGCTGATCAAGAATATATATGATTTATAGGGTCGGAAATGACTCCTTCACTTACTTTTAGGCTTCTGACTGAAGGTCGATTACCATTTTTTAACCGAAATTAACAATATTTTTATATGAAATTTTTCGACAAATCAAAATTTAAAAATTTCATAAGTAAGCCAAAAACGCATTAATTTCAATTCGGAAAGCGGCAGTATGTTAATTTTAAGCAGGTTAACAAAATTGCATACTCCATTTAAAATGTGAATTTTTGGCCGATTTTTGAAAATTTTAACGATGTAACCCCTTATAAAATTTTCAAAAAATTAACTAAATTTTTTTTCTGCCATATATTGGCTAGAACGATTCGACTGTTGATGCTGATAAGGAATATATATAATTTATAAGGTCGGAAATGAGTTCTTCAATGTGTTTTAAGCTTTTGACTGAAATTATAATACCAAACAAAGGTATAAAAATCTATTAAATATCTTTCATAATTATTACTACAGAAATAATTATGTATTGCGAATTTTGACTATTGTTGTTCTTTACCTATATAATTGGTGTGACTGTAGTTAATAAGAAATGATAAATATAAATAAAACAAGCTATATAGTTGTCTCTTTTAAGGTTCTAATGGAAACTTAAATGAATAAAAAAAAATGAAAATGAATGAAAATACAATAACGTAGTATATCCCCATAAATACAATTTCAAAACTATGTCATACTCATATAGGAGATTATTTTAAAGTTTTGAAGAGGCCTATATAATATCATAATTTCATATAATATATATTATTATAATATAGAATAATATATCTCTCATAGAGCTCAAATAATAACTTTAAATATCTCAACATTTAATTTTAGGTCAAAGCCACATTAATGAAAAATGACTTAACCGCATTAATGCCTTTTTATGATATGATATTTTTTTAAGCACTGTATCTTTAAAATGTACTCACTTTTGCATATTACAGAATATATCACATCCTTGATTTTGCAATAATTTAAAGGCAACAGCTAAATGATGATTTTCCAAAACAGATTCGTCATTGTACATTAATGCTAGTTCGGAACCTACAGGAAAGCAAATCATTCAACATTATTATCAATTCTCTCGAAGGATCAATGAGATAGATACTCACTTGAGTTAACCAAAAATTGATTGGTTAAACCGGGATGATCCACATCGTGTATACAAGCGGCAAACAGGGCACCGCCCACCTCAAGCGGTGTGAACACGCCCTCCAGCGCTGGAGTATTGAGTAGCACATTTGTGCTCTGGGTCACATCGGCGGCATGGAGCGAGTTGTGAAACGGATTGTCTTTGACGTAGTGGTCCTCCAGAGTAGTCATAAAGTTAAGAAAAGTTTTCGGTGGTATCATAAGACTGGTCAGTAATTCCCTACTCTGTGTTCGGAGCAAACAAAATGCATTAATTAGTGAATACAAATTTGAATTATGCACAAAGGCTCACCTGAAATATGGTGTATGCCACACAGGTAAGCGGCCGGTTGACGCTAAACTCGCCGATGCTGAATATCTGTATGCCCCAGGTGTCGAGCTCCCCGAGCAGTGTGCCCAGCTCGTTCTCCTTGGGCGTCTCCACACCAAATGTGGGCAATCGCTCGCCGGTGAAGCTATTGGTGTGCGATAGCGGTCGCTTTACGCCGCTGATCTGCGACATGGGCGGACCACGTGGTGACCGGCTACGGTTGCCATATTGCTGTCCGGTGGTTTGTCCGCCGGCGCCAACCGCACCGCCGCCACTGCCACCGCCGGCAGCTGTGGCAGCCGCATGCTCCGGATTCTCGTCCACGCGCAGCGACGGCAGGTCGAACTCCTGCTGCTTGTCTGTGGTTCACAAAAAAAAGGGGTAAAAGATATTTAGTTAATGTTAATACAATATATAATACTTATTTATTTTAAATTAGTTTAATCCAAATACTAAACTTAATACATATCACAAGAAGCAGTAGGTGCTAGGAAAAGGAAAAGGTATAGCGGATTTAGTTAAAATTGATCAAGAATTTATTATATTTATTTATTTGTATTTTATCAAGCTAAGTATAATATTAAATACTAAACTTGATATATATTTTTAACAAGAACTAGAAGAATTAAAAAACATTTTCCCTTTTTCAATCAGAGGCAAGGGTTCGGCAGACCCGTTTTTTCAGAAATAATTAAATAATTAAGGAGAATTTTCATGATATTTAAATTATTGCTAATATTATATTTATTTTAAATAAATTAATAATTACAGAAAATTTTCTTCATATTGTAATAATTGTTAATATGATATTTAATTATTTATGGGCTAATAAAGAAGGAATCAGAATCTAAGTATTGGATCATAAAATGTATTTTTAAAATGTTCATAACTAAGGCAAAAATGGATTAATTTTACTTCCCATGTTAGTTTTTGTTAGGTTAATAAATCTGCATACTCGACTTAAAATATAAAATGTGACTGATTTTTGAAAATTTTAACGATGTAACCCCTTTCATTTTTTGCAAAAAATGGAAAATTTCTGAAATTTTTTTTTTTTCGGCCGAAAAAGCTAGAAAGATTCGCCTGTTGATGCTGATCAGGAATAAGTATGATTTATGGGGTCGGAAATGATTCCTTCACTTACTTTTAAGTTTCTGACTAAAGTCTAATTATAGACTTGAACTATTTTTCCAATAAACATTAGGGACCATTTACTATTTCCCCAATTAATATTTGGACTTGCACTATTTGTTTTTCGATTAAATCTACAAATATACCCTAGTCAAATGCCCCTCTAAAGGGGGGCTCTAAAATCATCATCAACATCATCATCATCATCAACACAGTCACATTACACACATCCTTGGATGTGGGCGTTCATAGCCCCAGGATATATCAGACTACAGGACCTCGTTGACTCACTGACTGACTAAGGAGGAAGGAGGAGGGGAAAGTGTGCCATAAGAAGGCAGCTCTGCCTCCGGATAAATGTGGTAGTATGTAGAGCGAGTCCTTCAACCCTTGGATGAATTTCTCAGGGCCTTCTTGCTGGTCGCTTAAACAGCCATATAAATATTCAAGCGTTCGACGGGGCAAACAAGCAAAAACTTTTGCAGTTTCCCATTGAAAATTCCATTGCCTACATTCGAGCGCACCCCTGCCCCAAGCCGGCAGCCTCTCAAAAAAACTCAATTGTTTGTTTGAGGAGAAAGCAAATTCAAATTCCCTGTGTGCATAAATTAATATTCATTTCTAAAATTTCGAATTTGCGTTGAATTTTCTGTTCTAGTTTGGTGTATGGAAAATATACATATACATATAGGCATAAAATGCGCTAAGTTTCTATAGTTTCTATAGTTTCTATAGGGCGTGTCTGCTCAACTGTTGCGTACTTGTGAAAAAAATTAATAGGGCGTATTGTAATTCAATGTCCGTTTAGTTCGAATCAATCAATTTTATTGGCATTAAATTCGGTAATGCGGAAGCTCAAGTACGGCATAAATTAAAACGGGTTTATTAAATGGTCTATTATGTGGTTTTTAAAGAGCTAAACTAGGACACAAAAATAAATAATTTTATAGGGGAGTAAATATGCGAAGAGTGCATCTAAGATTATCAAGTAAAAATTTGAATTTTAAAGATATATACTGCTATAGGGATTTAAGAACTAATGGGGCTACTACAGTAGTTGCTACAGTGGCTTAAATAATTAAATAGTCGATAAAGAAATCAATATTTAAACGATTGTAACATATGTGCCATAAATCATTATGCTCTCAGCTCTGAATAAATAAAATGTATGAATATTTTCGGTATGGTAGTGATAACGATATTATTCTAATAATTTTAAACGATTTATATAGATTAAATCATAAATTAGAAAACAAATAAATAAACTCGCCCGAAGTATAATGTATAAAATGTATTAAACAAATCCTAGCTTAAACCAAAAACTTGCTTTATTTTTAATAAAAAAAAAAAAATACAATAAATTTCCTGCTTTTCATCGTCAAGTTCCCAATATATAAATATATATATTCCCTTGAGCTAATAAAGTTTCTAAGACAATTGGTAATATTACCCAAGGGATTTTAGTGCTTTTCTTCTGGGAAACACTTTGACATTTTCATGTGCCAAGCTCTCTATCAGCTTGACAACGCATAAATTTTCTACCAAAAATTGTTTTAGCTTTTCTCTCCCCCCGCCTCCACCTCGGCGTTTTTTACGAGTTTTCTTTTCCTGCCCGACAAAAAAAAAATAGGAGAGAAAATATTGTTAAGGAAATGTATTCACCTGATGTGTGTATTTTGCATATGTTCCGCCGATTCTGCGTCTGTTTCTGATTCAGATTCAGATTCAGATTTGGATTCCCTTTTGCTATTGCCTGTTCCTATAACGATTTCAGGTGCCGAAAGCTGTTTTCCCTTCCGTCATTTTTTTTCGAGGGATTTTCACTGTTTTTTTCACTTTCCCATTTTCTTTCTTTCTTTTTTTTTGACTTTCGAGGTCGAGGCTTCTGTTTCAAATGAAGTGTTACAAATGGACATTAGGCAGGCTGCGTGTGTGTATGTGTGGGATGTCTGTGTATGTGTGTATGTGTGTGTACCCCCCCAAATGCGATTTTATGCTTGATAAACTACGGCAACAACAAGTTAGTTGGGTTAGGCCTGAAAATTCTAGTGAAAAAGGCGGCCTTAGATCCCGAGAAGGTCACTCTTGTCCACTCGCTTCCTCTCTCTCTCCTTCTCCCCCTCTCTCTCTCTCACTGTCTCACTCCCTTTCTCCTATCTCTTTCTCTCCCCCCTCTGCCTGTCTCTTTCGCCCGGTTCAGTGAAGCAGAAATATGGACAAATGTGCAAATATGCCTGATACCCTTTCTCTTTCTTTTTTTTCTGTGCTTTCAACTCTTTTTTGTTGTTGTTGCTGCTGCCCTGGGTTGACCTAGGTGCGGCGTTTTTGTTTGTCCACGCCCCCAAAAGCATGAACAGCCGCCCCTTTAACACAGAGCGAAGAATATTAAAGAAAGGCCTTAATAGTAAAACCTATTTAAACAACAATTGGGTTCATTGATATAAATAGGTTAATCTCTAGAAATAAATATATCGTTTTATGAATTTATATAAAATATAAAGAAATATAAAACATTTAAATTTATGTAAATAAGAAGGATTAATAATAAGTACATATAAATAAATATAAATATTATGTTCTTTCAATGAAATAATTGATATCAATATATACATAAGATAATTAAACAAATAAGGAAACTAATTACGGGAATCCGAAGTATATATACCCTTGCAGTTTTTAATTGAATTGTAGGATCGAATCGAAAATCGATCAAACTAAGTATTGAATCAATATTTATCTTTATTTTTATATGCACAATTTTTTCTACAAATCAAAATTTTAAAAACTCATAACTCAGCCAAAAAAGCATTAATTTTAATTCGGAAAGCTTCCCCATGTTAGTTTTTATTAGATTAATAAATCTGCATACTCAATATAAAACTTAACAAAAATCACATTTTTATCAATTTTTGAAGTTTTTAATGATGTAACCCCTTATAAAATTTTGGAAAAAATTTCAAATTTTTTTATTCTTCCTGAGATGGTTAGATTGATTCTCCGGTTGATGCTGATCAAGAATATATATGATTTATGGGGTCGAAAATGCCTCCTTCCCAACGTTTTTACCTTCTGACTAAAATTAAAATACCCTTGCAAGGGTAAACAAATAAGTTTATACATTTCTTCATCACTCTATGATTTTACATAATTTACAAAAATAAATTCCTATCTATTATATTTTGTATAGATCCTTATATTCTCAATATTTTTCTCTCTGTGCATTCGTTCCCGAAAAATAGCTTCCATTCCTGCACGCAGTGCCACAAAGTGGCTTTGTCTTTGGACAAAGGCGGTAAGTGGGTAGCTGGAGGGGAAAATGGCTGGAAAACGGGGATCGGGAAAATCCGCAGAGGGGTTACTTTTGAACAAAAAACAAAAAAGAAGAGGGAGAGAGAGGGAGATGAAAGGGAGAGAGAAAAGGGGACGCCATGTGGGTGCGCAGAGGTCGCCGCTTGGGGGCTTGGTTCGCAGGTTAAACAATGAAATTTCCACTTCATCTGTTTTTATGCTGCTCTGCATAATTTAATTTTGCACTTTCAATCCGAAAACGCAGGAGGGATGCAGGGGGGAAATGAGGAAAACAGAGACATTCTTTCGAAATAAAGAACATCCCGAAAAATAGCAAAAATATGATGCATTTTCCAATGAAATTGGATTGAAATATTAAAAGATTTATCTTGAATTTGGTATTTAATTGTACCAAATATCTTTAAGTTTTGACAATTTTGTGTTTTTTTTGGGAGAAAGTATTCAAATTTTGATTGATTTTTGAGCGTTTTTGATATATGCCTAACTGATATATAATTAATTATATTTTATTTTTCTGCCTCTTTTCATCAGTGCCACATTAATGACTAGTTTGTAAAGGGAAAAATTAGCAAACACTTAAATTATTTTATATATTTCCAGAGTATATAATTGACGACTTGATATATTCCCGTTTTTAGCTCATTTTCTTCATTTGCATAACTTTTGCTGGCATTTTTCTGCCCTAATTTGTTGGCTCTGTAGATGGAGAAACAGAGATGGAGCCGAAGTTCGAAATGGAGATGGATGCCTGATGGCTTTGGCTACTTTAACTTTCTTCCTTCGCATTTTTCCGCCGATATGGCTAATGCGATTTTATTGCATACTTTGGTAAGCCGAATGGCAGAAAAAAAAGGGGGAAAAACTATTGTACAAAAACAACCGCCTGAAACAAATTGCAGGCAGCGAAAGTTGAAGCCGCAGAAGAACATCTTGAATAACTTTGAATTAGGGGGCGTTGTAGGGTTAATGAGGTTCATGGGGATGCTTCTGCCACTGATGATGATGATGACGACGATGGTGCGGAATAAGGGGTAAATACAATTGAAAATCCAGTTGAATCTCCAACTGATGTGGAGCGGAAATGATTCGAGTGTTGTTGGAATTGTTTGTGCAATTGTTTTGTAGGAAAAAAACAAAAAGTTTGCCATTCATCTCCATCCTTAAGTAGGTGAATCGATGCAAATTGAGACCTCGAAACTAATCTAGTTTTACGTAAATATATAGCTACAACTTAAAGCTACTTCATCTTATTTCTACCTGTATTTATTTATATATTTTAGTATCTTGACTTACCCAAAAATGTGGAACATATATATTCGGAAATCTGATTTCCCGATCTGCTGGATTCGCTAAAGTGTGACAGCTCCTTGTTGAGCATGCGTTTGAACTGAAAAGGGAAAGATTCCAGGATTTTAATTAGGTTTGTTTAAAAGTAAATTAATACAAACTCGAATTTTGGCAAAATAATTATTATATTCACACTTTTTTCTTTAAATAAAATCAAAGTTATTTAAAGCTTTTTATAAAAATAAATTCCTCTGGCTTATTTAATATAATCATCTGTATTTTTGCACACTTTTGCAGATATTTCATTTCGAAATTTCACTTTTTTCAAGTACTTTTCCCTGAAGCTTAAACATTTAAATAAACAGGTGTCTACGAGATCTCTAGAGATTAAAATGTCAGTGGAACATGGATCATGATTTTTTTTTGCAATGTTTAAGTAGCTTTCTTTATATATTATTATACACAAATATCACTGATAAGTTAACCTTCTTTTAAGGATTCAGTATTTTAATTTACTGAATGCCATTTTGATGTGAAATAAATTATATAAGATATAAATCTATATTGTATCATATCGGTATGATATTAATATTTATAATTTTAGATCTATGACTAACTATACCAAATGTATCCAATATAATTTGATAGTCATCAATATTGTTATTATTTTATGATTATCGATGTCAAGTACAATATATATTCAATTATCTACATTTTTATTGTGATATTTATGTATGTAATTTTTGATTTATTAAAGCAAATACTGTATATATTCAATATAAATTTATATTCTCCAATATCGTAATTATTTATCGAAGCAAAAACAATATGTATTAGATAATAATAAGATACATTTTCAATATAAATGTATATGGTTTAATAATAAATATATGATAGTTTTATTTATATATTTTTAATAAAAATGCGATATAGATCCTATATAAATTGATATATTGAGAATATGTTTTTGCTTCGAAACAATATGTATTAGATGATAATAAGATACATTTTCAATATAAATGTATATGGTTTAATAATAATAGTTATGATAGTTTTATTTATATATTTTTGATAAAAATACGATATAGATCCCATATAAATTGATATTCTCCAATGTATAGATTTAGATTTATAGAGTATTTACTATATACTATATTTAGAACCAATTACGATATAGATTCAATATAAATTGATATTCTTTAATATCTTGATAATACTTATATATTCATTTATAAATTTTAAAGATTCCAGCCTAGTTCGAGTATTAGATTGATTCTAAAATCTCAAATCGATCGATTGATCTATCAATCAATATCAAACTCACCTTAAGCGAGGCCATGTCGGAGACACTGCGATGGGTCTGGATAGTCTCCAGCTGGTCGAGGCACCAGTCCAGCTCCTCGATGGTGTCGGTGGCCAAGCGGGTGTATGCCTCCTCGCCCTGCGACAGAGGGACGCCCGCCGGATTGGTGGAGCGGGCAGCCGACGAGGATTGCGTTGGCCGCCTGGATCTTGGTTGATTAATACACGATTTTTCCACACACACACACACACACGCACACACACAAAGAGGGTGTAGAGTGGGGAGAGGGGAGGTTTGGGGGAGTTACAAAGGAGTACAAACAAACAAACAAACAAACGAAATAAACAAACAATCAAACAAAAGGAACCATCAAACAATTGAACAAACATTGAAGGGAGCGCAAATGGAAAAGCGATTGGAAATGCAAAAATTAATGACAAATGATAGGGTGATAATTAAGGAATATATAATATATTTATATATATATATATGGGAGGTGGGAGGCGGGATGTGGTGTGTTTATATTTTTTAATTTTATTGACGTAGGCATGGTGTGTGGTGAGAAGAACACAACATTTAGATTTTTTGTTGGTGATTTTTTTTTTTGCAAAACGTTTGCACACACATATACACATATATGCAAAAATTGGTTAAATGAAAGAGAGAGAGCGTTAGAAAGAGAGAGAGTAAGAGAGAGAGAGAGCGAGAGAGAGCGGAAGAGAGAGAGAGAGAAAAATATTTATATTTTGTGAACAAAATTGCTTGTCTTTTGTAATTGAATTTTTTACTTTTGAGGGCTTTTTGTTTTGTTTTTTTTTTAATATTTACAGCAGTCTCTGCCATGGTCAGGAGCAGGGGCGGGGGCGGGTCTTTTTCGGGGCCTAATGGGTGTTAAGGTTATTAGGTGTTAAGGGTTAACATTCAATACACAAACCCATTTCCCCCAAGATATATATATTTATTATGTACATTTAGCATGCATTTCCCAGGGTTTTCATTATATATATATATAAAAAAAAATAGATTTTTAGTTAAATTATTTTAGAATTATACGGTCACTTCAATTTAATTAAATTTTTTGATTATTGAATATTCGGTAGACAAAACATCTAAATTGTTAGACCAGAATCCCACAGATAATTATTATTATTATTTCAGTTGAAGAGATGTACTATATTTTTATTATTACTTCACATTTATATCCATTGTAAAGTATTGTTTTAAAAGTATTCATTATTTAGTATTCATTTCTAAAAATTGAAAAGTATCCAAATTGTTAGACCATAATTAAAAGTATTATTCGTACAATCAAAAAATTGAAATTCCCATTTAAATTATTTGTTTCATTTGTGTGGCATTTAGTTCTTAAATCAATTATTTTTTTGATCAGTGTTTCTTATACTTAAAGAGGGGGAAATGGTTTAAAACGTCGAGAATTGGTGGTTAGTCACATGTCAAACAATCAACCGGCGAACAATAAACAATAAACAATAACCAGAAAACCCAAGTATTTCCCGGTTGAACAAACCCAATAAAAAAATACAGAAAAGTGTTGCTTTTTGGAAAATTGACACAACCGAAACATGGTTCCCCTCTCTAATTTTAAATTCTGTGCCAGATCTATACAAGTGTATATATGTATGTATGTTTTATATATATTTTCTTTTTTGTTTTTTGTGGAATAGATTTCTTTTTTTGGCCTACTTGTTTTCTATATATATTTTTTGGCACGTTTCGCTGAAGGGGTAAGCACCTTCAACCTTTTTGCAAAGGGTTATTTTTCACAGATTTCTCTTATTCTTTTTTCGACATATATGTATATCTCTTTATTTATCCATCTATATTTTTGTTTTTATTTTTTATTTTCCATTTTTCTATTTCTGGTTATTGTGTGGCTATAGGTGTCTCGGTGACTGTGTGTCATTGTGTTGTTGTTTGTTGTTCGCTGGTTTTGATTAATTAAAGTGTGAGACAACAAAAAACACACCAAAGAGCACGAAAGAGCGGGACAGAGCCAGTCGGTTAGAGAGAGAGAGAGAGAGGTACAGAGAGACATAGGGGGAGTGAGTGGGTTAAAGCGAGCAAAGAGCAGGCAGCACACATAGGGGTTAAAAGGGGGGATTAAAAACAGAGTGAGATTTCAGTACTTTTTTGTATTTTCTTTAGCTTTTTTTTTTGGGTCAAGTACATCTCTCATGGTACACAAACAAATTGAAAGTCTCCGGGGGCAGGGGGCAGAGGGGCTGGGGACGGGGTCGGGGCTTAGGGGGGGGGGGGGTCACAGGGGTCACAATACACTTACTTGTTTGATGCTGGAACATTTGTCAGACTTAATAAATTGTTGCGCACTGAACGTAAACTGGCTAAAATTTGGGCGAAAGGCGTCACAATGAGATCCTCGCCATGGCTGTAAGCAAAAATTAATGAAAAACAAATTAAAATATAAAATAAAATATGTAAATTTATTAGTTACAATATTTATATTTATATATTATAATATATTAATGCATATTTATGGGCTTAGGCGAAAGGGAAACCCAAAAGCAACAGGAGACGAATATGTAAAGACATGCAATAATCACAAAAAAGGATATATTTATAATATACCACCTGAATTTATTTATAATTGTTATAAAAATTATAAATATACACTCTTAACAATCTCTTAAATATTAAATACATTACAAAAGCATTCTGCGTAAAATATAAACATTAAAGAAAGAATATAATGGAACCCAGTAATTTTTTATAGCCTCAGCTTAAAAACAGGGTTTGAGCCTTGACTAAATGCCAGTGCAAGCGAGATGGATATACAAGTTTGCAATTTTATTGGCAAATAACTTGCATTATTTTTAACCCATTGTTATATATTCAACCAAAAAGTTAATAATATACCTTTTTCAAAATTAATTTAATTATAATTGTGATATAATATATATATTATATATATATATACAACTTTCTAAAAATTAATTATTTTTACTTAAGGAAATTTAAATGCATGGGAAAATATCTACTACAGTATGCTCTGGAAATGCCTTCAATATTATGTCTTATACCAAAAGTGCCACAACAAAAATAACTAAATACATTTGTAGTTTATATATTTATATATATCCAAATTATTTACAATCTTTGGCATATTGGAAAGTGTGTTTGGAAATCTACAAAGCTCAATTAAGGAAAAATCGCTTACATTGAACAAATACTAGTTTCGGAAGAACTTTGATGCATTGCCAAAAACACAGCGAAAACAAGACCATAAATAACATCAAGAATTTCCAAAGCGAAAAATTTTGTCTAATTTATTAATTTATTTAAATTAAATTTTTTTTTAATTTTGCCTGTGGGAGTGCGTGTGTTTGACATTTATTTTGACTAGAATTTAAATGGCAAAATGTTGTGGAGAATTGGAAAGAAATCAACAAACATATACAAATACACAAAAAAAAAGGTCAGTGAATGTCCTTAACGCACACACCTACACACACTCGTGTATATATATATATTTCTCATATATATATATATATATAAAGGACGCCATGGCGACGGCCAAGTTTCTGTTTCTATCCTCTTCCATTTTTATTTTGGCAATTGAAAATTCCACAGAAATTGTGGAAAGCACACACACACACACACAAATATAGGAGAAAATTCGGGTCTGGGAGGACACCGGGACATTTTTTTAGGGGACTTTAGTGGGTGGAGAGGCGGTGTTCTCAGGCAAAAAATGCCTCCTCGGAATTTTCGCGCTGTGTGCCAAAAATAAAACAAAAGGAACCCGAAAAATTAACGAGAAAGCGAAAATCGAAATGAACACAAAAAAAAAGTTGACAAACAAAAAATGGCATAAATTAATAATAATAAAAAATAAAACGCTTAATACATATAGATGACTATACATTGCACACACACAAAAACACAATGGCAGTGATATCACAAATTAAGCAGGGCGCCAAGGAATTTAAAGTAATTGGGAAAAGGGTTTAAATAAATAGTCAAAGGTTTTTTATGTTAGGGAAATTTAAGAAATAAAATGCATTTCCCATTGAAAATATTTCAAAACAAGAAAAAAACTAATTTTGGGAAGCCGTAGTTTGTAAACCTTTGCAGATTGCAATTGCAATAATAATTAAACTTAAAATATTCGAATTCTTTGGCTGTATATTTATCAATATATTTATATGACCATCAAGGTTTAAAAATTGCATAACTCAGTCAAAACAGCCTTAATTTAAATTCGGAAAGCTGTTCTATGTTAGTTTTTAATAGGTTAACAAATCTGCATACTCCATTAAAAATATTTAAAAATTCCAATTTTTGTCAATTTTTGAAAATTTTAACGATGTAATCCCTTATAAAATTTGAAAAAATTTCAAACAATTTTTTTTCTTCCGGAGATAGCTAGATCGATTTGCCTGTTAATGCTGATCAAGAATATATATGATTTATGGGGTCGAAAATTATTTCTTCACATAGTTTTAAGCTTCTGACAGAAATTTGAATACCCTGAAAGGGTATGAATAAGTCTTCAAGAATTGTTGATTCAGGAACATCATAAAATGAATTTTCCAAATAAAAATATATAGTAAAATATATTAACATGACCTTCAGATTAAATAATCTTTCCCTTGTACAAAAACTTTAATTTAAATTTAAGCAAACACCTTAAACAGTTTTTTTTAAACCAGTAATTAATCTTTGCAGTTAGGCTAAAATCCCTTTTTTATTTATTTTTATTTTTTATAAATTATTTGACACGTTATAGCTAATTTTGTCACTCATTTTCCACTCAGCCAAATTGCCAGACAATGAAAATCAGTCAAAATAAATAAATAAAAGGCAATTTCCCTGCATGAAGCAGAGAAAATAATTAAGAATTCTGCCATTGAGGCGGCTTTTAACGCATGTAAAATTGACCTCCTTTGCGGCCATAAATACAAATAAAAAAAATAAAAAATAATATTAAATTAACAAAAAGAAGTACAAAAGAAAAAATAACACAACAGCACCATGCTTTCTGTTGTGGTTTTGTTTTCACTTATATTATATATTTTTCCCCGCACTTCTTTCAACGCTTGTTTGCTCAACAGATTTTCACATTTTGTTTTCATGATTTTTGGCACGTCGCATATAGCATGAATATCGGCCAGTTGTGACAGACATTATCCATCGATGACCGCAAATGCAGTGCCACAATTGAATTGGGATCATTCACCCGCGGGAAAAACTCCGGGAAATCTTGCTCCCTCATATTGATTGGTTTTGTATTTGTATTTCCACTTATTTGTCATTCTTTTTTTTAAATTTATTTATTATTTTCTTTAGTCTTTCGCCATCGCCATTTCGATTTATTAATATTGCGACGCATTTTCAACACGCCTCCCAGGTCCCAAAAATATAGCCTCTTTAGTTGAAAAACATAGTGACTCATTGCTATTAAAGGTGTGTGAATTTGAATCTGAATTTGAATCTTAAACTAAAATTATTTAGCAAATTAAGTGAGGAAAATCTTTAGGAAAATGCCAAAGAAATGTGTCACAGGAATATCCATTTCCGAAAAACATTCAATTTGCAGCAAGTAATTTGTGGTTTTAATTACCTTTCACTTTCATTTCTCAAATATTTACGGGGGAAGTAACATTTCAATTTCTATGCTAGGGAAATTCTTAATAAATTTCTGCAATTTTTCCTAAATTTCTTGAATTGAAATTGTATTTATTAAAAGCCAAATGACAAACTCATATTCTTGATAATTGATACAAATGGTTTTGCTTATAAACAATTAGTCCTAAAAACTTGTGAAACATCAAACCAAAATAATAATAAATGAAAATTCCCAGAATTTTTTGTCACTAGAAAGAAAGTGATTTGCTTTCAAAGATTTAAAAGAAGGGTGGAAAAGCGAAGAGGAAAGTTTCTCAGACATTTGCTTTAAAATAGTTTTTGTAAAGTATTTAAACTAGTTCTAATTGGGTTTTCACTGAAATTTTCTTTAAAAACCATTAACACTTATTATAGTTATAATTCCTTTTGTTTTCTGACACTACTTGAGAAGATTTTTATATATTCTTTTAAGTAGAATACAGTTATTAGTTTTAATAAGTTTTTCACTGAAAGTTTTATATATTTTGGAACGTTTTATATATTTTCTTAAGACCAGAAATGACTAGTTCTAGTAAATTTATCTTTTTAAAGCCATTAATAGTTTTAGTTTCATTTATTTCTACTTAGAAATTCCTCAATTTTGTGCCAATTAAAATGTTAAATAAATAAGGCAGAGAGCGGAGATGAGCCAAGTCGAACCAATATATATTGACATGAAAATATTTGTGAATTTGTGAATATTTGGATACCGCCATAGATCATAATTAATGAAAGCATATAGAAGACACGCTGCTTTGCTGAACATGAAGCATAAGGCAGCTTGTTTGGTGTCATTAAATTGGAATATAAATATATATATACGAGCATATATTTCGATCTCGCGGACACGTATGGGAACTATTTTTGAGAGCTGGTCAGGGGGCCCATAAAAGGCCCTGACAGATCGGTCAGATATATATACAAATATATACATATACTTGAAGATAAATATTTATGATCCTTTACCTGCGATGTGACTTGATCGAGAACATATTATCCCGATCGGCGAGAATTGTCACTGCCAGATCGTCCTGCAGAATCGAGGGTATCATATTGAAGAAACTGTGCACTCGAGGCAAAGACTGCGACGAGGCCGAATTTTTGTTTAGCATTATTTTAATTTTGTTTTTTTTTACACACTTAAAAACACGACAAAAAAAAATATAAACCTAATAAAAAATAATAAAGATAACTGTTGGCCCCCTGGGGCCCACTGAGAGAAATATCTTTTCGAACTTTAAGGTCACAAAAGAACACTAATATCTCCTGGAAATTTATGTATTTATATTTAAAAGTTTATTTCCAGAGTTGTAACAATTGTTTGGTCTCTTAATTTGTTTGTTTTTGTATTTGTATTTTATTTATTTATCTTTTGTTAATTTAAATTTGATTTTTCCACGAGCGCACGATGACCGAGAATGAAGCGCGTCCCGCGAAAATACAGAAAATACAGAATCCAAACACACAAATCCACAAAAGTGAAAAAGAAAAATTATAGTAGACGAAGCACGAGAGAGAGAGCGAGGGAGAGGGAGGGGGACAGATGGACGAGAAGAGTGAGGAGTGGGTCAGAGAAAGAGAGAGAAGAGCAGAGTAGAGAGAGAGAGAATCAGCGAGCAGCTGAGAAACAAATTATATTCAACTTAAAAAATATAAATATTTCTTCTCGCTTTTCTGTGTGTGTGTGTTTATGTCATTTTCGAAATGATGAAAATGTGTGTGTTTTTCTTATTTTAATTTCCATTTTCGTTGTTGTTGTTTTTTTGTATTTAAATTTTTTGCTTGCTGTTCGTCTTCATCAGGCAACAACAAACACATTTGCTCAATAATTGAAATACAGGGTGAAGGGTAAATAATAAAATAATTATAAATTTCCAAAAAAAAATATATATATTTATATATATATAGAAGGGTTTTATTTTGTACGGTTTATAAATTAAGCAATTAAAGGCTTTTGAAAATCCATTGACAAGTTTAATAAGTAAAACCCTTTTAGTTTCTAAAGATTTGGACTAATAAAATTGTTAAGCTAATCAATTGATTTAATTTAATAATTTTACTGATATATTTAACTCATAAAACAAGCCTTAAATATTTTATAAGTATTTCAAAGTCAAAATTGTTGATTCTTTGCCTCAAAATATTAGCTCATTCCTATATTTTAAGTAGAAATTATTCCCTAAAAGCCTAATTCATAACTTTACCATATTTTATAATGCAAATTTACAGCTTAATAATGTCTTTAAATAATTTAATTTTATGTCTCTAAGGAAGTAGAGTCACCCTGTAAAACCTGCGTCCTTGCTTGGCACTTCATCATCATCATCATCATTGCCATTCAGCATCCCGGCCAGAATCATTATCATCATCATTATCGTGGCGATTATTATTCGGAATGAGAGAGAGAGAGATGTAGCTACCTCCGCTAGCAAAGCTCAAATAATTTAATTTTCATTTGCAGTGTGTGCCTTTGCCGCCCCTCTAGTTTGTATTTTTGTACACACTACACACTACACACACACAACAAACACACAAGCCCCTCACTTACCTACGCTAATGTTTAATAAATTCTCTGCCTCTCTATAGCTCTCTCTATCTCTTTCTCTGTATTTTTCTCCTCTCTCCCTCTCTCTGGCTTGCTGGCTGCCTTCAATTGGCATTTTAGTTGGCACTTTGCTGCTTGTTTCTTGTTAGTATTAATAATTTTAGTTGCTGTTGTTGTTGTTTTTGTTTTTGTTATTGCTGCTGATGCTGCAGCTGTTGGCATTTGATTAACGCTCATTAGCGTTCAACAACAACAACAACAACTCGCACATCAATTTTTAAATACAGCAATTATTTTAATATCTTTTCGCATGATAGAAAGAAAAATAGCCAAAGATTAAGAGAGAGAGAGAAAAAACACCGAAAGAATAGGAAAGGTTGTTCTTATTCAAAGAAAATGTATTAATGAATATAAGAACTTCAAAATTAATATAATAATTGAATGATGAATATAAGAAATAATTAAATAATATAAGAAATAAATCAATAATATAATAATAAAATAAATAATCATATAAATAATTAAATAACCGAATAAATAAAAAGTTTATATAATAAAAAAGTCAATAAAACAAGAAATTAAATACATTTTGTTTAAGTAACTTAAGTGATTTAAAATCTCTAAATAGCTTAAAGGGTCACACCCCAGGACAAGATAAGATAAATTACGATATGATAAGACACGTAGCTGATTCACTCAAAATGAGAATTATATACTTTTTCAACAATATATTAAAATCCTATATTCCGCAATCATACAAAATAAGCACAATTATACCAATACATAAACAAGGTGCTGACAAAACCATGACTGAATCGTACAGACCTATCTCTCTCAACCCATGCTTGTCTAAAACCCTCGACAAGATAATCTCAAAACGGCTATGGTGGTTTGCAACAAGTAACAAACTACTAAATAGCCGTCAACTGGGATTTAAAAAGGGAAAATCTGTTATGGACTGTCTGCTATACACAGACGCTCTAATTAGCAGAGCCCTCTCTGGAAAAAGACACATATCCATCTTATCTCTTGACTTTGCAAAAGCATTCGAAAAAATAGGATTACATACCATCATTAATCAGTTGTCGGAATGGGGCTGTGGACCATTGATAATCAGATATGTGATTAACTTCATGTCAAACAGAAAAATCAGAGTTCGGGCCAATAATAACACCTCAAGGATACACCCACTCCACAATGGCATTCCACAAGGATCTCCACTCTCTGTAATTCTCTTTCTCATTGCGTTCAACAGTCTCTCAGATATAATCGACAAGCACAAGGAACTTCAACACACAGCTTATGCAGACGACTTCAACATCTTAATACCATTAAAAAAAGACAAAAACATTTCAATCAACCTCGATACACTCTTTGCTGAAATCAATGAGTGGTGCCAAAAATCCGGAGCTATGCTTTCAATCTCAAAATGCAAACATATTCACATTTGCCGGAAAAAACAATGTTCATGCCAGGTCTCTACACAATCCACAATTATTAACACAGTTAACGAACTCACCATTCTAGGTCTATCTTTCAATAAAAAATACAATTTCAAACCCCATATTACTAAACTACACAAGTCACTACAGAAATCATCGAACATAATTAAATGCCTTTCCAACGGAAAATATAACAGCCACCCCAACACCCTAATCCAAATCGTCAAAAGTCTATGCATTTCCAAAATTGATTATGCTCTACCGATATATGGTAACTCCCCGAAATCACTAATAAAACCAATTAAAACCTTAATTAATTCACTCCTACGAACGTCTCTGGGAGCCTTCTGTTCTACACCCACTTTCAATTTATACCTAGAAGCAAATATTGAACCAATAGATAACAGAATCGACCACTTAAAAACAAAAACAATCAACACTATTATCCACGCAAACGACACCCCTCTAAGGCAAATCATTCACCGGATTACCAAAAATAAAACAAAAAAATATCGATCCTCCGCCGTCAACCACTGCATTAATCTTGGCTTAAAGCTCGGATTCCCCACCTCTCTTCCCCATAAGCCAAAACCATCATGTCCACCCTGGTTTCTGGATACCAACCAGATAGATACCCGACTAAGCCGAGTAAAAAAATCAGACACCAACAAGGACATATTTGTCAAACAATTTCTGGAAATCAGACACCAGCTTATTAGCAAAAATTTCACGCTTCTGTTCACAGATGGATCCTTGAGTAAGGAAATAATTGGCTTTGCGATAACGACAGAAGAGGAAATACTGAAACAAGCTATCCTTCCAAGTTACTCATCTGTATTTACAGCCGAGGCGATTGCTATCCTTGAAGCCATCAAAATAGCAGTCAAGACAAGAGGGAAATTTTGCATCTGCTCAGACTCCCTATCCACATTGGAAGCACTTGCAAACATAAACAATTCCAACTTTTACGTATCATATATCCGCGACCTTCTGCTAAGACACAAAAACAAAATCAAGCTCTTATGGGTCCCCAGCCACGTCGGAATCAAAGGCAACGATAAAGCCGATACAGCAGCAAAAGAAGCGACCAACGCTCCACTACTAACAATGCCAAATGTTAACCGTGGAGACATCAACAATCAAATAAAAATCGACACGCTAAAACTTAAGCCTAAAATATTGCAGAAATCATCGCAGTGGTATCAACAAATTAACCCAGATGCCCTAAGCATAGCTGACTACATACAAACCTTCAACCTACCTAGAAGAGAGATCACCAAAATAATCCGTCTTCGACTCGGCCACACCAGGCTCACCCACGAACATCGCTTTTCACAACCACCAAACGATCAGTGCCAGCTCTGTAACAACGAAAAAATATCAATCTCCCATATCCTTAACGACTGTCCAGCACTTCAAACACATAGATCAAACTTCCCAAACATTAAACTTACTGATCAGTTATTCAACCCTAATTTTGCTAACATCCAATTAATTCTTAATTTCCTCAAATCAGCAAATCTTTTACACCGTATATAAACCAATCACTTTCCTCATAAAATATCTGTCATTTGTTACTTGTAAATAATCCATGTGCAATTAACTGTTAATACATTTATAAGATCCCTCTATATTTATTTAACCAAATCATGTAAACCTTATTCCGGCCGAAAATCTCCGCTGTTATGGCCGATCCCTGTAGCCTAAGTTTGTAACTTCTGCCTACAGTGTACAAAATAAAATAAAATAAAAATAAAATCTTAATACTTTTGAATAAGTAAAAATTAAAATAAGATTTGAAGTAAACAAAAATCAGATCTCCTAGAAATCCCATTTAATTACATAAATTTTTCTTCTCTGCACTTTCGTTTATTATTACAAGACTTCTATTAATAATTTTGTACTTGCAAATTTCTGTACGTTACACAGACATACATATATATATATATAGAGAAAGAGATGTGCCACTTAAGCTGATAACTGGGTAATATGGGGCACACATTACTCATACGCAGCGTGCGCCAAACTCAACAGAACAGAGCTCTGATTTCACATTTCGCCCAAACAGTGCAACCTCCCACAGAGTGTCGCCGCCTTTAATGCATTGACCGTTGTGACTGACTGACTGACTGACTGACTGATAGAGTGACTGATTGACTGACCGACTGACTGATTGACTGACTAAAGCAAACGATTGTAGTGACTATAGAACGCTCCCCGTGGCTGACTGCCTCGTAAACAAAAGAGCTCCTTCGGTCGAATGCCTCAACATTTGGGAATAAACACTCGTCGGGGATGATGAGAGTGCAGTTGGAGATTTATGGGATTTGTGCAATCAAACAGTTTCTAAACACATTTCATATGAGCTGCCTTGAGATAGCGAGAGAGAGAGAGAGAGACTGCGATTTAGTCTGGACGAGAACAGCTTGAGATGATCATTAAAATGGCTTAATAAAACGAGTTCTCTTGAGTTAAACAGTTTTTTTCAGGATTTCTTAGGGGAATTATAAGAAATATATCTGAGTATAATATATCGGACTCATCGTTCTTATAAAATATTAAATATTCCCTTAAGTTAAGGTACTTTTCCTGGTTTACTTTCGTTTAATTTGGGGTTTATTTGGGAGCTTTTTTGACTTGACTTCAAATTTATTTGGGCTTGTGTTTTTTTGATATATTTTTCTGTTTAATATAAGGTTTATTTAGGGTTAAATTACGTTAATTCCGATTTTATTTAAATTTTATTTGGTTGCCTATTGGCTTATTCCTTATTGGGACCGTATCATGGAAGACTGCACTTTGGGTACTTGCAGCCTCCTGATATTAAAGCACTTAATTTGCATTTCACTTTTGGCTTGGCACAGAGCTACCACCCTACCTCCCCACCTCCCTACCTCCCCTCCTTCTGGCATTTCCATTTCCATTTCCATGCCGCACATCGTGCTATAAAAATGTCTATTTTTTTCACTGCTCCTGGGTGTGAATGACAAATCTGCAATGTGCAATGCATTTTCATATATATATCTACATACTCGTATATACATATATATATCTATAACTGAGTATATAAAAGTGAGCCGCCTGCACATGTGTGCAGTATATATATATAAATATATATATTAAGGCTAAAATTATGTGCCCGCAATCACGATGGCTCTTCTCACACACTCTCAACGCACACTTACACTGAGAAAAGATATATGAGATTCTTGCAGGAATTGTAATAAATTGAATAAATATGTTAAAGATATATGCTTGCTTGTGTAATTGTACTTGTAAAAGGGATTATGTTGCGGAATCTTCTATTAAGTCTAATATTTTGCTAGGATTGTCTTGAATAGATTTAAAATTTCTTTTAAACACATTTATTTATATATTAATTTATTAATATAAACAAATAGTTTTTGCATTTATTTGAAACTGTGATTATTTTATTTTAATTCTAGAGTGATAGATACTACTAAGATATAATACTTTACTAAAATACTTTCAAGAACTTTCAAAACAAATCCTAAATATATGTGTCGAAGTGCTCGATAATTTAATATTAAGTTCAACATTGTATGCTAAGCTTAATTTGTTAAATAAATAAATAAATAAATAAATTAATAGGTTAAGAACCATAAATTTTCTCCCTGTTTAGGAATCATATTCCGGCACTAACAACACACATTTCTAGTCCGGGCAATTGAGGACTGGGACTGAGGCAGAGCAAATTTAATGCACGGGAAAAATGTATTTTATTTAGTTGAAGCTGAGGCATTCCCTTGGCTGAGCCATATTTTATGGGTTTTTCGTTTTTCCTTATATTTTTTTTCTCCTACACTATTTTCTGTTTTTTTCTTTTTTTTTTGTGTGCCAGCTTTTCTTGGGTGTCACGCTGCGTATGAATAATGTGAGCGGGAATGTTACGTATACGCCCGGTGCGACGCCACTGCATGTGGCAACTAGAGAAAGAGAGAGGGAGAGAGTAAGCGAAGACTAGAGAAAGAGAGAGTGAGCGAAGCCTAGAGAAAGAGACAGTGAGAAAGCTAGAGAAAGAGAGAGTGAGCAAGAACTAGAGAAAGAGATGGAGAGTTCCCCTTGATTGACTTCTGTCAGCAATTATTTCGTTTTATTTATTTTCCCTAGATTTTCATTATTTTTTTTCGGTTAAGTTTTCCTTGGCACTTGGGGACAGGAAATAGGAAATGTTTTTCATATTTAAATTAGCTTGGCCTGCACTCTCAATACTATAATTTATTTATTTATTTTGTTATTCTTGTTGTTTGTGTTACCCAAAAGCGTCATTCGGTGTGCGAAATTCCTATTCCCCAGGTCGAAATTTGAAATTTGGTCTGCAACTCGTGACCATCAAAGACAAATTGAAGTGACTCAACAAATAATACCAGCATGTGAGCATTATGCACAGACAGATGACTCAAGTCTACATATTTGGGGTTTTTTTGGTATAGGGAAAATATGGAAAGTTCAGAGTTCAGTGAACTGACGACAATGGAGCACGTGGAATAGCCATTGTTCTGAATGGTATTTTTAATTTTCCTAGAAGGCTTTTGCATTACTTTTTGAAATTTATTAATTCACGAAATGCGATTAATTTCAAAAAGTATATGTACTCAAGCATCTGTGAAAATGCAGTTCAATCACTGCTGCTACTAAGGGTGAACGGTGGATTAAATATTTAAGTTAGGTGTTCATATTATTATTATTCTGTTTATATTTACTTTGATTAATTATTGCATCTAGTTTAGATTTATTTTATTTAAATATTTTATTCCATTTAGATTTATTTAAAGGTGTCATCGAAATATATATACAAAAGATTCCTAGAATCTAAAAATATATAGTTTGACAGGGATAGACACTTTCTTTGAATATCTAAAATATGAATTATGAATTCTCTATAATAAAAACTAAAAAAATTGTCATACATTACCGTAGTTCTTATTGCTTAAAAATAAAGTTTATAGATATAAATAAACTCTTTTTTAAATGGTATATAAACCCAACCACAAATGCAATATAAACCATGCAACGAAATGAAATTTGCTTAAATAAATATTTAAAGAAATATTTTAAAGAAGGAATCAAAAACAATATCGAAAGAGTGAATAAATTAGCTTCTAAGTTCCCAATAAAATGTGGAATAATTATCCTCAAAAATAATCCATAATTTTGTGGTGCCAAAAAGAAAAAGTTAAACAATAAAAAGGACAGCATGCAGGACGACAAACACAAGGGACAGAGACCAGGACAACAAAACATACAACAAACATCAAATGCAAAGGCAGGCAAGACATAACACTTGAGATAGATAGATAGATAGAAAGAGACAGAGAGAGAGAGAGAAAGAAAGAGAGAGAGAGACAGACGATATAGGTGGGTCTCTCGGCATACGTACGATCGGTCAACGAGTATAGAGGCTTCCTGTTCTTTAAACCTGGAAAAAGGGTTACAATCTTAATAAACAACGATAATACAGACAACAATTATTAGGGAAAATCTCCAAGTTAGAGGGGGGAATTATAGGGGGTATTTTAAAAAGGGAAAATAGTGGGAAATATTAAGAAATATATAGAGGGAAAAGAAGTAGCTAACAAAGAACACTGGGTAAAGGGCAACATTAGGATAATCAAACATAAAAATATAAAAGAAGAAACTAATAAAAACAAAATCAAATCCATATTTTAATTTATATTTATTTGAATAATATTTCCTTGCTTAATTTTCCCCAGTGCATTTTTCCCCCAAAGAGCTTAATTGATGCGTCACGTGCCAAATGCTAAGTGAATGTGTCCAGCTGGTGGGAAAATTGGAAAATGGGGCGGACTGGCCACTGGAAAGGGGCTCGGATTCGGGCACCTCCTTCTCCTCGGTCTCCCCTTTCCACAGTTTGACTTTCGCTGACGCAGACAATGACCCCGCCACATAGATCAGTGACGTCATTCCTGCGCCATACGTCACAACAAGAAAACAAACAAACAAACAATCAGACAGAGAAGGAGAAAAAGAAGGGGAAACTGACAGACACAGAGGCAAAGAGAGAGACAGAGAGACGGAGAGACAGAGACAGCGTATCTGGCTGCACAAAAAGTCGAAGTTGAAGTGTTGACATTTAAGGACATGGCCGAGAAGCAAACCAAACCCTTTTCCCTTCTACCACCTCTGGCATTTCCCACCCATCCATTTGTGTCTCCTGCATTTGCAACTCTGTGGAAATGTCATTGAGCAGAAAGAACAAAAAAATAAACAGAAAAGAAAACAAAGGCTGAGTAGGGTACAAAAAATAGGTAATGGCTGGCCCTTTACATAACTTCAGATTAGCTAATCGGATCATAGAAAAGTCCTATAAATGTAATTTTAGTCATTTTCTAAAGCTTAAGCTTACTAGTTAATAAAACTGCTAATTAGTCTTATTAATTTAAATGTGTTTTAAGCTCACGCTAAGGCTTTTCATTTGTTATATATATTCTATACCAATTTCGCAAATAAGTTCAATTTTTAACCCTATTAAGCAATTAACTCTCAAGTTATTAAAGCATTTCCCTAAATTATAACCAATTCTAAAAGTACCTATTAAGAGTAAATTCTCATTTAATTTAAGAGCTACTTGTTGTAACCTATCTCATCCAAATCTAACTTCATTCAAATGCAGTTAGCAAATGGTTTTTCACTTTATCTAAGCCAACCTCAATTCATTTACGTTTCCTTTTGGCATTTCGGTTTCCCCACACGTCAGTTAACCCCTCTTAACCCCCAAGTTAACCCACGTTAACCCACAAAAAACTGATGCAGTTCTGAGGCAAAGTTGAGGGAAAACTTAACCCAAATTCCAAATCCAAATCCAAACTAAAGAAGAAGACGAAGCCGGGGGTAACTCAATTAAAAGGATTCCTCCCAAAACCTCTATTCGTATTCCGATTCCAATTCTGTTGCTTTCAGTTTTGGAATTAATGGCGACACACAACAACTTGCAGCAACAATTTCAACTTTCCCCCTTCGAAGATGAATTGCAAAGGCATTTGCATGGCTCTCCAGGAGGGTAATGGGGAAAGGGGAAAAGGTAGATGGGACTTTCAGGTAGACAAAACTTTATCGAGGCGACACCTGACACAGTTTTGCGGTTAAATTAATGCCCAGGGCCCAAAGTTGACGACAGAAGGAAGGGAGGATTTCGATTCGCTTCTGTGCCAAGAGCCTGAGGATTAGGATTTGTTTCAATTCCCGGTAAGACGAATGGCCAGGATTTCTTCACTGCGAAGAAAACTGTGGCCAAGGAGGTGGGATAAGATAATCAAAGTTGGAAACTATAAAATGTACAAATATTTGTATCTACTACAACTTTTAAAAGCTAACTTTAATTGGGTTGACTTTTGAGTATGTCTTGGAAAACTGTGCATCAATATCCTTTACTTTGATTTATTGAATTATTTAATATCGAAACTTATAGATTTTAATGCTAAAATATATAATATTAGAGTGATTTCAAAACATCATTTTGAATTTCATAATTTTACTTTACTATTATTAATTTTCCCCTTGTTCTTCTTCAAACGCTATATATATTTTCCAATTCTATATTTTATATATATGTAAATACTTTCCTCTCAGTGTAGTCATCTTTCTCATTTCAGAAATACTATCCCAAGTATGTTTCTTCTTTCTTTCAATATTTTTTTTTTCGACAAAAACATTCCACTTAACTGCATCTATTATTTGTTGTTATGATTATTTTCTCGTTTTGCTGTCCGAAAATGTGAGAAGGAACATCCCCCGAAAACAAAATATTATGACTAATTGTGAGTTGTTTTGCTCAAATGACGACCTTGACATTTACACACCGGGAATGAGGGGAGGAGGTGTTGGGTGTTGTGTGTTTCTTGGTATGTGAAACAGCCTCGGACAGTTGGCTAATTATTTGTTATTGGTGTTGAAATCTTTATGATTTCTTCACGACTCAACCCAAGAAACAGGGTCGTCAATCAATGTGATGGATATATTAGGGATGGCAAAACAATCGGTATTGCCGTAATATATATCGAGCTGTGCTTGATCTATCGATATGTTTATTAAGATATAAAGCAAATCTATCGGTATTTGCTTTGCCTTTATAGCATTAAGCATTAAGTGGTTATTTATTTATTATAATTTCTTTTATAAAAGTATTCTTTCAATATATAATATTTGATTCTCCCTTTCGATATACTACATTCCTAATTTACTCCCCATACCCCCTGATGTGTGTGTGTGTGAGTGTTTGTAATTGACAGCTCATCAAGAACATTGTTTGAAAGTGGCAGGCCCCAAAGAAATATTCCAACTTGATTGAAAGCAAACGCAGCGTGCGCTGAAAGGTAAAGATTTCTTTTTGTCTTGATACCCTTTTTAAAGGGTATTTTGGTTTAAGAAGTTGGCCAAAAAACAAAATCTATTTAAATAAGTTTGTGCTGAAACTAGTCTTTCAGTTTAAAAACTATCTGAATAAAAGTGTCCCTCTACTATTCTTTTTGTTAATTTATAAAATCTAGTATATATAACATATATTATTATAATATTATATTACAATTGTAATCTATAATCATATTTTAACTGTTCCCACAGTTTTATTATGATTAAAATCATATTAATATATTTTATAGTTATATCTTATATTCAGAGTCAGAGTATCCCCAGATCGGCTTCATTCTTTCTTATTTTCTTTTTTTTCGATGCCCCAAATGGAGGTGGAAATTTTTGGGGGTGGGGAAAAGTGGCAGGCCGAAAAACTTTGAAGGCAGACAAAAGTTTTCACCGAACAAATGCAAATTGCGTTGCTGTCGCCTGCCAAAAACATTTGACCGTAAAGGGAGCCCTCGATACAACAACAGCAACAGCAACAAAAAAGACAAAAACAAATACAAAAAAAATACCAAAAAAAAAAAAAAAAAACATAAGAAAAACTACAACACCTGAGCAGAGTTAAAATAACAATTAAAAAAAGGAAAAGAAAGTACTTAGATGGCCTAAATAAATTGGTAAACCATAACCATTATTGGTAAATAGAAGTTCCGGGACCTAATACTAAAACTACATATTTCTTTGGTAATATAATTAATTTATAGCTTAAAATTGAAATAATTGAAATAATTTTTAAGCTTATAAATAATAAAAATACTAAATAAAACCCAAGTTAAAAATAGGGTTAACTGTTTTGCTTTAATATTAATATAAAGAAAAGGTTATGTCTTCCTTTTAATATATTTTTATATTCTTTAAATGTTTCATTGATACATTTTTAAAGCCCAAAAGTATGAAAAAATACATCTAAAAACTGCAAGTATTAAAAAATTGCTTAGAAATTGAAATCATTTGGATTAAAACAACACAAGTCTTTTATATTTGACCACCTTTAATTATTCTATTAATAAATCACTTCCTGTAATTGCATTTTCCCACCTTTTCAAAAGTCATCTAAAATCTGCGCTATTTCCGTTGTTCAATTTTCAATCTCAATCTCAAGTGCCAAATAATTTTAGTGGATTTTCCTTCTTTCTGGCCATATATATTTTGCGAAAAACCAATAATTTGCGATCTAGATTTTTTTCAAAAGAAAAACGAGGAAAGTAGAAGCAGCTCACTTTTGGCGCTGTAAAAATAGCTGTAAAAATGTAAATATTTTCCCAGCCGCCAGCCCACTCTTTCCCCTTGCTTTTCCTATGCCACATTCTGCAATTTTCCCACCCACTTTTCGCATGTACATATATATATGTATATATATTTCCATCTTTTGATGGTGATCATCATCATCAGCACAGAGCCTCCTCCTTCTCCTCCTTCGACATTATTGCAACTGCATGTGTAATTAGGTGTTATTGTTTTTGTGCATAATATGCCTGTAGGTATATGTGTGTGTGTGTGTGTGTGTATGATGGCCCCATTGCAGTTGCCAAAGTGCACAGAAAAGAAAAGAAAAACTAAAAAAAATATTCGCCAAAAATGGTGGATGCAAAAAGGGGGGGCGTGTGTGTGTGTGTGAGTGTGTGGATGCACTCAAAAACACAGCAGCCGAGAGGCTTGCCAAAAATGAAAAAATAAACTCACCGCACACACCGAGAGAAATATAAACACAAAAACAAGAAGGAAAATCCAAGGAAAATAGAAAAAGAAAAACTAGAAAAAATCAGCATTTCCGGCCTCAGTGTTGCATAACGGGTTTTTTTTTTGTTCATGCATGTGTAATGAGGGGGTTTTTTTGAAGAGGGGTTTGAATTTCCATTGGGGGCGGGGTTTTCAGCTTTCCCTGACTAACTAATTGAAGTTGAGGCCTTAGGCCGTAGGAAACTATGCCGAGCATATGGTAAAGGAGCACTGGGAAAAGATACTTTTAACTAGGTATGGATAAATATCGAAAGGAAAAGTCTGATATGATATATCAATAAATATATTGCATACTATCATACATAAAGAAATTATTGTAAACTTTGATTTATTATAATTTTAAATATCAGAAAAATTTATTTATTGCTTTCAGCATCAAAAGATTAATATTATTAATAAATATCAGAAAACAAATTACCAATTTTATTTATCTCCTTTCCCGATTATATTGTATCAATATATTCAAGAGAATATCAATTAACCTTCATATATTGCAACGTTATAATATAAATTTATGTGTTTATAGAACTTCACTTTAAATATGAATATAATATAGATTCGGTATTCACCAGACTCTTATTTATTTTTATCCCCATTTAAATATTACTCTTATTTAACTCTTTATATTTAATTCGACTTCCACACCGATTTCCTGATATTTTGTAATCAAATTCCACACCTCAAAGAACTGATAAATCTAGCATTCAAATTAACTAAAAGGTTTCAAGTTGGCAATTGCCTTAAAATGATTTTTCCATAGTGCAGCTCTGTATATAAATTCTGTACAACGGGGGAAAATGGGAAACCAAGAAGTGTGAGCAAGGAGGAGGAGGAGTAGGAAGTGGGTGGGCTGGAAAAACTGAAGTGAAATGCAAAGGGGGAAAAGCGGTTGCACTGAAACCACAGTAAGCCTCCAGCAAAGTCACAGCAATCCCATGGCAGAGTGACAAAGAGCACAAAGAGACGAGAGGGAAACAGAGGAAAAGCCCCAACGAGCAGAGGGAAGCCTAGAGAAAGTGAGAGAGAGAAAGTGAGAGAGAGAGGGAGAGAGGGAGAGAGAGAGAGAGGGAGAGATGCCAGTAAAGTTGTTGCACTTCTCGCATGTGTGCCTCTGGAATTTAGTCTTTTCCACTTTCTCACTTTTCCCCCACCAAAAGATCCTGCCAAATGTCTTGCTAAATTCCTTAAAGCGAAACGCCAACTTAAAGAGATTAAATGCATAATAAATTAAGTAAATTAATCATTTAGAAATGATTTAGTTAGGAAATAAAATGTTTTAAATTATATTTAGCCCTGTTCTCTGACTTTTATTCTCACATATATGTCTAAAATTGTATTTTAATAAATGTATTCCCTAAAGTAACCAATTAATAATTATTAACTAAACAAACTAAAAATTAACTAGTTTTATAAGAGCAGAGGATTCAAAGATACTTTTCTGTAAAAATAAATAAAACAGGAAAGGAAATTAACTTTGGGAAGCCAGAGTTTATATACCCTTGCAATTTGCAAATGAATTATTGAATAAAATCGAAAATAAAAAATAACTAAGCTTAAAATATTCGATTTCTTTGCACATATATTTATCAATATTTTTATAGGACAATTTATATCGAAAAATCAAAACTTAAAAACCCCACAACTTAGCCAAAAATGCATTAATTTCAATTCGGAAAACGTTCCTAAGCTAGTTTTTATAAGGTTAATAAATCTGCATACTCAATTTAAAATTTAAAAAAATTCAAAATTTTATCAATAGAGAGAGAGAATAGTAGACACATCAAAGGGAAGAAAATAGTATAGCAAAAATGAGTTAAAGATAGTTTCAGAAAAAACACCACAAAGGAAACAACATTAATTGTACTCAAAGAAGTGTTTCCCCCATAAAAAAAGAGGAAAAGTAAAGAAAATGTCACAACAAAGGCAAATAGGAATAGGAAAAGCCATTGGCCACCTGGGCAAACATGAAAAAGGTGTTGAAAATGTCTCAGCATAACCATTAACCGAATGGATAGGTGACATTCCGAAAAATCAAATCAAAACCAAAACTAAAACAAATCGAAAAAGGGTTTTTTTGGGGCGAAGAAGAATCAAACTTATATATAATACTGAACTATTTTTTGAAAAAGGGGTAAAAAAAAGAGAGTTTTGAAATCAATTTAAACTTACCTTTCGCTAGCGATGCTTGAGTTTCGGGACATGGACTTGGGTGACATCTCAAAATCGGAATCGGAACGATATAGAAACGATTCGCGACGCTGCGGTAAATTCTGTAGAACCAAACCGGCGCTGGGAGAGCCGCCCTCGAGCGGAGATCGAGCGCCCTGGCCATTTTCTACATCGAAACTGTAATAGAAATATGTAAAAAGATATAGAAATTAGATACGATTTTCATGGGAATTTTCTTTAAAATTTTCTTGAGAACTTTCTTTGGTAAATTTTGAATTTTAATGGATATATCAATGTCAAATGTAAGACCCAGCATATGCCATAAAATCCCGAATTGATGTGTACATACAATTTTGCACCCCTCAACTCTGACCCTTTTATATATTAAGTACTTAGGCTGTGTTAAATAATCCAACGAAATTAGCTGTCAAATTATCTGGTTAGCTCTCTTAAAGGAAATGGGAAAAAGGGCAAAAAGAAAAGTCAAGGGAAAGAAGATCCCTGAAAAATATGAAGGCAATGCCACCGGAAACGGAAGCACGCCTAACAAGGCGCTTTTAAAGTTTCATTTCGTTAGACATTTTCCGCGTTTGCCCTTTTTTTTCTGCCTAACAGCCTGCCAGAGCTCGCTCGGTTGTCTGCGGCCAAAAGTTTTTCTGGCTGGGAAAATTCTTGTAACAAGTAACAAAAAAAAAATAATAAAAAAAATAAGGAAAAAGAAAAGAAACATGCGAAAGCAAAAGTCACTCTGCTACCCAACGAAAATGTGAAAGGAAAGTTTAGTCAATTGCAGACCAGAGTTTTTGGGGAGTTACTAAAAAATACAAGGAAATATATATATATATAAAATATATATATGTATATATGCTTTAAGATGAAACTTTCATAAAACTGCCAGCTCATCTTGGGCACTTCACTTTATCGCTGGCTGGACTTATGCTTCTTGACCTTTAAACCTTTAATCAGCTTTTTGAAGACGCCACTAGAGTTTCTCTCGAGAGTTCCTAAGTTTTGTATAGTTTTTTTTATTTTAATTAATTGTTTAAACATGAAATTTTTAATTTAAATTATAAGATATACATAAGAAGAGATAAATTGGGTTTTCAGTTGAAAATATTGATAAATAAAGGTATATCTTCTTATATAAATAATCAAATCTAATTATAGAATATAATTAATAATTTGTATAGAAATATATATGTACGAAATACAGCGAATAGAGCCCTAGAATAATTGAAAATATATTTTCTAATAAAATTAGAGCGTCCATTGCGTATTTTTTATGTTCCACAATACAATTTTTATTTCTTAGTTAGTCAAAGTTTTCTTGTAATCTATACATTGGTTAGACGTTAAATATTCCAAATATAAATAAATTTTTATATATATATGAAAGAGTAAAAAAGAATATAAACTTGGTGCTCAACAGAAAATATTTATTAACAATTATAATTATAATTTAATAGCTTCCAAATACAAATATTCATTTTTATGGAAATATCAATACGAACAACAGAGAATAAACTTGATTTCGAGTTAACAACACCCAGGAAAAATGTCTGAAAATTATTTAAAATTTATTATATCTTAATTTAGGGTCTCCTTTTCTGTGTTTTCCTATATTTCATAATTATTTCTTGCCGTGTAGCCATGGTTCATTGACACAGCTTTGTTAGTGGCATTCGAATTTCCAGTTTCGTTTCCTAATAGGACAAATGGAAACGCTTGGCCAAGACACTTGCCACAACTTTCTTGCACAACACACACACACACACACATAGAGCGGAAAACCCTCACTCCCACTCCTGGCCACGCCCCCATTTCAACGTCCAGTTTCGCCTTGAAAGGCTGGTGGGGCGAAAGTCGTAAAGAAAAATGATGTTTTAAGTAAAATTTATATCGGGGTCATTAAGTAAACTTGGCACAAAGTTGTTGCCGCTTGTTGCTACTGTTTTTGTTTTTTCTGTTTTTTTTTTCGAGGGTGGTGAAAATGTGGTGGTGGGGGGTGGGTGGAAAGGAAAATGGGGTTGGGGCGAGCAACAATGTCGCCAGTTTCCCTGGCATACTTTGTGGCGCTTTTCAGCAAAAGTTATGGCAACAGCAGCGGCGGCAAACAGTTTTTAGTTGGGTTTCAGTTTTCAGTTTTCGGGTATACATTTTCCCCCGCTTTCCTCTCCGATTTTCCTGTATATATTTGCTGCTTTTCTCTGTTTTTCTGTATTTTTAATGGTGTTATGGACACTCTTTGGAGCTGTCTTTTTATTTATTTTCTCTATATTTTTTTCAAAACAAATGAGAATGAGAATGCAAAATGGGAAAATTCTACTTTGTTGATTTGGTTTTCAACTTAGTTGTGTCTTTTTTTTATTATTGGGAAACGCAGAGATACATTTTAATGGATGTATTTCTGTTTTAAGCTTTATGAAATGAATGGAAAATGGGTTTTCCCTTTGATTTAATATGATTGAGTAACAGAAATGCATTGAAAGGAACATAAAACATAAATAAATGATAATTATTCGTGAAATAGATTGATTTTTAAAATGGGAAAACTTTAAAATACATACAATTTATCATATTATCCTGTTAACATTATTTTTTTTAGTTTCTTGTATTATTTTTTTTGTGTTTTTTGCAGCCTCTTTTATATTTATTATCCTCCTTTTCCTCCTCAATATTTACTTAGTTATTTTGTGATGCACTCATGCATTCATTTGTTCGCTGAATGCCGCATTCATTCCCTTCAAAGTCACAGAATACTTGGCGCCTGCTTATCCTGACATCCCAAGGACCTGTCTTAACACTCACAAAAAAAAAAATACAACAAAAAACCAAATAAAGAGGATAAAAAACAACACTCAAACTCATAAAGCGTCAGAAGCAGGGCTCAAAACAAAGCAAAGCAAAAAATGAAAGAAAAAAAACGGCAGCAAACAAACATAAAAAGCGTGAAGGAAAAGAAAGGAAAAATAGAAACAAAAGATAAGCGAGCAGGACAATAATTTTCCGAGTGTCCACTAAGCGGAAGGAGGGGGTGGAGCGGTGGAAAATCGCCACAAAATTCGCCAAAAATGCAGCGAAAAAGTGTGCAACAGCAACAACAGCACGGAATTCAATTGAACAGAGGGGTGAAAAAGGGTTTAAAAAGAGGGCGAACAAGGGTTAAGAGTGGGTTAAGGAGAAGCAGGGGTTAAGCTGAGGAGTTCGAGGAAGCACCAAATGCCACTCAACTTTGAGCCACATAGAGACACATGCCTGGCATAGCCACACACATGGCTTATTCTCTTAAATACTCTGCGGAGTCCTTGGCTTTTACCAAATATAAATATCTGAATAATCTGGGGATATACAGAATGTATGAGCCATAAAATAAATATAGAATACTATATACTACATACACTTTACATTAACTTTTGGTTAATTAAAATAGTACAACTCTCATTTCTCTTTAAACTCTCTTGTTTTATTGATCCTTAATTAATCCTTTTAATGTGTAATCTTTTTAGCTTTCTTGAGTTTTAAGTTATTTTTAAAATGTGTATTGAATACATGTTTTAACGAAATATAGAATAGTATATACAAGATACTATAAACATTTATTTTAACTTCATTTTTTTCAATTTACTCCGTAAACTCTTTGATTTTCTTTATAAATCCTTGAAGTTTTATATTATTAATAGCTTGTTTTGTAAACTTTTGCAATGTTTTAACTATATATTTTTGATATATATAATTTAAGAAATGCTTGTAATTAAATATTGAATAAATACTTTGTGGTTTAATTTAAGTACAACTCTCAATATACTCTGTAAACTCTTTTGTTTTCTTTATGTTTTATAAATCCTTTAAGTTTTATTATTATATATATTCTATATATATTCAATAGATTGTAATATATATATTATATTTTCAATTAATCACATAATAGATATTATACAATATATTTTATTTTATTTAATTTAGAAGATTCCCCACCATTTGCTCTGCAAATTCTCCCTCTCCTTTATTATTTCTAGTTGCATACTTGCAGGGGCTTCCCCAGAACGCAATTACATGGCCCAAAAGGGGAAGCGGGTTGGAGCCTAAGGAGGGGAGTGTTGGTGTGTGTCTGTGTGTGTGTTTGAGTGTGCTGCAGGGGGTTCCTCTTCGCTTAAGCCGTGACGTGCTTTAAGCCACACAGTCGCACTCAAGCCAAAGCTCAAGCCGGATGAAGGCGAAAGTAGCTGCTGGCTGACTGGCTGCCTGCCTGGAAGATTGGCATTGTTGTGAAAAGGGACGATAGAGGGAAATGGGTAGAGAGGGAAAGAGCGGGGAAGAGGGGGAAGGATAAGAAGCACAGCCAGGACATGAAGCAAGAAGGAGCCAGGGGAATCGGGAGGGATAAATGTGGAAACGGAAGTGTGCCCGACGGCAGCTCTTCATGCGCCTAATTATATGTGCAAATAAATGAACGACGCATGCTGATTGCATGTGTGTGTGTGTGCGAGTCAGTGCTGTGTTTCAGATTGTGTGTGTGACAGTACACTGAGAGAATATTATATATATTTCACAAATTAAATAGGAAATCTATAATGTATGGTACTTCAAGAAAATTATAATTAAGCAAAGGTTTATTTTAAGTATTTTCATTAAGGTTTTTAGGTTCATACGAATCCTAAACAATATTGATTTTAAATTACAAATTAAATATAAAAATATGTAAAATACTCAAATTACCAATTTGTATTTATCTTTTTTTAATTATTACCATTATCCTATTTAGTTTTCTTCAAGCACAGACAATTTAAATAGCTTAAAAACAATATAATAAATATCCAAATATGAAAACTGAACTTCATTTAACAAATGAAATTTCCTCCGTGTATGTATTGTGTGTGTGTATTTAACCCAAGTGTTAGTGTGTGTCGTCATAGATGTTTGCCATAGACAAAAGACTGCCCCTTTTTACTTGCCTTGCCTTTCATTTTCCCCATCAACTTTTTACCGAAAGAGAGCGCTAAGCTCAACGCCCAACTTAATTAGTTTGTTAAACTCGCAACTCACACACTTATATACACACCCACACACACACTCAGAGTCAGACTTACACGCCCCCACATACTTAATGAGTGTCTGCGGGTGTTGGGTGTGTGAGTGTGTGTGCCTTTGGCAGGGAAATTCCATTGAAAAGCTGGCACAACAAAGGGCAAATTTCAGGTATTTTGTAAACTAAAAATTTAAGCTGCAAGTTTAACCTCAATTAAGGGATCGATTAAGTTGTCAAAAGGGGTTTTAATTATTAAGTTGATCTTAAATATAGATGTTTCTTTAAAAGATTGTGTGATAAATTATTGTATTTTTCATAAAATAATTTATATTCCGATTATATAAATGGGATAAAAACAAATATTAATGGGTTAGTGTTATGAAATCATTCAGGTTTTTGAAAACCTCAAAAAGGCGCTTCAAAATAATTATAGAAAATGATTATTATAGATATATTATTATATTAAAAACCTAACTAAAATTCCTTTTAAAAAGCAAACAATTTTTGGAACTCTTCTTGAAATATCTTCAGTCTTTCTCAGACTCACAGACACTTTCACAATTTGAGGGCAAAGTGGTAAGTGGCCTCCCATATGCATATATATGCCCCCCACATACCGTTAATTTAAGGACCTTGAAGCAAAATGGAAACCCGAAAAGAATTTGAAAATAGAAAAGTGAAAAACCGAGAAAATATAAACCAAAAAAAAATCCAAAGCACAACGAAGCTCAGGACCATGAATCCAAATCAAAGTGCAAAACCGAAAGGCAAATGCTGCCGATTGCAACTCAGAGTGTGTGTGGGTTCGGTGTGTGTGTTCGGTGTGTGTGTTCGGTGTGTGTGTTCGGTGTGTGTGTATATTTGTGTGTGCTTGCAACCAAAGATGAAGGCGAAGCATCGCCAAAGGGGGAGTTGGGAGAGAGAAGAAAAAACATGAAAACTGTCACAAGGCCATTAACAAAAGCCTGAGACTGACTGCCACACGGCCTGATGCAACATGGGCGGCAAAGTCGAGGGGTGGAGGCGTGGCAAAAAAAAAAACCAAATTAAAATTGCGAGCCGGAATGAAATGGGCACAGCCGCCAGCAGCCCCTCATCGAAAAAACCAGCCCAACCACCCTACTTTAGTTACCTTTGCTAAGTACATAGCAAAAAAAAAACTAAATAAAAATACAAAAATTATGTTCCAGAAAAAGAATTCTTATCGTTATTTTTATATGACAATTTTTTCGATAAAATCAAAGTGTAAAAAACTCATAACTCAGTCAAAAAAGCATTAAATTTAAATCGGAAACTTGTCCCATGTTGGTTTTTGTTAGCTTAACCAATCTGCATACTCCATAAAAAATTTAAATTTGTTGCCAATTTTGGAGAATTTTAACGATGTAACCCTTTATAAAAAATAGCAAATTTTTGAAAAAATTAAATATTAAGTTAAAATTTGTAGGACATGGCTAGATCGATTCGGTTTTTAATGCTGATCAAGAATATATATACTTTATAGGGTCGGAAATGATTTCTTCATAGTGTTTTAAGCTTCTGACTAAATTTATAATACCCTGGAAGGGTATATTATCCTAAATATAACTTACAAAATCATCTTGGTATTTTTGTAAGCCACAGATAATAATTTTCAACTTTTATGTTTCTTTTTTAAATTATTCTAATAAACTGATATATTTGTATTAAATTTTTAATTATATATATTTATATATATATAATAAAGTTAACTATTTATTCTTGTAACCCAAAAGAACACTTTCCACTTTTTCGCCCTGTGTATGCGTCTCTATTTTTTTTTTTTAGCTCTAAAGACAAGGTGAACTGTGGGATTCTGTGCATGTGCATGTTGCATAATTTCACCTGAGTGGGCGTGGCCCCTCTGTGCGTGTGTGCGTGTGCGTATGCCCATGCAAATGTGTGTGTGTTGTGTGTGTTATGTGCATGTGTGTGTGGCCAGGGCAAAATCCGCTGATTTTCATTCCAATGCGTCGTGCATTTGATTAACCATCGCAGGCTGCTCGGCAGCTGTCGCCGTCATCTCTCGCCAAATTGAGCATGTTGCGGGATGGAAAAGCGCAGAGAAGTGGGGTGGGCGGGGGGTAGGCGGTGGCGGAAAAGCGGGAGAAAACCAGGCGAAAGGCAGGTGGACGAGGTGGGAGGAAATGCACAACCTACAATTAAGTACACTAACCAATTGAGTGGTGCTCAATTGTTGGCCAACTGATATGGCAAATTTGGGTTAGGTTGGGATTTGAGGCTTTAAATTGACTACACTGTGAACAAATTTGTAGATTTATAGGTATTCAAAGAGTTTGAAAAGGTTATTAAAATATTTTTATACAATATAGTTATATTAAAATCAAGATTATCATGTTTTTTGATGGGTAAATATAATTATTTTTTAATATTTCACTAGCTTAAGGCTTATTTATTTAATTTAGTTATGGTTTTATAACCAAATTGCATTCAACAATGAAAAATACTTTAAGTTTTACTCAACTTAAGGAGACAATTTTAAAGATAATCACTGTATTATATCGTATTTGATTGAAATTGTTATTTAAAAAAGCTTTTGTGAAATGACCAACGGGCATACTAAGTCAAGCGATATATTTTAAATTTCAATAATTATAGTTTACATTAAAGTCTTAAAAGCAATAAAAGAAATTTGAACAAAAGTACAACCACTTTCAAGGCTTTAAGGAAACCTCTAATTAATCAAAAAATGTAAGACATTGTCATAGCTGCATAATTTAAAAAAATACATAGAAAATAATGCAACTATGGCACTGTATTAAATTCTTACAAATTTAAAAATAATCTATAAATATCCACAGACAAATGAAAATTATGAAGACCAAAAATAAACTCATACCGCAAATCCCCAACCGCTGCTAATCTCATTCCAAAAATATACAAAATAAGAGTATTTATGGTTTTGCTAATTCCCTTTTCGGTCTTTTCTCTCGTCATGCTCTTTTCGCATTTTTAATTAACGCAGGCAGATCTAAAAAAAAAGAAACGCAGAAGAAGAAAAATCCTTCAATGCTAACGCTCTTTCTTCTTTCTAGTTTTTCCGGCCAACCCATTTTTCTTCATTACAACTTTTTCGCTGCGGTTGCCAGGGTGGAAAATGCACGAAAAAAAAGGGGCAACGAATTTATTTATGTATTTAAGCGTTACCTGGCAACCCTTCTTTCACCTGTTCGTTATGACAACCCTGTCTAGCTGGTGCCAGAAAAAAACTGTCAGACCTGAGTCAGATAATTTACGATTTTCCAACTGTAAATACGAAAAACTCCGCGAACTCTCTAAAGCTTTATAAAGATATATCTTTATATATATCTTTCCAAGTATTATTTCTATTGACATTTAAAATAAGAGAAAGGGATAAGTGCTATGAAGACCCATGGAAAGTATGGAGTAACAGCCATGGCAGCTGCCCAGGCTCTGTGCGAGGATGTGAGGAACTTTAGTACCCGTCGAAGGAACATTATGTATCTGATGCATCGTTATCTGGTGGAGAATGGTTTCTATTCCAGTGCAGAGGCCTTAAAGTCCGAGGGTAGCCTCTCCGAGGAGTACGAACTGTGCGACAATATCGACTTGGATGGCATGTATCTGGAGTATGCCAGCTTCTTTAACATGAAGTTTGGCAAGTATCCCAAGATACTCAAGAAAGTTGGACCCAAAATCAAGGTGGAAATGGCAGGCAAAGGACAGCCAAAGCAGCAGGAAAAGTCCGAGAAACCAGAGAAGCTAGAAAAGTCATCGACAAAGTCACCAAATGAAGTGGGTTCCCTGGCCAATTGGCACATGGGCGTGGGAGCAGCCAAAGTGGCAGCCTCCGTGAGCCTAAATTCCCAATCTCAATCCAACTCTCAAACGGATAATGTGAATAATCCTTTGCAAATCAGAAAAATGGAGACACCAGTGGAGAACGATAACTTGCCCAAATTGGTGGGTGAAATAGAGCATGGCCACCTGGGCGGAGATGATTCACTGTTCGCCTCCATGGACTGGCAATCGCTGGCCGAGTTGGTCAAGACTTCCATATTGCGAGAGGAGATTAATCTACGTTGGTCCGATGTCTGTGGCAATCAGCGTGCCATTGAGCTAATCAAGGAGGCTGTGATCACGCCCATCGAGTATCCACAGCTCTTTGCCCATGGTCTGAAGCCTTGGCGTTCCCTGCTCCTCCATGGACCACCAGGCAGTGGCAAAACCTTTCTGGCCAAGGCTTTGTACTCGGAGACCCGTGGTCAGGTGACATTTTTCAATATCACAGCCAGCATTATGGTGAGCAAGTGGCGTGGTGAATCGGAGAAGATTCTTCGAGTTCTCTTTCACATGGCAGCAAAGAGAGCTCCATCTGTGATCTTTCTGGACGAGATTGAGAGCTTAACCTCCAAGAGGGATCGGGTCACAGATCATGAGAGCTCTAAGCGGTTTAAGAATGAGCTCCTCCAACTTCTAGATGGCATGGAGCACACTCTAAAAGGTGTCTTTGTCCTGGCCAGCACCAATTTACCCTGGGACATTGATGAGGCCTTTCTCCGGCGCTTTGAAAAGAAACTACTGGTTCAGTTGCCCAATCAGGCAGAGAGAAGCTCCCTCATTGGACGTCTCCTTGGCACTAGCATCTCGATGACACCCAAATTGCTGGAGCATTTGGTGCAAATCTCGGATCAATTTACAGGAGATGAGATACGCCTGGCCTGCAAGGAGGTTAGCATGCATCGTGTACGATGTGCGACCAATAAGGTTCCAGGAGCCTCGAAGGACTCACAGGTCGTGAGTGAGGCCAATGTGGAGAAGGCCTTCAAGATGGTGCGTCCTCTAGGACAAAAGCTATTGGCCAAACATGAGCAATGGCAGCAGGAGAATGGCTCATAATCATTTAACTTACCCTAATTAATTGTGAAATCTAGATTGGTTAATTTTTTTTCGGTATCTTAATAAAAATTAATGGAAAGACTGTTCAAATGAATTTGTTACCTGCCCGTGGTTCGTCTTCTGGCTCCCGCAATTGTCATCCTGGACACATATCTACGTATCCTGCCGCTGGATCTACGCTGAGTATTGCCAGCCACTGCTGATCTTACACTATATTCGGTGGCCGTGGAGCTTCTTCGATCACTGATCATTACATCGGAGCAAAGGGATGAGGATAAAATGGAGGCAGCTGATCTTCGCTTGCCACCGGTGAAGGTGCCACCGCCACTCGATGAGGTTGTAGTGGCAGAGCTATCCGATCGGGAGAATAGAGAAGAGCGTTTACTCCGACTACTTGAGCCTGTCCCGGTGGCATCCTGTATATTGCTATAAAACTCTTCCGTTTCCCGATCATAGGTCTCATCCTCATCATCCTCATCCATGGGATCCACTTCGAACTCTTCACCCTCAGCCTCGGTGGCCATGGTGTCGCTTCTTTGGCTCATTCCTCGCATCCGGTTGCCATTGGACAAGGATGAGGATTGCTGATGCTGTTGCAATTGATAATACTCATGACAGTCACCGCGTGATCCTCGTGATCGACTGCTATTACTCAGATAGCGATATGGAGCCGAACTGGAGTTGCTGGTGGTGCTCAAAGAGTGACGTTTTCCACTGGCTGACATTTCCACCAGACCGCCATTGGTAACCTCACCGTTACCACCACCATCGCCATCGCTCTCGCCTCCTCCAACGCTGCCACTAAAGGTGACCTCATGGAATTTGGAGGACTTCCGGCGACTCCTGGAAGCCATGCCCTCGCCATTGCCCAGGGATATGGAGGGACGCGGTCGATTGTTATTATCCCGCTTCTGTTGATCCTGCTGATGTTGATGCTCCTCATCCTCGCCGCCGCCATCTGGCATTAAAGTTAAGGCCAGGGCGGGTCTTCCCCTTTTGCGGCTCCAGGGAAAGGCTCGGATAAATGCAAAGATGATGAACAGAGTGGCAATCATCTCTGATTGATGTTTATTTTGTATTTCTTTAGTTTAATTATTTTTGTAGGTTTTTTTTAGAGAATTATTCTCTTTGAAAATACCGCACTCATTGTTATATATTTGTTTGGAATTTTTTGTTTTCGATTTCAGTTTCGTTTTCGTTTTAAGTTTTTCGTTTTCGGGTTTGAATTTCGTTTTGGTTTATTATTATAGTTTCATCTGGTTTAATCATTTAATTTAATTAGTTTAATTTTTAAAAGAGACAGCGAGAGAAAGAGGGGAAGAACAGGAGAAGAGCTGAGAGCCGGAAACGGAAGTCCTGCTGACAGCCTCACGTATATACATTTATATAAAAAACGGAAGTAGAGTAAGAGAGAAAGGAAAACTAACTAGCTGCAGCTGACAGACACATGTCCCCAAAATGATGGATCAACGGGTCAGTGATGACAGCCAGGAAAAATGGGGAAAAATTAAAAGGAAAACCTAGCACTAATAAGGGAAATGGAAGGTACTTCACGAAAACGAAATTTGTATACCCCTACAGCATGAAATTAAATTTAACTAAGCCAGAGAAGCATTCATTTTTAATATTTTATTATTAATTAATTAGGATTTTAATTGCAAAACGGAATATAAAAACATATATGAATTCTTTGGCATTTTTCTTGATAAATCAAATCTAAAAAAAACCATAACTAAGTAAAAAAAATTTTAATTGTTAAAAAAATTAAAAATTTTGTCAAATTTTTGACAATTTTAACGATGTAACCCCTTATAAAATTTTGAAAAAATTACAGAAAATTTATTTTTCTTTCAACATGTCTAGCAAGATTCGCCTGTTGATGCTGATCAAGAATATATATGGTTTATATAGTTGGAAATGATTTTTTCACTGACTAAAATTATAAAACCCTAAGCAAGGGTATACAAAAATCTATAGAAAATATTGTAACTTCAATATTTCGAATATTTAAATAACAAATAATAGAACTTGGTACAGAAAATGTGGAAACAAATGTCTCAAGCCTTTATTTAAACCGTTTTTTTAACGATTTCCTTAAGTAATCTTTATGATTGAATTAAATATATATTATATTTAAATAAAATCGTCTTTATTGAACACCTTTTCTACCTTAAACTGAACCGATTTAAACACCCGATTTCCTGGATCTACGCTCCATTTACTTTTCAGTTTCATTTTTGCAGCTGTATTGTTTTATCTGTTTGATATAAATAAATACATAGACATATAAATATATATGTATATATAAACATTCGTTCCTTTCGAATGACTGACTGATGTACTGATGCAAGGATAAACTGCCGGATTGACGAGTGATTTTCTGCACAATTTTGATGGTGCTGCGAGAATATTATGATAATCAATGCACAATTATTGCACACATCTATGGATACACTTGTAAGTACACACACCACACACACACCGAACACACACAATCATAAAACATAAAGGAGATTCGCAAGTGCAGGGCAAACTTTTTTCCTACTTATTTTGTTTCCCACTCGAATAGCATTCTTCTTGCCTTTGATAGGATATATGTACCTCCCTGACCTTCCTGGTCTTCCTTATTTTCTGCCTTGTTAAGGATAGAGAGAAATAGAAATTGCGTAGAGATTGTATAGAAATTGTAAAGACAACAACAAACAACAACAACGACAAAAATGGGAAGGCATTAAAGGACCCTCAGAATCCTGTGAGCAGCTTATACCAACTATACTAAACCCAACTATAGTTTTTCTCTCTCTCTCTAAGCCATCCTTTTGCCTCCTTTTGACCCTAAGCTACGAGTAGCCACTTTTTAGTTCAAACCCATAATTGAAATGATTTAACAATGAGAAGGAGGGGGAACTGGACTTAGGTGGGGGCTAAGACAGGACTAAACACACACATAGCCAGAGGTTTAAGCAGGACTTTAGTTAACAAATTTGATTTAGAAACAAAGTAAAGCCAGAGATTGGGGTTAAATATATAAAACTGGGAAGAAGTCTGACCTATAAAGGTTTAGTAGATTTAACAAATAAATATCTAGGAAAGCCTTTTCTATATATTTGTAAAAATAATCAAGTTCTTTAATGGAGAAAATGGAATAAAAGCTTGATTTAAATATCTATATTTTATATAATAAACTAGCATTCTTTTCCTACCTCTCTCTCTCTAAAAAACAAACCCAGAGTTTTCTTAACAAATTTTTAAAGCAACTCAATTGCATTTAATTAAAACTATCAGCAGGCACCAAGTTCAGGAAGCGTAACAAATTCTGATGGAGGACGATCCAACCAAGATGATGATGATGATGAAGCTTGCAGCCAGCCCCCGACCGCCCACTTTTCCACCTGCGGCACACGCACTACTTTTTAATTTGTTCAAATTGCATTAAAAAAAGCTAGCAATCAAGCAAAAACAGAAAAAAAAAACCAAGTAAAACCAAGAAATAAAAACTAGAAATAGCGGCCAGGAAAAACTTGCCACCAAGGAGAAAGGATTGCAGCAATATAGAGAAAGGAAACTGAGAAGAGACCACGGCTGAGAGGGGCAAAAGTGGCATCTAAAGTGAATTAAGCTCAGCAAAAAACGCTTTCTCTATTTATACATAAAGTCTGTGTCAGGACGACTAATGTCCTATGGCATAATTCCAGATGAAAAATCCAAGGTACAACACATAAAGTTCCATTTTAATTAGCCAGAGAGTGGGAAAAGCTGGGAAGCTTTAATGTTTAGTAAATTATGATAAAATATACCTAAATCAATTTTAAATAATAAATAAATTGTTTGAGGTATTACAAATGAATTAAAAATATAGAATATACATCATAAACATGGATGGATGGATGGATTTCTATATAAATTGATTTATACAATTTTATCAACTTCCAAAGGTATTATAAATTGAAGAAGTCATTTGCGACCCTATAAATCATATATATTCTTGATCAGCATAAACAGCCGAATCGATCTAGTCACCTTTCGCAGAAAAAAAAAATTTCACATTTTTGCAAAATTTTATAAGGGGTTACATCATTAAAATTGTCAAAAAATTTGACAAAATATAAATTTTTTTAAATGTTAATATTGAGTATGCAGATTTATTATCCTTGAAAAAAATAACATAGGAAAGCTTTCCGAATTGAAATTAATTAATTTTTAGCTTAGTTATGGGTTTTTAAAACTTTGATTTGTAGACATAATTGTCATAGAAATAAATCTATAAATATCGCTTCATTGATTTATAATTATTATTGTAATTATTCATTTTGATACATCAAATCCTTTCCCTTCCCTTCAAAGCTCATTTAAATGAACTTCCATTGACTAAGCTTTATCTTCGATTGAATATATTTCACATTCAAGGTTATATCCCTTATCTTCTTTGATTTGTAAAGGTCAATTGTTTACCAATTAGTGATCCGATATTCAATCAGGCTAACAAGAGTAGTCTTAAAGCCTTGGCTTTAACATGGCTTTCCACTTAAGTCCACTTAAGTCATTGCATTAGCATTAGCTTTACCGCTAGTTGCAGTTTTCCAGCAGGCCTCCTCTCAGGTGGCCAATTCTGGATCCTGCATTACCAAGGGTTTTTTCCCCCTATTCTCTTTTTATACCCTTGCAGGGTATTATAATTTCAGTCAGAAGTTTGCAACGCATTGAAGGAGGCACCTCCGACTATATAAAGTATATATATTCTTGATCAGGATCAACAGCCGAGTCGATCTAGCCATGTCCGTCTGTCCGTCTGTCCGTCTGTCCGTCTGTCCGTCTGTCCGTCTGTCCTTCTGTCCGTCTGTCCGTCTGTCCGTCTGTCCGTCTGTCCGTTTCTACGCAAACTAGTCTCTCAGTTTTGAAGCTATCTAAATGAAACTTTGTAGTTAGCCTTCTATATACTCTCACTCGTATATATGTCGGAACGGGCCGGATCGGACAACTATATCATATAGCTGCCATAGGAATGATCGGAAAATTTTTACAAAAAAATTTTTAACTTTTTCAGTTTTCAATAGAATTGGATCAAATTTGAGATATAGCCATTCTACTACACTCTACAATTTTGCGTAAAATTTTATGAAAATCGGACTACTATATCATATAGCTCCCATAGGAACGATCGAGAAATTAATACAATTAAATTTATAACTTTTTCAGTTTTTAGCTGATTTTCATCAAATTTGAGGTATAGCCATTTTGTATTAGTCTTAAATTTTGTGTCAAATTTCATGAAAATCGGACGACTATGTTGTATAGGTGCCATACAAATGAATGTTTGATGTAGAGGAAAAATGCAAATCTGCGAATGTAAAACTGCAAATATAATATGTATAGGTGAATGAAATGAAAGCAGGTATTACTTCATTTTTTTTTAACACAAATAAATATAATTTATATTGTTGAGATTCCAAGTCATAGAAGTTCTATCTGCAAGGGTATATAAACTTCGGCGTGCCGAAGTTAGCTTCCTTTCTTGTTTTCTCTCATTTCTCTGCGCTTTTCTTTAAGTGTTGGCAAACAAGCTGGTAACAGGGCCAAATGCACCCCTCTCCCCTCTCTCTGTCCCTCTCTCTCTCCTGCTCTCTTGTAAGTTCTTGGGGAGCGCCTTGGGCACTGTTTGCTACTTTTACAGCGACTGCGCCTGTACACACACCACACGCACGCACAGCTACACACACACACACAGCCGCTTTACCACACAGACACACTCAAATATTTCCTTTCAATTTTTTTTCTTTCCCTTAGCTCTGTTGCTTTTTCTGATTTTCTTTTCCAACTAATTCCACATTTTCCTAGGCGCATGCATACTTTTACACCGATGCCGCATTTCATAGCATACTTTTTTGGGTAAAGTATTTAATTGATTTGAAATCTGTGAGGCATCTTTTTACTTTTTTTAAAGATATTATTATTGATTGAATGATATTAATATTATTATTATTTAAGTTACGAATTTCTAGCAGGAAATATGTTTTTTTCTGATTTATATATAAATATAACACCACTTATAGCAGACTTTTAATTGATTTGAAATCTGTCGATTTTTTTAAAATATTTTCTACAGGTTTTATCGTTCTTTTAAATTATTATTTTTTAAATTTAACAAAAATTTTACGCAAATATTAGAAACATTTTACTATATTAAAATATATAGCACACCAATATATGATATATATTTTAATATTTTGCGTATTTAGTTTGAAACGGTAGTCTCAGGTGGGGAATAACACTATAATAAAATATCTTTACTCCTGCTAATCCTATTATCCTGACCGTAATTGTTTATATATACACATATATAAATATATATATCTTTACGTATGTCTGTGTGTGTCTGCATCTTTTCAGCATCCTCAGCTGATGCTGCTGCTGTTGTTGTTGCTGTTTCCCTCTCGGGGGCTAAATTTAAGTAGCAACAAATCACTTCATTGTTTGCGTGTTTACATAATATTTATACATTGTACTTGTGGGTCTCTCTTTCTCCCAATCTCTCTCTATCTCTGTCTAGCTGTCTCTGTTGTCACAGTTTTGTTTCATTAATAAAAATGCTTCCTCGTGAAAAAGGAAAATCGAACACACAAAAACTCCAGCAGACAAAAAGAAAAACTTTCAGACTGCACGTCGCCAGAGAAAGCAAAACAAAAAGGGGAAAAACGCAAAAAAATGCGAAATCCAAATAGGAAAAAAACGAAGTGATTTAATCAAAGTGGACATACAATAAAGAGCTTAAAAAAATACGATAAAAAGAGTTTCTGAAAAGGTAAATATATATAAATAAAATCCCTTAAACAAAAACTAGGGAAAACCCTAACAAAAAATACTATTTATTAATAAAGAAGGGATTGATTTCTTTACAACTCTTTAATGGTTCAAAATCCCTGATAATTTCGGTAAGAAAATCTCTGCCAATTTATATAAAAACTTTACCTATTGATTAATGCATTTTCTTGTGCAAAATATTCAACTCTAATAAAAAAACAAAGTGATTTAAATTGAAATGCAAATGCAAAACTATTTGCCATTAAATGATAAATGTAAAGGCTAATGCCAATCAACCTTTAAGCCACGATTCACTTAAACCCTTAAGCCAGCATCCATCACTTGAAATTTAGTTCAAACTACTTGGCACTTTAAAGTGTGTGTCTGTGTTCTTGCCATCCATTAACAACACCATCAGCATCACCAACATTTACATCATCATCATCAGCATCATCATCATCATAATCATCATCATAATCCCCTTTTGTAATCATACTCATAATCATTATTATCATCAGCCCTAATATCCCTTGCCAGCGACGTCATAAATAATGCTCCCTCCCTCCTTGGGAAACTTAATGCAAAACATTTTCCAAAATATGCGCATAGTTTCCATAAGCTGACATTGAGGAGGGGAGGGAGGGGAGTGTTAGCGGATGGAAAATGCAAGAGGGGGGAATGGAGGGGGACACGTAATGGATAAAATATTTTTTGGCCAAAGCCAAAAGCGTTTAAAACAACGGCGGCATGGGGATGAATGGTGTGAAAAGTTATGCGGCAACACTGCGTATGCTTAATGAAAACCTTGAAACTTGTTCAATGATTGCATTTCGGATTTATTACAATTTTCATGGCAGGCTCAAAAACTCCTTTTTGAAGGGAATTTTAAGGAATTGCATTCATTTACGCACTTTTCACATGAAAAGGAAATGGGCCCAAGGGAAACCCTTCATATTTGGCTTACACTTCTAAAGTAAAGGACTTGTTGTTGCATACTTTTCAGGGCTATTTAAAAAAAGATTTACAATCTCCAACAGAAGTCAAGAAGCTCAAGAACAGTTGTTAAATATTAATGTAATTAATAAAATAATTATTTTGTTGCATGTTTAAGTCTGAACTTCTCTCCCACATTTTCTTTTTTGACAGTGCACCTTTTTTTTGTTACTTCTAGGAACTCCCTTTCTGTTTTTCTTTCTTTTCCCCATGTTCCCTGCCTTTTTGGCCAGCTAACAAACCTCAGGCTGCTGGTCAAGACCAAGGCTTTCCTCGTTTTGGAAAATTGGAAGCCTCCCTGCGGAGCCTTAACCCTCCAGTGAGCACTGTAGGCTTCATCATCATTTCCTGTTCCCTGTTTCTCAGATGTGTCAGTTTGTTGGCCCAGCTGCAATTTGAGGCTTTTGTGTTGCACAGGGGGGAGGAAAATGGTTATGGAAATCCGAAACCGACGACTGGGAGAAAGGTGATTGGAAATGGAAATGCAAATCATGATAATGCCGATATGCTGATGATGATGGGAAACGATGATGTTGACGTTGGCCTTTGGGCGAATGCCATTTTCAATGGGTCTCAATGCAAATGCTGACCAAATTAGTGTCAAAACGTATTGACTACATACATATATATACATCCTAAACTACATACACACACATACAGAGAGGCTGCACATAGATACGCACTCACACTCTGAACTGTGGTTGTTAATGGCGTTGCAATTTGCATACTATGTGTGTCAAAGGCTTTCTCCCTCACTCTGCACTGAAGAAAACTATTAGATATTCATTAAAAATATAAAAAATGTAATAAGATTGGAAAATATCTATCAAAGCTAAATATAATATTTATTATTATATTTTATATATTATAAATAAAGATACAAAGACAAGGAGCTCTGCTACTTTTCTATAGATTCTATTAAATATAATAAATATATCAAATATAAATTTTCCTTTAAAATTCCTTTACGATTTCTATAAACTTTTAATTTCTTATAATAAATATATTATAATTTTATAAGAAAACTATGTATTATATTATTGTTTTTAGCCCTATGTGGGCATACTTGCTTTGCGCTCTGTTTGCCATGAATTTTTAGCTAACACACTTAACCCACTTGCCACGCCCCACTTGCCACACACACGTCACTCCCCTCTCCTTGCCCCTTTCCCTTCCATACATAATTCACGAAAAATGTTTTTTTGCACTTTAAGGAAAATTCACACACACACACCCATATAGTAGAAGGAAAAATAAAAAGCAACAGACGAGTTTTGCAATTAAATTATGTAGAAATATAATTAAGACTAAAAGTGTTGCCAAATCGGGTTAGCACTGGACTCAGAGTGTGTGTTCGTGTGTGTCTGTAGTTTTGCCTACTTTTAAACTGATTTAGCCAAAGGCCAACATAACTTTTGGCCCAAAATTTGATAATATATATCACATTAAAATAAGACTGTGTGTTTCGGGGCTAAATACAAATTGAATTCAATAAAATTAATAGACCCTGCCCAGAGATACCATTTTCACTCATCATCGATGGCCTTTCATCTTTGCTTTATGAGTTCTAATTCCCTTTTTGTCGCTGCAAATTGAATGCTGCAAATTGAGTGGCAGCAAAAACTTATGACTTCAGGGACGTATTTTCATGGCTTTTTTCGAGGGGTACAAGAAAATATATATACCTTTTTTGGGAAGAATTCTGGATAGAGAAAGGACTCTACAGCTACAGTAAACGGTGCAATCTAGCCACAATTTATTAAGACAGTTACATTTTAGTGGAATATGTATCTTATATTTATTTATTAATATATAATTTATGAGTAAACATAAACTAATGAACATTTTATAATTCTCTGTCTGGGCTCTTTCTTATCTATTCTGATTCCATTTCAGGAAAATAAATAATAGAATATATATATTTAATATATAGTGGTAAAAATGTTCTTAGCTCACAAATGTCCCCCCGTTTTTATTCCTGTGGCACGCCTCTGTAAAAGTCTTTTGACAATTAAATGATGCCAACGAGAACAATGAAAGAAATAGACTGAAGCAAGAAGGAAACCAGAGTTGAGGGTGAGAACTGAGAACTGAGAACAGAGAGCCGCAGCTGAGGCATCTTAAAAATGTTCATCTAGAAAAGGGGGGAGGCGAAAAAGTAGGTTTCCAGGAGTATATAATATATATATAGCTTTATATATATATATATTGGTGAGGATGCCGTAAATGACGTTGCTTTTAGCGCTGGCCCAGGCAAACTCAATTAAATGTGACAGTGAAAATGCTTCTGCCTGTGTCTGCCTTAAAAAGTATGCTTTATGTAAAAGTCCTCCCGATGGGGAGGGGGGACAGGATCCAGGTGAAAGATTTCTAAATGCCAGGTGTGTGTGAGAGCGTGTGCCAACACATGATTGTGTAAGTGTGAGTGAGCCATGCCATCAGCGAAATTTGCTTTAATATTATCAAGCGCTCAAAGTGTTGCCTACTTTTTAGGTGTCCAAATTGGAGATAAAAGAAACCATTTGTCAAGAGAAAATAGTTTTAACCCACTAAGAGATACTTATTTATAAAAATATTCTTAGATTTCAATATAGAAATGTGAAAAGTAATACATAAAAATTACTTAAAGTTAGCAAACTTTAAATAAAACACTAAAAATACAAGAAACCTAACCTGATTTCAATCGTTTTTATTTATTTTCCTTTTGAATAATCACTCAACTTCTTGTCTGCTTTAAAGTCACCCCAAAGAGCTCGCCCTTAAAGTGGAATTACAGTAAGTACTCTTGATCTTTCACACTTTTGGCCGTGTTAAAGCGAAGATGTTGAATGAAAAAACGAAGAAGAAGAAGGCAAACATGCCGGGTATTCCCCCCCACACACACACACCCTCTCACTGTCTCTCTATCTCTTTCCTTTGGGGGCTACTATCTCTGTTTCGCACAGTTTGCGCCATCAGCGTTTTCATCTTTATCGCTTGGAAATGGCAGGCAGCAGCTGCCAATAAGCAACGATTATGCTTGTAGCTACAATCGACTGCTGCTGCCTCTCAGTATCCGAACTGAGCCTCAGCCTCGGCCTCAGCCTTTGTATCTGTATCTGTATATCTGTGTATCTGTGTATCTGTGTGGGCCGAGTGTTTGGTAATGTGCGTTATTATTGTTTTTGTTGTTGTTGTTGTTGTTCTTGTCTGTTTGTGTGCTTGTACTAATGCCTCAGCAACAAAAATGCATGAGCACTCAAGTCAACCTCAAAGCCAATGTGTGTCTGAGTGTGTATCTGTGTCTGCTTTTATCGGTGTAAGTGCGAGAGTGTATGTGTTAGCCCATTGATAGCACTTGCGAGGCGTTATAAACTGCAAGCAGTTACAGCCCTAAAAAAGGCTCCAATTTAAGTCTAGGAGAGAAATACATATATATATATAAACTCCATATAAACTCAATGTTTAATCACCATGAAATCCTCTCTCTTTTTTTTGTGTGGAATTTGCATTATATTTTCTGAATCTTCTGTTATTTCTTTTGTTAAATTTTTGTATTCATACGAGTTACTTTGGTTAGCCAACAAAAAACTGACCCAAAGGCATTTCATTTATTTTTTCTTTCAGAACTAAAAAGGAAATTGTAAATAAAGCGAGAGACAGCGAGAAAGTGAAAGGAATTTCTTTTTGCAAATCAACTTTTGCTGTTTGTTACATTTAAATTGGAGCAAAAAACATGTGAAATAGTTTAGATGAAAGCGGTAGAAAAATTCCTTTTCAGCAACAAAGAAAAATAACAGAAAAATGGAAAACCAACAGAAAGAAATGGAAAACATTCAGCAAAGGCTTATGCTTTTCTTTTTATTACACTTTTTCCTTCTTTTTTTTCTGTTTTGCAAAAGGGACTTTAAGAGTAAGCGAGGTAATCCCCATTATTATTATTTTATTTACGGAATAACATTGGGTGAATGTTAAGACGATTGTAAATTATGGTAATTGATGATTTTTAAATTACCAGATTTGGTTTATTTTATGAGTTTAGTATTAGACATTTAAAACTTATAATTATATGTACTAGAATTAGTTATTTTCTCAATTATCTGTTTATCAAGGAGATACTTTATATATATAGTTGGTTAATGAAATATATTTAATACTTGTTTGAGATTCCTGTAGAGTTTCCTTTTGTTTCAATTATAAGCTTTCTTTTAACTATATGTATTGAATACTTTTTTAAGGTTCTTATTGTTCCCCTTTTTCCAGTTGTAATTTCCCTTTGTCCCTGCTACTTTCAACTATAATTCACATGGCTCTCTCCATCCCATTTTCTCTATTGTTTCCATTTTCTATTTTCAATTCCCCGCAGGAACTGCAGTTTATTTATTAAGTTATTATGCAACGAAATTGAAACAATTTTGCGCTTTTCATTTGCTCGCTGATCCAAGCAACTTAATTAGTTGATAATCATTTAATGCACTCTCTCGCCCACTGAGATTGTTGGGTGGGTTTTGGGTTGGTGGTTCCGGGTTAAGGTGGGTGGGGTTTTTTCCTGTCTGTGAGTGGTGTGCGGTGAACTGAGATGAGCCACAAGGTATTCGTTGGTGTATGAGTGTATGTAAGTGTGTAGTGTGTGTGCATAAATTAAATTAAAATTAAATGTTTAAAAAGGCGACGACGGAAACGACGCGGAAAAGGCGAGAAAAGCTGCCGGCTCAAGTCCGGGGCAAAAGGAAGTTAAGCCAAGTCAATTGCTTTTTACCTTCGGGCATAATTAACCGAGGCAGGTGATTACATATTTAATGCACACACGCACAAGAATGCGGCTTAAAGTCCTTAATTGATCGTTATGGCCAACTATAATGTGCCCCAAAGTATGCTTATGCTTTAAAATGACGCGAAATACAAGTCACCAATTGAGGGTTTAATTTAATTAAAATCAAGGTATAAAGAGCATAAAAATTAAGCCAGATCTTGGACCTTTCTGTAAACCACAACTAAATTGTACTCATGATTTCTATAAGCCGTTGAACATTTATTAAAATTAAAAGCAACAGGAAGGAGGAGGAGATGGAAGGACCTTTACGACAACAAAAAAAAAAGGAAAGACATCTGAAAGTGGGCCAAGCTCTCCTTCTCTCAAAATCCGTTAACAGACACAATAAAGACCATTACACAACATCCTTCCATACATATATATATATATTATATATATATCTATACGATATATATATTCCCTTTCTACTTATGGCTTTTTATAGCACGTTGATTGCTGGTCCAAAAAAATACAGCAAAAAAAGAAAGAAAAAAACCAAAAACGCAAGCGAGCAAATGAAAACGAGAAAAGGAAAAGAAATTGAAAATGCCCGGCAAGCAGCAGAGCAGAATGATATGATGATGACTCCGGGGAGGGGTAGAAGGGAAACTGAGGAAAGAAGGGTTGACTAGGAGGGGCATGGATACCGCCCCTCTGATAAGTAGGTGAAATCCCTGCAGGATTTCGCCGCAAAACATAAAAGAGTTGCCACCCTACACGCAAAAACACAGCCACACCAATGCCACAGCAGTACAGTTTGTCCTAAAAGGCATCTAGATAAACATGTCCTTGCAGGCTTCATTCGGATATATATATTATATATATTGAACGGAATGTAAGAATAATAACAATCATATTTTGGCACATTCTCCTAAACGAGAGAAAAATATCTTGCGATAAATCTACAAAGAATATAGTTATAGTTACAACTATACAAAACATTTATTTTAAGATAAGACCCTTTTAAAGTTTCCTTAAATCCTCTCCTTAGAGTTTCTTTCAAAACTCAATTTTTTAAATAATATTTTCTTATATCTTGAAATAAATTTACGAACAATTTAATTATAGTTCCAACTATATAATTATACAAAAACTTAATCATTTGAAAGTAAAAACCTTGGTACATTTCATAAAAATTATTTTCCTTAGAGTTTCAAAGAATTTAATTTACTGCAAATGCTTTCAGAACTCAATTTTAGGATTGCAATTCTCTTTATTTCCAAAGATACTTTATATATATATTTTTTTTTAAACCAAATCGATTTGGCCTTCCATTTGCATCATATAAAAAATATCATATAAAAATATTTCATCTGTCTGGCAGAGGAGGAGACAAAGAGAGAGACAGAGAGTGGGAAATGCGTATAAAAATGGCATTAGAAATACACTAAAGCAAAAGACGCAGCAATAAATGGTGAAGAAGCCAAACAAAGGGGGGACACACACACACAGAAGGGGGCTGTTAAGGAGGAGAAACAGGAAATAAAATTCCACTTTAAGCGTTTTTAATACAAATGCAAATACGTAAAAAAAAAGAAAGAAAAGAAACGAGAGACCACGAAAGAGACAGCTTGACAGTTGTGTGAGCGATGAGGAAAGAGAAAAGGAGAGAAATATAAAAAGAGAAAGAGATAGCGAGACAGACAGAGACAGAGATGTAGACAAATGCGGTCACATTGAGGTATATTAATATATATTTCTGTTTGGAGCAGAAGCCCATAAAAGGGTTTTCCACCCACTCCAAGTTTCTTTTCATGATGTGACTACGAAATAAAGATGGGTGTGCACTGAGAAAATTAAGTGGGTTTCCCTAAAATATATAACAGAAACTGTTATAACAAGATATGTTATTATTTATGGTATACTTTTAAATTTTTTTATAAAATATCTATCCATATATTTGCTTAATAGTGGTGTATTCTCATTGCTCTCTGTGCACAAGTTTGTCTCACATGTAAACAGTCGGAAAATGGCAGACAAAGAAGCTGCCAAAGGCTCTGGAAAATGGAGAAAACTGGAGTGAGCTACATGCCACAAATAAAGTGGCAGCTACAAGCCAGAGGGGGAAGAGGAGAAAGCAAAAAAAAAACAGAAACAGAAAAAGAAAATAGAAAAACACAAGGCATACACAGACGCATAGACGAGTGCATATGAAAAAATCATGGCATAGTTTAAGGCGCTCTCGCTTACAGCAGCGGAAAAGCGGAAAAGGAAGAGAGCGACAGAGACAGAGACAGAGACAGAGTGCGAGACAGGGAGGGAAAAGCGCTGAAATTGCAAAAGCGGAAGTGTAATAAAGTGCAAAAGTGCAGAGTCAAGTGAGATAAGAACAATGCGAAACAAGAAAAGTCAAGTGTAAGAAGTGTCACAAGTTGTTCAAAAGAAAAGCGGGATGCCGGGAAAAGCGGGTGAGAAAAGCGAGCGAGAAAAGGTGAAATGTGAGATGAATTGAACAAATGCAAAGCAAATGAGAATTTGCAGAAGAGAACTAAGAAAATGAAAAATTTAAAAAACTAAAAGACAAAAGTAAATTATAAACAGACAAGAATTTCAAATCAAGACAATGGGTTTAATGATTGTTTTACAGTACTCAAGACACTCAAAAATATTCAAATATGTTAAGAATAGCTCCACCATATCCTCGATTTTCTTTTTAACTTTAAGCCTAGTTTGCATTTGGAGCAGCCACAAGTGTAGAAAAAATTCAAGGTGGCCATATATATGTAGGTTTAACCGAAATAAAAAAGAAAATGATATCCGTGTGTGTCCATGTGTGCACACAATCACAGAAAGCGTGGAAGTAGAATGAACGGAAACGTTACTGGCACAAGGACCTCGAAAAGTATGCAACATTAAGTGTGGCAGCGTTGTCGTTGCCTTTGTCTCACCTTTCTGTGCCTTCGCCTCACTCCCCCTCTTTACCTTGCCCCCCCCCCCTGCCCACCTGTTCTTGGCCACCTTTATCCACCTTAAGTTCCCCAACCTCTTATGTGCCATTTTTGCATAAGTTTCTCTAGCTGTCAATGTCCTGTGAAAGGTTCTTTGGGGTATACATGACTTTTCAATAAAGTTGTTAAAAAATTCGAACTTAATAAATTACAGTTTGCTAATTTAAACAATTTGTATATATAGTAATTTAAAAAGATATATAGATAAACTTATTTTCAATCAATTTCTTAAAAATGAAATCAATGAATGAAGAATTGATTTTCCTTTTATCAGAATTGTTCTTTGACTTTTGTTAGCTTATATTTAAATTCTTTTAAAATATATTTCAAAGTAGCATTTAAAGAGCTTTCTGAATTCATTAAACAATATATTTTTCCCAACTTTTTCCCATGAAATATAGTTTTTTTTTTAGTAAGTTTTAAATAACTATAAATATTACAAAATACCAAACAAAACTTATGGGTATAAATTCTTAAAATATCTTCAACTTTCTAGGGCATTTCATAGTCCCTTTTTTAACCTTTTTTTTTTTGACTTTTTCAAAAATAAAACAACTTGAAACTTTATCCACTTCCTCTTCCCCTTTTCTTGCCTTTTATTGCACTCAACAAAAACAAGATGAACACACAGAAAAAAAAAAAGGGGGAAAAGAAAAGTAACAACAGCGAGAGACTCATTAACAAAAATGCGCAAAGGAAAATAAAAACATCAAGTTGAAGAGGAAAAGCAACAAAAGTGCTTGGAAAAGTCTCTTCAGAATAAACGAAGAATGTCTCAAGAAGAAGCAGCAGCAAAAGGAGAAGGATATGGAGAAGGATAAGGAAAACCCAAATAAAATACAGAGAAAGACAGGGAGGGAGATAATGGAAAACAAGTTTTCCTCACTAATCAACTTCCAAATGAACTGCAAGTCAAGTGGTGTTTTATTTTTTGTTTTCCCCCACTTTTGTTGTTGGTTTTTTGTTCTTTTTTTTTCTTTTGCTGGGAAAAAGTTAAATTATGAAAATGTCAAGAACAATATACATGTGTCATATGTGTGAATGCCACCCACCCATACACATATATAAACGAATAAATGCCAAAAACAATTTACATAAAAATATTTGTGCCAAAAAGTTTTCAACACATGAGAGCCGCAAGGGAGAGGGGGGAGAGAGGAGTTTCGGAAAATTTCCATATGAAAAGTAAATGTGGGTGAGAGAGAGAGAGGGAGAGAGTTTTTCGGGGGCAAGTTTATCACTTGAAGCATCGCCTAATCAAGAATCCGGCATCCCGAAACGCCGACCGCACAATTTACAGCTTTTCACTCCTCCCAATACATAAACATATATCCTTGAATCCTTCCCAAACACACACACACACATACACATACCCTTTGCCTGCTTTGTATTTGCTCAAGTTGAAATTTTCAATTTCAGCACACAAAACTCATTAGGAGACAACTCGTAAGTCCCTTCGACAAAAAAAATAAATAAAAGAAAAACATTAAAAAGGGGCTACAAATTTCAGGATGAAAGGAAATTATCACAATTCTTTGGTATGTTTTTTGGGGTTTTAAAAATAACCACAAGTTGGCTTAAATGGGACTTGTAAAATGTGCAGTAGGAATTACGGTGGACAGGCTTAAATAATTTTAAAAACAATTTAATTAACTTATTCTAAATAGGTATTAGATTATTTTTAAATAGCTTTTGGCTTTAATATTCTAAGAATCTCTGTAGGCAATTGCAGGGATTTCTTGAAGATTTTATGAATTAGTGAGGATTTTGTAGTAGCCAATTATAAGATCTAATAATAGAAAAAATGTATTCTTCTGTCTTAAGATTGATTTTCTGCAATTTTATTTTACAAATAACTTTTTGCACTAATTTTTTAAATTTTAATGAAGTTCGAAAGCCGGTTTAAAGCTTGAAAACCCTCTTGAAATATTGTACTTGAAAATTATAAGGTCAGGAGAGCTAATTATAGTCAGAAGCTTGTTACGATGTGAAGAAATCATTTCCGACCCTATAAATCATATATATTCTTGATCAGCATCAAAAACCGAATCGATCTAGCTATAATTTGAGACAAAAAAATTTTAGTCAATTTTTTCAACATTTTTTAAGGGGTTACATCGTTAAAATTTCCGAAAAAAAATGGAAAAAATTTTAATTTTTAAAAATTCAAAATTAAGTATGCAGATTTAACAGGCCAATTGAAAAGTCCCCGGTCTGACACACAGGCGGCGGTGCTAGTATTGAATTAATATTTTTTTCAGTTAGAACCAACCTTTAAAAGAAACGTGTAAAAATTTGACAGCAGTGCGACCATTCGTGTGTGAGATATATTTTTTTGAGTGTAGCTACTTTTGTTATTTGAAAAAAGATGGAGAAACAAGAATTTCGTGTGCTGATAAAATATTGCTTTTTGAAGGGAAAAAATACAATTGAAGCAAAATCTTGGCTTGATGAAGAGTTTCCAGAGTCTGCACCAGGAAAATCAACCATCATTGATTGGTATGCCAAATTTAAACGTGGTGAAATGAGCACTGAAGATGGCGAACGCAGTGGACGCCCAAAAGAGGCTGTCACTGACGAAAACGTCAAAAAAGTTCACAAATTAATTTTTAATGACCGTAAACTGAAGTTGATGGAGATAGCTAACATTGTGAAGATATCATCTGAATGGGTACATCATATCATTCACGAATATCTGTGCATGAGAAAGCTGTGTGCAAAATGGCTGCCGCGCGAGCTCACAATCGATCAAAAGCAACAACGTTGTAATGATTCTGAGCAGTGTTTGAAGCTGTTTAAGCGCAATAGACCTGAATTTTTTCATCGATATGTGAGAATGGATGAAACATGGCTCCATCATTTCCCTCCGGAGTCCAATCGACAATCAGCTGAGTGGACTGCACACGATGAACCGAATCCAAAGCGAGGAAAAACACAAACGTCAGCTGGCAAGGTTATGGCATCAGTATTCTGGGATGCGCACGGTATAATATTCATTGATTACCTCCAAAAGGGTCAGACCATCAACAGCTATTATTATATGGAGTTATTGGATCGTTTAAAGGATGAAATCGCTAAAAAACGGCCCAATTTGAGGAAGAAAACCGTTTTGTTTCATCAGGACAATGCACCGTGTCACAAATCCATGAAAACAATGGCAAAATTGCAGGAATTGCGCTTCGAATTGCTTCCAAATCCACCGTATTCGCCAGATCTGGCCCCCAGCGACTTTATCCTGTTCTCAGACCTCAAAAGAATGGTCGCTGGAAAGAAATTCAGCGCCGATGAAGAAGTAATCGCCGAAACTGAGGCCTATTTTGAAGCAAAAGACAAATCGTACTACAAAAATGGTATCGAAAATTTGGAAGACCGCTATAATCGCTGTATCACCCTCGAAGGGAACTACCTTGAATAATAAAAAAGAATTTTCAAAAAAAAAATTGTTTTACTATGGTAGACCGGGGACTTTTCAATTGGCCTGTTATTAACCTAACAAAAACTAACATAGGACAGCTTTCCGAATTGAAATTAATGCATTTTTGGCTTGGTTGTGAGATTTTTAAACTTTGATTTATCGGAAAAATTGTCATATAAAAATACCCATCTAAGGCATGCGAATACTTTAAGCTTAGTTATGATCGATATTATATACGATCCTATAATTGCAATTGCAATTTTAAAGGGTGTATAAACTTTGGCTTCCTGAAGCTAATTTCCTAGTTATTTTTACAAATACACTTCTAAACATTTTAATAAAACCCAAAGTCTAAAAAATCTCACTCAACCCATTGAAAGTTAATAGCTTTGAAGCCGCGACCTTGGCCTCAGCCTCCGTCTCTAATTTCCGCTACTGTCACGCGCCCATCTCTAAGCCACACGTAATGCCTCACGTAATGCTCACGAGTGCGTTCGCTTTACGCTTTCGATTCAATCAATTCTTGATGTCTTTATTAATATTTATGCGATGCTGCCGACAATCTGCGTATCTGTGTGTGCGCGCTGGTATCATCTCTCTCTCTCTGCGTGTGTGTGTGTGTGTGTGGGTGTGCGAGGCGCCTTTACGTCAGAGGGCGGCGCATTACGCTCTTTTTACCCCCTCCCCCTTAACCACGACCTTCATTCGCCGAAAAAAAAAATGTGTGCAATGAACATTTTTTAAGTGCTTTAATTTTATTTTCATAACGAAGGGAAAAGCTGAGAAAGGCGCTCGCTCGGAGTTTTTGTGGATTTCATGTAATAATTCGATTTTAAGAGTCTATTGCCATCTCGCTTTAGTACTTCTCTCTCTATCTCTTTCTGTTTGTGTCTCAGCTTTAATTTTTCATTCCATTTACTTTCTTTTATGTTTTATATATGTAGGTAATATAGATATATATTAGAGAAACCATTACTCTACCGCATTTCATATTTTTGGTGTCTATTTTTTTATTATTTTTATTTTATTTTTTATTTTTTTGCTGCTAATTCGCTTTGTAGCCATTAATGGTCGTCACACCCCCTTGGACGTCTCACCTTTTGGCAAGTCAGCTCACGTAGTCGGTCATTAGATCAACTTTAATGCAATGCAGTTCACGTTTTTATTTACTTAGATATCTTTGTCTCTTTCACTCACTCTCTAGCTATCTTTCTCTTCCGCCAGTTGTCTCTGTCTAGCTTGACTTCCTTTTTCTCTTTGAGGAAAAAGGAAATAAAAAGAAAGTAAGTGGTTGAATGACCACCAATTTTGGTTTTCAATAAATTCACACATCAGGAAAGAGGGACAAATTTCAGAAATAGTAATTTGATAAAAAATAAAGAAAATATTGAAACTCAATTTGGAAGACATACAAAATGAAGTCAATCAAAGCTAAATCAGCAATTTAAAAGTTGTATAAAGTCTAACATCAGAATTAATTGAATTAAAAATCGGTATTGATAAACGATTTAGTTTCAAATTAAAGAGTTAATAGTTATTAAAATGAATGGTACTAAAATTGCTAATGAATTCAAAAGTTTTCAAATCCGCTTTGAATGAAACTTTACAAAAGCAAATGTTGAAAAGCTACAGAAATAACAAAACTTAAAATAAACTGATACTATGACTGCACTATGATATTCATTCACTGTACATTGAGTCCCCTGTGTATTTGGCTTTAATACTTCCTCAGTTCTCCCTTTTGATGATGGCCACAACCACCAGTCCCTGCTCCCCCCTCTGTTTTCTAAATCAAGGCGGCGGGAAGAGCAACTTTAATTGAAATCTTTGCTCTGAAAGCGACTTTATGCAATTTCAAAATACTTCCTGACCCAGGAAGAGAAACCAGGGGGAAAACGGCGACCGGGGAAAGCGGACTTGCTTTGGCTGCTGTGCAAAACTTTTGCCAAACAACTTTGGCTCAAAGACAAAAGCACAAGCAGTGGCAAAAAAATACAAAAAAAAAAAGGGAGAAGGGCCAAAGAAAACAAGAAAATGGAGGGAAATGGCAAATGGAAATTTGTTTTCCTTTCCCAGCCAACCAAAAAAACAAAAAAAAGAAGGCAAATAGAGCGTCCAGAGTGACAGTCGTTGGTCTTTAACACAGATTGATGATGGTCCCCCGAGGTACAGTTGCCTCAAAAAACTTCCCCAAGGTGGGTAATTTTAAGGTGCGCTTTTACATCGCGTCATTCTATAAAAGGTAATTGGTAGATATATGGCAAAATGATCGGTCATTAAGCCATAAAGATCAAGCAATTAACTTGTTTCGAATCCACTTATCATAAAACGGCAGCCGATGAGCCAGTTAATTAGTACAAACCACAATCGTTATCGAAACGGGGTAAACAAACTAAGAAAGAAATGTCCCTTAAAATGTCCTTAAAATTTGGAAATCCGTTTTAATGGGGTTCTTTAGCAAGTACATTTTTTAGATAATAAAACATACTATATATAACAATAATAAATCAATTAATTTAACAATAAGTAGCTTTAGCTTTTAATAATTTAAAATTATTCATTCCAAGACATATTTCTTTTAAAATTACCAGCAATATGTTGGCAAAATATATCAGAAATCGACACCAGACCTTATAAATAGCATTTATGGTGAGGTCTGGGTTTTCCAAAACTCATAAAACTCAGACCCCGGTTAATAAATGGGGGTTTCTGTAAACTGCGTCGTTTGTCTAGCGAGTTCATTTTCTTTCTTTCGATTGTAAAAGCCTCATAATATTATTGGGTGCAGATATGAGGGCAACTAGCTTTATAGCGATCATGAAAAGCACACACAAAAAAAAATACAACAAGAAGAATAATAATTGAAAAAGAAAAAACATAAAAGCAAACAACAGAATTTATCAAAGTACATTTTTATGGGTTTCGGTAGCCAAAATTAATGTCTGGGTCAGTGGAACGATTTCTATTTATACAATTTACAATTTCCTTTGACCAATTTTTATTTCATAATTTTAGTTTTATAAATATTAAAACTTTTGCTGTCCTTGCATCTATTTTTTCTGCATTTATTTGAGGTCTTGAAAACCAACAAGCTGTCCTTTTTAAGACAGAGACACATCCGTTTTTGGACAGAGCTGAAATCTGTTGAGTTTGGTTTGACATTGACGTTGTCATGTGACGGAAAACGGAAATTAAAATCCATACCTCTCATTCTGACGAAGAGGGAAGAGAGGAAAATAGGGGAAAATAGAAACACTAATAATGAGGTTTTTCAATGTCCTGAAAAATAATGAAAAGAAACTGATTAAAGCCTTTCATTTAAATACTTCTTCCTTTATGCTTATATAGTATCTGTCTGTTCTCAACGATCTGTATTTTCATGCCCCTGGACGATTCATTTTCATTTTGCCAAACAGTTTTATGGCTACCCAGTGGGAAAAACATACTCACACTCACACCACACACTCTAGGGGGCGGTGGTGGAAAGAAAAAAATTAAAACTTTCTTCTTCACCTGAGGTTGGAACAGCATAAATTTCCGCCCAGTTCCTTGGCGGGAAAATTGAGAAAATGGAACAAACAGAAGGCGACCTAGTTTTTCCCCCACTTTATATATATATATATATATATATATATATATATTATATTTTTTTATTTCCATGGAAGCAACAGGAAGCCCTTTTAGCAAATTCCCTCAAATATTTTTAATTTAATTTCGTTCAATTATATTTATTTCATAGTAATAAGCAGAGGGGGCAAGATGGCCTAGAGTTTTTCTTCTTCGCTTTGGACACACACGTGTCCTGGGCTTAGAAATTTTTCTTAGCATTTTCTTTGACAACTTTTCCTGGCATTTTGCAATTATTGCCGCCACCGTCGCCGTCGTTGCGTCTATTTAGGGAATGTTGGGGAAAAAATTCTCTTTACAGAGGAATTTTCAATGTAAATAGTGCAGGGTGGGAATAATGCGATTATCAAGGGTCTAATAAGTGAGTGGAAGTGGTTAGAAAATGGGGAATATATAGATTTACTAAGAAGAAACTATGGGGAATTTTAATTAAACATATATTGATTATTAAGGACTCAAAACGATTAATCGTTTTGAAGTATCGATATTTCCGAATCTTTAACATTTTGGTAAGTGCGTGGAAATTGTTAGAAGATAGGGAATAGTTTTACGAGAATTTAAAAAAAATTTAGTTTAATAATTTTAAACCCAAAACTCACAATCGTTTAGAACTATCGCATTTTATAAATCTGTAACCTTTTAGTAAGACCCGACCCCAGTGTGACCTTTCATCGCATGCACCTATCGCATCGAATTAATCAAAACTTTTGAGTTATCCAATTAGCGCGCGTCGAAAAGTTTATCACCTCACCCATATAACATAACCTCCCAGACCTTAACCCCTCGTTGCCCCCCCCCCCCCCCTACACAATTGGAATACCCCCTATTTTCCGATGGAATGGGGAATCATAAAACTGAGAAATGAGCGTGCGGCAGAAAGAGAAGGCACGAGAGCGAAGGAAAGAGAGGGACGACGACGGGCTTGCGGTGAATTTCATACAACACGTAATTGCTCCATGCGAAAGAGACGGATAGAGGGAGGCCGAAAGAGATGGCTATATAGAGATTCGCATTGCTTACCGGTTATGGGAGCTTGAAGATGCGGAAAAGTGGTAGGGAGTGGGCGGACGGAAAAGTGGAAAGTGGAAAGCGAGCGATGGGCTGGTGGGGTCGTAAAGTGTAGCAGCTGTTTAGTAGGAAGGAAAACATAAATGAAAATCAATAAATAAAAATTTTATCGCGCGTGAGAGAAATGGGGGGGCAGGGGGGGAGAAAAATATAAGAAGCAATGCGAGGCTTAAATTAACTCACGCACACAACAAGGATGCGGATACGGTTACGGGTAACGGGATACGGGGGACATTTTGGGGGCCAGAAAGAGATGGCAAAGTTTTTTCCCTTTTTTTTAGCAGAGGCAAAACTACAAAACCGCCAAACAAAATCGATAAATTTTGCAACCGCACAGTGTTAGAAAGAGATGGAGATGGCGACATGAAAGTGTGGAGCGTGGGCGCCACGCCGAGACAGAGGGAGATGGCATGCTTAATGCAATTGGCCAATAAATCATCGCATAAAACTGCATAAAAATGTCAGACCACCAGGAACAACTAGAAAAAAAATGGGACACCAAGTAAAAATGTAAAATGCACTAAAGAAAAATATAAAAATTCATGAGGAAAATATAATAAATATATTAAATAATAATATTAAAGATATATATAAATAAGAAGGGTATCTCTCTGTTTATAACTTTGTTCTTAAACTATTTTTAAGTTTTGTAATACTATACTTTTTTTTTAATAAAGAGAATTGTTGCCTCTCAATACACTATACCCAAAAAATGTATGAAATATATAAAAATTTAATATATAATATACTAAATAATATAATATAACGCATTGTATGAACTTTTACAAAAAAAAATTGATTTCCGTGCACAACTAGTGGCGAAAAAATATATAAAAAAAAAGCCAAGTGGTGTCGGAAAAGTCACCTCCCCCTCAACCCGGCAGTTTAGTCAATCACAGCTGAGTGCATCAAGCCATCAATCAATTAATCAATCACATAAATGTATGACAACAACAAGCGGGCCCCTCAATCGTTTACATCAATCAGCAATTTGCTATCAATTAGATAAAAGCCTTATCGGCAGCGGGTCTAGTGACGAAAGCACCCACCACCTAGCCCCCTCCTTTTTTATTGTATTTCCTTCTTTTTTTTAACCCACTGAGCACACTTCAGCATGATTTATGGCTAGAAAGAGATAGGGCTAGTGTGAGTGTTGTAGTAAACCCCTTGAAGCCCAATTCCCGAGACCCGAAACTTTTGCAGCTACCAAAAACAATCGCGGCGACACATATTAGCCATAAATCTGTATAACACTCGCGATCATAAATCAATATTCAAATGCTAAACAAGAATTACCAACTATACAAATAAACAGTGGGTAATAAAAGACAAGAAACGCACTAGAGCGATAATCGAAACAGGCGAGAAGACACTCAGACGGCGCCTAGCAAAACAAAAGGCGATCCGATCGAATGGAATCGAATCCAATCTGATCCGATTCGATACTTGAACCTTGCACTTCGTTTTCCCCAACATGCGATGGTGTAGTGCAGTGTAGCAGGAAACGATGGTGGTCATGGAAATAGGTCTGATTTTCAAATAACTTTAGATAAATGAAATATATATATATATAATATCATTTATATTTTTTGCTTTGTGGAATATACAAGTTCTTCAAACGAAAGATGTACTTAAGAAGAACCTTTCAGCCCTATCCGTCAATGTAGCTGGGAATTATAATACAGATATTTTTAAGAGTATTTGCCTTTTGCAATGGTTTTATAAGATATTATCAGACTTATTGGTTGGAAAAAATTAAAGATATTAAAGATTTTCGAGATTTTAAAATATATTATCATGCTTTACAAATATTTTGCCACTCATCCAACCCACAGTCTTGGCCATAAAAATACACTCACCCCGAAATTGCAACTATTTATATATTTTTAACAGCCGCATAAGAATTTAATGAATGAAGACAAAATACGTAAAATTGGTAAATAAGAGCATAGTCATGGCCATAAAATTATAGCCACTGCATGATGATGATGATGATGATCATCGAGGCTGCATATATACAATATAGAGAGGAGGCAATGAGACGCTTCGGAATTCCATCGAGTTGTCTTGGAGGTTTATTAATAGCAAATACGTGACTGGAAGTACGACTTGGAATTATTGCCAATTTCATGTGTGACAGAGCAGAATATTATCCAACATTCTCTATAATATATATAAATATATATGAGTATGCAGCCAACTTAATTTTATTTTATTTTTTTTTTTTTTTCATCTTGAAAAAGTTTTATCTAAAAAAAAGCACCTGAACTGAGAGAATACTAGCCAGTTTTCATTTTAGGATATCACAAATCCCAAAACAAACATTTAACTTGGGAATTATAAGGGGTTTCTGTTGCTCATTTCCTTAGGTGAAAATTCTGTCAGATTTTAAGCAAAAATGTAAACTCCGGCTTTTCAGCTATCCGTTTATTTACAATTTTCGCTTTGATTTCGATTCGGCCAAGCCAAGCAGCAAATAGAATTTTTGCCTTTCAAATAAATAGAATAAATGTTGGGCGTATTGCTGGTGGGGGGGCGTGGCTTGAAAATCCGCATCCGAATCCGGGAACCCAGAAACCGGGAAAGGGACCAAAAAGCCGGACCCGTGGTAAATTACATTTTACAGAAATCAACGCGCGCGGCCGATGGAGTTAAACTTTTTGCACTGAAAAGCGGGAAAAAGCGGGGAAAATCGGGAAGCACTCCTCCTTCTCGTCCTTGTCTTCTGCTCGAAGGAGCAACAGAGAGGGGAAAGGAAAATGGGAAGGGCAATAGTCTGAGTCTGAGCCTGAAGGATGAAGGATCCTGAAAGCTGTGGCGAGGCAAGGGGGCGTCGTGGAAAACGGGAGCTGAAAATTCAATTTGATTTGATTTGATTTTCGTTCTCGTTTTCGTTTGAATGCACAACAGAAGAAGGAAAGAGGATGAGCAAGTATAAGAAGGAGACACTAAGAAATGATATCGAATTAGTTGAAATAGAAAATAAAATAAAAATAAGCAAAAGAAAATGAGAGAAAAACTGGCGGAGGAGTGGAACAAGAGGGTCCCATGAAAAGTAAAAGTTTTGTGGAAAGTTTCTGAAGATCGCAGATAAGAAAAATTCGTAAGTTAATTTAAAACGAATTTATTTACCATATTTCTAAACATTTTACATATACCTTTTTTATATATATTTTAAAATATATTAAAAAAGACTATCCACGAACAATTTCCAGTATATTTAAGCTGGCAAAGCCTTTCCTACTTTTAGAAGAATTCTAAAGACAAACTATAATCTCTTAGAAATCTCTGATAATTTAAAGAATATTTTAATCCAATTAAATCCCATTTTAAAAGAGTTTTAAATTTCTTAGAAATCTCGGATATTTTTTTTTTATATTTTAAGCCACAAATAAATCCCAAAATATAAATATTTAATAAATTGATGAGGTATTTTTTAAGTACAATATATTAAAATACTGTAAATAAATCAATTTATGTGATAATTATAAGGAGTCCCTTTATGATTATTATTTATTAAAGAATCACTTTCCTACATATATAAAAATATTGTATTAAATTTACATGAATATCTCTTTAAATATAAATGTAAATAAAATATAATAATCTTTAGATAGACAACTGATTATTTAATAAATAATTTTAAAAGAAATTATTTAAGTTTTTATTGCAAAGAATATTTAAAATATATATTTAACCAAATACCTGACCCACATTCGGTATTCGTTTTTCACAGTGCACCACAAATATGGTTAACTAGTGTGGCAAAATTTATTAAGCATTTTTAACACATTCCTTATCAAAGGCACACATAAAAAAAATATAAAAAAATTAAACAAACAACAAAAAACAAAAAGAAACCCCGACACGCGACCAACTTTTGAGACTAGAAAAAAAGTCGACTAATAATCATAAATATATTTATGTTTGTAGGTTTTAAGAAAGATTTTCCATTCAGTTGCGAGGTAGTTTCTATTGTTTTTCCTAATATTTGTTGCTTTTGTTGTTGTAATTGTTGCGCTGATAAAAATCAACAGTCGCCGGCGCCAGCGTCAACGTCAGCGTTGGCGTCGACGCCGCCGTCAGCGTCGTTTCGTGCCGGCGTACAAAAAAAAGTGTATTTCTCTTTTTTTTTGTGTTTGTTTTTCAGTGCCACTTTTGTTGTTGGTTTTTTTTTATCGCACACTCGCACACACACATTTTGAAAAGTTTTTAAACTGGGCCGCCGCAATTAATTGAAATTAAACATTAAACATTTACCCAAAAGGTGTTGCTATAATTTTTGTGATTTTTTCACTTCTTTTAGCTCTTTTTATGGCTGCAAATATTTGCCAGGTACCATTACTTTAATTAATTAAATAATAGTATTGTATTTTTTGTGTATTTGTTGATATTTTCTCTTGTTTTTCTTGTGACTTTTAAGCTTCAATTAAAAAGGGAGCTTAATACATAAGCTTTTCAAGGTATTTATTGATTAATTATTAATTGAAGGACCTTGCTAAATATTTATTTATTTATTTTTGATGTATTTAAATTTATTTAGAGCGGTTATCCTTCGCTCTCTCTCTCTGTAGCACTCTTTCTACCTCTCTTTCTCCTGCCTCTCTCTCTCTCTCTCGTTTGCCTGTTTTGTTTATTTGTCTGTTCCACTTGTTTTTCGCCTCTTTTTGCACTTGTTCCCCCGCCGTCCGCCGCTCGTACTTTTTCCTATTCTCGGCTAATATTATGCACACATTTCTGATTTTTCGGCCTTTCCGCTTCAATTATGCTGCGCGTTATATTAACTCGCGTTATATTTTGTTGTTTTGTTTTGTTTGTTTTCTGAGCCGTGTGTTGTTGCGTTTTACGGTTTTTGCGAAATTTTTAAGCAAAATTTTCTGTGTGCCGAGCGAAGAGTGAACGAGCGAAAGAACGAGAACGAACAACCGCCGACCCAAACGTTGTTATATGATGAAAACGAAAACGAAAACGCTGCGCTGCCGCTGACGCTGCCACTGCCACTGCCACTGCTCTGCAGCGACGCCGGCAGAGTCGCCGAAAGCAGCGTCCGGAGCGGCGACGGCGAAAACGAAGCAAAACATCGAGACCGAAGGCGAAAAAAAACCGAAGCGAAAAGCGAATTGAGGCGAAGGCGAGCCAGCTGAAGCCAAAGCGCAGTGGAAACGCACGAGGTGGGGCGATGGGTGGGAGAAGAACAACACTCGCAGAAAAAAGGAGGGATAAAATACATATGAATATGTACTAGCAATAAATAGCCACTTTGTGTGACTGAAAATGATTAAAATAAATAATAGAAATATATGAAAAATATATGTACAAATAACTATTTGTATATTATTTTAATTTCAATATTATAGCTAAAAAAAATAAATAGCTAAAATGGTTTTACTCTTACCCTTTCATTATTTTAATGATAATAAAAAAAGTAACTATAATAATAAAAATCAAACAAAAGTTTATACATTTTTGTACATAAAGAAAAATTTGTACATATTCAAGTAAAGTAAATATAAATTCAAATCCTCCATAATTCATATAAGTTTACACTTATTGTTGTCAATGTATTAAAATAAATATATATTACCAAAGTACCCCCCTAATTTCTCTCACTTATCGCCAAAATAGGCGCCATGCGTGAGAGAGAGAGAGAGAGGGAGAGCGAGCTAGCGAGAAGATGCTTAGCCTAATGAGCGACAACCGACAGAGCAAGTGAGAGAACGAGAGAGAATAGGCCGAGTGGCTAGAAGAGGCAACAAGAGGGAGCTCGGAGGAGCACTTGGCAATTGAAATTGAAAGTTGTAATGAGACGGCGACTTGAGATTCATCATCAAACAGCTGCCGCTGACGGTGGCCCCCCTTACCCTTACCCCACTCTTTTTTCTAACGCCCACTCGCGCCCTATTGCTCTCAGCTTTTAGTCCTGTCTCTCTGGCGAGAGCCCTCTCTCTCCCACTCCCACTCCGACTTCCCTCTTTCTCTTTTATTTTATTTTTTTTTTTTGGGCAAACAGCGGAAATCCAATTACAAGCAGAGCAAGCAGACAGAGCGCCGTCTTTCTTTCTTCCTTTTTGCTGTTCCTTTCTTGTTTTTCTGTTTTATTATTTTCCTTTTTTATTTAACTTCTTGCACAAGTACAATGACTCAAAAAAAAAAAAAAAGTGGCCCCCGAAAAAAATTCCAACTGTGCAAAAACAAAAATGTGAACTTTTAAAATTGTTGTTTGGGGAATTCAAAGCCAGACACATGTAAAAATCTGCATACACATGTAAGCACACATGTGTGATTTATGCAGCCATAAATTTCGTGTCAAATTTCGCTAGCTTTTTTTTATGAATTAAACTGGCACATTTTTTATTTTAATATTTCTTATTTGCAATTAACTGAAACGTCCAATCAATTTAATTGCACATTTTATGAGATTAATTAATAGGTAAGATGAGGTATTATGGTTAGTTTTTTTGAATGGGTAATAAAAGCCCTTGATTTGAGGTTTTAGAAAAAGTTAAATTAATAATGGTAATCAAAGTAAATAGGAAAAAACTTTTAGTTAAGGTGAAGTGCCTAATTCATTAATTTCCAGCTTCATTGTTCCATAATCAATATTGAAATTAATTAATAATTCAAAATAACTATTTCAAAATACTCAAAATATTTTTTCTGTCGCTCATGTATGTATATTTCAAAACAATTAATGCTTAATTAATTATTTTCCAGCTTAATTTTTGATTTTCTCATAAACTAAATTGATGATTGAGTAATATTTAACTTTAAAATATTTTTCTATCCCATGCATTTTACAACATATTCTATATTCAGTAAAAGAAATTATTAAAATAAATACGAAAATTATTTATGACTATTTCCTCCTCTTTAATGATAATGAATTGACTATATTTCTATGTTTATTTTTTGGTATTCCATAAGGTTTATATAGTATTTGCGTTAATCTTTCGGCAGGCTTCTCTTTTCCGTTTATCACATGTGATAAAAATATATATAAATAAAAAAAACGACAATAGCCTCGAATTTATTTGCTTTTTCTAGTGGGGGGGCTTTTGGTGGATTCTACAAAGAGTACCGCGGCTCTTTGGATTCTTATCAGACAACAGCAACAACAATGCTCTTATCAGACAAAAAAAAAAAACCAAAGAAAGAAAAACAACAATGCAGGGCACCTGTCCGCTTCAGAGACCGGCCCCCATACAAATATTAAAACGAGTTGAAGTATTCAATTGACTCTGACTTTTATGGAATACGGAATAATTCCCAAGACAAAATGTACAAAGAATTCTGTTAATTGTTTAAATTAAATAGATCTCTATCATACAACCCTAAATTATAATTTTACATGTTCAGGAAAACCCGTTTTCCATACATTTCCCCAATAACCGCTTAAATTTTCCCTAAAATAGAACGATTTTAAATTGGTTTCCCAAATGAACTTACCATCCCCATCAATGATAAATCAGAATATAGGAAAATCAGATATTTTGGACTCACCTGTAAAGAGAAATAGAAAGTTAATTAGTAAGGCATGAAAAATTGTAAGTTAATAATAAGAAAAATGTATTTTGTTGGAGTTATCAGATATATTTAAAGATAACTCTATAGATAGATATAGATATATACTTAGAGATATTCATGTAAATTTGTTTAAAGAGAACCGAATTCTGAAATTCTTAGGCTTTCATTAAAACAATAAGCTATTCTTAATAATATACAATATTATATCATTATGCATTATAATTTATAATAAGCCCAAAGTCTATACAGTAAATATTTTAATTTAATAAGTAATTGTAGTATTTATTATTCCAATAATTTTCATTTAAACATACCTATTTTCAAGGCTTTGGCATTTTTAGCTAAATTAAAATTTTGAGTTGAATAAATTTAGGTAGTAACTCTCTTGGTTTTATAATTGTTTAAATTGTCGCTTTTACCTTTAGTTTTAGGATTCGACTAAGGGGTTTTGAGGCTTCTGTTTGTTTTCCTAATTAGTTTCTTTTCTTTTCTATATTTCCGTTTTTTTTTAATTTAATTTCTTTCGTTTCTGTTAATTCAGCGGCAAGTTGAGCAGATTAACATTTTAAGCAAATAATACTAAGAGAACATAATAGGCGTTTAATGTTAATTGTCAAAATGTAAAACAAACAGACGGGTGCAAAAAATCAACGAAAAATAGTTGGAAAGCAACCCCTAGCGCCTCTGAAAGGGGGAGTGTGTGGTGCAACCTTGAACTTTGACCTCGCAGCCTTCTAATCTGCGCCTAAAATTTGATTGCCCCAAACGAAAAAAAAAACAGAAACAGAAAAAAAAGGAAAGCTTTCTCTTGGCTGCCGACGTCGCTGCCTGTAGCAGCAGCTGAAGCAGCAGAGCCACCTGAGCAGAGCCTTCTTCTGTTTTCCTTTATTTTTCTTCATCTTCTTATTTCTGCTTCTTGTGTCCTCTCATTTCACCCTCTCTTCCCCTCCCTCACCCAGAAGTTGACGTGTGACGACAGCGGGTGTCCCGTCTCTTTCTGTTCTGTTGATTTCTGAAGGATATATGGCAAGGATGGCCAAGTAATAATTAGTCCCAAGTGGGTTTCATAGCAAGCAGCTTACCACCGCAGGATAAATCATGAAGGCGGGGAAGGCAGGGGAAAGTGGAAAAAGGATAATGGTCGGTCAGGACATTTGGACTGAGCTACTGATTGGAATGCGTCTCGAGTCGAGTATTTGCTGGCAAATCTAGTCGTAATTGAGTTAGTTCATTAATCTAAATACAAACATATATACAGATATTCAATTTAAGTTCATTTGTTAAACATTTTTTATTCATTTGGTAATCATCTGCGCTAATCGCTTGGATTTTAGATTCACATTCGGTGATAATATAACTAATCTTTAAAGGGAATTTAATCGAAAAATTTATTCAGAATAGATATCAAGTATCTTTCAAACTTAAGTTACAATGAACAGCAAATAACTATGATCAGTAATTAACAACAACAATTAACAATTAAGTAACTATGATCAGTAAGTAATATGATCAACTATGATTAACTATAACCAGTAAGTAACTCTTAACAGTAAGTATCTATGACCAGTAAGTATGTATTACCAGTAAGTACGATGATCACCAAGTATCTATGACCGGAAGTATGTATGATTAGTTACTAACTTTGAACACTAGTAAACAATGACTTGCAACTTTTGTAACACAACACAAGTCTGATACTTGGCTGGCAGAAGTCACTTCGTTCCGGGGACGTTAGAGCCAGTTGGGAATCATAAGTACAGATGTGCGAGATTTGTTTTTGAACATATTTAAGAGCAAGCAATAAAACTAGGGAGTTATTCTTCTATATAATTTTACTAGTATATAAATCGGAGTATGGCGAATCGGTGGACTATATATATAAACATATATATACCTGACATGGGAAAAATCGGACGATTTATAGAACTATGTCAGTAATTAACTATGACCATTAAGTAACTCTGATCAGTAAGTATCAATGAACATTAAGTAACTCTGAACAGTAAGTATCTATGACCAGTAAGTAACTCTACACAGTAAGTATCTATGACCAGTAAGTATGTATTACCAGTAAATACGATGATCAGTTACTAACTTTGAACACTAGTAAACAATGACTTGCAACTTTTGTAACACAACACATGTCTGATATTTGGCTGGCAGAAGTCACTTCGTTCCGGGGATGTTAGAACTAGTTGAGAATCATAAGCACAGATGTGCGAGATTTGTTTTTGAAGAAATGTAAGAGCAAGCAATAAAACTAGGGAGTTATTCTTCTATATAATTTTACTAATATATAAATCGGAGTATGGCGGATCGGTTGACTATATATATATACATATATATACCTGACATAGGAACAATCAGACGATTTATAGAACTATGTCAGTAATTAACTATGACCATTAAGTAACTCTGATCAGTAAGTATCAATGAACATTAAGTAACTCTGAACAGTAAGTATCTATGACCAGTAAGTAACTCTACACAGTAAGTATCTATGACCAGCAAGTACGTATTACCAGTAAGTACGATGATCAGTTACTAACTTTGAACACTAGTAAACAATGACTTGCAACTTTTGTAACACAACACACGTCTGATACTTGGCTGGCAGAAGTCACTTCGTTCCGGGGACGTTAGAACCAGTTGGGAATCATAAGTACAGATGTGCGAGATTTGTTTTGAAGCAAATTTAAGCCATTTGAATGAAACTATGGACTTATTCTTTTATATAATTTAACTAGTATATAAGTCGGAGCATGGCAAATCGGTGGACTATATATATACATATATATATATAACTGAACAATCGGAAAATTTTAAGGGAACAAATTATAACTTTTAAAGTTTTCAACAGATTTTCGTCAAATTTGATAAATAGCCATTATATTATAATGTATAATTTTGAGTAAAATTTTATGAAAATCGGACTACTATATCATATAGCTGCCATACAAACAATCGTCAAAAATAGAGGAAAATGCAAAACGGTGAAAACTGTAAATATAAAAGTTTCCTTTCTTGTTTTACTATTTATTTTAAGAAGCTCTACTTATTAATAGTTATATTTTCTAAATCCCATCGAGTTAATCATAACACAAAATTAAATAAAGATTTAATATCAATTTCGATTCAAAAAATAATAAACAGGTTGCTCTTAAATGAAAATGAATATCACATGACCCATTATAATGGTTTTCTCTGCTCTGATTGATCCTCTTCTGCTATTTCATCTGTTAAGTCAGTCAGTATTCCGCACATGCGATCGTTTGCTATCAAAATTGCCTGCAATTTCAATGTTCACTTTTTTTTATTATTATTTTTCATATTTTGCTGATTTCTGTTGTTTTGCTCTTTGTTTTTTTGGTTAGATAAGCTCCGCTTTGCATGGGGACCTGGTCATGCTTTATTAAACAAACGACACAAACCGACCGGGTAGCAGCAGGCAGTATAGTTTATGAATAGAATTCTAACAACTTAATTATAGATATCGCCGCAGAGAAATCTCCGGGAAAGTGCGGTAAAGTGTGTAGGGGGAATATGGGCGGTGCTTGCATCGTGACAAATCAAATAATTTGTTTCGAAAATTGTTTTCACATTGAAATAACACACATTTACATTAGGGAATGGCTACAAAGTGATTTAATGTTTAATTACAGTTTGCATTTATTTCAATTGCAAAAATATTATATAAAATAATGAAATGTTTATCAACCCAAAATAAATTAACTAGGTAAGCTAACTAAAAGTATGCTTAATTTGTTTTTAAAGATATATTTGATAGAGAAAACTCTGTCTTTGTTAGCTAACACCGATTATCGTAAAGAATTTATGAATTAAACCAACTAAAGATAGAGAATAGTGTTTTTTAATCAACTAGAAAAACTATTTGAAAGGTGCGAAAATCTAAAATTCCCACAATAACATCGATAAGATTATTTTAATTGGCCAATTAGCACATAAAAAATAATGTAAAGGGAAAAATAAATACAACAAGTTCGATTAATCCTTTAATTGTCGATAAACCGATAATTGGGAATAATAACCGATAGCCATAATTCCATTTCTCAGACTGAGGGGGAATTTTAGAATATCGATAGAAGAAATATAAAAGAGACCAAATCTGTCAATTAGGGATATTCTCCTCTGGAGTAAATATGTGAAATATCAAATATATAAATATAAGTTCCTCTAGAGAATAAAAGCATTATATCAAAATGAAAATAACGTAAAATATCCCCGATAACAAATCCTTCAATTATTTCGATAACCGATAACCGATATTCTTACCTAGAGGGCGAATTGCGAAAGTTGTAGCAGCAGCAGCAAAAGGAGCACACCATATACACCAGGAAATTGATGCTGCCGCACCACGTCGACGTCGAAGTATTACCACTGCCGCAGCCGCTGTTGCTGTTGCTGCCACTGCCGCTGCCGACGCCAACGTTGCCCGTAAGTGTGGCGCTGGAACTTTCCTCGGTTGCAGCGCTGCTGCTATTCTGCCGACTGCCACTTTCCTTTCTTTCTCCCTTCTCGCGATCGCGACAGAGCTCAAGGCCGGCGGCCGCTGCGATGATCGATGCTGCCGATGATTTTCGACGTCCTGCGCTGCCGATGCCCGCTGAGGCAGAGGCCAAGGCAGCACTGCTCTCGGCTGTCTTCTGTTTAAGGAACTTGGTAAAGCGCGGGGCGTGACCCTCTAAGGCAGGTGGGGCGCTGCAGGTTGAGGGTTTACGTTCACCTGCTGCCTGCGTCGAGGTCGAACTCGCTACCGCTGCCGCCGCCGCTGCTGCTGCTTTCTTTAGCTTTTGTTGATCATCCACAAAGGAGATTTGCTTCCACTTTTTCTTCTTTTTCACTTTCGCGGTGGCTTTTTGCAGGTGTCGCGATCGTGCTGCTGCCGCTGCTGCTGCTGCCGCCGCTGCTGTTGTTGTTGTTGTTGTTGCAACAGTTGTTGTTGAATGAAGATTTGTTGGTGTTGTTGTGGTTGTTGTTGTTGTTGATGCTGCTGCGGCTGCTGTCGGCGTTGGCGTTGGACGCGCTGCAACGGCGACGTCGGCGTCGGCGTCGTCGTCACTTTTGGCCGCCAGTTCAAAAAACTTTGCCGCAAACACTCACATGCACACACACATGCAAAATGGGTAATCCACACAGACGGCGCAGCCACGCAAGCACACACACACACACACTCACGCAGGTTGAGCGCTGCGTCGACGTCGCGGCGGCGTCGGCATTTGTTGGTGCTTTGTTGTTGTCTTTTTTTTAAGTTGTATATTATTTTAAGAGATTTTTAGGTATATTTTTTATATTATTATTTGTTGTGAATGTTGTAGAGTTTGTTGTTAAACGTTGTATTGTTTTGTTTTAGTGTTCTTATGTTGTTTTTGGCTTGTAGAATTCGTTTTAATTGTAAAGCTCTTTTATTTATCAAGAATTTGACTTTGAAAAACTTTCTAAATTTTTCAGTTGACTTTGGGCGATTTTTTTGGTTTCCATCAACATTTATTTGAGCTTAGGTTTGCTGGTGTACGTTTTGTTTGGTGTCACTGTTGTAATAAATTCTTGTTGTAGTGTTTTTATTTACATTTAAAATATATATTTAATGTTTGGTGTTAGGTTTCTATTAAATTCTTTATGTTATTTGTAAAATTTGTCAAGACTTTGTTGATTTATTTATAAACTTAAGTATAAAAGCAATTAGAGACCTTTATCCAATTGCTTTCTGTGGTTTTCGGTGTGTTCAATTTGCTATTGTTGGTAAATGCTTTGGAAATAGTAATGTGTTAAATTTTTGTTGTTGTTTTATTACACAGTAATGTATTTTTCTTTCCAGTTTTTACACGATTATTTATTGCATTTCCTTGTATTAGTGTTAGCTTGTTTTTAAGGTTTATTTTTCATTGTTTATTTGTTTTGTAATGTTTGTTTTTCTAAGCTTTTTATACACCTCTGAATTTAGGAAGCTGTTGTAAGTCAGGTATGACGCTATTTATTTATTTGTTTATATTTTAATGAGTTGAACTTTGATATTGTATTAGTAACGGGTTTGGCATAACAAAAGCTATCTTAACTGTTTTGTTTAACACTTTTTGTTGTTTAACTTGAGCATGTTGTGTTTACCTAAGGTCACTATAGGGTTTTTCTGGAATTAACATTAATGGTAATTAGTTTGATTTATTTTGCATGCACTCTTTCTTTATCAACAATTATTATTATTTGTTATGATTAAGTTGGTGTTTTATTGTATTGTTAACCAGGCTATTTTCATTCATTTATTGCTTCTCCGTGTGTGTTGATTATTGTTTGATTTTTGCCTACATTTACGTTATGCTTTTGCTTTTCTTATTGTCTCATTATTAATTTGTTTATTTAAGAGTTCATAATTTACACGTTTTTGCTTTTAATTTGTTATGAATAATTCGTTTTGTTTATTGTATTTTCACGGAAGTTTATTTATAGGTTGTTTTTGTTAAAAACTTTGGCAAATTTCGGTTTGATTTGGTTTAAATTGAAAGTTTTTCTTGGTTTTAGTTTTTGGTGCTTAGTTAAATTTTGGTTTGTTTTTTTTGGTTAATAAATATTTTGTAGCACCTTTTACTCACTTTTAAGAGGTCTCTTTATGTCAGATTTTTGATGTTATTCTTTGATTATACTTTTTGTTTATGGAACAACTTCAGTTTTTGCCCTAATTTATGGGAATAAGTATTTTGGTGTTTTGTTTTTGTATCGCTTATCATTCACGCTTTTATCTGTTATCTCTTATCTTTGCCTCCTGCTTTTTGCTTTCTGCTCTTTCGGCCTGCTTTTTGCTCTGCTTCTTTTATGTAATTTACAACCGCCGGCTCCCTGCTTCTGCTGCTGCTGCTGCTGCCGTCGTCGTCTGTCTCCTTCTGCTGCGTTTTTGTTATTTTGTTTTATTTTCTTTTTCCTTTTGCGTTTGTTTTCTTCTTTCTTTTCTGAGCACTCGAAAAAAAGTGAAGCACAACAACAAAAAAAACTGCCTTTGTTTACCGAATATTTTGGGCGATTTTCACGATTTTTGCGATTATTGTGACGGCATGCTATTATGAATATTATTTATTATTATTATTCGTTTTTCTTTCTTTTTTTTTGTTGTTTAGGGCGGCGCGCGCGCACACACACACATGCACACACACGGCGTTTGACGATAGGCGGTATGCGATAATTGCGATATGCGGTATGCGATAGGTAATGCTTGGTTAGGATTTTCGGCAATAATAAACAATTGCTTTGCAGCAGCTTTGCTTTTAAAAACACATTTTAATTGATGCTGCCATTGGCTTGGAGAGAGCATTTTTCCGTTCGTTTTTGTTTGTTTTATAAATAAGGGTTTTGTTTAATTAATTTAATGCGTGAGGCCTACAACAAAACCATGCTGCTTGTGCAGCGGCATAAACAGCTGATGGTACAGCCATTTTATTAAACTTGTTTTTACATTTACATTTAAGCCCCGAAACCGACTAGCATCGTGGATGAATTTAGCAACAATAAAAAATATATATATTAAATAAATACTTTTTGAATGTAAACAAAAATTATGATTTTGTTATTTCTTTCGGATGGCAGTGGGCAACGCAACCGTCAAACCGACGCGGCAGATTATTTTCTCCTTGGAAATTCACGAAGATTTTTCCGCGGTTCCGCCTTCATTGAGTGAAATTTTTGAACTGTAAATTTGAACTTTGCGCGCGCTTTCTCTCGAAGTTCTGCTCTCTTGGCTTCGTCGGCGCTCGGGTGAAAAGCACGAAGCGCTGGCAGAACTCGAGGTAAGCTACTCCTCTCTCTCTCTCTTTGAAACTCTCCACGGTTCTGCTCTCATTTGAGGTGAACTATCGAACTCTGCGAATTTTGCAACTCTCAACATCTTTCTTTTTCCCCAAAAGACTCGACTCGATCGCTAGGGGTGAAACAGGTCATTGAACTATCGGTTATGATAAACCAAAATAGAGTTATGAAAATATGGTTTTAATGATTACATTGATGTATCAAAAATATTTATCAAGAGTTCATTCGCAGGTCAAACGATAATATTGATAATTCAGGATAAAATAATTAAGGTAAATAATAAAAGTAAAATAAAAACTAAGACTACAAGTTTGGTTTAAGATCTGTGGTTTACTTCAAAAATTTTCACTAATGAAATAGTAATTTAATATTTAAAAGTATAAATCAGGCGCAAAAAATCAGCATAAGCTACTTGTAACCCCGAACGGCAATCGCAAAAACGGATATCTATGAATGATATAAAACTATTGAGACAAAACTATTATTCTTAATATAAAAAATTTAATTATTGTTCTACTGGCCTATTAAGGACAACAATCGGCTAGAACGACCTTGCCCTTCGACAGATCCAGAAAGAGGAAAATGAGAGGATTATTCACCTCGCCCAACGACTGCGACGCCGGCAGAGGGACAGATTCACCTTGCACTCGGCTTTTAAGAGCACAGTCGGCCACACGGCACTCCAGATAGAGAGAGAGAGAGAGTAAGCATGTGAGAGAGTCCCCGGTAGAGACCGAGAGAGAAGCGAAAGGGGGCCAAAGCGGGGGCGAGAAAATCCAAAGCACGCCTGCGGAAGCTGTGTGGAGACCGAGCGACGCCGACTGCAGCGCGAAAGACGCCGGCAGCGACAACGACGCTTGAGTATCCATTCAAGAACATGGGGCATGCTCGACTCTTAAATATTTTGTGTAAGAAATATATTTTAAACTAATAAAAATTAAAAAAGTGCACCACATTTTGCAGGCGAGTCTGTATTTTTGCGAACCTTACAAATAATATAATTAATAATAATAAAGAAAGCTTACTGTGAGTGTATAATTTTTTATATGTACATTATTTTTGATAAACATTTTTTCATTTCCAGGGTATTCAGCTATTCGTAATGATTACCTTCTAATTGTTCCACTGAATGAAGTGCGCAGAAAAAAAAGTAGTAGACGCCGGCCAGAGTGCATGCCATGCTTTTTTTCGGGACTCTCAACTTTACTTGGAAACTGGCAAAGGTTAATAAGCACAACAAAGACGCACAGTAAAAAAAAAAGAACTTAGCAATTGGCCGGAGTTTCCAACCGAAATTCACCGCCACTTATCGCTTATTTATTATTATTTCGGGTCTATTTTTCTACTATTATTTATTGTTTGCCGGAACGACGAGAGGGACGGCGAGAGCGGGAGCTGTCGGCTCGTGCTTTTTCGGCTCTCGCCGCAATTTCCTTCTCTTTTGCGCAGAAAAGCTGCGCGTTCTTCATTCCAATTAGCTCTCTTTTGCCGATGCGCTGCCAGCGTCGCTGTGGCTGCTTCTTATCAGAGTTTGTTGTTATTGATGCTGCTTTTGATGTTGTTCTTGTTGTTGTTGCGCACTGCACTTGAAAACTTAATTTACGCATCTTCTGTTCTACTCAGTTGGCATTTGCATTCAATTGTTCTTGGACCAAAATCGAAAGCAAATGGTAATGCTAATGCTAATACTAATACTGATGCCAATAAATAAGCTGGGTCAAGTGATGGGTGCGACGACCGCGAAGCTGGCAGAGGAACAGCTGCAGCGACAGCGACGGAGGCAGCAGCAGCTGCGGCGAACTCAGAAGGTTGGGGTCTTGACTAATAACATTGAATGATTTTTTTAACTTCAGATTGAAATTTAAGCAGAAAATAATAATAATAAAATATATTATGGAGAAAGAAAAATGTCCACCCTTTGTATTATTATTATAATTATTTAAATTGAAATACTTTTTATAGAATTTGAGAATTGAGAGCGATATTTAATACCTTTACAGGGTATTATAATCTAATCAGAACCTTGAGAAACAGTGAAGGAGTCATTTCCGACCCTATAAATCATATATATTCTTGATCAGCATTTTAAGCCGAGTTAATCTAGCCATCTCCGACTGAAAAATAAATTTTTGAAATTTTTGCAACATTTTTTAAGGGGTTTCATCGGTAAAATTGTCTAAAAATTTATAAAAAATTTAATTTTTTTAATTTTTTAAATTCAGTATGCACATTTATTAACGTTTTAAAATCTAGCACAAAACAGCTTTCCGATTCGAAATTAATGCATGTTTGGCTGAGTTATGCGATTTTTAAACTTTGAATTGTGAGTAAAATTTTCATATAAAAACATTCATAAATATCGATTCAAGGAATGCGAATATTTTAAGCTTTGTTAGGATCGATACTCTATTCGATCTTAAAATTCAATTGCAAACTCCAATGGTATATAATCTTTGGTTTTCAGAAGTAAACTGCCTTTCTATTTTATTTTTTTTTATATTATTAAACCTAATATAAATTTTATGTTTACCTAAATTATATTCTCTTTTAAGATTCACAACATTTCTAGAATGGTTGTCAAATCTCCTAGGTTTAATTAACAGGAATAAAATATTATAATATTTTTCACTAATTCACTTGGGAATTCTAATTTAAAATCTATTTAAAATACTATTTGTTTATATTATAATGCAATATTTAAAAAGGTAAAAGTTATGAGATATATATATTAAATTATTATTTATTTTTTGTATTAAAAAACCCATCCCCCTGTGTTCCCAGTGTATTAATTATATGACTCTCTTCCAGGCACTTTTCCATGGTCGGCCCGTGGCCATTTTGATTGCTAGATTAACTGGCCCCTGACCCCTGACCCCCTCGACGGTGGTAACCTTATGCTGCTGCACTCAACCAGTGTCCTGGCATTTTGTTATTAGCTCTTAAGCTGCCCCAGGTGCCTCAAGGTGCTGCACAGGAACAAAAAACACAACAAAAAAAAGAACCCCCCTGGAAAGTTTCAAATTTCTGCTTTCGGCCCAATAAAAAAACAAACAAAAAAGCTAAAGAGAGAGAAGTTGAGGCCGAGCCTCGGGCTGGGATTGCAATTATCCTGCGTGAGTTATCCATCAAAGATGCCACTTGTTCTAATGAAAATTTGCTGCCATTTTCCAGGGCGAATAACCGAGGATTTTCCACCAAGAGAAGCGAGTACACAGGTGAGGCAACGAGCACCGAGCACCTTCTTTGCCATTACCTTTGATGGAAAGCCCAACGTTATGGTTATGACCACCCCGAAACCAGATGTTATCCTGGACTCTTAGCATTAAAAGACGGAGAGATATATAAGTATCCGTATCTGTCAGTTAAAAGTGTCCTAGATTGGTACTACATTTTTCAACTGAACTTGGACACAAGGTCAAGTTTAAAGTTAAAAAAAGCCAGAGTAAGAGTTAGGCGTGAATATATTTCGTTTCGATTTCGACACCTATTTTCCCCCAACAAAAAAATTGCCATCAAATATTTGAGGGTGTTAGTAACCTCTCCTCCCTTAATCTATTCCCCTTCCAGCCTATGTCAACTTTTGCTTTGACAAACAGCCACAACAATAACAAAAGGGAGAAAGAAACAAAAAAAAAAAAGAAAAGAAAAGCTGGGAAAACTAGAGAGAGAGAGAGAGATGGAGAGAGAGATGAACTAAACTAATGGATGGGCAATGGCACCCAGGAGGCCATCCAGGAAGATAGGAAAAAAGGAAAGGGGAGGAAAGTGAGGCAGGAATGGGGAATATATATACATACATTCGTACATCATAGGTATGTATATATATGTATATATAGCACCGGGTGGAGTGTGTCTTATTTCAGAGATTATTTGGTGTCAAATATTTTTGCAAGAAAAATTGTAAAACCGGAAACGTGCAACGGATTTGAAGATGGTTTTTCACGGGCGTAATTGCTTGTATTATTATATTGTTAATTAATAAAAATAAAGGTTTATTTAAACTATTCAAAAAACTAAAACAATTAATTGTTTGTATGAGTATATTATTAATTATTAGTTATAGCTTTACTTGTACTATATAAATAATAAATGAACTAATAGTTCGTATTAATATATTATTAATAAATAACAAAAAATACTATTCAAATACTTGGGAAGGGTTTATATTTAACGATTTTACACCTTACAACATTTAAAAAAGTGCTTTGTTTGTCAAAAATTGTTCCAATTTCATAATCTTACTTTCAATTTCTAAATAAATATGACTTTAAGCCTTCGTATACTTCCAAGAAAACCTAAAATATATGTATGCTAGATATATTAAATCCATAATTTTATGTTAATTTTTTGGGTAAATCAAAGTTTTTCAAATATCATAACTAAGCCAAAAATGCATTAAATTCAATTCGGAAAACAGTTCTGTGCTAGTTTTTAATAGGTTAATAAATCTGCATACTGTATTTAAAAAAATAAAAAATTATATTTTTTTATACATTTTTTGGCAATTTTAACGATGAAACCCCTTAAAAAAATTCGAAAATTTTTCAAAAATGTATTTTTCTACCAAGAATAGCTAAATCGATTCTGCTGTTGATGCTGATCAAGAATTTATATGATTTGTAGGGTCGGAAATGTCTCCTTTAGTGTTTTTTTAGCTTCTGACTATAAAAATAACACCTTGCAAGGGTATACAAAATATAACTTTAATCTCAAATAATAGATAAATAAAAATAAGTAATATTAAAAAATCTATTAATATTTGCATTCTTAAACAGTATTTTCAATTATTTTCTACTGTATTTTATGTGTTTCCAGCACTTTAACCAAATTGGATTGTCAAAACATGAAGCAAACAAGAGAGTCTAGCCTAGATTTCCATTAAATTTTCCAATAAAAGAAAACTTGACATTATTAGTGGCGAACTTTCAAGCAAAAGATGTTTCTTGGAAATTAATGTTTTCCCTACAATTTTCCATCTTATGCCTAATATTTTCATCATAATGTTTTCCTTTTCAGCTGCCAATCCAACTAAGTTAAAGACCAACAAAATGTTACATTTTACGGCTTTTGGGCAATTTTCCTGGAATTGCCATCATCATGGCAAATATTTGTGGTTTTAAAAGGAAATTTTACGAGACAAAGTCAAATAATAAATAGTTTAGCAATAATAACAAGTTGCAAGTTAAAGGAAAATCTATAAATTTATGCTAGTTCTTGGATGCTTTTCAAGAATTTTCACAATTTCCATTATTATTTTTCGCCAGCTGTCTTTTAATATTCTTCAATTTCCTGCTCTTTGAGCTCCGGTTTCGTTTGAGATTTTTCTTTTGCTTTTGTGCCACACCCACAACCACACCCACGCCGGCAGTTAACAATATTGCCACAAGAGGGGGAGGCGGGGGCAGAGGCGGTGGGCGTGGCCAGCGGACAAACAAATTGCATGCGTCTCTCATTTCGCATTTCGAATTTCAACTTCGGCTGCTCCTGCTGCTGCTGCTGCTGCTGCAGTTACAGTTACAGTTGCAGCACCTGCAACAAGCGGCAGGTGGGCGCCCAGCCACGCCCCCAGGGCGGTACCACCGCCTACCGCTTGAAAGTACCGCACAGCTGAGTACACAACGGAAATACACTGGGGATATTTTGGGTTAAATTCGAGGAAACGGTGTTTCAAGAGATTTTCCTATCAATAAACTGTCTTTTAAAAATTTTGTTTTTAAAGAAACTTTCATATTAGTTAACAAATTTGAAAGAAAACTAATTTATCAATGGGAGAATTAATTTTTAATTAATAGATTACTATTATTTGATATCTATTATTTGATATCGATGTCAAACAGACATAAAGGTTAACACACATACAACTGTCAAACCTTTAACTAACGTAATTCAGTTTTACATTAACTTAAGGGTTAAGAAAGAGTTAGTTTTTAACTAGCAAATAAAACAGTTTTAAAACAAACTTTAAAATCAAGTCAAATCATTAATCAATATTTTAAAACTATGTAATATTTTGCTAACTGCTATTTAATAAACAAACAACCAGTAGAATTTGTTACATTTACCAGAATTTCCCCAAAACGCTATGTAAAAGTTTACTTTCAACTAACCTTTAATAAATCTACGTAGGTTTTTCCTTAACTTCAATTTAAGTTTTATCTGTCATTTATAGAATACTACCAATTTGGTCTAAATTAAAAAAGATATATACATACATATATAAAATTCCCATAGAAAATGTAATTGCTTTATCGAAAGAAAAATTTTCAACATTTATAAAAAGTATTTAATTAATTTTTGCCAGTGCACTTGTTCACTTCCAGTGTCTAGCCACCAAAAAAGTTAATCATAAAAAACTCCAAGCGAAAATGCCAAGGTTCAACGTGTTGTTGATTGTTTTCTCTGCTGTTTTTTTGTTAAAAATGAGAGGTAAGAAAGGGGATGTGCCTGACACGCCCACCAACCAGTTGCACATTGCGTATACGTAATAATAGCTGGCATTTAAAATTTAACCAGCGATAAAGTTCTGCAGAAATGCAATTTAAATATAGAGCTCACCGAAATCACTTAATTTATTGGGGAAAAACGATAACCAAGGCAATCAATTGACTTACCTGTAAAGAAAAGAAGATATAAAATGTAAAATTAGTAAGATTTAAAAGTAATTAAATAGTAAAGAATGAATTTTATTAAGTTATAACATCTATTGATTATTATAAAATATTTTTAAGCTTAAATTTCTAAACTTAATTTCATAAAAATAATTTTAAATTGTATAAGTATGCCCTTATATTTATAAGAAATCCATTTTTGTTAGGAAAGTAAGGAAAAGGCAACCCCCTTAAATTCCCACCTCCATAAAAGCTTTTCATTTCAAGAAAATCCTGACCCCAAACAACAAAATTGGTATTGAGTAAGTTTTCCCTGCTCAAGCTTTTTAAGTTTTGTCTGCCCGGAAAAGCTTTGGCCACCAAGTTTTTCCTTAAAATACCTTTGAGTGGTGAAAAGCTTCAAACATTTTTCCTAGCTTTGGGTTTGCTGCTCAGCTGAAGAGCTTTTTTGCCAGTAATTTTCTTTAAGATCAATGTGAAAAAAAGCTTTAGTATTGGCCAAAAAAATTATAATATATTTACTACATATATACCATATATTTGAATTTATAACCATCATTACTTATAACGCTTTTTTGCCACACACATTTTTCAAAATGTTTTTTCTTACTTTTTGGTTTATAAACACAATTTATCAGAGCAACCTGCGCATTTATTTTTCTCATTTATTTTTGTTCGCAAACTTCCTTTTCTGTTTTCCCTATTTTTCCGAATTTTTCTTTACTTTTTATTTGGCCAAATTCTAAGGCAAGTGCTTCTAGCTCAGTAGGTGAGCAGCTTACCAGAAATTAAAGCTGCAACTTAAAAATTCCCCAAAAAAAACCAAGCAAAAACTAAAAACTTGCAAAAGAACCAAAAAATTAAATAAAAGAAAGTTTAAGATAAAATTATGGCATATATGGTTAAAGGTTTTCCAGAAAATGCCATAATACTTGCGGGTGCAAATATTAAATTGAATTTTTAGAAAATCTTGTGTAACTTGAGTTCTGGGAAAAATAAATAAAAAAAATAATTTATATTATATAATTTATATATTTAAATATATAAACTACCCATTCAACACCTTCTTGACCTTTCCTGAAAAAAATTCGTCCTTATTACAATTGGCATCTGTGTCGTTCTTGTGACATAAATATTAAATTCCTGACCTTGTCCTGGCCCCTTCTACCTGGTGGTCCTCCTTCTTTACTTTTTTTCTTTTTTAATGGTTTTGTGTTTATTATCATTCCTCCTCATCCGAGGGCTCACCTTTGTGCCTGCCCAGGACTCCTTTCTCCTTTCTCCGTGCTCCTCATCCTCAATGTTTGTCTAAACCCATCTCAGATTGCCTTTATCTTAGGGATATACTTCAAATGGCCATCCGAGCTGCTCTTTTCCCTCTTCCTTCTTAACCCCTTTTCCTTTCGCTCTCATTTCCCTGTCTTTCAATTCCTTTATCTTCGTTGGCGAAAAAGAAAATTGCCTTGCAAATGTCACACGTGTCGTATGCGTAATATTTGTAATGTCAGCATTAACAGAGGAGAAGGGGGATAAAAAATAAATAGAAAGAATATTGAGAGCATTAAAAAATCACCTTAAAGTTGCATTCGATTTATGGTAATTAACTAGCAAGCTTGATTTTTATTTTTATTTGCTGTTTTCCAGTTTAATTTGATGCATAAATTAAGGCATCGAAATGTGGGCCATAATTTATGAGCGGAAAAAAAAGGAGAGTGTGGGGTCTTATAATTTATACTTGATTTAATGTCTTCTAATTAGCGTTAATATGTTTTTTAAGGTAATGCTACTTTAATATTAATTCTTCTTTAATAATAACTCCTCTTCTTTCCTTTGTCTTTAATTTTTGTAAAGCAATATTCTGGCTATAATTAACATTTAATTTGACCTTCCTTTTGGCCAAAGAAAAATGAGAACAACAAGTAAATGTATATACATATTTTAAGCTCAAGTGAAAACTTTTTAATTGGCTTAAAAATATAAAAACAGAAGGCATAAAATTTGTGTAAAACATTTCTGGAAGCTAAATGTCATGACAGGTACAGATATATTTATTTATATATTTGTATACATTTATCTATATATATTTATATTTTTCCAGGACACTTAATAAACTAGTTAACAGTGTCTTCTAGGTTTCATTATAAACTTATTTAATTAAGGCAAATATGTAAAACTCCTACTTGTATTCCAATTATTTCCTCTAATTGAGCAAGCAAAATGCACATTTATATATTTAACTTAAACCTTGACATTTGCCTGACTCTGGTAAATCGAAACCTAAACTAAATTAATGAGCAACAAAACAGACATTCTCAAGTGTCCTAAAAGGTCCTGCAATTTTCCTGTTCAATTTTCAGCTGTGCAAATATGCCTTCATTAGCGCCTCCCACACTCACTTCCACTCGTTCACATTCCCCAAAAAAGTATGCAACACTCGAATGAAAATGAAAATGATAAAATGGGGAAAATGGTAAAACTCCTGTTCGCGAATACAATATGCAAACAAAGGCACGTGCTGGCATGCAAAAGCGGCCCATTTCTTAACCCTCAGTGTAACCACTTTTCCGACGCAGTTTTCCCCCGAGGGAAAAAACACTCCAGCAGCATCCATCCTACTCAGTTTTCCGTGCAAAAAAACTTTTCCCCCAAAACTCGCTTAGAGGGAAACGACTGTCAGATGACCATTAAACTTAGAGAGAGAGCAAAATGGGCCTTTTAACTCTTCTCAAATGGGGTCAAAATAGACAGCTTGAAGGGGTTAAAGCCTAAACTTGAACAGTTTAATTAACAATTTCTTGGGTCGTGATTGATTGACAGTAACGGAAAATGATTTTCTAGGAGTTTCCCTTGAAGGTACAAAGACTATTTAAAGCTTAATTTAATAATTGTAAGCAATAAGGATTTGTGTAAAATTTAAAAGCAATTAAAATGCTTATTTTACTATAAAACAAATGAAGATAAAAACCCCAACAAAAATCCTTGGGGGAATACCCTTTTTTAAAGTTTTTTTGTTTTGTTTTGTGAGTTTTTTTTCCCAGCTGATAAAAAATGCGGGCTGTGTCTGCGTTTCGACCCCGAATTCCCTGATGGCTTAAAGATTCTTCGCCAAATTGGAGTATAATTTATATAGACATTAGCTTGGCGGTGAAAATTTTCAATTCATTGGTTGGAATACAACTTTGACATGGCATATAAATGAGGCACACCCCTCAGGACAACGGCCAAAGCTGCAGGATTTCTGCTTGAAATGTATACATTTTCTTGTGTTATTTTGTTATTTTTTTTTATATGTTTTTGCTGTGCCTGTGACTGTGGCAAACAGCAACAATAATAAACATTTCTTCTCAGACCATTTGTCTGTGTGTTTTTAATAATAAATAAACTGTAAACATAAGTCACGCATACACAGAGAGACCTAAAGTTGAGCCTTGAGCAGAGAGAGACACTGAGAGAAGAAAAAAGGGAGGGAAGGTCCTTAAAAAAAAAATGAAATTATTAATATAACTGCTACTTTTAGGTATATAATTTTAACAGATTTTTTTATAGAATTTTTTTTCCAAGTTTATAATATAGATAAGAACTATTTAACATTTCATTTAATAAGTTATAATCATTTCCTGCCTTTTTAGAATTATTTTTCACTAATAAACTAAATTTCCCTTTCTGTCTTTTACTTATAATATCTGTTGCTTTTGTTTCTCTATCTTAATCATATATTTTCCCAAATTTCTTCCACCTTTTCTAACTAATATTTAACTATTTAAAAATGTAAACATTAATATATATACTGTATACTTTAATAAACTTATATTTTATCAGAACTATTAAAAGTAATATATATCTGAGACTTCCTTTTAATTTCACTTTTAACTTACAAGACTTTTGAATTTTATTTTCTCACCCTAAATGTTTCAAATGTCAGGAATGTAAGCCACGCATAAATCATACAATTTAATGTTGTATTTTTTTTTTACTGTGCAGGGATTTATGCCTTTGTGGGGGAGAGGTTAAGAGGTCAGGGGAGTTGTGGCCAAAGCTATGCAAATGTTGCGGCCTGCCTCTGAATCTGTCTGGATTTTAAAAGCACACAAAATTCCTCTACTACAAAAACTTCCCTTCTCCTTCTGTCTCTCTTCATTTATTTTTTTGATAATTCCTAAGGGAATTTTTGATTTGGGGAATATTAATGTTATGACTAAAATGGGCAACTGATATATAAGAGTGAGAGGAAGTGAGAGCCGAGTTTGCTTTAGATTTATTAGATTTTATTAAGTGGCTTTAAAAGGAAACATAAATAACTTAAGATTCTTAAGAAGATTTTTCATTTATAAAAATTTTTGTAGTTAAAAAACAAGTCAAGAAGACTTTTGATGAGTTTTTTAATATTTTAGAAGGTCTTAACATATTTTTTAAGACTTTGGAGTTAATTTCTTCAAGTTTACGGATAATTTAAAGTTTAAAAACCTCATAACTAAGCCAAAAATGCATTAATTTTAATTCTGTAAGTTGTCCTATGTTAGTTTTTGGAAGGTTAATAAATCTGCATACTCAATTTAAAATTTAAAAAAATTAAAATTTTTATCAATTTTTTTTTTTAATTTTAATGAAATAACCCCTTAAAAATAGTTGAAAAAATTTCAAAATTTTTTTTTCGATCTGATATAGCTAGATAGACTCGGCTGTTGATGCTGATCAAGAATATATATGATTTATAGGGTCGGAAATGATTCCTTCACTACTTTTTTAGTTTCTGACTGAAATTAGAATACCTTTACAAACGTATAGAAATAAAATCGAGGAATTATTTTTGAAGCCTTTCTAAGTTCTTTCTTCATTCTCTATAAATTAAATAACTTGCTTTTAAATTAAAATCCTTGAGAATTAATATAATTGTGGCTGTAAATGTACAAAATAGATACAAATTTATAAAGGCCTGGTTAAGACAAGGCCATAATTTTCCACATTCAGATATTTTCCTTTTTGTGCCTTTCATTTATTACCCACTCACGCAAAACCCTTAACCCACTTGAGCTCGCCACCGATAATTTCCACAAAATATAACAGAAAAATGCCAAGCAAAAATGGAAATAAAAAAGGAATATATATATATAGAAAGCCACAACTGTCAACTGGTTAAAGTAAAACGCTTCAGTAATTTTCGTGTTTAACCATTAGCGCGTATAATATTTCATACAGATTTATATGGATAATAATGCCTCACACTCTTGGCATTATTTGCATTCCCTGCTTCTGTGCTCCTTATTTGGCTTGCAATTAAATTTAAATACATTTAATGGACATAATTCCAATAATTGTTTAACTTTCTCTCTCTTTCAGTCCCCTCTCACCAAGCTGTTTCCTTTAATTTTCATGGGCCGCCAGCTTCAATTACCTCACGCCTCCATAGTATTTTCCACCCTGGTTATCCTTCTTTCCTTTTTTCGGGGGTTCATTAAAATTATTCTCCTTTATATATATATATACATTTATATATATATATATTTTTTTTTTGATATATTTTTTAATTTTTTCATGCCACGCTGTGCCTGCTGTCGTTGGCAGAAAACGACCATGAGGCAGGGGTAACGGGGAGAAAAACAACAAGAACAAAAAAATTAAAAACATTTAAATTTAATTATACGACTATGACAAACAATTTTGGCATTTTGACAACGTTTTTTCGGGGAGGAAAGCATTTTCCTTGTGACATTCCGCCTCCGGATAAATTTGCAACAACAAGTCAACAATTAGCAGCGAGTTCAATGTGCCATCAGAGAGTCCTGGACATGGACAAGGATATATATATATATATATATATATATATATACAAGGAGGGGGTCAGGGGTTAGCACCACTCGAGCGTACAAATTTTCAGAGCGCCAAAAGGGTTCTCAACTCGGCGAAAGTTTAGTGAAAATTTCAAGGGAAAATATTCACAGTAAATACTGTATACAGAATACTATATATTAGAATGTTTTTATAACATTCTTTATAACAATTTATAGAAACAAAAATTGTGTTTTGCGAGGGTGTAGAAATTAAAAAAAAATTAAAAATAAAACCAAAACTTATAGACTGGTTATCTGAATGTCTGCATTGCCATAAATTACTCAGTGAGCAAGCACACAAATTGTTTTAATTTATGAAGATAGTATATAGTATTAGTATATTTTATATGTACAATATATGTATATATAAACAGGTGTTAAAAAAATATTACTAATTGAGAGAAGGTGAAACAGTGGTCACTGAATTATAACATATAAGACAAGAAATGAAGCTAACTTGCAGTTACTCTTTAAATCATGGTTCCGAATATGAAATCGATCATAACTTAGCTCAAGATTATTTAGTTTTAACTTTGGAAAACTTTTCTGTGTGTTGTTTTTTATTAAGATGCCAGCATATGGGGCCTTAATATTATAAAACAACAACATTTTATGAATTTTTAACAATTTTAAAACTTACAAGTCTTTGTTTTGTATCCTGGTTACTCAGATGCATTGCATTGGTCAGGCAACTTTTTTCACAATCACTACCACTTTAGATGTTTACACTAGGTACCCCTAGGACAGACTGAGGCGCGCGCGCCTTTAGTGCCTCTATTTATAGTCCCCGAGTGAAGAGAACAGAGAGTGAGAGAGCGAGAGCGATCATATCGAAAATGATAGAGGGAGAGAGAGAGAGAAAGACAGAGAGGGAGAGTAAGCGAGTACGAGGGAGGGGAGAGATAGATAGAGGCAGCGATAGAGTAACTGAGACACAGTCCTATGGCAGCTATATAATATAGTCGTTCGATTTTAGTGAAATTAAAACCGAGCTTGCAAAATAATACTATATTAAATGAAACTGGAAAAGTAATAAATTTTTGTGTACCAATTATGATTATGATTATGATTACGATCGTTCTTATGGCGGCTATATGATATAGTCGTTCGATCCGGGCCGTTTCAAATTACTAGTATACAGTATAATAATATAATAATGAAATTATATAAAATATTAACTTCAAAGCTTCATTCACCTAATTTCAAAACTGAGAGACAGACAAACGGGCGGAAATAGATAGACAGATGTTGACAATGATCAACAATATATATATACTTTATAGGTATTATAAATTATAATTTCCTGCAAGGGTATAAAAATCAGCAATTGTACAATATTAGATTCTCAGAAGCTACCTTTCATTTCTCCTATACTAACTCTCTCATGGAAGTTAACACTTACCCAAAGAGATCGGTGTCACTGCCTGGAAAACTAATCCTCGGCGATAGCGGCGATCGTCCTTGAGCCCTTCGCAGCATCTCGTGGAGTCCTGGCGGTGCATGTATAGGACTTAGGATCGTGATCTTTCGATTTCCCGGTGGCGCCAAGAAGCCACCACTAAGTGTCAACTGTGTGCGCATGCCCGCCGACGAGCTCTTCATTTCGATGGTCTCCGCCGATTTGGAAATCAAAATAGAGGAGGATTGCTGCAGACCCAGTTTGCTCATGGATAGATTCATGGAGCCACCGGTGGAGCTGCTATCCTGCAAACTACCAGCCTCAACGGCAGCATCATCGATCTGTGTGGAGGCACTCCTTATGCACTTCTCTGGCCGTGATGATCCTGGCACTCCAGCTGCTGCCTCCGAATGAGCCGAGGTGGAGCGTACAAACTGCCGGACATGCTTTTGATGGGCTGTGAGGAAACCATGAGCCCCCTCCGGTTGTTGTAGGAAACTCTGGAAACGGGATTTCCCGCCAGGAGCTGCTGCTGCTGCTGCTGTTGATGTGGAGGAGGTGGAGCCACCGGAGTTGTTATTATTACCCACTGTTCCCGGTGCTGTGGAGCCACTGGCCATATATCGTGTGCTGCTGCTGCTGGTACTGGTGCTAGTGCTGGTCCTTTGCTCGCTGCTGCTGGTTATTATCGAGGTGGAGCTCTGCGCCTTGAGCTGTTGGGCCAAGGCAGCCGAGGCACTGGCCAGCAGCTGCTGATTGCCACCACTGATGGTCACCTCTCCTCCTAGAATGGAGCTCGATTGAAGACTCTGACTCCTGGTGGAGCTGGAGATGATCTTCTGTGACTGTTGAATCTGTTGGGTTTGCTTGATCTGCTGTTGGGTTATCTGTTGCTGCTGCTGCTGCTGGATTTGCTGATGTTGCTGATGTTGCATTTGTTGCTGCTGCATCTGTTGCATGGCAGAGAGACCGCTGGAACTGCTGCTGGTCATCGAATAGGATCTGGTGGCCACCTTGGTGGTACTGGAGCTGGCAAACTTTTGACTTTGCATCATCTGTGTTTCGGGGGAACCCAGCTCCAGCTGGAGTTCACCCAGGGAGCCAAACTCATCGGCATCCACTTCGCTGGGTGTGGTTATTATGTACTGTGGCGGTGCTGCCTGGGGTGCTCCTCCTCCTGCTCCTCCTCCAGCTCCTGTTCCTGTTCCACCATTGCTCTCACTGGACATGGTTGTGTATTTCGTTTGCTTTCGCTTTTCTTTTTTATTGCGCTACGTTTCTGGGAAACAGAATTTATGCTTTTAATTTTCTTTGCAAGAGTGTGTGACACACACACGCTTGCCCTCTTGCCTCAATGCATTGCATACGTTTTTTTTGGGGGGTCAAAGGATGAGATTAGTTTTTGGCTTTTTGGCCTTAATTGCGCTTTGGATTAAGAGGAATCTCTGCAGGGGTATGTGGGGAAAATTCAAAGGGGAAAGTCACCGAAGGGAAATGTATTAAATAAAAAGTTAACAAGTAGAGAAACAACCTTTTCCTAAACCAATTTTATTTTGAAACATTTATATTCGTAAAACCAAAGCCAAGAGTAAAAAATACGATTTGGCATAGAAGAAATTGTTTTAAATTCCTTTTTAAAAATATTTCTAAAGTGCCTTGAATAAAATAACCAACAAGTGAAGGATTTACTAGAATAACTATGTTTTATTCAATAAATAAATCACCATCACTAACTCCTACAGACATTGTGTTATATTTTTTTAAAACTCCAAAAATCTAAATAAAAATCCTAAAATCGAAGGATTTACTAACATAAATATACAATTTTCCGTAAATAAATCAACACCATAAACTTCTAAATTAATTTTCTGTGTTATATTTCGCTAAAATAACCCCCATAAGCCATAATTAAAACTATTAAAATGCCAACTAAAATAGCTTGCCATATTTAATATGCGACAGAAATGTGAGCTTAAAAGGCTTGAGGACTTAAGCGAATTAAATGACATTTAAAATACGCTGATTTCCGCATTTTTAACACATACTACAAATATATACACACACATATCGCATGATTTCGGCGGAAACCTCATTAATAAACTTCGTGGCACATTTTCCACAAAACAACAAAAAAAAAAGAGAAAATGGCAAAAACTTTGCTTCGAACTCGAACGCAACATGTTCACCCCACCGCGTTATCCTTTTCATACAGGATGCCGCTTTAGCTTTTCCTTTTCCCACATTTTCCCAGCCCTCTCTTGCCAGAGCCTTTGGCGAAATTTTCTTGTTTTTTTCGGTTTTTGTGTGTGGGAAAAATGTTGTTTTTCCCTACACATTCTTTTTTTGTGTGTTCTTTTTGGAGCTTGGCTTTCTGTTTTCTTTTTTTTTTTGTTTTGTGTTGCGGGTGTGCCTTAACAAGCTGCATAATTAACCTGTGAACCGTGACCGTGACTCCATGCCCCCTTTTCTATTTTCCGGCTGCCATTTTTCCTACCATTCAGCGGAAAGCTGTTCCCTGCACTTTACAGCAGCTAATTGACAGAATTACACATTGAAAAATAATTCACTTGAGCTTTTTGAAGACTTTAATTTACAAATGATTTTTTATAATTTAAATAAATATAAATATTTTGATAAAAAAATTTAATTTTTCAATAATAAAATGTCTAAAATGGCAACTTGATGGTTATTTTTCTCTGCAGTGTAGTTCATTAAATGAACTGACTTTAAGTGCAATCATGACTTTGATTTCCTTTTCCGTTTCTGTTCCTATTCCGTTTCACTTCCATTCGTTCCTGGCACTGCCAGCTAATTGATTTTGATTAAAGTGCAACAAAAAACAGGTAAAAAAAAGTGCAATAAAAAGTGAAAGAAAGAAAAAATAGAAGCTGGTATTTCACAAACAGGAAAAGGATGTTGTCCCCTGGAGATTTCAGCGAATGTCCATTGGCATTTTCCCCCGCACAGAAGATTTTCCTTTATGCCAAGGAAATCAATAAGCAATCACATTGAGTGTGATTTCACTACTATTAATATATTTTTTTTTCGAATGAGAGAGATCGAGAGAGCGGGGGAAATGCAGTCAAAGGAATAGGCGGAAAATCTTTAGCTCACTTTTTGAATAAGTAAATAAGATCACAAAGAGATTTAAATAAATACAAATTAAATATTTATTTGTGGAAAACTTATACAGAAGCTGCTAATGTTTATGGTAAATCTGCCACTTAAAAGCTTTCCCTATTTAATATCAATTAATTAACTTGGCTTTGGCTTCGAATTTCCACTTAATGCCGACTTCAAATTTCCTGATTTTCCTTCTGAACTTTTCCTCTTTTACTGTAACTGATTTTCCTGTTAACTCTCCTTTCCGTTTTGACCACAAAAGTCTCCGTTTTTGGGCAAGTCATTGCTTGGTAGTTACCAAAAAAAAAAAAATTGTCGGACAATTGAAGGTCGACCCCACACGCTTAGTTGCAATGACTGTCACATGGCATGTGGCGACATGGCAACGGCAACAATAGTCCCGCATCTTGTGCAACAGTCACGCACACAGCGACAAATGGCCTGCAGGACTCCCACACACACACATACATACAGGTATGCACACACACACACACAGAGAAAGAGAGAGCAGAATAGATGTTACTGCAATTTTATGCAAATGAATACCTCCTTCGCTTGCTTAGTTGCCTGAGAAACGGCATGACAATGACGACAATGCCAACCAGTTTGAGCACCAAAAGGTTCGACTACGAATTTACACTGCACCAAAAACTATGGTAATTGTTATAAGAAAAAATCAGAGTAAAAATGTACAACTAGGTAAAATGCTTAAATATTTTTTGAAACTATTTGTTCTGCAAAATTAAAATATGAAATGAAAGCAATGAGTGTTGAACTATGTCTTAAACTGTTTTTTGAAGGGTTTCGATTTAAAATATGCACTGCAAGACAAAAATAAGACCTTATTTAAAGGTAAATTTTAGTTAATTGATAGAGCCAAGTAACGAGCTTAAATATATATTTATAACTTTTACAGGGTGCTCTAATTTCAGTCAGAAGCTTAAATACCAGTGAAGAAATCATTTCCGACCCTATAAATCATATATATTCTTGATCAGCATCAACAGCCGAATCGATCTAGCCATGTTTGGTAAAAATGTAAATATTTTGAAATTTTTCAAATTTTTTCAAGGGGTTTCATCGTGAAAATTGCCAAAAAATTCATAAAAAATTTTAGTTTTTTAATTTTTCAAATAAAGGATGCTGATTTGTTAACCTATTAAAAACTAGCATATAACCGTTTTCCGAATCTAAATTAATGCATTTTTGGCTTAGTTATGACATTTTAAGTTTTAATTGGAGGAAAAATATATCAATAAATATAGATTCTATAATTCAATTACAAATTAAATTTCTAAAATATTTCTGAATCATGTGGTTATTTTTTGAGAGTGTAGAAATTGGAGAGGGGTCTGAAGGATAAGGATTTTGCCGTAGGCAATATGCGTAACTCCTTGCTACTTATCTTTATCTCTTTCTCTTACTGACTATCTCTCTCTCTCTCTCTCACTCTCTGTCTCGTTGGAACTCTTTCTAACTCACTCTTTGCCGCCTGTTGACACTTTCCCCTGTGGCATTTCGCAAAAAGGAGGCGTGTCTGCCTAAGTAATTGCATTTTAAAGGCTACAAAATAAGCTGTAACTGTGATTCGATCAGTTCAATTGCACCACAGATATATAGAAATATACATATAAATATATATATGCACTCTATATAAACCAATATATATGTATATATGGCTACGATTACTGCCATTTTGCAATCGATATGCCCGATTGCACATTACCTAGAATGCTTCGGGGAAATCATTCATTTGTGGCGTTATTTATTACACTTTCTAGGGTGAGTGAGTGCATATTTGATTTGATTTTTTTTGTATTTTCCCGGCCAATGCAACAAAAATAACAATGGGCGGAAAATCCAAACAATTGGCCAGCGTATAACAACAACAACAAGAACAAAACCAATTTGCATTTACAGCAAACAAGGCGAAAGCAATAAGCTTCATGTGTTGATTGCCACGCCTCCTCCTCCCCCACCAAAACCCTCATGTGTGCTGGCATAGTTAACAATGGCTTTTCCTTTACTTTTCCTTGGCTTTTCCGCGCTCAAACCCAGACGCACACACATACATTCTCATGTCAACATCATTAGCCATATATCAACTTCACTTTCAATGCTTGCCCAATGAATTTCTTAACGTTTAGGGGGAAGAAAGAAAAAAAACGAGAGCAAGAAATACAGGAAAATGTAACACACAACAAAAAAAAGAACGAAAGTAGCATAAAAAACAGACCAACACAAAGGCTTTTCCAGCTCGAAGGAGTTGCAAGAAAAATCAAAGAGAATGGAAAATGGATGCCCCCGTAATCAGATCTCAAAGAGCAAAAGACATTCTTATAGATATAAATAAATGATTGCCCTAAAGGTTAAATATATAATTTATAAATATTAATATTTTCCTCTTCAAACTTTTAATGATTTCTGACGCATTAATCGATTGCCTTTTTTAAAATTAGACCTGAAAGCGGTTTGAATCCCCTTTCTCCTGCCCGTCGCTCATAAATACAGACTTCGTAATCAATTTTAAACGCTGGCCCATTAGATTAATTCGATTTCAATTCGATTCGATTCGATTTGATTCGATTGGATTCGATTTGATCATAATAACCGTTCGGTATCAATTACGCCATTGGGAAATTGTTCAATTAGATTGCATTATTGACGACGTTAATTGAGTTGGACAAGTAACATTTCAGACTTTTTGCCATTTTACAATCTTTTTTTCCACCCCCCTCTCTCTCTCTCAGCCCCAATAAGTAGGCAATGGTTTTTGCGAAAAGGTCAACGGGGCGGATGGGTAATTTTTGTTTTGTCACCACATTTTTAGTTTACAGATTATAATGCACTTTCCTGTGTTGACACTGCCCATCAAAGTCAATTTGGAGTGGTTTTATTTTTAATGCATGTCAGCAAATGCCGACCTTGACCGTCAGGAATATATTTACAGGTAGTGGTAGAGGTGTGTTTGTGGGTGGAAAATCATTTGGTAAATATCAGACAGCGCAACATTTGCTTTCTTTTTTTTTTGGCAAATGTAAGAAGCTGAAGGTTAATTTATTTCTAGACCTTTTTTTCCGTTTGCATAATCTCAGTAGATTATTTCAGTTGAGATATTAGCTTTTGGTTTGCTTTATTAATTATGAATATATATATATATATTTATTAAAGAGTTTAGTAATCAGAAGGAATTTATTACTAGGCCTTTTCCTCATTTAAAATTTCGCCAGGTAGTTTTAATAGAGAAATTAGTGGAATCTATATTTAAATAAAATGTTTTAATAATTTCATTTGATTTACTCATAGCGAATAAAATTAATTCATGTGCTAAAGGGCAGGAAAAATATAATTTATAAGGCAAGTAGTACAAAACATTTTTATATTTTCAATTGTCTTTTTATAATTCTCCAATATTTATGCAAACTAACAAATGAGCATGACTTTTTTGAAACAAATGAATTTTTAGATCAGCTATATATTTTTTAATTTTTTTAATTTATTTGTAATCGATATTCTATCCCCAAAAATTATAATAACAAATATGTTTTTGATGAGGAAAATGGTAAAAAACTATCAATATATATTCAACTGTCTGATAAGAATTCTAAAATCTATATAAAAGAGATAAGTAAATAAGTAATTTCTAAAATATATTTATTTGTTGATAAAATATGTATTTAATTAAATATATATATTTATTTTAAATCACTATTTTAATCTAAAACAAAAACACACTAGTCCCTTTAGAAATACCTACTTTCTAACCCTTTTGAGTAATTGCTTTACCAGCTTCTCGTTTGGAAGGGAAATCAAACTATCCGCAGAGTTTTCCTACTGCCATTTTCCACCTCCCCCCCCTACTACCCCGTCCCTTCTACTGACCAGGCTTATTGCATCATTGTGCGCTCATCAGGCCGGGGACTAAGTGAATTTGGTTGGTGTAAGAGAAATTTTAATGCATTTTCCATAGGTCGCGGATGGATGACGTGGTTTGGGTTGGTTTTCTATCCCTGAATGGACCGGCGGGAAAATTGCATTTTCCCAGGGGAAAATATGGATACCGAAACGGATGCACTACTCACTTTGGCTAATTTGTGTGAATTTGTCAGCATGCAAAGTTATTTGCACTTTTAGTTTTTCCTTTTTCGTTGGCAGGTGGCAAGGGGATGAGTAAAAGGTCAGAAGAGGAGAACTTTGGCTTTGTCCTCGCAATTTAATCAAACTTCCATTAATAATGGAAGAGAGAGTAAGAGAGACCATTTCCCATTTCCACATTTTACCATTTTCCCCAACCCCCTCACCCTTCCACCCCCACCCCCTTAGACCCACTTCCGGCTACATTACTTAAGCCTATTTAAGCTGCAGGCAACAGAGGGGCGGCTGTGACGGTGGCCGGGGGGCGTGGCAGCTTAAGGTAACACAACGACAATCAAAGACACAAACCGAAGGCCAAAGTCAAAGTCAAAGCCTAAGAACGGAATTAAAGGCAGGGAAAGCCAAGCGGAAAAAGCAAGTCCTGGCTGAGATGGCGAATTTTGTTTGCCGTTTTTCTCGAGCTGTTTTCCCGGACTGTTTTCCCAAGCTCTTTGCCGAGCTGTTTTCCCCTAAGTACTTAGTCTAATGTCTAAGCCAAATAAAAATCAACACGCAGGCGACGACATCAATGGGAACGATGGAAATCAAGAGAAAGTTAAAGACGAATACCGCCAATAAAGGATATATATATATATTTGAAGGACTTTAAATAGAAGAGTGGAAGAAAATTATAGAAGAAAATAGGGAAGAAATTTTGTAGTATTGAAGTATTGAAGAAAAATTTAAGAAGAAACTATAAAAGATAGTATTGAAAAAAAGAATTAAGACAAAATCGTATATGAATTTATAGAAAAAAGTATAGGAAAAAGTAAGGAAAGAAGAGTTGAAGAAAGTAAGGAATAAAGTATTAAGAAAATTTTGAAATAAAGTATAGAAGAAATTATAAAATAAGTGTGGATGAAAGAATGGAAGAAAGTATGACTTAAAGTATGAAAAAAGTATGTACTAAAATATGAAAGATAGTATGGAAAAAAGTAAGGAAAAAGTATGGAAAGTGTTGAAAAAAGTATTGAAAAAAACATTGAAGAAAATATGGAATAAGCACGAAGTTACATATGGAAAAAATAGAAGAATGTAGAAGAGGAATTATGACAGAAAGTATGAAAGGAATATGGAGTAAGTATGAAGAATAGTATAGAAAAAAGTATAAAAGAAGTGTGGTAGAAAGTATGGAGAAAGTATGAAAGAAAATAAGTAGTAAAATATTGAAGACAGTATAGAAAAAAGTATGGAAAAAGGTATTGAAAATAGTATTGAAAAAAGTATTGAAGAAATTATGGAAAAAGAATGTAGAAACGCATAAAAGAGAAGAAATAATAATAATAATAAAAGAAATTATGAAAGGAGCTTTGAAAAAAAATGTATGGAAAGAAATATGGAAGAAAGTATCAAACAAAGTATGAAGGATAGTAGAGAAGATAGTATAAAAGAAGGAATGGGGAAAAAAGTATGGAGAAAAGTAAGGATAAAACTATGGAAGAAGAATAGAAAAAGGTATACAAATAAACTATCAATAAATGTATGAAACAAAGTATAGAAAAAAGTATGCAAGAAAATACTGAACAAAGTACAAAAGGGATCCATAAATTCCAAGCAAATATATATCAAATTCCCCCCCAAATTCTCGCTCAGTGTAGATCGGAAAATTAAAGGGCGCAAGATGGTTTAATGGCGTAGGCTTTTGGGGTGAGTTAAGGTGGGGTCACAGGTCGGTTGGCCATAAATTTGCTTAATTTATTTGTGCGTGATGTCGCTTTAAAATCGAAGGAGCTCAGAAGGAGCTGAAGCGAAGCCCAAGGATACGACCACAAAGACAATGAAATGGAGTTCAACCACAAAAGCCACAAAACCAATTTAATGATGATGCCTTACGGCCTAAGGGTTGCTCTTCGGCCTAAGGTCTAAGGTCAGCTCCCTGTTCTAAAGGGAATGAAATTGGAACTAATGGGAAATATCTACAATATATACCATATTGTTTTGAAATAAATGATAAAATATTGTTTGTGACAACTCTTTTTGTATACGGTTTAAGTTCAAAGTTGATTTTCGTGCCCGCGGTGACAAAAAATTTATTAAAAACCTCTCAAAGCGTGTTTTTGGCTTTTTCATTTAAATGAAATGAAAATGAAAATGTTTTTCTGTCTTCTTTTTTTTTATTTTACACTTGTTGTTCTCTTTGCTGCTCATGGCCGTATTTATATTTATTCATGTTTGCCCGAGGAGCAGTGTTCTTTTTTTTATGTTGTTTGTAAGGGTTAACTCAAAGGATTTCCCTGGAAAATAAAATAAGCTGAGTATGAGTGAGATAATATTCAGTATTTAAACTGACTTAATATATATTTGCTTTAGGTTTTAATTAGTTATTCCTGCAATCTCTATAATATTTAATACTTTCTCCAGGCTTTGCATAAAGTATTTTCCCAAGAGAATAAATTTTAAATATTTCCCACCTGCTGCCATCGATCTTTTTACCCACTTAGTTTTCCTGATAGTTGCCATTTATTTCCATAATAGAAACATTTGCGAAGCAACTTCAGTTTGAAGGCGAAACAACTTCTTGGCACGCAACTTATGTTGCCGCCTCCGCGGACCACGCCCCTAATCAATCAGTCATTCAGTCAGTCAGTCGAAATTTTCCGAATTTTTTCCCTCCCTCCAAGAGAGAGAGAGAGAGAGAGTTTGAGGTCACAACGTGGCATGCAACATATTTGTATTTTTTTGGCAATTTCCAAGGAGGTTAACTATTGACAGGACGGAAAAGCAGGGAAAAGCGGTTGAATAAGAATAACGATGGAATCACAAAAGCTGACCCCAAAAAAAAGTGAGTGTGCTCCCCCTATTATTTTTTTGTTCTTTTTCTAAGAAAAATTCAAAATCGATGGTGGAAATATGTCGGCTTTAAAGTGAAGTTCCTCTGGCTCTGGCTCTGGCATCTGATGTTGATCTTTCCCCACAAAACTCGGATGAGTGCCAAGGGGGATGGGGTTGTGAGGGGGGCAGTGAGTGGTGTATGAGTATCTTGTATCTATGACACACTAGCACACACACACACACACTCACATACACACACACAGTGCAAACACTTCCAGAGGCAACGCATTTCAAACATTTGCCTTGCAAGCGAGGGACAAGGAATGGTGAAAAGGGTGCCAGGAAGCCGGGGCCAAGGCATTGTGGCAAATTGTTCCGCTAGCTCAATTACAGTGAGTAATCAATAAAAAGGAAATATGGAGAAATTATTATAACATTGTAAAAATATTAAAAGTTACAGCTCAAACATAGGTGGGGAAATTAAGTAACATTTGGAAAATTAGAAACAAACCTCTAAACTTCAAAAGGTTCATAAATATTAATTCAAGTTGTCAAAAAATAATATTTTAGGTGCCCAAAATCTTAAAAACTTAAGGTTTAAATACAGCAGATTATGAAATTTCTCTGCTGCATATGTAACCTATAAACTTTGTCTATGTTTTTAACTCTAAAATAAGAAAGCGATTCTGACTTTTATATATTGTAAGTTAGTCAAACTAATTTTAGTATAAATATATCCTTAATATTCAATTTCTTTAATTTTGTATTCTATTGTTTTATATTTTGTAACATTAAAAAAATGAAATTCCTACTTTTATATATTGTAGAATAATCAAACTATTTCCTGTTTAAATATTTCTACATTTGCTACCTATATTTTAACTTTATATATTATTTATAATATAAATTCATATCAAGAAAAATATAATATTTATTTAAACCAATATTTATGTAAAACCTCTGATAGAATAACTTTGTTTACTATATATAGCATATTATTAATGCCTAGTTATCACAGCTGTTAACATTCCCATAATCAAGTTTTATGACCTTATATTATATGACGACTCTTATAGCGAGTGCTGCCTGTGGCGGTCGGTGGTGACCTTATCGGTGGGCTCCAGTTTGAATGGGAGCCTGGACAGGTGAGTGTCTGCTTTTGGCTTTGCTCATTTTTGTGTGTTGTCGGTGCTTTTGTTGCCATCGCTGCTTATTCCTGCTATCAAAATATTTATAGGCACTTCAGGCCCTGGCAAACACACACATGTACGATAAATTGTGCCATTTCTTTTAAGGCGATTTAACATGTTTCTGATGGCAATCTGTTCAGGTCCGCAACACACCCGCGGGGATTCCCTGGGCTGCTCTTTAGGGGCAATTACATAATAATTCAATGAATAACAAGGAGTAAGCAGTGTAAGCAACTAAAGCAAAAGCAAATATAAATATGAGATGAAGAGCAAATATTTATGTATATAAAAATTGCCCGAAAAAGTAGGCAAAAGTGCAAAGGATACACACAGTGTATGCTCCAGTGGCCACCTGTCCGAAAGATGAAAGCGAAACAAAAGCGAAAAGGCCAAAATAAAAGTAAAAAAAGGGCGGCCTGAAAGTCGGGGTGAAAGTTGGGAAAGAAAGTAGACAGCAACAATGAGTGGCTGTGTGTTGTCTCTCCACTTTCCTTTTCCGGCGCTTTGTTTGCTCTTTGTTACACTTGCAGCGCACTTGGCTTATGACCCGAGTGGAACTCAAGCAAGTGATACAGTGTCCTTTTTTTATATTTAGTAGCTCCGCTCATGTTTCATTCAGCGAGTTGGCAGGGCGGCAGTTAAGGACCTTAAATACAGTGAGTTGGCAGGGCGGCCTTTAAAGACTTTAAATTTCAATCTCATTAAATAATAAAGTTTGTTTAATGAAACAAAACCCTATTAAGTTCTGTCAAATCAAAGTTAAACTTTAATTAGAAACTAGATTGCTATTCCTTAGGCTCTTTTTGAAACAAATTGCTCTTAAATTCAGCGAGTTGTCAGTGCTTTCTTTAAAAGATTTAATTTCATTCCCATTTATGTATATGTTCGTAATACAAAACAATAAAACCCTGCAATTTTCCATATCAAAAGTTATACTTTAATTAAAACCCAAAATTGGCATTCTTTAAAACAAGTTGTCAGCCCTCATGGAATACCTGACAGAAAATAAAAACTAATTAAGCAAAATATCTTCACCCTCTAAGACTTTCCTCTTAAATAAATTCAAAGCGTATCGTTCGACCGGAAAATTGAGCAATTAAAATTATGAAAGAAACATGAACTGGAATGTGGGCATGAACAAACTGAAATGTCTGTGGAAAATGCACGTGTCCCTGCTTTCACAAAAACAAAAAAATAAACTTCAAAACACCATCTTCATTTTCATTTCCGCTCCTTGAAAATATGTTTGTTTGTTTTCGTTTCCAGCAATTTTTTGTTTACTTTCTGTGGGAAAATCTACCGCTGGTGCTGGAGAGAGTTTTCCCCAAAGATTGCCATGTAAGTTCACATGAGAAAATGTTTCAAGTTTTCAAATCTACAAATTGCCCTAGACTTTGTTTTTCATTATGGCACTGTTTCGGTTACCTTTGTGAGTCTGATTTTCTTTTTGCCACAATTTTCCCCAGTCATGTCTAGCGATTTCCATTCACATTTCCCATTCTTCTGTGTGCCTTCATTTTCCCCCATTTTGATAGCTCCACTTTGCCTTAGATTTTGCCTCACTTTAATCCGCTTTTCTATTTCCCTCGTCTCGCCTCAGTTTTCCTTTTCCGTTTGTTGTGGCCGTTTTCTTCTGGGTTTTTCACTCTCTCCCCTCCCTCTCTCCTTTTGACAGGATTTCATATTCCTTTGCCTTCTGGTTTTCTGCTTCCCGCATTCTACTTATGTTTCTATGTCAGTGAGCGGAATTTTCATTTTAACCCCTTGAGGGAATTGCTTCTTTGTCTTTTCCTTACGAGAGTGGTGAATTCTTTTTTCCCATCACCATTTTCTGCTGCATTTTCTTTCACACGAGAATGAAACGTGCGTGAGATTGTTTTTATTATAACTATTAATCAAGTCATTTATTCGGCCTGTCTCTTAACTTATTTCCACCTGCCTTGGTGTTTTTTCTCAATCTGTTTGGAAATGGGAGCGAGGCTGCCGGTACTAATTAAATTATGAAGTGTTTTCTGCTACATTTCCCGGCACCCCGCCCGCCGCCTGCCTTCGCTTCATCCTAGATCCAAAGGCAGACAGACGTAACTAGTACATCCACAGAGAGAAAATATCAAGTATACGCAGGGTATTACGGGAAGAAAATGCCTTAATTTACATTACTTACAATGCATTGAATTGGGTGATATTTAGATATATTAACTGTATTTATATTATTTCTTTAGTATTTTCAATTTTTTTTGTATGTTATAGAGTTGAAACACAAAAATATCAAGTATACGCAGGGTATTTCGGGAAGAAATTGCTTTAAAAATAATATATATTTAATACAATTCATTGAATTGAGTGTTATTTAACTATATTTACTGTATTTATATCATTTCTTTACTATTTTCTGTTATTTTATATCATACAGAGTTCAAAGACAAAAATATCAAGTATACGCACCGCATAACGCAAAGAAATTGCTTAAAAAATATTATGTGTTACATACAACGAATTGAATTGGGTATTATTAATTTATCTTTACTGTGTTTTTTATTTTTCTTTACCATTTTTAACTTATATATTTTACAGACTTCAATGACAAAAATATCAAGTATACGCAGGGTATAACACAAGGCAATGGCTAAAATTCTTTAAATATCAAAATTAAAGTTGATTTTATAAATTAAATTTATTATGTTTTTGCATTTCATTTATATTTTTATGGAGCAAATATCAAGTATACGTAGGGTATATTTTGCAGAAAACGTTGAAAAAATATAAAATCTTTAATACAATAGGTTAAAGTTGTTATTATATATTTTATTAAATGCAATTATGTTATATTTTTCACATAGCGATGGCTTTTAGTAAACTCATATTAAGTATACGCACAGTATAACAAGACACAGTCGTTGTAACAATATTATATTTTCTAATAAGCAATAATGATTTAAGTAAGAAAAATTAAGCACATTTTTGTAATGTTATTATCTCATGTTATAGCTTTTTACATTTAATTTCCTACAGAGAACAAAATATTAAGTATACGCTCAGTAAGCCAAGAACATTGAGAATAAAATTTATAAACAACAAAAAAAAGGTATGTAAAAGTAGATAATTCTTCCTAAGCTTGTTTAAATATTTATCAAAACCTAAGTTTTGATTACTTAACTAAAACCTTTAACTATTTTGTAGAAAATATCAATCATACGCACAGTATGCCCAAATCAGAAACCCATAAAAAAGGTAAACTCCATCAAATATACATATTTATACCTGAACTTGCTATATAATTATTATATTTATAATATTTAAATATTGATTTAAGAAATCAATCTTAAAACTTTAGTTTTCTTCCAGTGTTTTTTGGCAGTTGTTGTTGCTGTTATTATTGTAGTTGTCGCTGCTCGAGTGCTCAGCGAGCTGGTAACACTTATACACCAGACTTACACAGAGACCCCACCTCATTTTCCCGCACATTTCCACACACATTTCCCACACCTCTCACTCACATTTTCAGCAGCAACAGCAGCAGCAAAGAAGGTATAAAAAAGAGAAGCGGAAACGGAAGCTGTTGAGCTTTGTTAGGGGAAGTGGCAAGGGTTGAATGGTAGAACATACTCACGCACACAAACAAAGTATTCATACAAATTAGAAGGCAAATTAAATTCACAGGGACACGCGCCCGCCCAAGGGTCAACAGTAGAACTAAGAGACCTATTAAAAGCAGGGAGGGGGCATGAGGAGGGGTAACGATGGGGAAAATGGAAAATGAACGAGGAACATGGGACGAGGGACGAGGGACGAGGGACCACTACGGTGGAAACGTTACAGGGGGATGTGTTTTAGTTCACCCCCAAAGGGCATTCGACAATATGAAAACTGATTTGTGGTCGTTATTGTTACATAACGATGTTCATTAAAAAAGTTATTGTGTGCTTTCCCAAGAAACATAAAGATTTTCCTCTCCCCAGTTAGCTTACGTGTATGATGTCATAAGGAAATATGAAGAGTTTACAGCCAGGCTTAATGGCTCTGCCAAAGTCAAAACAAGGTGCCAAAAAGGTAGACATATTTTTTGTGTGATTAAGAAAATGTTGTCACACATTTCTTATAATGTTGGGAAATTTGTACAATTATTAAGAAGCCCAAGTAAAAGGTATATACTATATGTATATATATGGGGTTGAAAATAGTTTTACCTTCAAAATTACCCACTTAAGTGAAAAACAATATATTTTCTCAAAAGTATTTTCAGTGAATTGCGTTTTTATAAATAGATTTTACGGGGTAAAACTATTATTTTTGTTTTGTAAATGCTTACTCAGAAGGAAAAATATTTTTAAATGCGAATATATGTAATATATATCATTTTACAAGAACAAGCTAGAAAATTAATATTGTTGCCTGAATTTAGATTAATTACTAGATATATTTTATGCTATTTTAAATATAATATATTTTTACAAAGATTTTAGATTTCGATTATATCTTTTACGGTTTATTGTATATTATTGTATTTAGATTTGGATCTTTAATTATATCTCATTTTTCTATTTGGTATAATATATATATTTTTGTTTGGATTTAAATTATTTAATAAATTTCCTTTATCTTTTTAATTTTACTAATTTTTCCTTTAAAAGATTAAGCAAACTAAAAAAAAATTCAAAAATCCAGGTATTCCCCGCGTCCTGTTTAAATATAGATTCATCTGTTTACAACCCTGTAGCAATTTTACTTCCGCTTCCTGTTCATCAGTTTCCTGTTTGTCATTGTGTCTGTGTTTTTTTTTTGTGGGTTTGCTTAACATAATTCGCTGTAATTTGTGTGTGCCTCAAACGAGAAAGAATTTTGATGTGTTGCCACATACATTTTTCAAACATTATTCATAACGATTTATGATTCCTCATCTTCTTTGTTGCCTTTCTTATTTCTTTGTGTATGCTTTTTTTGGTTCCTTTTTTAATTTACCTGAGGGAATTTTCCTGTCTTCGTTTTACTTTTTATTATTTGGTTGTGTTTTTGTGTGTGTGCCCCTTCGGCTTTTATATTGATTTTGAGGGGAAATTGCAGCAAATAAACGACAATGAAGATAGGTATATTTTTTATATATTTATATATGGAGGGAAAAAACACAGGCAGCCACTGTGATTTCCGTCAACAGGTTGTCTACTGACTTGCCCGTTGGCATTATTTTTGGGTTAACAGAAAAAAAATCGTTTGATAAATTGTGGAAATATGTATATTGCCAGGAAATATGGGAATATTTTTAAAGCTTTTCAGCTAACTTTTACAGAAGCCTTTTGCTGGTTTTTAACTTTTATCCGAATTTTATTTACTAATTAAAATCTTGTTGAACTGCTAAAGTAAAGAATATTTATAATTTAGTTCTTTGTCTATTTTGTAGAAAAGAACCCTCTATATTTTATATATTTTTCCTCAAAATAATCTTTTTTCATATGATTTAAGAATATATCCTGTTTTTTCTGACCTTTTCCACTTAAAATCAAAGCTCCAAAAATTTGATTGTCAACATCAGTCAAAGGCTTTATACGTTGTACCTTGTTTTTGTGCAATTTTTGGGGTTTTTTGTTAATTTGGAACGCTGTCATCTGGCCTGCAGGTCCTTTTTTAGCCATCAAACCTGCAGGCACCCAACGCATCCTGCAACGCGGCCAATTTAATTTTGCAGTAGCCGAGCGGCAAAAGGACTCTTGTCAACAAGTTTCCGTTGCGCGGAAAAGCCCCACAGTTGGAGGCCACATTTTCCACCCAGTTTTGTCCCCTCCTTTCTCCTTCTATCCTCTGTTCCCTATTTTTGCTAACCCCTTTTTCCTGACCCTTTAGTCCAGAGTGTAAAATTTGATTAGCTGCCAGTCTCGAAAGCAGCGAAATGCAATGACAACGTTGGAACCTAGAAATTCTACAGGAATTCAGGCTCTTTAAGGGGAATTTTGCCTAGCAAAAAGGACAAGGTGGGGGAAAGCCAGGTGATTTTTTTTGAGTTCTTGGGAATTTCATAATAATTGGAATAATTTATAATATATATACAATAGCTGCAGGGCATTTGTTATGCTATAAAGTCTTGAGTTTATGACATTGTAACTTGATAATATTCAAGCACAAGTCTATTAATTAAAAAACATATAATTAAATTTCTAAGAGGCATTTCTTGAACTTTTTAAATAATATAAATTTTAAGCTACATTTGTGAAATTTCTTAACTTGCAACATTGCAAACCTTTTCCGCTAAATGGTCGCCAGAAGACACATTTAATCCCATTGAGCCAAAGAGTGCAACCAATGGCATTTGTCCCTCCTTCTATATATATATATATGATATATATATCCTGACCCTCTTGATCCTTTGTCATCGAATGTGTATTTCTGTATGTGTGTATTTTATTATTTTGTTTTTTTTTTCTATTTTCTTACCCCGCATTAAGTTGTCAACATGGCAACATACTCGGAAACAATGTCAAATATTTTGCATAAGCTGGGAGTTAAAAAAAAAAAACGGAAACTAATATGCGGAAGAGAAGAGAAAAAGATGAAAATAGGATGCGAAAAAGGGGAAAAAGAGATAGAGAGAGCAGAGCAACAAGGACCTTCATGGAGACCACTGAGTGACAGCCATCAAAGCTGTCAATCACTGATAGTTTCAGATTGAGAGAGAAAAAAATAGCAAATAGGAAAAGGGTTACGTTAAAAGAAAGTATTTCTATCTTAATATAAAAAAATTCAAAAAGAAAAGGAAAGTATTTTTTTAATTTAATACAAAGGAAACAAAAGGAAAAAAAGTATTTTTTAGTTACTAATACAAAACATCAAAAGAAAAATGATAGAATTATTTTAAAAATCAAGAAAAATGTAATAAAAGACGTACAAATCTTGAAACAATATTATAAATAATACTACTTTCTAGACACTAATCAAATTTGGCTTTTAGTTTTTCAAAGTGTAGATCCTTTGGTTGACATTTGCCAGGCATCGCCTTGCTTCCATTTTCCCACTCTCTCTCTCTGAGAAAATATGTGATAAGGATAATAAGCACACACATAAATATAACACAGCAGAGTAGAAGGAGCCAAAGGATTGGCCCGACTGCGAATGTGTGCGAGTATCTGTGTGTTGGCATTAAGCGCATCAACATTAATGGCTCTCCATGCTCCCAGGCTCTCTCCTCCTCTCTATTCTCTCTCTCTCTTCCTGGCAACAGTCAGCAAGGACATCGCCATGCCACCGAGAATGCCATTCAAGGAGCTTAAGGCTCCCAACTAGAAAGTGGACACTTAAAGTGCTCCGCGGGATTACGTGCAGAGAGAGAGAGAGAGAGAGAGCGGGAGAGGAATACTAAGATCCTGCAACCGAAAAAAAAGGATGTCGAGTACAATATTTTCTATTTTCAATATCCTGAAGAGGCACCTAATGCGAGTGTTTCTCTTTTGATTCGATTCGAAAGGACTTATTTTCAGGAAATTAAATCATAATAAAAGGGATTTTTTTTATTTTATTTTCCCGAATTAAAGCAATAAAATATGAAAAGCTAATATTTATACATTGTGTTTTCTAGCTTTGTTTACTTTTGTGGGGCTTGGTATTTATATTTATGGAAATTGCAAGTAAATAGCAATTTTGTTGGAAGTATTTATGCAACCTGCTATGTTATTTATAGTTTATTTGCATAGAAATTTAATTAAATTATATAATGTTTGATGCCTTTTAAAGGTTTGTAACTTAATTTATTAGGCTTAAATTATAAAATCAAGTATATTTGTTTAGGAAAAATATGAACATTTCATCAGGTTTGGCAAATTATACTCCATAAACACAACAATTTCCAACCAGCCACAAAGTGATTATCAAATATTTAATGAGCCATTTGGAAAATACATATATATATAGTTTATGGCCAGCAAAGTAAGGTAGTAAACTTGGCTGGAAAATATTTTTTATATATACCTATTAGCTTTGTGTGTGTGTACCTTTAATTGTCGAAATTTGCGTCACAAATGGAATTGCTTTAATGCATGAGTAAAGCACATTCGGGTTGCTTTTCTTTGAGTTCCTTCTCGCTTTTCCACTCCAGGGTTTTTCCCCCTGTTTATCTCATCCCTTTCCCGCCTCTGGTTAATTTGTTTGCTTCGGCCATGTTGAACCACTTTCACTTTCAAGGTTCCACAACTTTCGCACTGACCGGGCAAAAACCAACTTGATTAGGCGACATAAAACAAGTTAATGACAGCGCTCATTATGCCGTCGCAGCTGTTTGTAGGAAAAACACCATTTTCCATCCTAACACCACCACATCTCTCTTGGGTGGAGGTTACACACACGCAATTAATCATGTTAAACAAAAAAAAAAAAAAAATACATAAAATAAAAAATAAGAGGGAGGAGAAAAAAAATGTGTGTGTGAGATTTTTCAATTTAAAAGGCGATTTATTGCCTGGCTTCCCGCAAGAATTGATAAATTTTTGAATACGCTGCGGGCCACCCACAAATGAAAGAAAGACCAAAATAATATAAGGAGAGTTTCAGGGGGGAATTCCCTGCACTGTAAAAAAACTATGGGTATGTATTTAATATTTATGAATTATTTTTAAAGTGAAAATATTGATTTCTAGCCGCAAGAGTAGGTTTTTTATACTACCTTTCTTTTGTTGAGAGAAGTTGCTAAATATTAATTAAATGCTAGAAATTATATGGTTAACAGCAATATATTAATTTAAAATATTAATTTCTTATACAAAAATGTATTTTATATTGTTTTCAAAGTAAAATTATAGATTGGTAGTCGAAATTGTATAATTTTCATATTAAATTCTGCTTTTGAAACATATTGTGCGGTATAGAAGTAGCAAAATATTAATTAAATGCCAAATAATAATTTAAAATATTACTTTCCTAAAAAACATGCATTTTATATTATTCTTAAAGTGAAAATATAGATTACTAATATAATACATATATTTTTCATAGTGAATATTGCTTTTGAACTATTTTTTGTAGTAATATAATTAGCAAAATGTTAATGAAATGCTCATAAATATATAATTAATAGCATAAAAATAATTTTAAGATTCAATTTTGTATATTCTCTTATATTTTTTAATCCCATAATTTTATTACAGTGTTTGGGCAACCGAATAAAAATGATGAAAGACTTATAGCTTGCTTGCTGTGTACCACGCTGCGTATACTTGATGAATGGAGGCGTAAACGAAATCCCAATAAAATGTCGACAGAAAGGCATAAAAATTGAACAAATAAACAGAGAGAGAGAAAAATACAGTAGAGAAGAGGGACAGAGCTTAAAGGTAAACATAGCTAATGAGTAAAGGTAAAAAGTAGAAATAAAAGGGGAAAGGAAAATCCCATAGTTTCCTTGCAAAGTTTTCATTTCCTTCGATCTGCTCAATGGCTGTCAGAGTCATGCCTCATTCATTATTAAATCAAATTGACACGCAGGTAAAAGGGATGCTGCTAATGATGATGATGATGATCGATGAGGTGAATCGAATGCAATTACAGTTGTAAAAGAACTTTTTATTTTGGCGAGAGGAGAATGTTCACTCTTGTGCGAACTCCTGCAACACAAATGCATTTTTTAAAAGCGGCATTAGAAACTGAAAAACTAAAAGTAATTTGTGGGCAAAACTTTTATAGTTTTCGAGTAGTTGCAAATGGAGTTCATTTATCATGGGAGTGGGAAAATGCAAGCAAAAGGGCTTTAGAATATTTTGTTACTTGGATTTTCTTTGGCTTTGCATCTGGCAAAAAGGTTTAGACAGGTAAATTAGATAAGTTATGAAAGGTTTTAATAATAGTACGTGATATAGTGGTTTCTGGGCTTTAAATGTATCAAGTATATATTTATTTCAAGGCTTTTATATCCTGAAAATAATAGGAGTAACATTTACTTGTTAAAAAAGTGAAACTTTTGTATTTTTTCCTAGGGAAATATCTTTGCAAAAATCTACTTTTAAGTATTACTTTTCTCTGCAAAATGAAGTTTTTTACTACAATTTTTTAAGTGCTCTGATTATCCGAAACCCCCGTTAAAATGAGTTCACTCGGAGGGCCAATAAAAACCGATTATCCTGATGAGGCAACGGACTTAACTTTCAATTTTGATTGGAATTTCATCCTCCCTTTCCTCCCCATTCAATATATGTTCATATAATTTTCCCCCAAACCACTTTTCCGACTTTTCCCGCTGCAGAATTATGGTGGTGGAAGGATAATGAAGGAGGTGGTTCGGTGGTGCAGTGGTGCAGCTGGAAAGCAATCATAACGGAACATGCAAAAGGCCAACGAGACAATGCCGCCACACTTTCGTTGTGTTTCTAACCCGCTTTAACCCCTGTTAGCCCCCTTCCCCCCCACCGCTTGAACCCGCCTCAATTGACAAGTAAACAGGGCCAAAAGCTGGGGTTAAGCGAAGCCACTCGAATTGAGTGGAGCTCGAACTTGTCGACGTGTGTGGTTTGCAGCTTAGAGATGTCATTTTATATATCGAAAGAAATATCGAACAAGTTGGCGATTAATCGATTAAAGAAAGTGATGTTGTAGATAATAACTATATGTTATACATTTAAAAGTATTTAAAGATATTTATGTAAAATGTATTATATATATCCTTTTAGGTAGCAAGAATATTTTCAGTTCCGGAAGATCGATTAGAAATCGATATCATCAATAAGGTATATACAAAAACTTAGAAGCATTGTAAGGAAAGGAGCATTTTTTTGTAACATTTCAAAACTATCGATATCAAAAATATTTTTTTAGAAACAATCAATCGTTTCCAAATACTGCTTGAAATTTTTCATAAAATGATTCTTTCGCCCTTTTCAATACACTTTTTCGACATTATAGATAAATGTATCTGTTATGAGCATTTTCCAATAATAATTCATAAATATATTATATACAAAATATATACATTTTCCCCAAATACTAGTTTAAAACTTCTTAAAAACCAAATTTCCCATATATTTATGCTCTTAATTTCAGTTGCCACTCACGGGGAGAAATGAAGGATAAAAATCGATTGTAAACCGGATGTCCTGTTCAATATCAAAGGTCTTTTTTTTGCATACCTAGCTGATAGACCACTGCACTCCCTTCCACCCTTTACCCCCCATTTAGCCTGCAATTGAACGTTGGCAAATTGCTGGAGACCCAAAGCTTCAGCTCATAATTGGTTTTCAGTTTGAACACGTAAGTAGGTGGACGAGTAGTACAGTGTGCCAATGAAATAAGTTACTAAATTTAGTATATTGAGCTCTAAATATAATGGTCTTTGTAAAAATTACTTTTAAAGGAAATATAAAAGTTTCTTTTGATATTGATTTTCGGATTTAAGCAATGGAATATAAAAAACTTTACATTAACTTGCATTGGGAGATCATATATAAATATATTTCGATATATAAATGATGTAATTATCTTATTTACTCTATAAAATTAATCTTCCTATTAATCTTCCTATTCAAATTATTGTCTACCACTTTTGGGTTACATTTTCCACTCTGTGGTAAACATTTTCTTGGAAAATTTCGGTGAATTTTTCAAAAGAACACAATAGGGGAAGACTAAGTGAGAGTTGACAATGTAAGTAGGAGAATTGTTGGTCAGTTTGGTGAAATGCCTTAATTACATGCCCAGCGTGTAATTTTGTTGCCACCGGCAACTTTTCGCTTTTTCCCCTCCCAAACCTAACCGTTCTTGCCACTTTCCTGTTTTCCATTTGCCATTTTCCCCGCTTTCCCGGTATCTCTTGTACCTTATCTCTGCCAGATAATGCAAAACTTTCGCTTAATTCAATTAAACCAGTAAAGTTGCACTCGACTTTGTTGCATTCGAGGCCGAGGATGCTGGCTTTCTTCCCCTTTTTCCCTCTGTCTGGCTTGTTTGTGGCTGAAACTTGGCAATTATTTGCATCATCCAAGTTGAGTTTTTACGCCCACCACTTCCTGTGTGGTCAGGTTGGAGATTGGATACTTGGAATCAGGACAGTGGAAAGGATTCATCCTTATCGATTGATTCAAACAATAAACAAGACTCTGGGACTTGATTTGTGCTGCCTTGGCAAATCAATTATTGGTTGTGAGTCCTTGGAAAAAGGGTTTAATTGTTGAGAGAATATATAGAAAATATATTAAAGATCTCATGAACAATGAAAGTGTTTAGAAAATATATGTAGAGAAAAAGGAAATCATGCCCAATTTAATTAAAGAAAATAATTTAGGAAAGCACTCTAAAAACTTGTAATGATTTCCATTAAATAATTATATATTTTAAATATTTAACTATATAGTTTTTCATGTATTCTTTTGGGATTTTCCTTCTCTGCTTTTTTTTGAGCTTTCCTCGCGCGTTTTTCTATTTGCCGCGATAAGTTTATGGTGTGTGTCCTATAAATCACAATCAAAGTCATGTTAACAAGTTATTCGTGTTCGTTTGCTGCTTTTGGTTTTATTTTTTACAGCTCTTATCTGCTTATCAGTTTATTTGAAAAGCAGCTAAAAGAGGAATACAAAAAAAGAAGAGAGTAACTATAATAATAACATGCAGTTATCGCAAATAGGCTGAAAGGCAAGGGCGATAACTCTTACTGGATTAGCCATAGCCAGGCATTATCTCTTCCTATATATTACACTAGGATTTCCACCAGCTATAGTTTATTATTATTTTTTAAACTATATATACTATATTGTGCCCATGGTGCGGTTACAAAGTTAGTCTCTTTCAACTTCAACCTAATTAATTATTATCACAACTTTGTCGAACTTTGCACTATATTGTATACACATACATATGTGTATCTAAATATCCTTTTACCGGACTGACCAAAAAGGAGCAAGGAGTAGTAATCCAAAGCAAAACGTGGCTTAAAAAACTTTTTTGGCATTCTATATAGCTAAACTCCGGATTATGTATGTCAAAAGCTAATCAAAAACTCATCCAAAAATTCATGCAACAACAGGTAGCTGGCCGGGAAATCTGTCAGACAACACAAAAAAAAAAAAACAAAAAACAAACAGGAAAAGCAAGGAAAATGTATAAAGGCAAAAAAAGGTTGACAACAAAACAAAAAGAATTTTAAATGGGGTAACAGATATTTAGGGCAAAAGTTTATGCAAAACATGGGATCTCATTAAAATACTTTTAAAGATCTGAGAGACCCTTTATTCTGGGAAAACAATGTACACTTAAATTGTAATAATAATCTAAGAAATTTTCCAAGAGATTTAAATTAAAAAAGGGTTTTTTAAAACATCAATTTAATATAGAGGAATGTCATTCTATAGCCTTGTAATTGATTTGATTTTTGCTGAATGGTTTTCAAATATTTTAATTGAATTTTCATTTATTCAGCGCAACGAATTCGTTGAAAGTTTTCTTTTTTTTATTATTTTGTTTCGCTGGCGCATTCAGCACAAAATTCATGAATATATATATATATTTTTTGCATGACATAATGGCCATTGATGGATGGTTGCGTGTGTCATTTATGTCGTTATTTTGTGCAAAATTTTATTGCAAGCCAACCATAAATACTACATGTTTGCCAAATTGGTTAAAGCTTCCACTTGGAATGAATCCGAATTATAATAAAAATGTAATAAAAGAAGGCTAGAGGAATGCAGGAAATATATATTTATATATTGTATTTGATTTGTTGACTTCTTCAAAGGAATCAGTGGAGAATAATTTGTTCCAATTCCTCAGTTCAAGAATTCATTAATTAATCAATTTGTAGAATAAGGAATTACTAATATTATTAGTTGGCAATTCTTATATTCAAATCTATTCATATTCATCTAAATAACTTCCCTATAACTACTATTAGTCAACTGGTAAAATTCCTTAATTACCAAACTCCAAAAACCACATGTCCATAAATGTGGCAAAACAATGCTTGTAATTACAAATATGTCAAGTCAATCAAAATTCCTGTGAAATAGTCAGGCGATTTATGTTTAGTAAACTCAAACTTAATATCCACAATTGTTTCCAGGAATTCCATTTGAAGTTTGGGCCAAATTCTGTCAAGTTTTGTTGAAATGAAATCCCGTGGATCCCCATAGTATTCAAAATCCAATACCGATTGCATTGCATAAATGCAAATTATTTGGCCACAAAATCAGACCACAATCCATCTCAGTATTCCCCTACAGCGATGACAGCAGCCTGTGCTCCCAAAGGTTCGATTATTAATTTCGCCTGCACATGTTTTTGGGGGGCTTTTCTACTCAACGATAATCAGCGAGGCAATCGAAACAGTGCTCCCTTCCCATCCCATTCCATGGAAGACCTTTTAATTAGAAATCAACCCTGAAGCCACAAAAATCCACACAAAATGTGAATCTGAGCGGTGAATCCTAAGTGAAATTTGATGAACACATGCGTGTCGCATTGTCTCTCTGCCTGCACCTGACGACTGCTGCCTCCAAAATGGATTTCAAATTACAGATCAAAAGGGAAAATCAGCCAGGATGCAGAGAAAGAAAAATCTTAAAAGGTCCTTGGGAAGTAATATAAGTAAAAATAAATAAATACAATTATGTTAGGGGTTAAAAGTAAGATGGAAACTATGTATTAATATATCGCTTCTTATAAATTTAAAACTCTTTACTAACTATATATTTTATAAAGTGTTTTTGATTACTATTTTAAGCTTAATTAATTCCCTTTAACATTTTATATATTTTCCTATATTTTAATGAAGACTTTCCGGTCTTATTTTGTATTCAAATAAGTCCTTTTATATTTCATAATCAGCTTTTAATTATTGCATTAAATCTATTTAACTTCTTGTACCATTTTTATATATTTTTCTGTATTTAAACAGCTTTCCCCGTCTTATTTTTTAACCAAAAATAATGCTTATTGCTGTTCATAAAATAATAAAAATTAAAGCCCGGACTGAATCAAGTGATATGACGTGACCTGCAATGCACACCTGCCATTCCATTCATTTTTTCTTCTTTTTTTTGTATTTCGCCTATTTGTTTTCGGCGACCCAAAAAGAAAGAAAACACACACAAAAAATAGCAGAAAAAAGTGAGAAAAAAATACAAAAAATAAAGAGAGAGAGGGGGAGAAAAAAAAGAGCGAGAAGAAGAAAAAACTGAGGCAGCTGGAAAATCGAAAATCGATGGCTCAAGTGGAAAGCGACGGGGAAGTGTGTGTGTGTGGCATGCAAAAAAATAAAAGAAACGAAGAAAATTTCACTTTATTTTTTATATGCTGGCTAGCCGTTGAAGAAAAGCAATGATGATGCCTTTGAAATATCGTCGGATGGTAAATCAAACAATCGAAATTCAATTATTTTTGTTAATTTGAACAGATAACAGGTCGTATGCGCAATGTCAGCTAAACAATCAAAAACGAGAGCAAGATCTTCGCCTGAAAAGGAAATTCATGATTTGATGGATGGCCCACAAGAGATTCCATATATTGCTTTAATTTAACTTTCGATTTTCTTTAGGGATCGATAAAAATCTATTTATAAAGGCATTTGCCAAAACAAATTCAAGTCCAAATGGTGTGCTGATTATTATTATTATTGAACTTTTCGCAAAATAGAATTTTTATTATTTGCGGTTGTACACAATCAGAAAAAAAAGATGAAAGAACTTATTATTTATTGATGTTTATATGGAAAACAGCAGCAAGGTGAACATTATTATTTTTGCTCTTCGTTGAGTTTTTCTAAAGAGAATTGTCGTTGGCAATTCAATAAATATATATTTTTAATTAAAACCATTGAGCTCTCCTGGTCATAATTCTTATTACATTTTGCAGAAAACTAATTTTAAGTAAAATGCCATAATCAATTTCAATCAATATCGATTCGTTTCCCGAATATCATCATCTTCTTGCTACTTTGTTTAGTTAAATCTGATTAAATACACACAGATTCCTTACTCATTATGACAAAATCCTTGACTCTACGTAATTGTCTTCGGTATTTGGCATTTGACATTTGGCTGGCCAATTGCAAAACCAATTCATCATCGTGGTGGCTAACGTTACGCATTTGTCTCCCTCTCGTTTATATGCAATTTCTTTGGAAAATTCCAATGGCAAAACAACAGATTGTCAGTGCTATTGACCATTTGAACTTCGATTTGACACAAATTGCGGGCGTTAATTTTTGCCATTAGCCATGGCTAAAACGAAAATTGTTCTCGACGGTTAGTCAACTTCAATATTTGCCTGATTTTCTATGCAAATACCAAGGTCTAGAGTCGGAAAAAGGTCAGTTTACTTGAAAGGAAAATGTATTCTGATTAGGAAATGGGTTATGGAAATCAATCGATAATTGTTTATTCAAAGTTCATCCTAAGTGCCAAAGAAAGCTCAAGAATATATCTTTGTAAAAAGGTGTTATTAAAATGAATAATTAAATAAAAAATATCGAAATATACATATCGACATATTAAAGATGTTATCAAAATATCGAAAATATTGATATATTATATAAATATATACTACATGTATACTGACTTAAATATCGATAACATGCAATCATATTAATTTTGACCAAATTCATATATTCCCATAGACTCTTCTAACGATATTCACTTGAAAGTTACTGTCCAATTTCGTTGCAATATTAATAATCCGATATTTTCGACATCCCTTGTCACAGATATCAGATATTATCAATATAGTACACGGACTTTTGCCAGTTGTCTTGGCCAAGCCAAACAGAAAACAAAACAGCAACAATAACAAATAGTGCTGCTAGATTGTTGAATGTCAATGATTGATTAAACTTGTTACCAAGTGGCTCTTATCAACTCTGGCACGTCCAGACGCATTCATATTACTATTTAATTACAAAACTTTTCAACTGATTTGGGGTTATCTTCCCCTTTTCCATCTAGCCAATCTTTCTCTGAGGCTTTGTGTGAATTCTGCGGTCTGGGTATTAATGTATACTTGCGAACCAATGTTAAGCTCAAATCTGAAAAACTGAGTCAAGAGAATTCACCCCTCGGCGTGTTTAATAATCTGAGATAAGTGAAAGTGAAGAGAAAGTAGGGAAAATAGGAGGACAGGGAAAAGGAGCGACCTCTAAAATGAAAGCAAATTGAAATATTACGTATACGCCCCATTGTACCCAGAAAGAGTAGCAAAGAGAGAGAGTATTTTCTTAAAGCCAAGGAGTTGTATGGATAATTTATATTAAAATAAAATAAAATTTAGTATCTCTAGCATTTCCATGTGCTTATGAATTATTAAACAAATTATTGTGGCAAGAAAATTCCTATTAATTTTGCCGACTTAATCAAGCTTTATTAATTTTATAGTCAAATTAATTTCAATTAGCGTTGTTTAAACTAAATGGATTTTCCTTATCCCCAATCCCTCTCTCCTATATATATTTCCTGTGAAAAAGCCCCTATTAAAAACAATTTTCACCCCACACAGAGAGTCACCCTCCTCCAAAGTTTCGGATATTCCAAGGGGATAAAGCCAGGAGCTTGCAGCATTCGCTGGCTTAGCATTCCGTGGAGGGTATTCTGAGTCATGTTGACAAAGATTATGTGACAATAAGCTTTGATAATTCATTTGGTACGAGGAGCACATAAAGCAGCTCACCAGCTCAGCTTACCCACACTCACAACAGCGAAGGGAAAATGTATATGGAGTGGGGGAGAAAAGCGGGTGGAAAATGTTGGGCGGTGAACACAGAAGCAGCTGTCAATTGTGTAAATATTTTGCGGCAAAAGTACAAATAGAAATGCTGTCGATAAATCGAAGCACATGACTAGCCTTGCATTAACAGCTGCGACTTGTGTCTTGTATCTTGTATCTGTGTCTGTATTTTATTTTATTTTTTTCTATTTCGTTGCGTTGAGTATCTGTGTGTATCTCAATGTAAAAATGGGAAAAGAGCGAGGGCATAGCTACTTAGACAGGGCTGTCAATTACATTTCAATCACTTGGAGTTCGTGCCGCATAGAAAATGGCCGAGAATGAATCAAAATGGCTCATTCGCACTGAGAAGGTAATGAGAACTCTGGCTAAGTGCTTAAGAGAATGCCAAAAGGAAATGGATTTTAAAGGGATTTATCAGAAGGAAGCCCAAATAATGAGTCAATTTATGGTATATAGATTTAAGATTCACTTTTAATAAGCACCCTAAAAATTTGACTGTGATTTCTTGGCACTCAAACTGTCGGGTTCACTGACTCCCTCATAAAATGACTCATAAGGCCAACTCATTGGAAAAGCGTTTTCTTTCAACTGCAAATAAATGTACAGCTCGAAAAGAAAGCATTTGCCTTGCAAATATGACTCATAAAAGCCAAGGGAAAAGCATGCACCAAACTTCTGATCGAACATTTCAACATTTTTTTCCATTTAAATGTAAATGTAAAGACACATGTGTTGGCAATTTTTTCTTTCTCTAGAAAATCCTCAATTACTTGCTGCTTTTGTTTTCTTTTGACAATCTTGTTTCGAAAGTTGTGGTTTATGTCCTTAATTTGCCAATCGATTTTAATAGAATCCTTCGATATATGTTTAGTGATGGTAAAGTTATCGATAAATACAAGTAATATCTTTGTATTTTATTTCTAAATCAAGGTGTGAGTTGCTAAATAAAAATATAAAGTTAAATACATATACATCATATTTTTTATAGATATAAGCTATATAAAAATTCATAAATCGATATATATTCGGAAAGATCTATATTATTCATCACATATATCGATCACTAATTTGTATCAAGCCCATTTTTAATCTTTCAACTTTCATTCTGTTTCCTTTAAATCGCGTGATGATGGGCAATCGAAAAAATCTATATCTTTTGATTGAAATCTAATCATTGCAACGAATGTGTTTTGGCTTATCTTTGTGTCAAGATTTTTATAGGTTCTTTCTAAAAAATTTTACCATTCTTCAGAGGTTAATAGCGATATAGTGAAACATATATGTATATACAAATAAAAATTTATATATAGTACATTTCACTGGCCTTCCCAGTCGCAATGTCGCCGATGGATTAAATATGCGTCAATCGATTTCGCTTTAGATCGGATCGTGGCTACTACAGTGGACACCCGGTTATGTCACACGCCGGGCTAAACTCCTTCACTTGAGTTGATTCCCGGGTGTTATCTACCGTGTGAATTGTATAATTTTTTGGGGCTTGCGGAGCTCTTGTCCCCCAAAATGCCTACTTCAGGCCCTAAGTCGACGGCTCTCTATCGCATTGAGGGTTTGATATCTTATCGGTATGGTTAGTGGCCCCCATCCCAGCCATCTGAGCAACCTCTCTACCCTTTCTACCCGCTATATCTGCCTCCTGCGATTATGAAACAGTATCGCATTTTTGTTTTGTGATTAAGTTTGCGTGATTAATATTTTAAATATTATTAAAATATTTTACCCAAATAGAAACTGCGGAGTAAGAGTAAAAGTAAACAGGGAAGTCAATGTTCATATACCCTTGCTGTTTGCATTTGAAATATAAGATCAAATCATTAAACGATCTTAACTATTCTTGAAATATTCGCATTTTTGTAATCAATATATTTTTTAGAAAATTCAAAGTTAAAAAAACGCATAACTCAGCCAAAAAAACGTTAATTTTAATTCGGAAAGTGTCCTTATGCTAGTTTTTATTTGGTTAACAAATCTGCAAACTCAGTTTATAATGTAAATTTTTTGTCAATTTCTGAAAATTTTCATAATGGAAACCCTTAAAAAATTTTGAAAAAAATAAAAATAATTTTTTTTCTGTCTAAGATGGCTAGATTGATTCGGCTGTTGATGCTGATCAAGAATATATATGATTAATGGGGTCGGAAATGACTCCTTCACTGTTTAAAATTATATTTTTCTTTAAATGATGTATTTTTATATGATAATCTTTTAAAATCGATTTTTTATATTGTTTTTTGGGAAAAATCAAAGTTCAAAAATATCATAACTTCGCCAAAAAAGTATTTATTTTAATTCGGAAAGTTGTCCCATGTTAGTTTTTAGAAGGTTAATAAAACTGCATACTCAGTTTAAAATGTAAAAAAAAAAATTTTTTTTTTGTTCGATTTTTGACAATTTTAATTATGAAACCCCTTAACAAATGTTGAAAAAAATTTGCACATTTTTTTTTGCCAAAGATGGCTAGATTGATTCGGCTGTTGATGCTGATCAAGAATATATATGATTTATAGGGTCGGAAATGATTCCTGTACATCGCAATAAGCTTCTGAACAAAATTATAATACCTTGAAAGGGTATAAAAAAGGGGTTTAGTTGTGACAAAGAAGAGATTTTATAGATGATTTTTGGTCTTAAGTTTAGAGATAATTTTATGAAATAATTGAGATTTTCATTTCTGAGAATCTAGTAATTATCTAAGCTTAAAATAAATGTAATTGTAATAGCTAAACATTAACCTTTCTATATTTCTTAACATCGTTTTCCCCTAAGCATTTAAACTAACTAAAAATTAGCATTAATGAATATTCTTCACAGTTTCTTGAATTTTAAATAATTTTCCCCCAGAATTTCTACTATTTTGGCCCACACTGTAACCATAATGTGCACACTTTCCATCGTCTGACAGACATTCCTGCAGATGCATTTTCCTGATAGGCCTCTGGGTGGGACGGTGCCTTGATGGTGCGTTGTGGTGTTTCCCTCAAGAACCACTCTCGGCGAGTGGCAGATGAGTGGATCCGTTTTCAGAATGAGCATTCAGATGGCCTTGCAAATTTTCAGGCAATTAAAATCGAGTCTGAGGCCGATGCATAAATTGCTTAATTAATCTCAATGAAATAACACAATTGTGAAACAATCAAGAAAAATAAATAGTGAAAAAGGCCCTACTAAAAATGCCGTCAGGTATTTTTGAAATATTAAGAATATTATTTCTGCAGATTATAAATATTCATGAATATCCACAGATTATATGCATAATAATCGGAGGGCGGTAAATCTGGGCATTATTAATTACAGACTAATTAAAAGGGCTTTCATTTTCAGGGAAACCTTGTCTATGGAAATGTAAATAGAAGTTAAACCAGAGTTTTTGCAGCTGCTAAAAAAAATAACAATAAAATATACAAACTAATCCCTAAAAACCATTTATTATTCCACTGAAAATAAATGAACAGAATGAAGCTGAATATCATGCTCAACAAGTTTTTGGCTTTTGTGTTGATTTCAATTGTTTTTCGCATAAATAAATGCGGGAAAAATGGCGAGGAAAACAGGTGGAAAATGCATTGTAAAATCAACGTAACGTAACCCTTGAAAGTCAATGCTTTACAAAATATTATGCCCGAAAAAAATCATTGAAGCCTATCGAAAAACAATGCCCGCCGGCATTTGTTTATATACATATATATTATATTTATTGTGCATAATTTTCCACCACAAATCGAATCAAATGCAATCGACTGCAAAATAATATTCAGAGAAATGTAATAAATATGCTATATACATATATATAATCAGGGTTGGGACTTTTGGGGGGTTTTTCTTTTTTTTTTTTTAGTATGCAGCATTGGGGCAAGAGAGGCAAATATTAATTAAATAATTCCTGGTTACCTTTTTGGGGCGGTGTGGTGGGGGGTTTTTTTTAGGGGTCCTGGATCCTTCGGTGGTGCTTGTTCCTTGTTGTTCTTTGTTTATTATTATTGTTATATATTTTGTATTTTTTTTTTTTTGTTGCTGGCCTGTAAGCCCACCGACCTGACTTACGGCACAATTTGTTTTAATTGCTTTTTAGCTTTACTTGTTTTTTTTTTTTTGTTTTGTTCAAATTTCTTTGGAATTTAGCTGCGTCGTTTTATGTATTTATCTCTGCGAACAAGAATTTATTCACATATTTATTCACTTGCTCGGTCGGTTTTCATTTGTTCCCTCATTATTTTCCCCCAATACATTTTACACCTTTGCGACTTTTTGGTTGAAAAACTGTTTTGTCTCGTTGGACGTTTCTGGCTTTTGGTTTATTTTTATCGTTCGTTTCAGGGCCCAAAAAAAAAAAAAGAGAAATAATAATATAATACCATGTGGAAGCGGGCAAGAGGAGCGGCATATTCATCCACTCGACTGCTCAGTTTTATAAATAAGTTCTGTTTTTCGGTTCTGTGTATTGGCCTGTATATTTTTTTCTCGTTTTTTCGTTCTTGGCAGGAAAATGAATTTTAAGCCCAGTTAACAGCACCATGATGATGATGATTATGTGTTGTTTTGGGCTCCTAAAATCTTAAAGAGCGAGAGAAGGGAAGGGGAGGCTGCACCGGGGAATGCGTTAATTATGCGACACGAGGAGCACTTATCCACCAGACCCACAAGCATTTCATTTCAATTTTGATGAATTCCTCAAGCCAACGGGGAATGTGCGTTCCTCTGTCTTCTGGTACAACATTTTCCTCTCTTTTTTCCCTCGTTTTTCTTTGCTGTTTCTTCCCTGTGAATTGCCAGAGGCAGTTTTGGACTTTATCAAGGGATTAGCAGGTACTATCTATTAAGTTAAGTCCTGGGAGGTTTATTAAGGAGAATCCTTTCTCTTACTAATTGATTGGGTAAAAATAGTATGGTTTTATTTGCCTGTAAAAATTAATGAATTCCTAAACAAAATTATAATGACTTTGAGGACCTTTAATTTATTTTTAAGCCTGCAAAATACTTTCTCTTCTAACTAAAAATTGTAGGGACTTTTAAATGTATACAAATTGCTTTTTCTTTTTAGCTTTTATAAACTCAAAAACAATTATTCCCTTACAAATTCTCCTGCTCTTTATTGTATAGATGTGATTTCTTTAATAAAACTTTTTTTAATCCCAAATCGAAACCATTAAAGAGCATCTATACTTCGTTTTAGTTTCCTAAACTTTCCCCATTTCATGGTAGCCAGGGGATAGGGAAAGAAAATAAACATATTTTTAAATTGTTTTTGCCAGCCGCACACACAAGTTCGTCAAAATGTGTTAATTTTCTTGGGACATTGTGTGAGTTGTTCTTGCTTTTGGGCTATATGCTCTCTATAATAATTTTGATTGCTGCCAAAAAAAAATTCTTAGACAGACGGCCGCATTTCTTTGGCTGACTAAGTGAGGGCAAAGTAACTGAAAAATATAATGAAATTAAAACTTAAACAGAGACTAATACAGAAACAGTAGCTCATCTTCAAATTAATATCGGGGTAGACACAATATTATAGAGTTTATAAGTTTATGGGTTTATTATGCTAATTATGGTTCTATATAATATAGACTTTGTGCCATTTTCTTGTGATTCATTTGAGTCATAGTTTGAAAGTTTTTTATTTCTATTTTGATGGGTTCAAAAAACTCTCTCTTCTTATTTACAAGTTCTTTTTTCGATTGGCTCTTCTTTAGTTGGAGCATGCGATTTTTGATAGATAAGTCTTTTGGGTGTTGGGATTTTTTATTCTTAAGAGTAAATACTCAAGATGATAAGATTTCAGTGGAATATGTGAAATTAGCAAATTCACAGACAACGTTAAGCTCTAAGCAAATAATGATAGTGGGTCTAGCGTGTGTTCATTTATTTTTAATATTTTAAGGTGATTAAAGAGAAAGGTATTCTTCAAGAAGTTTCTTTGTATTTTTTTGAAGATAAATTAGATAAGACTAGAAAGTGATTTTAAGTTATTCTTTCTCTAAAAAATTCTTATAAAATTTATTTATTTTCCTCTAAAAAAAATCAAATTTAAGCTCAATTATTAGTCATTATCGTGAACTATAAACTCTTGATTCTCCTCTTGATTTTGCTGATTAAGCTTTTCTCTTAGCTTTCCCTTTTGATCTCCTTTTAAATCTCCTTGGGGGAAAAGCTCTGCCCTATTTTCCTTACATTTCCCCGGGCAGCATCATTAATCATCGATACAATTTTTGACTTATCACATTTGGCTTTTCTATTAGTATTTCTTTTTTTTTTTGTTTGTTACTGTTTTAAAATACAACAAATATTTATGGCCACTGTATTAATCAGCGAATCGCTTTGGGGGAAACAAATGATAACAATCAATAAAGGCGATTAGTTTTTTTTTTTATTACTTTTTCAATTTCGATTTGGTTCTATTTATGGCACTTTGTCATTTGCCTATTTTTGATCGTTTTATTTAGTTTTCTCTTTTTTTTTTTGCTTTGCCTTTGATTTAATGATAACACCCCCGCGTTTATTAAGTTTTACCTTTTTAGGTTCTAGGTTGTTTTGTTTATTTTTTTTACTGTCTAAGTGGGGGCCCTGCAACAAGTTTTAACGCTTTGGCTGCAACAAGTTTTGTGTGATAGTTCCTATTTGGCGATCACTTCACTTCACTGGAGAGTCTTTGCACTTTGATTTGCTTCATTTCGCATTCGATTTTGGTTTGACTCTTTCTTTTTTTTAGCTATTTGTATTTTTTAATATATATGTATATATTTATCTATATTTTTGTTGTCACACACTGAAGGGGAAAAAAAATATAGGTAGCACTTGGAAAAAAATAGGCATGAAACGCACTGAGAACGAACAAAGTTGAGTTGAAATGATGATGATGTTGTGTTGCTCCGATTTTTGCTGCTATGCTTTAATGCTTTTATGCTGCTATGCTTTAATGCTTTTATGCTGCTGCTGTTGCCTCGACTCCCACGATAGACGTCTGATTTGCAACTGAACTGGCAACGCGATAAGCGGTAGGAAATGCCTTTGAAATTGGTTGCTTTCACGACTCGAACATGGTTGAACATGCTCGAACACGCTTGAACTTGAACAGGTTCGAAGCAAGCTCGATGCGGTCTACTAGAAAAAAGCCAAACAAATCCCAAAATTGTGCTCTCGATGCCGATTGGCAGGCAATGTGCAAACGTAAATCAAACAAATAGACCAAAATCGAAAGCCCGGCTGCCAGAATGTTTGCCACAAAGCCGTGGTTCCATTAACACATTTTATTTGAAAGAAAGAATTTTTGTGGATATATCAAAGTCAAAGAATTTCAACTGGTTTGGTATATAGAGAGAAGTAAAATCGCATTTTTTTAAGGGTTAATATAAGTTCAGTCAGAAGTTAGTCTTCCATATACTCTCAATCGTATATATGTCGGACGACTATATCACTGTAGCTGAAGTTAACAGCAAGTTACTATGATCAATAAGTAACAATGATCAAGAAGTATCAATGAACATTGAATAACTCTGAACAGCAAATAACTATGAGCAGTAATTAACTCTGAACATTAAGTAACTCTGAACATTAAGTATCTATGAGCAGTAAGTATCTACGACCAGTAAGTAACTATGATCAGTAAGTATCAATGACTAACTTTGAACACTAATAAACAATGACTTGCAACTTTTGTAACACAACACATATCTGAGACCTGGCTGGCAGCAGTCACTTCGTTCCGGGGATGTTAGTACCAGTTGGGAATCATAAGCACAGATGTGCGAGATATGTTTTCGAACAAATGTAAGAGTAAGCAATAAAACTATGGAATAATTCTTCTATATAATTGTACTAGTATATAAATCGGAGCAGGGCGAATCGGTGGACTATATATATACATATATAATGCTGCCATAGGAACAATAGGAACATTTTAAAAAAACAAATTATAACTTTTCCAATTTTCAACAGATTTTCATCAAATTTGATATATAGAATATATATTTTAGTCAAGAATTTTGTTAAAAATTTTATAAAAGTCGAACTTCAATATCATATAGCTGCCATACAAATGATCGACCGATAAATCGATATTTTTTAAACCTTCCCTAACTTGAAACACTTAAGTTTATATTACCAAATAATATCTCTTTCACATTAGAATAAGAATTAAGGATTAAACCAACTCTTGCTTTACTAATAATCATTTGTTAATACAATTTTCTGGCGATAGAACCCAATCGAAACCACTGTGCCTTCGGCAAATAGCCCTGGACGAGCAAACATGTTGCTGGCTGGCTGTCTGGTTGGTTGGTTGGCCTAAAACCTGGCCAGTTGATGGGTGTCTTAGTTGGCGGTTCTTGTCGACCAGGCTAACATGTTCGTTAGCTAGCTGGCTGACTGGGCCGTTAAAAAAAAAATTTGAAAAGTGGAGGGAACAAAAAAAAACAAGGGGCTAAGCTGCATTGGCAACAAAATGGTGATGGGGAGGAATCGTGATGATGAAGAGATGCAGCTTTAGCTTCAGCATCCCCCGAGCATTAGTCATCCGAATGATGCAGACAACAATGGCTATTATACATATATATACATAAGTATGTATGGATATATATGTATATATATGCCAGGGGCAACGCGGCGTATGATTAACGAAATTAGCAAACATTTATCAGGCGCTGCAGGGAATAAATGCCGCTCAGTGTCGCTCCTTTATCCCAATGGAAATGGAAAGTTTTTTTTTTGTTTGTTGCCCAGGTCCTTGGCCACATTTCCGCTTTCAATTTTTATACCCACTTTTCGCAGCTTTTCCGGGGCTAGCAGCAGCTTCCATTATGCAGTTAAAGTTTCTAAGTCAATTTTTGTTTCAGCATTCGAAATTGTTTGCTTCCTTCTTTTGCTCACTTGGCTTTGTTTGTTCTCGTTATATATATTTTCTTTTTCGTTTTTTTTTTTTCATTTGTTTCTATGTTTTTTTCCCCTCTTCCCTTCATTTCTTTTCTTTTCATTTCATTTCATTTGAGTTCTTTTATTTCCATTCCAATTGAGTTTGTGCAAGTGTTTTGCTTTGTTTAATGGAAAGATCGCTCTTTCGTAATTAACTTGGCCAGTTGGTTGTAGTTTCGTAATGAAGCCAGGTTGGGCCAAGCGATTATACAAGTTACTGTCTCTTTTTTTTATAATATTTAAGCATATATTTAAGTTGTTTTTATTTGAAAAGAAATATTTAACATTCTTCAGAGAACAGAGAGCATTATATCTTTAAACGCTCCTTTAATTTGTTTCATAAATTCCCTTAATTATTTAACTATTTAAATAGTATTGGTATTCATTCCCTTTTAATATATTCTTTGAAATATTTGCTTGTATTTACATAAATACATATATTGAGACTAACCCACTCATCAGCTTCATTTCTCGTATCCATTTCATAGTTAACATAATTGAAAGCGGCGTATAGATATAGAAAATGTCAGTTAAATTGATTGAATATGTCGAAGCAGGACCTTTGGCCCCTCCTTGTCCCTTGTGGGCCTCAATTATTGATAAACTGAACATCCGGCCGGCATCTGTGGTGCATTTGCCACATGCAACTATATGTTAAAACTGACAGAATTTTGCAGAAATTAAAGACAAGAGACAGAGCCTAGCAACCGAAAGGAGTTTCTAATGAACTGGCCAGAGGTCCTTACGAGTAACGAAGGCTTTACAGAATATTATACATGAATTTTAAATACCCAAATAGAAATATGGTATCTTACTTAAAGCTTTAAATATAAATATATATAAACATTCCTCTACTTACGATTTATTCATAATTGCAACAATATTAAAATATGAAAAACTCACCTGAAAGAAAACAAGAAAAGAGAGAGGAAAATTGTTATTAATTCAGTTGGTGGACGGTGGGTATGGTTTTTATTTCCCAAGAAATTCACATGGAATACGAAAAATATTTGCTTGAGTTCCAGACTTCATTACGTATGTAAAGTGAGGACAAACAAATAACAATTGCAGATAATTGAGTCATGACTGCGAATATATATATATATATATATATAAATATATATAATATGTACTTATAAATACAGGTATGCCCTGAACCTGCATATTCTTTTTTCTCTTTCCCTTTCTTCCCCTTTGTTTTCTACAGAAAAGTAATTAAAATAAAGTTTTGAAAATGCAAGAATTTTTTCTTTTTTTGTTGAATTATTTCATGATTCTTAATTCTTATTGTTTTTATTTAAAAATATTCGGAAACCTCTAAGAAACTATGAGTTTATGTATTACTTTATACTATAAAATTTATAAAATAGGTAATTTTAGTATTTCTTTAATTATTTTAATATTTTTAGAAAGCAGAATGAGGCAACTTTGATACCATAAATTAAATATCTTTAACAATTTCTTTCTAGTTTCTTAACTACCAAAAGGCACTATTTAGACCCATTTGATACCCTAATTTCTTATGTCCAGCGAATGCTATCTTTAGATTTTCATTGAATAACACCCACAACGTGGGACCTTTGACTTTTGCATATCTCAAACCACAATATCCTGTGTTGCAACATCACCTGGCAGGTGACAACCGCAGTGGCAACTATCCACTCAAAAATGTTGCACAAACGGAGTGAGCTTGCACCGCTTTCATGCAGTTGCAAAAATAAATTATAACTTAATTTATAAAAATTTTAATAAATGGAAATTTTTGTCTACAATTTTCGGAAGAATTATGGGAATGAATAATAAACAAAATCAGTTTGCAATTACTAAGCTTAAGACATTAAGGCATTCTTTGAATCGATATTTATAGATATTTTTCTACATATGAAAATTTTATCAACAAATCAAAGCTTTAAAAACTCATAACTTAGCCAAAAAAGCATTAATTTTAATTCAGAAACCGTCTTTATGCTAGGTTTTATTAGGTTAATAAATCTGCATACTCAATTTAAAATGTAAAAAAGTTAAAATTTTTCCAATTTTTTTTTACAATTTTAACGATGTAACCCCTTAAAAATATTTGAAATTTTTTTTTAAATTTTTTATTTTTACCGGAGATGACTAGGTCGAATTCCCTGTTGATGCTGATCAAAAATATATATGATTTATAGGGTTGGAAATGACTCCTTCACTTAGTTATAAGCTATTGACTAAAATTATAATACCCTACAAGGATATACAAATCAATAAAAATATATTACTTATTGATAAATAACATTACTTTTCCCAGTGTAGCCTTAACCTTCAACCTCAAAGAGCTGAGGAAAATTGGCTGCTAAGTGCATAATGTATATACACATTAATGTATTCTTATTTTACCGGCATGAATCTATTTTCCTGGCAGCTTTGTGGAGGCGGCAAACTCTTTGATTTGTCTTCTGGAGGACATTGTGAGAGGTTCCAAGTAAAAAAGAAATAAACACCAAAGAAGCACTGATAACCAGGCACCAAGCACCGATTTCCGGGCCACGCTTCCTGTCAGGTGCAGCGGCTAACCTTTTGGACCAACTTCCGCTTTTCCCCGCCTCGAATGTCAAGGTTATGGTACTCAATTTCCGCGTAATTCCGGCTAATGGCTGCCAGGGATCGGTGAATAAATTTGTCTTTAGACTCAAGGGGTTAGCTTTTAAAGCTCTCTGACGGTTTTGCTATTGGCTGAAATGTATCTAAAGACGGATTTTCCGAGGTAAATATGTCTGGGGAAAGCTTCTGAACGGTGTGGTGAAAGTTTTGTCTGGCACAATGTGAAAGTTTTCGAAGTAAGCTTTATAATTTTTGGAAAAATTGTGAAGCTTCTGCAGGGAAGCCATTTTTGAGCTTTATAAAGCTGTTGCACAGTGCGTATACTTAATGTTAAATATGAATAATGCCTTGAAGTGGCGGGTATTTAGGTAAATTGTTTGTAAATAAATTTAGTTTTTACTCATTTTAATTTTAAATAGTAGATATTGTTATTTTTATACAGTTGCCATTATTTAATATTTTATTTTAATTGATAAAATACATATTTTTTTTACCTATTTCAGTAAAAATTTAAGGCTTCATGATTATTGGAAATAAACAATTTAAAATTTGGTTAGAAAATAATGTATGATGAATAAATTTTGCTCATAAAATATACTCAATTATTTTTATTAATTGAAAAATTGGTTTGATTGTTATACCCTTTAGAGGGTATTATAATTTCAGTCAGAAGCTAAAAAATCAGTGAAGGAATCATTTCCGACCCTATAAATCATATATATTCTTGATCAGCATCAAAAGCTGAATCGATCTAGCTATGTTTGGTAAAAAATAAAATTTTTGAAATTTTTTCAAATTTTTTTAAAGGCGTTTCATCGTTAAAATTGGCAAAAAAATTATAAAAAAATTTAATTCTTTAAATTTTTAATTATAGTATGTAGATTTATTAAACTATCAAAAACTAGCACAGAACAGATTTCCGAATCGAAATTAATGCTTTTTTGGCTGAGTTATGATATTTGAAAATCTTTTAATTAACTATAAAAATTAGCATGTAAATATATCAATTTAATGTAAATATAATACACATACACTGGGTTTTCCTGAAGGTATATGAAGGCCAACAAGCCGAGAGTTAGATATATATATAACCAATAAACGATAAAACATTTAAAAAATAAATTTGGCATTATACTTAACTGAATCTTTCAGAATTTGGTAAGGGGTAACTCCATAAAAAAACGTCAAAAATTTATAAAATGTTAAATTTCTTAAACATTAAAGCCTAATATGCTAAGTTTTTCTCTTTATAAATATGAATACCTTATTCCCTTTTATATATATCTTTAAATTCTTATTTCTTTATATAAATATTTAAATTTACATTTGAAATTTAAGTTCAGAAGAATAACAACTTTATAAAATAAATCATTTCTTAATCTCCATGAATCTAACCGTATTTATCTTTCACATTATTTGTATTTTAAAGTATACAGATAATTCTGTACATCTTCTGGGACTTTTACCTATTGAATTTTGTAAAAATAATTTAATTATCTATCGCCAAAAAAGGAAAAGAAATGGAAAAACAGCAACAAAATTTAAGGCCTGCTGGCGTATTGATTAATTACGAGTTTATTTTGGGGCAGGCTCAAGGCGTTCGAGTTCTCGTTAGTCCCTTGTCCTTTATGAGTTCCCCTCTCCATCCCGATTGTTAAATATAATATATAATATCTATACACATTTAGCTGAAGTTCAATGACTACCAGCAACGAAGCTCCACTCAAGCGTGAATTATTGTGAGAGCCAGCCAGGCCCAAAGGCCCCCAGTTCCAGTTCCAGTTCCAGTCCTAGTCTCAGTCCCAAGTTGGGCGGAAATGTCACAAAAGAGTTAAATAATGCATGGCATGGTGGGTCTACCAGGGGTTAAGGGTTCGAATGGGTTAAGAGTGGAGCCCCCCGTGTGCGCAACAGATGATTGCCATCAATGAAGATTATGTAAATCAAATTGTCCAAGAAATATGAAATGGGGCATGCAACACGGCAAATGGCGCCCACAATTATGGAAGTAATTAAAATCGGGGGGGCGCGAAGTGTATGCATATATAAATATATATATTATTCTCAAGATGGAAAGGAGAAAAGTACAGATATTTAAACATTTATTTGGCCTAATTTCGGTGGCATTATTTAAACATCTGTCAGCTTATTTAATTAAGCCAGTTTGAAGGAATAATTTATAGCTCTAAAGCAAATAATTAAGCCGGTTTCGATAAATATTCAATAGCTTTAAATCAAATAAAAAATATGTTGCAATAATCATTATAAATATTTCTACATTATTAAATATAAATGATAAATTATTTAAAACATTTTATTTAAAGGAGTTTGTTATAGCTAAGATTAGCTCCTGAGATTAACATTATTATTAATTTATTTATTTTATTTCATTGTTTTACGGATTATTAAATATTTAATTCTTGTTTAATTAATATATATTTTTTTTTAATATTCTACCTACAATTTAATCAAATTTTTTCACTATATATTTATGCAAATTTAAAGCAATTTAAACTTTCGAACAGGTGAACCTTTTCCCAGTTCCTTTAAAATCCGTAGACCCAAATGATTGAGGACGAGTCAGCTCAAGGCTCTTCCTGTGATAAATTAATACAACATTTTGCACTCACCCACACAGAATACACTCTCTCACACACACACACACACTTAGGGACACACTCACACGCACACTGATGGACCGGCGAGTGTGCCGCTGCCAAAGTACAGTTGCCTGCATTGTCAGCAGGTTCATTTCCGCTGTGGCCACACAGAAATGGCGTGCAAAATGCAAAAACAATGGGCCAAAGTGAAGTAGTCCATGAACAGAGAGAAAATGGCTACTGATAACTAAAGTAATTTATAGTTTTAAGTAGAAATATTATAAAATATTAAAGAGAAATAATAAATAATAAATAAATTCATAATTTTAACTACAAATACTTTGTAATATTAAAGAGAAATAATAATACTTTTATCATATAAATATATAGTTTTAAATGCAAACTATATATATATTTGAAGATATCAAATTTAACATAAACCAGGCACATATAGTAATTGGATTTTTGTTAAATTTCTATAAATTTCTTTCAGTGTCAGAGACTGAGGTAGTGGTTCCCCCTGTTGGATAGGCAACATTAACACACGCGATGTGGGTCCGTGGGATCTGGATCTGTTGGAATTGTCAGCATTGTCGTCGGTGCCCATGGACAGCGACAATTGCATGTGTAATTTGTGTTTAGTGGGCTGGAAATATGGTAACGCCCCTCGTTAAATGTTCCAAACAAAAGAATTTCACCTGACAGCAGGTGGAGAGCAGGCAGGCTCCTTTAGGGGGTAATATCTTCAGCAGACAGTAGGGATTTCTTCTTACAGATTTACAGCATTTAAATACTCGGAGATTTAAATTAAGCAATTAATGGAATAATTAGAAAAGTGATATTAAGCTGATTACTACTCTACTATATGTTATAAAAAAGGAAGCATTAAAATATAAATTAAACAATAAATAACAAAAATAAATCATGTATATATTTTGAATTATAAATTTCCAACAAAATTGGGTCTCTTGACACAACACTGGCTTGCACTTAAAAAAAAGTATCTTACTGGAGTTAAATATTGCTACAAAGGTGAATAGAAAAATAAATCAACGGGAAAAAAAAGAAGAATAATACATTCTGTAAATCTGTTAAGGTTTTTTGTTTTCAAGTGGACACGTTGTTGCCTCGTGCTGGTCTTTGTCAAATATTTACAAGATGAAAAAGGTCTGTTTTCAATTTCTGGGCCTGGTAGAACCTAAACTCAGCTCAACTCAAACATGAGTTGACTTTCTTTCATTTGCTTAACCGCAGCTGTTGGGGTTATTTATCTTTTTTTTTTTTTGCTCCGTAATTGTCATTATTGATCATCGAGGTTTTTTTGTTTTCATAACCATTGTAACAAATACCCTTGCAGGGAATTATAATTTCAATAAATATAGAGGATCAGTAAGTATCTATCAACAGTAAGTAAGCATGATCACTAAGTATCTATAACCAGTAAGTAACTCTGAACAGTAATTAACTATGACCAGTAAGTATCTATGACCAGTAATTAACTCTGAACAGTAAATATCTATGACCAGTAAGTATCTATGATAAGTAAGTAACTATGGTCAGAAATTATCTACGACCAGTAAGTATGGATGATCAGTTACTAACTTTAAACACTAGTAAACAATGACTTGCAACTTTTGTAACACAACACATGTCTGAGATGTGGCCAGCAGAAGTCACTTCGTTCCGGGGATGTTAGAACTAGTTGGGAATCATAAGCACAGATGTGCGAGATATGTTTTCGAACAAATATAAGAGTAAGCAATAAAACTATGGAATAATTATTCTATATAATATTACTAGTGCATAAGTCGGAGCATGGCAAATCGGTGGACTATATTTATATATATATAACTCCCATAGGAACGATCGGAAAATTGAAGAAATAAAACTATGAGCAGTAAGTAACTCTGAATGGTAAGTATCTATAATGAGTAAGTAGCTATTAGCATTAATTAACTCTGAATAGTGAGTATCTATGACCAGTAAGTATCTATGACCAGTAAGTAACTATGATCACCAAGTATCTATGACCGGAAGTATGTATGATTAGTTACTAACTTTGAACACTAATAAACAATGACTTGCAACTTTTGTATCACAACACATGTCTGAGATGTGGCCAGCAGAAGTCACTTCGTTCCGGGGACGTTAGAACCAATTGCGAATCATATGCACAGATGTGCGAGATTTGTTTTGGAACAAATTTAAGCTATTTAAATGAAACTAGGGAGTTATTCTTATATATAATTTTACTGGTATATAAGTCGGAGCATGGCGAATCGGTGGACTATATATATACATATATATAACTGCCATAGGAACAATCAGACGATTTATAGAACTATGTCAGTAATTAACTATGACCATTAAGTAACTCTGATCAGTAAGTATCAATGAACATTAAGTAACTCTACACAGTAAGTATCTATGACCAGTAAGTATGTATTACCAGTAAGTACGATGATCAGTTACTTACTTTGAACACTAGTAAACAATGACTTGCAACTTTTGTAACACAACACATGCCTAAGACTTGGCTGGCAGAAGTCACTTCGTTCCGGGGACGTTAGAACCAATTGCGAATCATATGCACAGATGTGCGAGATTTGTTTTGGAACAAATTTAAGCTATTTAAATGAAACTACGGAGTTATTCTTATATATAATTTTACTGGTATATAAGTCGGAGCATGGCGAATCGGTGGACTATATATATACATATATATAACTGCCATGGGAACAATCGGAGAATTTTAAGAAAACAAATTATAACTTTTATAGTTTTATAGTTGATAGAGCCATTTTATATTAATCTAGAATTTTTTGTTAAGTTTTATAAAAATCGGACGACTATATCATATAGCTGCCATGCAAAGGATCGTTAGAGGAAATTGCAAAACGGCGAATGAAATGAAAGTAGGCATTACTTTATTGTTTATTTATATAAGTATAAATAATTTATATTGCATTAATTTCCAGTGATCGAATTTCAATCTGCAAGGGTGTATAAACTTCGCCGTGCCGAAGTTAGCTTCCTTTCTTGTTTTCATTTTGTGTTTATTTTTGGAGTTGGAGTTGTATGGAAAAATTGCGTGTGCCAGTTGTGTGAGCAAATCAAATGTGTAAAACACAATATTACTTAATAATTGTTTATGATCTACTATCATTTACACTTTTAAATATATTTTGTTTGATTTTGAGTGAGTCTTTAATTTAGCTAAATACAGAAATCAAAGAAAAAATATCACCTGACTTAAAACTAACAAACTCTATACTACCAATGGCGTCATTCGCTGTAGACCAATCACCTCTCATCTCTATTGTTTTTCAATCGACATTTGTTTCTACAGATTTTTTGAGTATGTGTGTTTTTTTCGGTTAATTTTTTGCTATTGTGGCCTTCGCTTAAACAAATATTCTGACGCCTGGAATTTTGTCTATAAATTGGGATTCAACGTTAGACAAGCCGTCAGAGAAGATAGAAAAGATCTCGTGAAATGAAGTTGAACAAGTTGTTATTGAGTTTCCTGCTCCTCGGGCTCTTTGTAGCCACGATTTTGGGTGCCGATACTGATGCCGATACCAGTGCCGATGATACAAGTGCGGATATCGATAACGATAACGATAACGATGGTGAAGATGATACCGCGGCAGGAACTCCAATTACAGCACCCACCACGGGTAATTCCCCATCGTCGGGCTCGGGCAGCAATACTTCCGATGTAGATGATGGCTCCGATTTGGGACCTGAGGATTCCGATAACGATTCTGATGCCGATTCCGATGATGATTCTGATATCGATTCCAGTCCTACTCCTGCTCCCAGGCGGAGAAAGAGGAACAATGGTAACAACAACATCAGGAAGAAGGCCAACAACAATAGGCGACGCAATAACAACAATAACAACAACAACAGAAGGCGACAGGCAGCTGCCAAGAGGCGCAGCAACACCAACAATCGCAGGACCAACAACAACAGCAATCGTCGCACCAACAACAACAGCAGGCGCCGCAACACCAACAATGCCAGGAGGCGTGGTTAAACTCCATTTTCCACATAAAAATCATTTATGAAATGAAAAAGAGTTCAGAGAATTTACACAATAAATATGTGTGTGTGTGTTTTTTTCCCCTTATTTATTTATTCCCATGATTTAAATAATTGATTGGTGTATTGGTGTGTGCATCGGCGGGACAACATTTTCGTTGCAATCCTTTTGTGCGCCAGCAGAAGGGAGGAGGACGTGGAAATGAATATTTCGTTGGAAATTAAAAAATGCAATCTGCCCTGCCGATTCAGGGAATTGCTGATATGCCAGAAGCGAACAGAAATATGACAAAACGAATACAAATGCACCGTTTTTGAAGGAAAATCAGGACAAAGAGAAGCCAGGACAACAAGTGTAGGGCTTAAAACAAGTCACAAGAGCATCGTTAAAAAAATCGTAGAAAGAAATCGTAGGAAACAAAAAAAAGAAAAATGTAACAGTGGGGTAAAGTAGAGCTTCTCAACAACAACAACAAATTTTTTAATACACTATTCAGTAGTAAGTTTTGGCAACACTTTAACGACACTTCTCAACGGTTTTGTTTTTAATAAAACTATTCAACAACAATTTCCAGCAAAACTTGATCTAACTCCAGAAGCAATACAGAGACGCTTTCGTTCTAACTAAATTCAAGATTTTAAGAATTTAAAAATTGAGGCTATAAAGAAATGATTTTATTTCACTATAACAAACAAATTCCCAAGTCACAAATTCATGTTACCTAATTCGGAGTGTTCTTTACATTCCATATTTTAAAAGAGACGTCCAAACTAAACGAGAAAAGGCACATGACATGCCTCAAAAAATAATCTGCAAAATATGCAACAATAAGTATTTGTGGAAAATAGCAAGCACAAAAAGCCCTCGCAAACAGGTGTCGGTATCGATGACTTATCAACTGTCTGGCATTTAAGACAGAGCCCACAATCAGTTCAATTATCCATTCGATTTTGAGAGTCATCGCAATAACTTATTCAAGCAAGAGGCGCACACACACAAGTCACACCCCCACTAAAGCCAAAGAGAAAGCCAAAGCCGAAGCCAAAGCCAAAGCCAAACCAAATCCAATTCACAATCTCAATACCAATCCCCTTTAGTCTCTCGTATTCGTTTACAGGGAAAATCAACAGCTTTTCTTCGTTGGCCGACTTCCTGCGGTGACTCAAAGTTTCTGTCACTTAAACTTTTCTAATTCGATTAAGTCGACTAACTGAAAATTGATTTCATTGTAAGTCGCTAATTGGCTGTCTTCATTGGCCTGGCCTAACTTTTCAGTTTGGTTTGGCTAGCTGGGTTAGTTGGCTGTGTTTTTCTGGCTAAAAACTGACGTTTGCTCTCGGTCTCTGTTAAATCAGCTAAGCATAGCAGTTGTGCAAACATTGCAAAAAATAAGGCGTATAATTAGATAGACTTTGTTTTGTAAAAATTTACCAACAATGTTTTTATAATTGCGGCTTTCGCTTTAATTGTAGTGAGTTTGAAGGCCAAGTGAGAAGTTCTTATAACATTTAAATGCGGCTAATTAAAGTCGGGGAAGTAAGAGTCTTGGAAACTCTAGACTCGGAGGTTTGAGAAGGATATCAAATTGCTGAGATTGGTGGCATTATTTAGGCTTAAAATTGACTTAAAGTGATTTAAAATAAAGCCTAGATCTCCCTCTCTATCTCTCTCTGTGCATCTATAGGGATGCCTCTTTCACTTCCTCTCCCTCTCTCTGTCTATCTCTCCCTCTCTATCTATTTCAGTATGTCCATCTCTCTCTGTGCATCTATAGGGATGCTTCTTTCACTCTCTCTTTCTCTGCTCATTTCTGGAGATAGCTCTTGCTCTCTCGCTCTCTTTCTCTGTTTTCTTGTTTAATGGGACTGATTAAAGTCGGGGAATTAAGAGTCTTGGAAACTCTAGACTCGAAGCTTTGAAAAGGTTGAGATTGGTGGTATTTAGGTAGACTTAAAGCTGACTTAAAGTGATTTAAAATAAAGCCTAAATTAAGTCGGCTGTTGTCACCATTTAAAATATATATAAGTACATGTAGAAAACTCTTTACTTAGGGTTTTTGCTGAGCTTGACTTTAGGCTTTAAGTCTGGTTAATACCTGCTATATTATCGAGACTCAAAACTTACTTAAAAAGATAAAGACTAGATCAAGGCGGCTGTTGTTGCCATTTTAAAATATTAAGAACACATAGAAAAACTGTAGACAGGGCTTTGAAATGGTTTTCAAATTTGTGCGATCACATTAGGGGGCATTATTCATACTTAAAGCTGTTTTAAAGGGCTTCAAAAATCTATCTTCTTAAATTTAAATTTAAAATTTAAATCAAAATATATCCACACTCACCGAACATTGGCCAATGTGTGACGACGGTTCTTGAGATACCGACTATGATATTTCTGCAGATCCCCAATGGAACCCTGCTCCGCCTGCATTTTACTGGTGGGTAGCAACTGTGAGTTGCTTGGATGCGATGAGGCAAGCGCCGAGGCTGACGACGAGGTGAGCCGATGATGTGCAGCAACACTGGCGCTGCTGCTGTTCTGTGTTGTGGTGGCAGTGCCGCCGGTGGTGCTGCTCGAGGCTAAAGTCTCGTTTGAATTGCTACCAATGACAGTGGAGCCGCCGGCTGAGGATGAACCGCCTGTGGAACCGATTGGTGCAAGGACAATGCGTGACCAGCAGGATTTGTGCGGTTTACGGAACTTGAGCTTAATTCGCGGCGAGGGTGTAGAGGAAGTGCCTGCAAATTATAATTTATTGTTATTACAAAAAAGTATTTATTACATTCAAATTAAATCTTTTTACCTGCAATATACTCCTGAGCCTGCTGACTGCCTCCTGGCGCTGTACCGCCTGACGATGAGGTGGCCGAGGAGTGATGGACACTCTCGCAGCTGCCACAGTAGCCACTGGCTATGGTAATGGGAGGCAAATGTTGCTCCTGTTGCTGCTCCTGGTGCTGCTGCTCCTCCTTAAGGGATAACTGCCTGGAGTTGGCCTGCTCGGATTCCTCCTCCTCCTTGATGTGGGGAAGCGGCGAGGTCTGCGGCTGGCAGCTGCAACGCTGCTGATTCTGGTTGGGATTCTGATTCTGATTCGGACTCTGGCTGGGATTTGGATTTGGATTCGCACTCGTGCTCGGGCTCTGGGCCTGGCCTTGGGTGGGATTTGGCGTCTGATTGACGGGACTGTTGCTATATAGCGTCACCTGGCTGAGCAGGCTGCCGGTGCAGGCTGTCGTGGTTGCGGTGCTGGTAGTGACCAGGTGGGCAGGTGGCTGTGCCAGCTGCTGCTGGATCACGGCCGTGGGTGATACACTGGCGTCGCTCAGCGTTTCCGGTTCGGCACGACGGGCCACAAGGCCGCTGGCCAAACTGGCCGCTGCAATATCCGCTGCGCTCAGCTGCTGTCCTAGCAGCTCCTCCTCATCCACGTCGTTGATGAGGGTCTTGAGGGAGATGGGCGTGGTGACCGATGTATTGATGGTCTCTGCCAGTGAATGCTTCTTTTCGCCGCTGGTATATAAATCGGGATTGCTCAGCAGGCGTTCACGTTGCTGCTCTTCAGCACCTTCCTCCGATGGCAGCTTCTCCTGTTGCTGCTGTTGCTTTTGCTGCTGATTGTCCTGCGGCTTCTCTTGATAATTATCCGGCCTGGCCTTGAGCTCGTCCGGCGTTTGGGCGGGAGTTTGGGGCGGACTTGTGGCGGGGGCTGCGGAGCCGCCCCCGCGACAAGGGAGGCAACACCGAAACACTGTGCCACCGAAGCACTTTGTTCGCGCCTTTGACTTCCGCTTGCCGATCCCGCTTCCGCTTCCGCTACCGGATGCGCCTGTCCCGCTGCCGCTGCCGCTACCGCCGCCGCCGCCGCTCCCCCGGCCACTCCCGCTCCCACCGCCGCCGCCGCCCCCTCCAACGCCTCCACTGGCTGCCAGGCCGTTGGCGTTGCAGCTGCCACCTAAGCTCTGGCCGTTGCTGGTTCCGTTCCCGTTGCTACTGCCGCTGCCGCGATGCTGTAATTAAACACACAAAATTTCCAAATAAATAATTAAGCTTAATTATAGAAATTTTAAGAATTAATTAAGGTTGCCCCCTCCACCTTGGCCGCATTTTTGTTAAACGAGAAACTTTGCGTGAAGCGCGCCAAACGCATCATTCCCACTGCGATCAGGAGTTATCTCCTTGGCCACCAATGCATCTTTATTCAAGAGGAAGAGCTGCAAGTAAAGTGAATACAAGAAAAAAGAGTTAATAAGTATTTATGATTTAAGAGAACGTAACAAAGTTTACGGATAAACTACATGAACATTACTAAATTAACTTATTTCAAAGCTTATTTATAATTTCGGCTTTAATTTAATTAAGATCGAAAGACTATATCATAAAGAAACAATCATTAATTAAAGACAAATGCAAAACTGTGAGCGTAATATTATAAACTCTTTCCCCGGCCTCGCTTTCTCCCGGGCTTGCTTTCTCCCGCTTCCTTTTTCACTCCCTCTCTCTCTCTCCCTCTCTAACTATCTCTTTCTGTGCATCTATAGGGATGCCTCTTTCACTCTCTCTTTCTCTGCTCATCTCTGGAGAAAGCCGTTGCTCTCTCGCTCCCACTTTCTCTGTTCTCATTCCTCGGACAGTATAAATAGAGGCACCCATGTCGCTCGGACCTCAGTCTGTGCGCGGCCTCCCCGCTGTTTACATCGTTAGTGATAAGTGATAGTGATTGCCCTTCGACCCGAAATGTATCACTAGGGCAATGCAATACATCCGGATAACCAGGAAGCAGCTCACTTCGATGTACGATGCCTAATCAGAAGTTACTCTTGGATAAAGAACTCTACACTGGGAAGGACTTAAGCAATGATGACTAAGGATAATTATTGCGGTAAGTCATAATCATCATCACAATTATATTATGAATATAGATGATATAAGAGATATGAGGTCTAGCTCTAGAATTAGCTGTGCTAGCTTTGAATTTATTTTCCAATTAATTTCCTTAATGCCATGGACCCCATTACTTAATTTTACTTTAAAGTGATACAGCAATTTTTATTAAGAGTGTGTATACTTAACAGCCTAACTTAATTATCATTTATTCAAGAATATTGATATCTTAATCTTGCAGAGTATTATAAATGAAGGAATTCCACTTGGAATTTTTATGTTTTTTATATTTTAATTCAGTTACAAGATTGAAACTAAGTGAAGGAGTCATTTCTGACCCTATAAATCATATATATTCTTGATCAGCACCAAATGCTGATTCGATCTAGCCATCTTTGGTAGAAAAATATTTTTTTTTAATTTTTTCAAAATTTCTTAAGGGGTTTCATCGTTAAAATTATCAAAAATTTGAACAAAAAATTAAAATTTTAAAATGTTTAAACTTAGTATGCAGATTTGTTAACCTAATAAAAACTAACATAGGACAGCTTTCTGAATTAAAATTAATGCATTTGTGGCTTAGTTATGTTCAATTTCATGATCCTTTGGGTAACTGCAACTTTGGCTTCTCGAAGTTAACTTTCTTTCCTGTTCCTTGTTAAACTTCAACTAAAATCTATTTTATAGATAAACAAAAATACCCTCATATATTCACTATATTAATTTTAGTTTCAAACCCAAAACATAACTCACTTTACATATTAAAAATCCCCTTTCTTTTCTACCTGTCATAAACTCCCATAGGTGCTACTACACTTCCGCTTTTAAGCATCTTTTTTTCAGCTGTATTTGTCGCCCGAAAGTACCCTATGGTTATGTGGATATGTTGGATGGGGAACTGGGTTAGTCACATATTTGCCAACATTCGCGAACAGAATCTGTAGCTCTGGGAGGGCCAAACGGCAGCTGCTCAAACTGACCCACATGTGAGAGCCGTCATAAAAGCTGGAAGCTATGTTGTAGCCCCGTCAGCGATTCGCGTTAATTAGTTGCCCCACGGATTTTATACGAATATGAAGGCACTCTTCCTCCTGCTCTGGGTCCTGCCCTGGCTTCTCATCTGCAAGTTTCTCTACAGAGTGGAGGATTTCACCGAACCGGATGTGTTTTACAATAGCCTGGATTATCATCCCGAGGATTACATTGATTCTTTTACAGACTATCAGAAGCACGATTACTTTCAGTATTAAGAAATGCCTGTTTTTTGTTTGGTTTTTTGTTTAAGTGTTGGTTAAGAATATAAAAAAAAAGTAAAAACTATGGATAAATATCACCTTTAGTCGATATTATAATTAATAATCATTTCGTGGATGGGAAGCTTTAAAAAATTATATTATTAAACAAAATGTAAGACTTGTCTGTTGAATAATGAAATAAGATTTACCAGAAAATATATTTACATCGTTAATGTATCGATATAAATAGATATTTTATTGCCATATATGTGCCAGTTTATCTGTTTTCTAAATAACAAATAAATTAACAAAAATTTTAGAATATATTTTTAACAGTATATCCTATTGAATAATATTATTATTTATTTATTAAAATTCGAATTTATTTACTTTCTCTTCCATTGTACATTTATTTATCATTTAATAAAAACAAGCCAGAATAGGTTAAGGTCTACCAAATGTGAGATTGTTTATTTATTTAATAACAAAATATAATAAAACAGCGGCCAGAATTGTTGTAAAAGATATAGCAAAATATATTATACTTTTGGGATATGTCTGGTAATTAATAAAATAGTTTTTGCCAATTTGCTAAAACTTAACACTCTAAAGCCTAAACAATTGTTGATTAACAAAGAAAGAAAAATAACTTCGGAAAACCAAAGTTTAAAGTTTGCTTTTGAATTATAGAATCTAATTGAAAATCGATCATAACTTAATTGAAAATATTCGCATTCTTTAACTTGGTATTTATCTTCTTTTTTTTTATATATATATCAATTATAGCACCAAATCAAATATTCAAAAGCTCATAACTCAGCCAAAAAAACATTAATTTTAATTCGGAAAGCTTTCCTGTGCTAGTTTTTGTTAGATTAACAATACTGTATACTCAGTTCAAAATGTAAAAAAATTAAATTTTTATTGTCAATTTTTGAAAATGTAACCCCTTAAAAATTTTGAACAAATTTCAAAAATGTATTTTTTTACAAGACATGGCTAGATCGATTCGACAGAAGATCCTGATCAACAATATATATGATTTATAGGGTCGGAAATGACTGCTTCGCATAGTTTTAAGCTTCTGACTAAAATAGTAATACCCTGAAGGATATAAAAATATATTTAGAGAATTTAGTTTGGTTTTCTTTTAAAGTCTTTTCTTTCTTTCTTTTTTTAAACAACAATTGTGACCAGTAAATGATTTAATTAAAACCCAACAATAATTTCACTTTCATTCAGTGAAACCGTATGGATTAAAAATACAATTTATAAAAATAGTTTATTAATCAATAAGACCGCACGTAAGCCAATAATCAACGCAATCGAAGTTATTTGAACAGCTTTTAATTTTTTGCAAAGACCAAAGTAGATTTGGTCTGGTATATTTCCGCAAAATAATTGCGAAATGCTAAAATTAAACCTGCACCACAAAAGAGTCTTTGAACAAGTGGAAGAGAAAGTTTGCAAATAAAAAAAAAAATTTGCACAGAAATAAACTCACACACAGCCAAATGGCCAAATGTTTAAACAATTGACACAGAAGCAAGACGTATGCAAAAATAATGTCTCAAAGGAGTCAGGTGACTTAGGAAAATAAAAATAAAGATTTGTTGTTTTGTTTTAAGTGCACCTAAATAATTGTTATGGCAATGCTAAATGGAATGTTCCATACATCCTTCGTCTAACCATTTCATACGATTTTCCCCCTAATAAGGTATATATATATATTGTATTTAAAACATTTTCTATATTTGCCTTAAACTAAGGATAACAACTTTGCTTGGCTTACGAGCTAGGAAAGAAAAATAATGGAATGTCATATCATTGTTTTCGGTGTCAGGATCTTCAGGATAAGGAGGAATTGGAATCCGTACTTAGATCAAGTATCTGCGCCTCCGACGGGACTTGGTCGAAGTGTCTCTATGTCTACTACGCCTTACAATTCTTGGCTTAGTTCTTCGGCGTTTAGTCACTCTCTTTGTCTTGGTGGAGGAACTCTTCTGGGTCGTTGTGGTGGCATCGGTGGTTGTGGTGGTGTCCGAGGAACTGGCTGCGGTTGTAGTGTCGGAGGAACTGGAGGCAGCTGCACTGGTTGTGGCAGAAGCGGATGTTGTGGTGGTGCTGGATGCAGCCTCCGACTGGCGGATAGACAGCATTGCACAAAGGATGGTAGTAAGGAAAAGGACGAGGTAGATCTTCATATTGAGCTACTGGAGCGGATGCTGATCAACTGATGCTCTTCTGGAGTCTTTTGTGGAGTTTTTATACTGGCTTTCGACCTAGATTTGAGTCATGTCCCGGAGAGTTTTGCTTGCAGAATTGCAAATTGGGTCAGCAGCTTGCAGAAAAGCAAAGAATCTATACGGGTTTTTTTGACAAATAAGAAATTCGCAATAGTTGTGGTTTGCGCAATTGTTTAAATACTTGGTTAGTTTCGCCAATTGCCAACTCAACTTTTGTCAAACTCAAACTCAAATTTTGTGACCAAGTCCCTGCCGGAAGTTAAGATATTTGATCTAAGTACGGATTCCGATTCTGGAAAGTCACCTCCTTATATAGATGATCCTGACACTGAACCAATGATTCCCAAGATTCTATTAATTTATTTCTAGTTTATTAACATAGTTAAGTTTTTATCCTAAGTGTTGGACAAATATAAAAAATTCTTAAAAGAAAAACATCATACTTTTTTTAAGGGGGCAGTCTCGAGGGAATTCTTAGGGGAAGTAAAAAGAAAGCCTTAAATACTAATTATCAATTCAAAATTGAAAAGAAAAATGTAAGACTCTTAACTTGAACATTCTATAACAGTAAAATATATAGAAGAAATTAATCTATAGTCTGTGACTTCCTGTAAGAATGAATATGATTTTCCGAAATGTTTAAAATAGATTTAAGAGCTACGTTTTTTGGAATTGTGCTCATGTCCTTTTTTTGCAATTGTTCAAATAATGAATACTTAAGTTGTCAGACCAGGTTTTGGCTCATTTTATATCTTAGTAAATACGCACATAATTTAAATAATTATGTTTAAAAAAAATACAAATTTAATTCCTATCGGTATAGAGTTTTTATGAACTTTTGATAATGAAGTTATGGTATTTATAATAAAGTTAATATTATTATTATTATGAGAATTACTTATTATTCATCTTGAATGTAAATAAATATAACAGCTATTAAATATTAAAGAGAAAAAAAAAAAATAGTATGTGAGATAGTTACAATTTTTTTTTTTAGTTTTAGTTTTATTATAAGAAATACAACAAAATAACTACCTAACACCAAAATTGCCAAAAAAAAAAAAAAGTAAAAATCAAGATAATAACAAATACACAACAAAGAAAAGGTAGAAAAAATCAGCAGCTTTTCTTATGCGTCGTTTGTATTTATACGCGTATCTTTGGCAGCTGCAAATCAGCTCTAGTTTTCGTATAAATATGGCTTAGATTCCATGGATTTGGTATCAGTTGTCAATTAGCCAACCATCCATCAACATGCGCTACACCTGCCTTCTGCTCCTTTTGGCCACCATCGGTTGTCTGCTGATTGGTGACAGTTCTGCCACCGGCACCGCCACCACCACCACCACTGAGGCGGCCACCACAACCACAGCTGCGGCTAGTACCACCACCACATCGGCCTCGGCCACCACAACCACCACAGCGTCATCATCATCATCATCATCATCTGGCAAGAAGGTAATACACAGGAGGAGGAAGATCGTCAGAAATAGGCCAGCCGTGAGGAGGAGGATCCACAGGAGGCGTTCCAACTCGACTTCCAGCACCACAAGGAGCACCCGATCCCGCAGGAATCGTCGTCTGCGCCGCCTCAGCCTTTAAAAAAATCTGGCATTTACTTTAATCTGATCCTGATCCTTGACCTGACGAAACCCCAAATGAAAACTACCTAAATTCTTTTTTTTATAAGTTTAGTTGCCTTTGTAGGTGAAGTTTTAATGCAAATATAAATATCGATATTAAAATTATATCTTTTTCTTTGGGGGAAGAACATATAACACATAGAAAAGTAGAGTTTATCAAACTCTAAAGTTGAGAAATCAAAGTTTCGATTTGGAAATATTTTTATTTAGGATAAGGAATGCTTAAATAATATTTGTAATATTTTAAATTTATTTACTTAATATTACATGTTCCCCTTCCATTTATATATATTATTTTTAAACTCTATCTAATGTTTCAAAGCTTGCACCTTAAAAATGAGTTTCCCCTGAATACTCTCATATAATATTTAAATTACACTTTATTTTTCATACACAAATAAAAAACAACAACAAAAGAGAAACATAAACCTGTAAACCTGTATAATTCAAATCCATAAACAAGATCACAAGTGAGAAAACTCAATTTTCAACCTGATCAAAGGGTAAAAAGGTACACGAAATCAGTGTTTTGCCCCTTCAACTCATAAGATATTCAAAATGCAGACAGGCATTAAATATTTACTTGGCAATGCCTTTGAGCCAACTGAAAGTCGAGTTTCGCCTCCATTGAAACCCATTAGCGTAAAAACCGAACTCGTCAAAAACCCGCAAAAGCAAAAGCCCCAAAAGGCGCACCTCCCATGGAAATGAGCGAAAAGTTTTCAACCAAAAAACAAAAAAAATGGAGGGGGAAAAGCGGTTGCCATAGATACCACACACACACACACATGTGTGTGTGTAATGGAAAATGTTACTAAAACAAATAGAGGAAATAGAAATAAATAGAGGAAAACTAAAATGACAACAACGTTTTTCATAACAAAAGACGCGTTGTTAGGTGCCTTGAATAACCGCTGAGAAACAACTTAACACGACTTCAAATTGTTGAAATTCAATTGGCAAAAATTTAGCATAGTTTTTGGGGCGCCATTAGAGGGAGCCCTGAGGTATGCAACCAAAAATTGTCAACTATTAAACACCAAGCAACAAAGAGGTAACTTTGGGGAGGGTTTTCTTTAAATTAACTTTTAAATACATTTTGAATTTAATTTAAAGAAATTAAAGCTAAGCTATATAAACACCTGTTTTCCCACAATTTTCTGTTATTAATAGTTTAGTTTAGTTTATCAATTTATTGCACAAAATTATAATTATTAATTATTATTATGAGCACAAAATATTCAATTCCATTTCAAATATAAAACCTAATAAATTTTGGTTTCAAGTTTCTGCCTCTCCGACTGTCATTTGTTTTTCTTTTTTTGATACTGCATTTTTATAGTTCTTCAATAAAATCAAATCGACATAAATAAAGGAATATAAAAATAAATATAAAAATGTGTGGAATTGCAGGCAATCAAATTCCTACTTCAATTGGGGCAAATCGAAGACAATTTAATGCAAAACAAAAAATTGCCTTAATAATTTTTTGTTTGCTTAGCAAAACGAGTGCTTGTTTTATTTAATATTATTTTTTTGCTCACCCAATCCACTTGATAGAGCCATAAAGCACACACACACTCTATACGCTCATATATGCTATTGATTTTTATTGAGACATTTGCAAAATTAATGTCTATGATGCGGGCAGGAAGCTCAACTCCCAGCTCCACTTGTCGTCGAATGATGAGCGGCATTAATAAATCAATAGCGTTTTGATGGCAAATAATTCGAGAGCAGCTCCGGGGATGCAGCCATACGCACTGGGGACTCCCCACATCCTTTTGGCCACATCCTGGGATACGTGAGTGTGTGCGTGTGCTTGTATCCTTCTGATAAGGAACTTTCCAATGGCCAAGAGCTGTACACAGCTAAACTATAGGGGATTTCTTAGGTATTTATATTTAATTTAATTTTCTGAAATGTTTTAAAATTGATAACAAACTGAAAATTGTTTTTAGAAGTCTCTGCATATTTTAAATTTTAATTTTAAAAATATTTAATACTACAGAGTAAGAGCAATATTATGCTTTTATATGCCAGTGTGACCTTGACTCTTATTTCCTTTACTGTAAGTGTGACCCTAACCAATATGTCCTTCAGTGTCGTCCTGCTGAACATTTTTCTTTAATTAATTCTTAAATAACTTAATTATTTAATATTACTTATTAATATTTTTCGAATTAATGCATTTTTTTCAAGAACTTATATATATTTTATTTAAGAATTATTCAATACTGAAAATAAGATTATGTTTTCTATATATCAGTGGGACATTTACTACTATTTTCTTGCAGTGTACCCCTGCTGCTGCATCGAGAGTTGACCCTGCCAACTCGTGTCGAGTTATTTTATTGATTGATGCCAGAAAGTCCAGTAACAAAAAAAAAAAAAACAAAACCAAAAAAAAAGGAAAACAAAATGACAAAAAAAACCAAAACAAAAACAAACAAGCGAATGCCATTAATTTTGTTCGAAGTCTCTTACAATGGATCAAATGAAAACAGCGACTTGTTGTGAAAGCAACTCCGATACAGGGATGAGGTTTGGTATGAGGAAGTCCAAAGGACATCACTGACCTGATTTTCTCCTCCAAAAAAAAAAAAAAAATGTGAGACCGTTTTCAATGAAATTAATGAACGAAGATATGACTTAGTTCTGGACTTTGGTTCAGTGCTTTGAGATTTATGTATTTATTTCAGCTCAATTGGTAAGCAAACATTTTGTTGCCATGACTTTTGCTCGAAACAAGGTTAAAGATTAATGCTTTTAGAAATTTATTTGTATTTATTTATTTATAAACAACTAGCAAAATACCTTAAAATTTAATCAATTAATTCTTTCTGAGAAGCTAAAGTAGTTAAGTTTAATTTCTTGTTACACACTTATAGCTCTTGCTTTGTTGGCTTTTGCCACTTGCCTTGATCTTATTGAAGTAAAAAGTTAAAGTAAATTAGCCTCAAGGCTGACAAAGTTTAAGTTCCTGCGGCTTAATTAAGTCAGTAGACCGGCAAGGCTTTTCTTTTGAATCGAATTAAACGTTTAAGAGCCACTTTCCCCCCCCCCCCCCCCAACAACAGCAACTGCTTTTCATGTAAATTTTCCTTTAGTTTGGCCCGCATTTGTTTTGGGCCAATTAAATACGCAAATATGTAAATGAAAAGCCACACCACCAACCATATGGTATGCATGTGTGTGTGTGGGAACGCATTTTGATTTATCCTGGCAGCGACAGGATGCTCGCAGTCGATTTTCCAAGCAGCCGCAAGGATGCTGAGACCGCCCATAGAGCCGGCGGCTGCTGGCCGCTGCTGTTACTTTGGCGCCTAATGAGCAATTTAATTATGCACGTTGATTGATTGATGCTAATTGATGGAAAGCCAGTCGCCACAGTAGCAGCAGCAGCAGCAACCGCAGCTAGTAGGTAGGCCGTGATTGAGTCAAAGAAAATTGGCCAAAAGTCGGACAGGAAGCGGAACACTTTAACTTAACTTCACTTTGCTCACACAAAAGTCTTAACAGAGGAGAAGTGCTCACCATTTTCCATTTGGCCATGTTTGCACTTCCGTTTTTCCCCCGGGGAAAGAGGAAAGGAAAAACTGCGCTCGAGCGGAACAATTACTAAAAGCCCTTTGCCGCTTGGCATAAATTTGCACAACAAAATAAAAATAAAGAAAGAATAATGCACCCGCTGCAGCAGCAGCTGAATATTTAAATATTTACTACAAAGTTTGTATATTCCACCCAAAAATTATAACAATTTCGAAATGTTAAAGTACAAAGTTAAAGTCTTTAAGTGAGGAGGAAAATAACAAGACTGGTCTTGAATTCTCAAACAATTAGAAACCATATGTTGCGAATTTCTTTATTTTATACAATAAAGACTGTTGGTTAAGCACAAAAAAAAACATATTTCTCAGACAAAGGTTAAATTAAAGGTTAAGCTCTAGCCTGGATTTTTCTTTTCTCTTTTTATATACCTTTTTGTTTTCTTTTTGTTATAATTTCTTAACAAAGTTCATGTTCAATGGCACAGAAATAAAAAATAGAAATGGCAACAAAGCTACTGGCAAATATTTGCTGATTTTCAGACACTCACAAAGCAGACACAGACTTGTGATCAATGGAATTGGTGATGCGGCTGTCAAATCGATGAATGAAGATTCCCCTCCAGACCAAATATATAATCAAGCAAATAGTGCCGAGTAGAATAGTAGTACTACATAGTATGTGACTTTGTGTTTGTTTTAAAATTTTTAAGAATTTCGCGTTTCGCAAATAGTTGACATTTGTGCAAATATGTCTCGAACGACTTGCTCTGTTTCTTTGTATTATACATTTTTTTCGCAACTCGAGATGTTGTTTAACTAATCGTGTTTTGCTGGCGCCATTGTTTCATCTCAATGACGCAAAGAATCGGCCTATAAATGGGCGATCCAGCAGCCGAAAATGACAGAGAAGTGCCACACTTCAAACTCTTCAAAAAAAAAAAAAAACCATCTTTAAGATGAAGCTTCACTGGCTGCTCTTGGCCGTTGTCCTGATCTGTGCCTTTAGCTACTCGCAGAGTACTGGCACTGGCACCACCACCTCTGAATCGTCCACTGGCTCCACCACCGCTGCCGATAGCACCGGTACCACCACCAGCACCACCGCATCCCCGTCTTCCTCCTCGTCGGCTACTACAGCGGCCAGCACCAGCAGCAGCGACAGTGCCACCTCAGCCAGTAGCTCCAGTAGCTCCAGCAGCTCCTCCAGGAGGAGCACTGCGGCCAGGAGAAGGGCCAGGAGGAGGAGGGCCGCCGCCCGCAGGAGGCGTGCTGCCAGAAGGAGGGCTGCCCGCAGGCGTAACAGGGGTTAGGTCACAAGGAACAGGACCTAAAGTCAACTGATCCGAAGAAGAGACAATTATTTTTTTTTCCCCTATCTATCCTCGAGGATTATTATATGAAAAACTAAATATATAACCTGGCTATGGTATAAAATTGCATACACATAATACTGATTGTTTTAATGTTTAATACAAAACATTGTAACATTTTTAGCTTGAAAGATAAGAGTCTACTCTACAAGACTCAAGATTTTAGTTCATCCCAGGAATCAACACTTTCTAATACAACTTTACGAACCTTGCCACAGTTAAAACATAAATTTAAATAATTACTAATTTAAAGTATTTGAAAACTGATTTTACCCAAAGTAATCTCTCCTTTCCCAGACCATATGGCAGGACTTCTTCAAGGACCTTGGTCTTGAAACATTTCTCAACGTAAATTTCAGAACGAGAGTTCTGTGGAAGAAAGGAACAGGACAGTGAATTTAATGGCGTATTTGGAGTGCACTGAATCGGTTAGCTTGATTACTCGGTGGCCTCGTCTCTCGTACATTGTTGTTTTGCTCCAAGGGTGAAAGGTTAAAGTTGCCACCAAGCCAAGACACACACACTCAGACACAACACAATTACACACAGCAATGTACTCATATATGAGCTGCAATAAAAAGCAACAAGTTGAAAGACCACGCAAGCAAAAAAGAAAGCAACAACCATCAAGGTCCCCCCATTTTCATTTCCATCCTGAGAACCCATTCCCAATTCTGAATCCGAAGTCCTCGGCCGCCGTCGAAGCAAAAACCCAAAACCCATCAGCAATTCGAGCACATAAAAATGGTTATAGCCCAAGAATTGAGGGCTCCCATTACAATAACAAGCGGAGTTTGGTGAATACTCTTTCAGAACCGTGAGTAGAAAGGCTTTATTTTTATATTTTAATATCACAAAAATTGTAATATAAATAAAAAGAATTTGTAAATCATTAGTAACATTGTTAGAATTTATGAAAACAAAAGAAAATCCAAAAATGGTTAAATTAAATAGGAAAATTTTATGATATTACATCCATCATTGTTGAAATGTTGTTGAAAAAACCAAGAGCAAGGACGTCGCCATTTATTGTTTCAAAAGTTCCTTAGGGGTATTTATATTGAACTCAACGATTGTGATGTGTCTAAATATATTATAATATTTATGTGACACCATATATAAGTACTAAATAATAATAATAATAATATTATGATATTGTTGTTGTTGAAAGATTGTTGAAAACGGTTGTGAATGGCTTGCCATTTTTTCCAAAGAAGTCCTAGAGCTATTTAAATTGATTTAAGGAACTCTAAGGTAATCCAAATATATATCTCATTTCAACTGAACCATAAAATGTGGTGTCTTCAGAAGAAAGGGTGTTGGAATGGAAAACAATAACAAGCAGCAAACAGCACTGCAAACGCAATACAATGGGCACAACTGTTGCTGTTGTTGTTCCACTTTCTCTCTCTCTCCCACTTTGCCTTCTGCACCTTCATCTTTTTCTTCTCCTACTTCTTGCTTCTTCCCCCTTCCCCATATCCTCTTCCCTTCCCTCCTTATCCACTTCCTCATTTTCTGGCATTGCAAACAAATGACAGGCGCGATTCTCAAATGAAAGCAACACCATAACAAGAGAGGGAGAAAGCTATGATGAGAGAGAGACAGAGAGAGTGAGGCGTCAGAGGGCAAGTGAAAGAGACAGCGGATGCGTGAAAGTGACATTCGTCTTCAGACAAAGAAAGCAGCTGTAGAAAGAGATGGCAAAAGGAAGAATCAGCAACAGAATTCAGCAAAACAAAGGGCATACTCATATGTATGTATGTACTTCATGTGTGCAAAAAACAGGGTAAACATAGTCAGAAAATTTTTAATTATTTAAATAAATTAAATATAATTTAGAATACATATATATTTTTGTTTTACTACAGTCACTACCCTTTGGAATCAATGTCACCTTACTTGGGTTTAAATTTCTACGCATATTTTCAATATTTTCAATATCTCAACCCGACAGGTTGTCAGCAAAAAATTAACAAAAGGCAAGTATTTGTATATCCTCTAATTGTTTGTTTATTTTAACTAAAATCTATATTTTCCATAGCTTAACCAGTCTCCAGACTTGTGAAGTTGCACAAAATCGTATATTTGGGAAATATGGTACTTTCTGAGGAAACCAAGGAACGTCTGAAAGTTGTGCTCAATGCGATGGAGACCACAGTCGCCTGGGGATTCATACCTTTCGTCCTTTTCTTGGGCTTCAGAAGGGGAGCTGATCCCGATATGCCACCTCTGACCATTTTGAATCTATTATGGCAGTAAGATGATGACAAACAATGCATCCTGACCGAAAACTAATGTGAAATTCAGAATGTGAAATCCATATGTTGGCTATGATTGGATTGTTGGATAGAAAATACACTTTTGTAATAAGAAGAACTCTTATTTATAGTTTTTGGTGGTTTAAATATTTTTCTAGAAGAATTAACCTCTTTTTTTATTAGTTAAGGGAATACTGCCTGCTTGCAAATTCCTTAGTTGAGAATTCTACTGTGAGACTTATGCTTTGTTGAAACTGTACCTTCTTGCTTTAAAAAACACTTATTCTTGAAAGTAACAATCCAAACTGATCATAAATATAGATATTTCCCTCTCATAGTTCTTTACCTATAAAACATATACAAAATAGTTTATTCTATGAGCTACTATCAAAAACCAAAACCCCCAAGGACACCCTGTATTTATGTATATTGATATGCTGCGCTTTGTGGCCATTGATGTTGATATGCTCGACGTGACTTATATTATGTATACGCACCGTTACACAAATAAATGTTTTTCGCCCATAAGCCACCCACCACAAATGGGCGACAGAAAGAGATGGATATAGGCGTGAAGAAAGAGAGAGGCATACAATTACGCCTTGTTCTTGTCAGTTCCCTCGTGTTGTGTTTTTATGTAGACCTGTGGTACTCTCTACGCTCTTATTATTGTTATTTTTATGACGCCCAATTCTTTGGAAATTTCAGCTTACTGCCTATTATTTTGCAAATACCAAAAAAGAAAGAGACAGAGAGAGAGAGAAGAAAAACAAGAATTTGAAAACACTATAAGCTCCTTGGATATGTTGGATAATTTTTATATTCTTCAGTTTGTCGTGTTCTCGTTTTGTATTCCACTTGGTTTTTCCTCTTTTTCCCTTCATATTTTTTGGCTGACACACAATGGCTGCCAGCTGTGAGGCTTAAATTTGAGAGTTGACGAGTGACAAGTGTCTTAGTGAGGGGAAAAACAGCAAAAAAAAAAATACAAGTGAAAAAGGGGGCTTAAATCAACAAGTGTGTGGATGGGACAGATAAATCCAAAAACACACTGAATATTTCAGCAGTTTCTTTTTTTTATCAAAATAACTGGAATTTCAGTTGGTTATTTAATCAAGAGTTTAAAGCGAAAAGTTTTCGATGTATAAAATAACAATTAATAAATTTTTAAACAATTGTACTAGAGGTTTATAATGTGTAAGAATTGTTATTTAAATAGCTAGCTTTATTTAAGTGGAAGTACTTAAAGTTTAATATATAAATTTGATAACTAGATCCATAAATAATTCTTTCATTATCAGTTTCTAATTTTGTTCCCCCTTTCTTTAAAGCACCTTTTTTAGGGCTTAAAAAACACTTAATATCAAAAGTATTTATAATTTTAATTATATTATAATGCCAGTACTTAGGAATGTATTTATTGCACTCACAGCAGTCCAAAATTATATATAAGTTTATTAATTAACCAAAATCTCCTGATTAAAAATCGATTAACATTTCCAAACGTTTCTCAAGGGCACAGATAGTGACTCCGATTAAAGTTGGAATGAAGTCAAGTTCAAGAACAAGTTATATTGCCTTTAAGCCTGAAGCTATGTCAAGTTCTGGCTAATAAAACCTCCCTTTTTCCCTCCTCCTGCAAGAAACAATTAGTTTAGACCTCGTCCTTTTGGCCAAATTGCCTTGCCTAATTTGTTTTTTTTTTCTTCTGGCTCGCCTTCCGAATTCGTATGCAAAGAGCGCATAAATTTAATCAGTTAGTCGAATGTTGTTTTCCTCATTTTTGCCTCTCCATTTTCGTCTTCTCTATCACTTTTCTCTACTTTTATATTTTTTTTCGCTCCTTTTTTTTGCCTTAAGCTTAAGGGGGCGTTTTGTGGTGGGCGTGGATGGGGTCGTAGGTGTGGCCAAGGTCCTGCGTGTTGGCCAAGACACAGAGAGCTGACACACCAACATGACATCGGGTCTTTGGGCACTGAGAGGAAAATATAAACTGTAGGAAATATAAAAACTAAATACAAAAATATATATTTAAACATTTTTAAAACGGCGAAAAGCCTATTAAAATTTTTGGAGTATGTAATTTTGATTTATTTTTGTGGCTTGAAAAAATCTGGTATTCAAATAATTTAAAAATAAATTCGTATTTAAATATTAAACCATTTTTTGGGTACCCTTTTAATGGTTTGTTTATAGTTCTTGTAAAATAACATTCTGTTTCTGTATAATAAAATTAGATAACAATTTCATAATGATTTTCTTTCTATTTATAGTATTTTCTCTGAGTGTACTATATCCTAGAACCCGCATGTTTTATATGTGTGAACACAAGCAGGCAAATGGACAAATAGACAGACATCTAAAACAGACAGGCGGAATGAGACAGGCAGGCAGGACATAGAAGGAAATGGGGTATAGAGAATAGATGGAAAGCCATAGGAAAAATCACCATTTGCCCTGCTTTCCCTGCTTCCTCTACATTTTTAGGCTAGTTTACAAGGATTTTTAAGAATGCTGTATACCTTTTAGAGGTTATTTTGAATATACTTAATATATGAATTAGAAATAATATTTCTTAAGGGATTTTTAAGTATTCTTGTTCCATAATTTCCATAATTTATTTGTGATTTTTTTGCCTGCAAATATAATGCTTACTGACTTTTCCCAGGGTACTTAACCTTCCGGTCACTTTTGGTTTAAGTTTTGGTTATTTTTTACGAAGGACTTTCTTTGCGTCTCCTTTTCGTCCTGTTGTGTTTTGGCATTTGGCATTGCGTTGGCATTCCCTTTGCCAGTTGCCATTTCCTGTATGTGCTAAACCAATAAAGCAACTTTTGACATGTCTGCCGGCTGTTTGAATTGCGTCCTAATTGTGCCACTCAGTGCGTGTGTCTCTATCTCTGTCTGCATCTCTATTGCCCTCTCTCTCTCTCTGTCTGTCTGTCGCCATTGCCTTTGCCCTTTCCCTTTCCCTTTCCCATTTTCACTGAGATTTCATTCATTTTCCCCCGAAAAATCTTTTGCAAATTGTCTCCGAATTTCACATGCCAACGTAGGTGACTCCAATTATTCTGGCATTTCAATTGACGTCAATCAATCAATCAATTAGCTATGCATCAATCAAACGCAGACTCCTTAGAACCAGAATCTCCTCCGATTCAATAAAGATCAATTTCCCCGACTGACTTTTCCCTAATTTAATGTGGCCTTAAATTTCGATGGGTAAGGATATTAGCCAGCTGGGCTAATTATTCCGAGAGTCCAGGAGTCCTGGTTATCCTGGCATCCCTTCCCCATTTTCTTTTACTCCACGGTCAACATCATCAATCTTCCAGGCTCTCCCTAGCAATTTGACAGCGATTGCGACATTTACAACTGTTCATCATCAGTGGATTTAGCCTAAGCTAATCTCCGTTAGAAAATTCAGGAAAATAAAAAGAAAAACGATTAAACTAGGGAAACTGTTCAAGGACTAGTTAAGGGTATTAACTCTTCAAAATAACTCTTTAAAAAAAAACTTTTATATGATAAAATAACAAGAAAGTTGAATCTATACATTTTGGAAAGTAAATAAATATTTAATTCAGAAAAAAATATATATTTTAATGTATTGAAAAACTATAGAAACCGTTTATAGAACATAGAAAAATCTGGCAGATTGTTATATTTACATTAGTCAGAGTAATTTCATATTTAATGCAAGCTTTATTTAATTTAATTTAGACTGAAATTAATTTAATTAAAGCTTAATTTGTTAAGCATCAAACTAACATCTTAAATGCCAGCCAAAAGACCCACCTCACCTTACTATTTTGACTTTAGTTCTTATATTTTGTAATGCATTAAATCTAAATAACCTTATTTAAAAACTGCTAACATTGTTAACATTGTTAATACAAAATATAATAAACATATATTCCCCTTCATAAACATATTATTATCAAATATTTTAGGGTAAAAAATTAACCAAAACTTTCCCCATTTGCTACATTAATTACATTCCAGGCAAAAAACATTTCCCGGTTTTTCCTCTGGGCAACTCTTAAAAACATCGATGGGTCAGTGGATTCAGGATGTCAAGCCCCTCGAATGCGTTGACAGGTGGGCGTGGTGGCATAGAGCGGGCGTGGCAAGGACGAGGAAACCATCGACAAGCCACAACATGCCGGCACCGAAAACAAAGTTCATAGACGTCGAATAATGTTGTTGGTTTTGTTTTTGTTTTTGGTTTTTTTGTGTACTTTATGTCGCCTTTTCAGTTTTTCTGGTTTTATTTTTCCCCAGGGGTGGTGTGGGAGGGGGGAGGTGTAGTGAGTAGAGAGCATTTTAATGCACGCAATTCTGCAGACACGACCGCAACAGTTGTAGCTGAAATTGGCACACGAAAAGCACTCCCTTTTTCACCCCATTTCCCACCGGTTTTCCCAACACACACAGACAAAACACTTCCCCCCCCCCACACTCCCATAGAGACCAAATTGAACGAAGAAAATTACTCAGGGAAAATGAATGAATGGGAATGCCAAGGAAAACAAGCCATATTATTAACTAATTGTAATTGTTTATAATTAAACAAACAACAATCACAAGGCAGCTTAGTTAGTTAATTAAGGAAAGGGTGTAAAGGATTTTCTACTAAAAGAAGAGGTTCTGATTAGTTGTTTAATATTTTTAAGAAATATATAGTTATATATTTAAATGATACATTTTATATATAGATTTAATGTATTAAATTAAAAACAAATTTTCTTTAAATATATAAACCAATTTGTTTAAGAAAACCAATTAAAATCTAGTTTCAAAACAGAATTAAATCTTTATCAAAAAATGCCAATCTATTTTCTTAATTAAAACTAAGCCCCCTTTTTGTAAATTAAAATATAATTTCCTTTGTTATTGTCTTAGCCAGTCAAAATCGTTATTGGGCTAATCTATCCCTCCTATGCCCAAGGCGACTCTCAAGTCTTTGTGCTAACCTTGAGTTGGTATATAATTTGCTTAAATAATTTCGCTTTGCAACTCTCTTTGGCACTGTGCATTATTTAGTTTCAATTATTTAATTAAATAATGAATGCCGCTTAATATGCAATTAAATTTAATGGTCATTTAAAATGTACCACGCACACACGCACACACACGTAGGCATTTTAAAGCGCATGAGTGAGCGTGCCCGAATAAGTATGCTACGAATTTTTAGCTTGAAGAAGGATTTACGATTCCTTAATTGAGAAAAGGCAGGCCCGGCATTTTGGTCAATAATTTAAAATTAACACCTGCTTTGCAACATATACACACGTAGCTACACACACACACCTGATAACCTTTCACCCCTTGTAAGACTATTTTTGTATTCAAGCCCACACGATGCGGAAATTTTCCTGCTTCCTTTAAGCCATTAAATTTTTTGCTTTTCTATTTCTTTTGCAGAGCAAAAAATGGTAAGAAATTTATATTTTTTTCAATTAAGGAAAGGGTTTCAAATTAAGTAAAAACTTATGCATCAGTTTTTTTAAATTGGTTTTATCCTGTGACTCATGACTGCTAATATTATTTTTGGTTAAACATATATTTTTAAATATATTTCGTACTTTTAGTTATATCAAAATGTTTTCCTATACATATTTAAGCTCTTTTAATTTAGAAATTTCATTTAATAATGTCCAAGATACATCAAAATATTTTTAAAGCAATAAATCACTGACTTGCTAAATTCCATTATGAAACAAATAATAATTTCATCACTGCTTTAAAATAACTTAAAAAGTAGTCTAAAACAATGCCATGTTTTCTGATTTTTTTTAGATAAAAAATATATATTTTAATAATTTCTAGTATATATCAAACCATTTTTATTGCAACAATTTAGTTTAAGCTAAGTTAAAAGTTCATTTAAAACACAAATTTATAGTTCTGAAAATAAATTGGTTTCTGAACTGAACTCTTACCAAAGCACAAAATAAATGGTTGCCTTTAAAATGGTTTAATGCTTTAGAGATATCTTTAAATGGTAACTTAAAGTACTTCCAAGTTTTCTCAATATCATTATTTTATTTTTAAGAATTTTTTCAACCCATTTCCCAAATTCCTGTTTTGTGTTACAGTGTCCTTGTGTACTATAGGTAAACCACATTTGTATGTGACTGGCTGAAAATCAATAGCCCCTTTCCACCCACTCAACCCTTTTCTGTGGCTCTCTTGCTACCCTCTATTAATAGATCGAGCTGATGCGACCTGCTGCTGCTCACTCCTGGACAGGCAGGAGGAAAAATCCTCGCCATGTTTTTGGGTTGAAATGAAAAGCATTTCGTTGGCAGTTTTTCCTTTTTTTTTTTTTGTTTTGCCACCCCCGCTAAAACACAATTAAAGCGGCCTATGCACTTAATTGCTGGTGTGTGTGTTCGGCAACAATTCGGCGTTTTGATGGAACGAGTGACTAGGTGATGGATTGATGGATTGCCAAACTGCATTATCGCAACATTTTTGAAGTAGATGCATCATCATTATCAACGCCAGCGGTGAATGCATTTTGTGTGAAGAGCTCTCAAAATGTATTCAGATAGCAACAAAATATTGGCAAAAAAAAAAAGGAAGAAATATCCAAATGAAAAGAAGGATATCTGAACGAAAGGTCATGGGTCATGGCAATCAATCAGTTTTCCATCAATTAATGCAGGAACAAAAAATGTTTGCTTCAAAGAAAAAAAAAAGCAAAGCTTAACTTGGACAAAAAATTTGATACACTTTGAAGAAAAAGAAATTGTTGAGAAATTAAAGAAGTCAAGAATACCTTAAATTGTATAATTCAATAAAAACATGTTACGAAATCCTTTTAATGTAATTATTCTCTTAGTTAATTCTCCTTGGTTAATTACCTACACAATATTACCTATAATAAGTACTATTTGAAATGAATATCCAACTCTTCCTAAATGTTTTCCTTTACTTAATTTAATAAAATACTTCTCCCATATTTTTGGTGGGTCTAAAAACTATCTGTGGGTTGGCATATGTAAAATATATTATAATATTTAATGCCCTAATCCCTGTGGCAGCCACACCCTTTACACCATTACGAAAAACACACAGAAAATGACAACAGAAATTATTTCCTCTTTGGAGTTGTGCTCCAGTTTCAGTTCCATTTCCAGTTTTTTGTTTCTGTTTTTGTTTTTTTTTGTTTTCTGCGCCACAAATTGCCCATTTTGATGAGGCAAATTATGGCCATGTTTCGAGTTTGACTTGGGCTCATCAGGATGTCGCTGGATCTTGTCTACCAGAGGCAGCCACAAATGTCCTGAAAATCCTGACAAAAAATATATATGTACATACATGCGAGGGCGAGAGGCACGCTAAATACACTTGAAAATAAAATTTTAGCAATAAAATTCTATTATTCCCATATTTAAAAAATATTTCACCAATGAAATTTTATTATTTTCTTACTTTAAAAACACTTTAGCCCGGAAGTTATAATTTTTTCCTGTTTAGAAATGATTTTTTTCTATGAAATAATAATATTTTCTTATCTAAATAATATTGTAGCCATGAAATTAAATAATAATCCTATTTTAAAAACATTTTTACCATGAAATTGTATAAAAACTAAATGAATAATTATGAACCTTAAAGGTTTCAGAGCAAATTCTCAGCAGGATAATAAAATAATTAAAAAATACTATTAAAATAGTTGCAAAAAAAATTTCACTCTTATTTATAATACTTTTATAATTTAAGAAGCTTCTTTAACATTTTTGTCTCAGTGCTGAGTAGGTCCATATGTGGAAAAGCAACTGAGGCGAGTGGAAAAATGAAAATAAAAATGGAAATGGAGATGGAGATGGGAGTCGGAGAACCGGAGCCTGGCCGGGCATACAAATGGCTTCATTTTGACGAACTGCCGAATTCGCCATTTGCATGCGTGTCTAACTGTGTACAAATTTTTGGAGGGCAAACAAATGATTCTTTGTTTGAGTGAGTGCCTCTCTCGCTGAGCTCCTTAAACCACTTGCCAGACCAAAACACACCAAATTCCGGTTTACTTGTTTTTAATACCCTTCCAAGGGTATTATCAATATAGTCGGAAGCTTAAAACCAAGTGAAGCAATCATTTCCGACCCTATAAATCATATATATTCTTGATCAGCATCAACGGGGGATTCGATCTAGCTATATTTTAGAGAAAGAAAAATTTTCAACATTTTTTTTAACATTTTTTAAGGGGTTTCATCGTTAAAATGATCAAAAATTTGACAAAAAATTTAAAACTTTCAAAATTTTAAATTGAGTATGCAGATTTATTACTTTTATAAAAACTAACATAGGACCGCTTTCCGAATTAAAATTAATGCTTTTTTGGCTGAGTTATGCGTTCTTTAAGCTTTAAAAATAACGATAAATATCGATTCAAAGAATGGGAATATTTTATGTGTAATTATTTTAGTCAGAAGCTTAAAACCAAGTGAAGCAATCATTTCCGACCCTATAAATCATATATATTCTTGATCAGCATCAACAGGGGATTCGCTCTAGCTATATTTTAGAGAAAGAAAAATTTTCAAAATTTTTTCAACATTTTTTAAGGGGTTTCATCGTTAAAATGATCAAAAATTTGACATAAAATTTAAAACTTTCACAATTTTAAATTGAGTATGCAGATTTATTACTTTAATAAAAACTAACATAGGACCGCTTTCCGAATTAAAATTAATATTTTTTTGGCGGAGTTATACGTTTTAAAAATTTTGATTTCTCGACAAAAACTGTCATATTCAAAATATGGATAAAAATTTATTCAATGAATGTGAATATTTTTAACCTAGTTATGTTAAATTTCCAATACAATCCTATAATTCGATTGCAAACTGCTAGAATATATAAACTTCGGCATAACCAAGTTAGTTTCCTTTCTTGTTGTTTACTGAATTATTATAAAGTAATTGCTTTAACAACGAACATAAATCAAGGGATAATTCAGGGAATATCTTTGGGGACCACCTTTTCACCATTTTGAATATCAGGAAGTATATAAATATGTCTTTAAATAAATATTTCTTAGAAGTATTTTCTTTGTAATAAGTTGGAAAAGATTTCCTAGCTTCAAAGTAGTTTAAATATTTGAATTTCTCATTAAAAACTTTCTTCAAAAGTATAAAAAGGTAACAGCAACATTTGCACTATATTAACAAGTATTTTTATTTCCATGTTGTACTTAGTTTGTCGTGATTAAAGTCAGTTAGGAAAAACTTGCTTTCTTTCCTCGATTTTTTTTTTATTTTTATTTAGTTGGCAGCTCGTTCTTTGGACTAAGGACGCACGCAAGCGAGTTGGCAGCCCTGACCCACCTATAAAACTTTTTCATAAAATTGTCGCTCAGCCACTTTGGTTGATTTTAAAATCAATTTCCTAATCTTTGCTGAAGCATAAACCCTTCTCTTTCTATATATATTTTCACATGTATGTTTGTATATATATACATATATATTGTGTGCTCCACAGGATATTCGGGCATGTTGCCACCGTAAAGCTGTTCGTGTCCTTGGACACACCGCCCGCTTGGCTTCATAAAAATAGTTGTAAATTTTCCAAGCCGTCTGCATAAATTCAACCAGCACCCGCATCCGGTATAGGGATAGGGATAGGATCCCTACCATCCCTTCGTATATATATATATATTTAGAGAGAGAGAGAGAGACTAGTATATGTGGGACTCCCACCATTTCCCAACACATCCATTTCCATTCTACATTTCCCATTTCCATCTCCCCTGTCAGTAACTTTCACACGTCGTTTCATTTCTGGGCAGCAGCAGTAAAAAGTGACGCAACTTTTGTACACACATTGTCAACAGTCGTAAATTCAGCTCTTGCTTCTGGCTAAGCTTGATTATCCTGCTGGCTGCCCAACAAGGGGAACAAAGTTCTCAAGATGCTGTCCTTTTGTCACACAACTAAAATGCACCCGAAAAATGGTTTCCTTTTTGATTTGCAAAAAGCTGGGAAATTTGCTTGAAAATTGGGTTGGTTAATAAAATTAAGATATCTTTTGTTTAGCTTTAGATAGAATTTAAAAAAATTATTAAATTTACTTCAGCTAGTATTTAATTATTGATTTAAGCATTAACGAGCATTATTTATTTTATAATATTGTCTGAAACCCAGAATATATATTAACTAAAATATTTCCTATCTTTTCTTTACCTCAGAAACTATTTAAACTCTGACTAAAAAAATGGATTTGCCACAAACAATTTCATAGTTCTCGTTAGCCCAAGAACTAAATTTTCTCTTAGTGCTTAGATATGTTATCCTTTTATGGGTTTTTTATTGGATTTGCATTCGCCTTTTTGAACCTAATTATTTTGGTCCTTTCATTTCTTTTTTTGGAGGGCTTTTGGAAATGGGTGTCGTAGTCTGTTGGACAACTAACTCACCACAAAAAGTGTGCAACGGAATTTTGTGCAACAGTTTGCCACAAGGCTCCCCCTTTCACTCTCAACTGGCTAACAATTTCTACTCCTGCTGCTCCTTCTCCTGCTCCCTTCCTCCTTTTGGCCACATTCTGTGTTCCTTGTAATGGCATTTATGATTTGTTGGCTTCCAACTCGGTTGGCTGGCCTGAGGCTTGAGGGTCCACCTGCCGCTTGCCAGCTGTCACAGGGAGTCCATATGTCCCCATACATATAAGATAAATAGACAGACACTTGGAGAAATACTATATATATTTCCATATTCTATATAATTCTATATTCTATATTTTCTTTTCTATAATGTATATATATTTAAATACAATTAAAATCAAACAGAAACCTCCGAATATAAATACTATTCAAATGCAAACCCAAATATCTCCTGGATTACAATGCTCTCTTAAATTCCCTATAAAAGATCATCTACTTATTTCTCTCAGTGCATAAATATATATATTTATATGTACAACTGATGTATGAGCAGATATATAGCCATTTGCCGGGCTGGCAATTCCATTTTCACTTCTCTGGGAAAAACAAATTCAATTACAAGCCAAGGAATATCCAAGAGCGAAACGCGACGCCTCCTTACAGAGCAAGAAAATCTCGGGAAATGGAAAATTCAGGGGGGAGGGGGTGTTGGGAAAGGGAAAGCATACATATGTTTAGCTAAAATTAAAATCATATGCATGAAATGAGCGCGAAATTGAAATGGAATGAAATAAATGAGAGAGGAAAAAGGCAAGGAAAATGCGAGGCGACAGTTACCCATCTTGGCTTCTCCTTTCAATGGGGTTTCAGTTTTACTCGCCTTTTTTTTTAATCTTGCTCCCGCTGCACATCTTTAAATCTGGAGGAAAACTCTGAAAAACTCCAACAACAAAGTTTAACAAACTCAAAATGCTCTTAAGCGTGATAAGGCGAACGCGTGGAAAAGCGAAACTTTTGCTGCATTTTTCCCGAAACTAGGAAATTGCACAAAAGACACTAAAAACTGGAGTGCTACCTAATTGGCTTGCCTGGAAAATTGTGAAAAAGTGGGGAAAGATGTTTGAAAAATAATAGGAGACTTTACTTTACTTTCCAAAGATAATCTAAATATTATATATCCAAGATAAGGTTGTTTTCCTTGAATAATGGTAATTGAAAATATGGCACAGTTTTCTCCGCTGGGGAAAACCCATTTTCCCCAAGCATCTCTCACATATCAATATCATTATTTAAAGACTCCCTTTTTCCTCCCAATCTTCTCCTCTGACATATTTAGTAAACTTATCTAAGCAATGTTTGGTGACATTTTCCCAGAATCCCATCAGAACCCCATCTGGTTGAGATGATTTTCCAAGTGCGTGTTGCTGTCGTGACTGTGGCTTCTTACTTACATACCTCTCCATTTTCCACCCCGCGCTTTTCCGTCGCAGCTTTAGTCGCTGCTTCCGTTAAAGCTTAAAGTTGTTGTTTTGTTTGCTTGTCGCTTTTCCAGCATGTGCCGGAAGCCGAGGAATATGCCATCGCCACCATTCCCACCACCGACAAACAAAAACCACCCACCTGATGGCCATTGTCACCCTGTTCTCTAGTCTCCCCACTTTCCCCGCCTGCATTTTCCACTTTTCCCCCACCCGCTGAAAAGCAATACATCCTTTGCGGCATCTCCACTCCTCCCACAGCCCCTAAAACTAATTTATTTACCTAGAACCCAACTGCTGACGCCTATTTGTATGCAATTAATTTTGTTGTGCCTCTTTGCCCAAGACAAAACATAATATATATCCAAAGTAGAAAAAATATATACACACAAAGTACTGAAAAAACAGGGATGTGGTCAGAGGGACAGAAGAAGCTTTATAAAAAATAAAGTTTGAGAAAAAAAGATATATTTTAAATAATCAAATTGTTAATTACTTTGTTGTACTATTCTAGTTGTGCTATGGTAAAAGTTAGAAGATACGTTAGAGGTTCGAAAAGGAAATTAATAATAACTAAGCTTTAAATATTTGTATTCTTGAGATCGGTATTGATCGATATTTTTATATGATATTTTCTTCGATAAATCAAAATTAAAAAACTTAACTTAGCCAAAAATGCTTTAATTTTAATTCGGAAAGCAGTCCCATGTTAGTTTTTATTAATTTAATAAATCTGCGTACTTAATATAAAATTTAGAATATTTTAAAATTTTTCAATTTTTTTTGTCCAATTTTAATGATGTAACCCCTTAAAAAAATTGACAAAAATTCGAAAATTTAGTTTTGTACCGGTTATAGCCAGATGGAATCCCCGGTTAATGCTGATCAAGAATATATATATAGGGTCGCAAATGATTCCTTCACATATTTTTTGACTTCTGACTAAAATTATATTACCCAGAAATGGTGTTTTTAAGTTTTGTGACTTTAAAATGTGTGTTTTTTTAAATTAATTATATTTATATTTAATATTATTATATCATATTTAAATATATATTATATATTTGTTATTATTTCAAACTATCTTTATATGTAAACATTTTCTTTAGTTCTTTTTAGTTATTTTACAGGCCGTACAATTTTGTATTAGAAAAATAAAAATGTTTAATTTTCAAGATATATATTTTTAAATGAAATAAATATATTATTATTCCGAATTTTTCTTTATATTCAAAACATTTTCTCTCGCTCCTCTGGGACAAAACCGGTGATTTTGTGAAATCAACTTAATTGCCAGAGTCCCCGAAAAATGGCCATCCTGCCTGTCAACGATCTAATGAAAATTGATGTTATATGATTTACACTTTTCTGTGTGGCCATTTCATTGTTTTATTCCACCCACTCATCCCCTCCACCAAAAGAATAGAGATAAAAACGCAAATAAAATGAATATTTGTGAAGGCAGGTGGGAAGGGAAAACGAGAGAGCTGGCTTTTGGGTGGATGGCCAAAATTAATTAATTTCGCGAAACACGAAGGATCCTCATTAATTGATTGCCTGCTGCGGGGGAGGAACAAAAAAAGAACACTCCTGGCCTCTGGCTATACAAAAGCTTTAAATTACTTTAAAATACAGTAAATCACAGAAGGCATTGAAAAATACATCGATCTTAATATTTCAACAGAGTTCATTCCATTGAAAATTTCAACTTTAGTGAGTCTGAATTTCTAATATCCAAAAAAGAAGTAAAATCATTCTAAAACTGGTCAGTTCGATTATAGTGTTTCTGAATATATATCTAAAATCCAATCATGGAACCGCAATGCTGCAAATGTTTGGATCTACCTATTGCCGATCAAATTGGAAATCGAACATTGGACTTATCCCATTCTCTGGGTGAATTTATATCCTTCCTGGTGGTACTTCCTTTGGCTTTCTATGCTGTCGTCTGGCACAATAGTCACCTGAAGGCCTTCTTCATTGTCCTGGCCTGTTTGCTGCTATGCGAATTCATTATATTCTTTGAGCCCATGGAAATGAAGGATAGGTTTGCCGAAACTGCAAAGCTGGCATTTGCTGGACTGATCAAAGTTATTGGTCACCTTGGGCGGTTCAAGGACAAAATCATTGAAATGCATAACAATCATTTGAATACTATTTAAGGGGTACCATTTTCCAATCAAGTAACTAGTCTTATATTAAGTAAGTAAGTTGTATTTAATGTTTATTCTTTTAATATAACTAATATAATCGTAGGTCTTGCTATAAATCCCTTCTAAAGGATACCAAATTTACACTCTCCTAATGATATATTACTCAAAGGATACTACTCAAATTTCTAAGCAAGTAAGTTTACATTTGCAAAGAATTAAATGATATTTTCTTTATAATAACTTTCGTTGCCTTAGGCTTTAATATAAAATTATTATTAAATCCCATTTAAAGGGTACCAAATTGTCTTTCTAAGAAAAATTAACATCACCCAAAGGAAACTCCAGCTTTTTAAAACCCATTTTGAAGCAAGTAAGTTGTTTGAGCAACTCTTAAGTATTAATTTTTTTATCAAAACTTAATTAATCTCAGGTTCATATACAAAATTATTATAAATCCCATTCAAAGTGTTTAAAATTTCAACTCTTCATACGATATATATACCCCAAAGGCTACTCCCCAAATCTTAAATCAAGTAAGTTAATATTTGCAACTCTTAATTTCTTAATTCTTTTATAATAACTTACATTAATCTTAGGCTTATGGGCAAAGCAAACCAGATTTCACAGATTCATCCTGCCGCAAACTCACCTGGAAAAAATACAAAAAAGGAATAATCATTTTTAATGTAACAAAAAAATAAAAGAAAGCGCCTGCGGGTGGTGATAATAATACAATATAATACATAATTCAGAATGCAAAAGATGGGCACTTAAATAATTTTTAATGACGCATTTTAATGCGGCTAATTGCAAAGGATATTTTTTCATAATTTTCACATGCCAATGTCCGTTGTTTCCTTCTCTCTCTCTCTCTCTCTCTCTCTCTCTGTATTGCTTTCTCTATCTCTTTCCCTCGCTTTGGTTTCGTCCTTTTTGTGATGTAAGAGAGTGGAAGGCGGGGGCTATTAACTGTCAGTGGCAGTTGAATGAAGGCTGCGGTCAAAACTAAGCCACCAACACAGACCAATGCGAGGAGACCAGAGGAAAATGGAAGGAAGGAATCTCCTTTACCCCCAGGTTTTGGGGCTGGAAAAGGAGGCAGCAGGATCCGGTTTTTGGGAGGGGGAAAACGGACCACGGCTTTATCCTGCGGTTTGGTCTTTGGTCCGGCAGAGAGAGAGAAGACAAATTTTATATGATATATCGGTCGTAATATTAAATTGAATTTCTTTTACAGAAAACTTTTAGAGAAGGAGATGTTAAAGGTATTAAAAAAGTTTATAAATTATTGAAAATATTATTTGCAGAACTAGAATAGAATTAGTTTTTAATGGTTATCGAAATAATCATTTTCGGTATTCAACACCTATACAAAATTCTCTAGAATAAAATAATAATTAATATATTCATCGCTTATTCGATATTTAGTAAAAAGTAATGAAATACTTAAACCCTATTATCGATCCAATAAGATATCGATAACTTTGCCATCCCTAGCACCGCAATACCTGGACAATGGCTGGCCTGTTGCTTTTTGTGTGCATTAATTATTTAGGAAACCCGTTGCATGAAACGTAATGTGGTTATATAAGGCTTTTAACCCATGCCAGCAAGGTGAGTGTCCAGGTGCCGAGGGGGTTAAAGTTAAGACAAGACCCCGGATCAAGCCAATCAGAGAGAGAGATACTGAGAAAAAGTTAAAATTCAGTGGTCAAAAGTGTCAAAAGACAGCAAATTCCATTTATTTTTATTTTATCATCGTAAGAAAATCCTCAGTTTACCAATTTCCCCCCCGCCTAGTTGCATCATTGTGCCCACAGATTATTATTCAGTTTCAATTTTTTGTTTGCATTTTTCAGCTGTGCTTCGGGGGAAATCAACAAAAGTGCTAGGGAAAAAACCGGGGAAAAGCGGTGGATCAACAATTCAGCGAATGATGACAGGTTGGAAAATATATGCAGGCATAAATATTTAAGATCAAAACGAAAATGAAACATAAAAGTGAAGAAGCTTAAAAGGCTTACATTATTCAGTCAGAGATTTCAGTATTTTTGGATAACAATTCTGGAATGTTGGGCTTTTTAAAAGATAATTATAATAAAAACATAATATTATTAAGGGTAATAAATGGAATAAGTTGAAAAAGAAAGGAAAGCTTAAGTTTGGTTTTAAATAAAACAATAAATAGAATAAATCATTTTTGTAAATAATAAATAAATATTTAATATATGTATACCGACTCTCAATTATTTCAATTTCAATATTTAAAAAATCGTAGTAACTGGTGAGATAATATTTAATACTAAAATAAGTAAAACAAAGGTCTTGAAGTAACTCAACTAATCAAGTTTCAATTGTTTTCATTGTTAAATATGGTTTATGTTGGTTTTAATTTTTGTTTTGTCATTCAGTTCATTGTTTTATTTTATGTAAATCTGCTTTATGACTTGTTAATTTTTTTGTTGCAACATAACTGGGGAATACCTGCTCTTTATGTACCTCAATCGATGATTGTTTGCAGACAGCCCGCAAAAAGTCAACCTTTCCCAGAAGAGTCCATCCTCTCTCTCTCGTTTCAGTCACGTTTTCCAGCTAGCTTTTTCCCCAGTTTTCCCTCGATTTTCCCCCCTTTTTCCCTTTTTTTCGCATTCCCAGGGACGTGACTTTGAAGGGTGGTTGGTCGGTAGTCGTGGTGCCCTGGAATTGAATTAACTAAATGAAATTTGAACGTGGCGTCGACTGATTAACCCATGACCATTACCAGTAAGGCATGAAAGGGCGTAGTGAAGGGGGTCAAACCGCGTCTTGACAAATGATGCACTCGAATGTCAACATTTAATTGTCGGCAACAATCGTCGCGTAACAAGTAGAAATTGAAAATTAATGACAACTCGGTTGACCGCAGCAGCATTGACATTGTGTGATGCAGTCGAGCGGCAAAAGCTTATTTCGCTCAATGAACGCCATATAATAAATAAATAAATAAAATGCATATGCCATAATGTAAGCGATATCATTTTAGCAAAACCCAACAAATCGAAGTGTGCATCGATGTTCAATGGGGCATTAAAAAGGCAATTCTAATGATTCGTATAGAAATTTTTTTTTAAATATTCCACAGAAAGTATAAAATTACAGATGGAAGAAATGTAAATTTATCGATACTTTATCGATTTTTAAGAGGTAAATAAATTAATTTATCACACAGGAATACATCACAATGTTCAAATATCAATTTATATAAATATTTGAATATTGTAAAGGATTTCTGTGTTATAAATTGATTTACTGTTTGATATATCGAATAGATATAATAGAAAAAGGAAACAAATAAAATAAATATTTTTTTAAATTCGATATTTTTCGATAAATTTTATATTTTTTGATCAATTCAATATTTTACCCTAAATTTTTCCTTTATAAATATTTTCCAAGGTTAAAAAAAAACTAGGATAATTATCTTTAAGTATCCAAAAATACCATCAAATATTTAATTTGAGCTCTACAAGTATGTTTTGAGTTCTTTTAAACTTCAATATAACCCTTAAAAATAATTTAATAAATATTAACTACATTTTATTTACTTTTCACTACCAATAAAATGTTGAAATAAACAAGTATGACCTGGAAAATGAAATAAATCAATCGCAATCAGTAAACAACGCCGAGTAAATAGAAACCTTGAAGGCATTTTTCCAATCAGAACCCCTAAGACCCTGTTCAATTTCACGCTTGTCAACAAATCAGGTTTCACTTTCAAGTCACTTGGCCAAGGTCAAGACATATGCACATATCCATATACATATATATATTCTCCACTATATTATATATATATTTAAATATGATGTAAACATAAATAAATCAGGCTAAACAGAGGAAAAACTGTTTACAAAACAAAAGCGTGGGGCAAAACTTTCATTTTCATTTTCATTTATTACGTTATTATTATTTTTCGCTTTCGTTTTATATTTGCTATATATTTATGGATTGGAATGGGGAGAAGAGTTCTCCAATGACGTCATTGCGAAACGAAACGTAACGAAACGAAACCACCAAAGTAAATGAAAAGTATACTACATGGCATTAAGTTTTTCCGCTTTCCGTAATAAAAATTGTGGTTTGTCATGCGATTTTGGGATGTGTGGAAACAAAGTCTCTCCCCAAGCCGCAAGCCTCGAAGAACCCAAAATAACCGTAACTGGGAACCCTTTCACTTTAACTTGGCTAGCTTTCCTTGGGGAAAACTCCTTGGGCCTCAGCCCCCCCAACCCCCAGGGAAAATCCCTAATAATCAGCTGCCTCTAACTGATTACAATCTTAATCAAAGGCGAGATTTTAAATGGAAGTTTCGTTTCGGTAGTTTCACAAAGTTTTCCAAAATGGGTTTGGGTTCAAAGTAAATATCTTTGTATATAGGTAAGAATTTAATTTCAGCAAAATCTTTGAGCAGTTATTGGTTTTTGTTAAGGTTTTAACTTGAGTAACTCAATTAGCATTAATTTTGTTTAAATGTTTTCATTTACCTTGCGGTGTCTATACGAAGCCTACTCATTTAAAAGAAATTTTAAAAGTATTTTGGATTTTAATATACGGATTTTAAATAATTTCTTCTCGTATTCACGTTTCTCCGAAAATGTTCTTGAAATAAACATGAAAAACAAAGCAATTTGCTTTGACTAAAAAACAATTTAAAAACTGTGATTATTTTTCTTTTGTCTTTGACTTTGGTTGCTGCCGCTCTTAATTTCCTTTTATAGCGAATTATGCCTGAAAATCGCATTGTTTTTCTTTGGAACTTTGCTTCTTTACATCATATTTTCATATTTTCCATTTTCATTTAATTTATTTTTCGCTTTCACTTTAAGGCTCGAGGAGTTTGCCTTCTGTTTTTTCTCTGTTTCCCAATTGTTCCTTTTTTTTGTTTTTAAATTAATATATATATATTTCTGTATCTGTATATGTATATTCATTTTTCTGTCAGCGGCACGCAAGTGAATCCTGAATCCTGCCCAGCCTGGCATTTGTGTGCTCCCGACAGAAATCCTGGGCGCATATCCTTTTAATTGAAAACACAGTGGCCCAGCCGGAGGGCCGCCCACAGCGCGAATCCAGTCCGCGGACTGACTTTATATAGAAAACCGGAAAAGCAAACTTTTGGAGCACCGAAGTTTGTATATCCTAGCACTTTTCAATTGAATCATTAAATAATAGAAGTTCCTTTCATATATTATATATTTTTAGAGTACATGAAAATCTGTTAAAAGACAGCATTAATATGGCAGCTATATAATATAGTAATCCGATCTGAACCGTTCCGACATATATAAGAAAGAAAATAGTGTACAAATAATCTTTAAAGTTTTATTTTGAAATCTAAAAAAATGAGATACTAAGTCTAGTAAAAACGAACATGACTAGATTTACTCGGCTGTTGTTGCTCATCAAGAATATATTCTTGTGTTTCAAACTTCTCAAAAAAATTATAATACCCTTTCAAACCATAGAATAATAACAATAACGATTTAAATTAAGTGCAGCGCCAAGCGAGTTTTTTGAGTAAGTAATCGTTTTTAATTTAACAAGTACGTGACAGTTCTTGAATTTCGTCCTGGCGGTCCTTTTCGCACCTCAATCGAAAGTCACGTGGCAGCATTAAGTGCCAAATTTGTTGAAAATTCAAAGCAAGAAAGTGACAGAGAGAGTGAGAGAACGCCAAATGAAATGGAAACAAAATGCTTAAAGTTAAATGTTAATTTTCCTTGGGACCCCATCTTCCAGTACTTTTTTTTTGGATTCGTGTGTCCTTCGAATAGGGGAGTGAGGGGTGGTAATTGCCATTGATTTTTTTTTCAGTGAACTGAAACGGAGGGGAGCAAGGGAAATCACTTTTTCGTTTTATTGCTAAAGTTGAATTAATTAATTTGGAGCAAGATATCCACAAAGGTTTTTCCTGAACATAAATGTTTGAAAAACTTTGAAATTTTACGTTTCTTGATTAAAAAAATATTCAATTATAATAATAATACATTTATATTTACAGTTTTACATTTAAATTTGCATTTTTATCTATTTTTAACGATCGTTTGTATGGCAGGTATATGATATACTAGTCCAATTTTAATAAAATTTTACACAAAATTCTAGAATATTATATAATAGCTCTATATCAAATTTGATGAAAATCTGTTGAAAACTGGAAAAGTTGTAATTTTTGTTTTTTTAAATTTTTCGATCGTTCCTATGGCAGCTATATATATATGTATATATAAAGTCCACCGATTCGCCATGCTCCGACTTATATACTAGTAAAAATATATAGAAGAATAACGACATTTAAATAGCTTAAATTTGGTCCGAAACCAATCTCGCACGTCTGTGCATATGATTCCCAACTGGTTCTAACATCCCCGGAACGAAGTGTCTTCTGCCGGCCAAGTATCAGATATGTGTTGTGTTACAAAAGTTGCAAGTCATTGTTTATTAGTGTTCAAAGTTAGTAACTGATCATACATACTTCCGGTCATAGATACTTGGTGATCATAGTCACTTACTGGTCATAGTTACTTACTATTCATAGATACTAACTGTTCAGAGTTACGTAATGTTCAGAGTTAATTACTGATCATAGTTACTTACTGGTCACAGATACTTACTGATCATAGTTACTTAATGTTTATCGATACTTACTCTTCAGAGTTACTTACTGGTTATAAGATACTTAATGTTCATAGATACTTACTGATCATAGTTACTTACTGGTCATAGATACTTACTGTTCATAGATACATACTGTTTAAAGTTACTTACTGCTCATAGTTACTTACTGATCATAGATACTTAATGTTTATAGATACTTACTTATCATAGATACTTACTGTTCAGAGTTACTTACTGGTCATAGATACTTACTAGTCATATATACTTACTGATCATAGTTAAGTTCTTATTGTTATTGTTATATATAGTTAACTTAGTGTTTAAAGGTCCATTACATTTAACAACCTTTTCCCCTTCAGTTATATTAAATTGGATTCCGATTTTCATAAAACTAATTATAACTAATTATAATAAATAAAATAATTACAAATTCATTATTTTCCCCTAGTGGAATCTTTTACCGTTTAGCTAAGCATAATTATGGTTTTCATTTTTTGCGGGGCAATCCTTTCCTTTTCGGGGGAATTTCAATTCAATATTAGAAACCATAAAAAAGGGATCTAAAAAGGATATGGTTAACTTCAGTGGGAGGGAGGCATGGGGATAGGTTCTTAGAAGGCTTTTAGTCCCGGCTTTATTTTAAAGACAGCAATCAGTGAGTGGCGGACCAAAAAAAAATCAATTTTAAATGCTCGAAAAATCCATCGATAAGAAAGTTAACCCACAAGGGTATATAAAGCTATATATATATATATATATATATATATATAAATATATATATACGAAAATATATATATATATATATATGTATGTGATTATCTTTATGCCTTTTCACTTAATTTATTGTAAAATGTTAAATTTCACGAAGCGGAAATGTTTATTAGAGCGGAAATTGTTATTTTTAGTGTGATGGGCAGGTTTGTGCTTGTTGCTGTCGCCTTTTTTTGTTTTTGTTGGTTAGCTTAGAACAAAGGCGACAAAAGGATACTAAAGTCCTTTGTCAGTATGCATGTGTATGTGTATTTTGCTCCTCTTTAGCTCTGAGCTGCCAAGAATTAATTTATTAATATTTTTTCGTTTATTTTTTTTTGGGAGGCTAACAGGCAGCCCACGTGTCGTATGCGCAACATATTAAGTATACGACGTGGAAAAAGGAGTACACCTGCTGCTGCTTTTCAAACATTATCCTGCCAACCTGTTAATTAGTTGCCACCTTCATTTCAGTTTTTGTTTCTTTTTTTGCTTTATTTAAAGAAGAAACAAATTAACAAGAAAAGGTAGAAGAAAATATGAATTTTCTTACTTTTACTTTGATTTCGTAAGAGCTAATAACTTATTTATTAGGTCTTGAAGTCAACTAAATAAATTTGAAATAATTTAAAGCCAAAAGATATTATAAATCCCTGCTGAGCTGTCCTTTCTTGAATTTTTCAGTTAGCAATTTTCATATTTATTCGCTTAGCATTTCTCGCCGTATATTTTTTTGGCACTTGAATATTTATCGAAGCTTAACTCGCTTTTTGCATTTTATAAACTCCGCGACCAGCTGGGACCCCTGAATGTCTTCGGAATCTGCTTAAAAATGTTCTCTTTTAAATACTTAATGCAAAATACTTTGCTTGCCGCAACTTGGCCTATCCCTTGGCTCTTTCTTAGCCCTTTCCGCCACATTTCAAATTAATTTTACAGCTGCCAGTTACCAGCTTGGTGGCCACCTTGCTGCTATAATGAAGTAGCAAATAAATAGCACTTCTCAACCATTCCACCTCATTCTTAGCCATCGTCTTAGCCCTTGGCAATAACAAACATAGAGAGAGAGTCCGGGTAGGGAAAAACAACAAGTTGGGAAAATAGCTTGGCAGAGACAAAAGGAATGGCCAAGTGCTAGAGTCCAGACATTCTTGGGAAATTTTTCTTATAAATGCAACCGGTTAGTTTGTCATTTATAATGGCCACTAAGGGGATTTTACCTTTAGATATTTACCAGTGAAAATTAAGTATATGAGTTAACTGATTAAGCTGGAGATTTCTTTAAATGGAAATTGTGTGATATTAACTTATTTGGTTAGGTAATAAATATATCAATTAATATAAATATAAAGATATAAAAATATCTACAAAAATATATTTTCTTATTATCTTTTTTTTTCTCTGATTAATAAATGTTTTCATTTGATGTAAGATTAATAATTGAAAAAGGCTTGTATAGACATTAATAATAAAACCGTTTCTTGTCTTATTTATTGTATTAAATACTTTAATTAAAATAAAAATTACGTTTAGCTTGCTAATAGTAAGAAATAGACATCATATACCCTCCCTCTTCACTGCCTATTTATTTTATTTATAATTTAATTTATATCAAAGACTCAATGTCCCTCTTCTATAATATTTTTCCAGTAAAATTAAAGGGTATTTCACTGCAACTCCCGAGTTGATTTTCCCTTCAGCGTAAATGCTACTTTTCTGTGCATTTTTCATTGCGACTTTGGACAGAGAAAAATAAACCGCTGCATACTTATCTGGGCACTCAGTGGAGAAGACAAAAGCGCAGTTCCCTGCACAAATTTACATGCAAATTAAATGCGATAAATTCGTTGTCGTCATTGTTTTGTGCTTTCTCTCTCCTCATTTCAGCGCTGACGTCATCAAGGCAAAACTAAAGTGAAGTGGAGAAGAAGGAAAAAGACGCAAACCAAACCAACCTGGGCAATTTACATAAATCAGGGTCACACCTCCAACGAACAATATACACCGCACTTAATGAACGCCTTAGCCTGCACTTAATGCACGTTAATTTCATTTCACTGAACCAACAAACCTCAAAAAAAAGGGGTATATATATAGAGATATATATACAAGATATATGTATATATGTATAGAAAGAAAAAAAAGCAATTAATGAACCGCTCATCGTTTATTCATCAATTGCAATTTGCCATCGAAACCCAGAAAGGGTTGCGGCGGCCATCAGCAATATGGAAGGAATAAGGAAGTAAGGCAACCTATAGGGTCAGAGTTCGATGTGGCAATCAAATACATAGAGCACACAAAGCGGGGGAAAAAAGGAGAAAAACAAATGAAAATAGAAAAGGAAAGACAAAGAAGAGCAACAACTAACTAAACAAAAAAAAAAACAGTGGGCTAAAGAATGTAATTTTTTAATGAAGAAATAATACAAGGAATATTTTGTATAAAAGTCTATTCATAGGTTCAAGTGAAAGAGAGGAATATATGTTTAAAAATTATTAAACGATATTAGAAGTAAGAAAGTTGATTATAGTTAATGTAAACTATTAAGTAAAGTTATGAAACTATACAGAGATATATTATTATGTAAAGTAAGACTAATTTTAAACTGACTCAGTTCTATTCCAAAAAACTTCCTTAATAGGATTTTACTTTTTTATACCTTTCCATAAAATATACATTTATATGCATATATGCAAAATCCGTAGAAAAGATCTACAGGTGTTTTAGCACTTATACAATGTTAGGAGCAACGCCTCCTTTTGTCTCTTTCTTCTTAGCCATATAAATCGTTATAGGGACAAATCTGTATTGTGTCACTAACAGAATCACTCACGTTCTTTGATTGGTGACAGTGGGGCGGTGGGGGAGGCTGGTCTCCTTTGTTTCATCCTGCTGCGTTTACTTGTCCAATACCAATTATATCATTTTCTCAATGAAAATCCCTCCACCCTCCAGCCCCAGTAAACCTCAGGTTTTCCCTTCACTTCTTTATTTCACGTCTTGTGTCCATTCAAAAGGAGGGATTTTCATCGTCTTCGTCTTTGTCTCCCACTGTGCCATGAATGACAACAAGAAAATAAATGAAATTGAGCGTTCATTCCTGGCTTATTCAAAGGCATGAGCCACGCCCCTTCCCCTCCATCACGCCTTCCAATTTCACCCAAAACAAAAATAAAAGAGAGAAAGAGAGAGGGGTAAAGCAGGGAAAATCGGTAAATAAACAAGCAAAGAGTGAGAGTGAGAGGTAGAGCCTGGCAAAAAGTTAAGGAAAATATTTACAAACGAATTAACGTAATGAAAATAAACCAGCACAGATATATATTTTTATATATATGTTCCCGAGCCCGATCATGATGGCCATGATAATGATGATGACGCCACAGATCCATAAAAAAGATAGGAGAAGTATTAAAATAATAAAAGTCAGACAAAAGTTAACACCAAAAATATTATAAAAAAACACTATAAATTATATATTTAGTGCATGTATAATTTCCGTAGTAAATCCCTTTACTTAATCAATAAATATTGTGAAAATAACAACAAAATGATTATACTTTCCCTTCCAATTTACAATAGAAATATAAACCAACAAATTTGTTCTCTCTGCATTCCATAATTCCCATAATTCCCTTTTTTGTTTCCTTTGCTGATAAGATACCGAGATACAATTGTAATGCATGTCCATAAAACTTGAACAATTCCACTAGAAAATTCCGAAAAACAAAAGGTCTGGCAATGGGAGTGTGCGGGGAAGTGGAGAATAGGAGGAAGTCTATTGACCTTGGCCCACAACTCGATGAAACCATCTGGTCATGTCAAACAACAACAGAAAATAGAAGCCAAACAGCAAACTTAGAGAAATATTCAAAAAAGGCAACCCTAAATTTAGTATTTTATGCTTTTTGGTATGGAGAAACCATTGGGAAGGGGTTGGGAAAAGTTGAGGAAAAACGTCAAAACGAGCAAAAATTAATGGAAAATTTCTTGAAAAAAAAGTGTTTATCTTTTCGGGCAAAGCGATCAAATACAAAGAATATTATGTGTTTTTGGCAGCAGATTATTCCAGACATTGTGCGTATCATAAATTTCAATTCTTTCTTGCTGCACAAATAAGACATTATATTGACAAAAGTTTCAATTTATAGTAATGAGTATTTGTTTTCATTACTTTTGGTCAAGAATATTTATTGGTTATATCTTGCTTAAGAGTAAGTTTAAGTCAAATTTATAATTTAAATATATATATACTCAATATTAATATGAAAAATTTATCACTCTTGTCTTGGAACTGCTACTAATAAAAACCATTTAATATGTTTTTTAAGCTCTGACAAAGTAAGGCATTCTATTGACAAAGAATTTAATTAATAGTAGTTATACCTACACTACAGTTTTCATTAATTCTATTTCTTTATTTATTTATATTTAATATCCTTAAGTAAAAGTCATAATTTCTATTAATAAAAACCTTAAACAAACCCCATTTAGTATCCTTTAGTTGTAGCTTGACACTATTTTTAGTGACCAACTAGGCGTATACGTATTTTAAATACGTATACGACATGGTGGCCGCTTGAGGAAGAGCTCTCCCTCCCTCTCTTTCCCTCTATCTCTCCGTCTCTCTCTCTATGTGTGTCTTGGAGGCATTCTCAACATATTTGCCAACAAGTCTCGTATAGAATTCCTTGGCCGTTTGGCGTTTTTTTTTTTTTTTTTTTTTATTTATCGCCCAGTTGTGTTTGCTCTTTGCCACTCGATTGCCCCTTTCATAGCCATTCTCCCGCTGCTTTATGGCTGTTATTGTGTTTTTTAATGTCGCACACACGCGTTCAACTGTGTGTATATATAAATATATATACAAAGGAATATATATACATACGTATCGATTACAGGACTCGTGGACTATTGTTCTAGCCCAGCCCAACTGATAGAAAATTCCCTTTGAGCCCGCACAAAATGGAGGCGGACGTGGAAATCTTGTTCGTCCCCAAGACCAAAAACAAATAATAACACTTGTCAGCCAAGTTAAAGTTTATGAGAAATTTTTAGAGTTCAGTGTATGTATTAATATAGCATAATGTAGAAAATCTAAAAACAAAATCCTGATATATAGAATGATAGAGAATATATATAAATACTTAGATTTGGGTATGTGTTTACGAAAGTTTCCATAGAATATTAAGAAAACCTATTTAGATCGATTAATATTTTATGGAGTAAAACCTAAACTTTCATTAGCACACTGTTAAATATCGAAAAATATATTGATTTTTATCGAAAATACATGAAAATTGTTATTCGAAATTCATGGCAACAATAAAATACCGATTTTTATGTCGACTTCTAAATTAATATCGGTAAAATAAAAAATATATCGTTATTTTCTTGCATTTATAGTTTTATAAATATGAATAAATATTGAAAATATTGTTGTAATGTCGATTATTACTTTTTTTAAAGGCTATTAAAAATATGCTTACTCCCAAATCTTTTCTAAGACTCACTTCCCTAGTGCACATTCTTTGTTGGCCAGTGTAATCTTTTTGCTGCCGCCTCGAAAGGCTTATCATATTGTATCTGAAAGTCTAATTTCGAACTGAAAGTGAAAGTAAACCCCGTAACTGAAACGGAAGATGGAACTGGAACTGGAACTGTAACTGCCGGCCACTCTTGGCTACTTTAGATACTTTGCCTACTTTGGCTACTTTGCCGGCATTAAAATTTCGTTTATTGCCGACCGGGGAGCTGTTAAGTCGTCAAACGGAAAGCCTCCACCAAAACGAGAATTTTCCCTCAGAGTCTTGGGCTTTGCCATCTTTTCCCAGCCTATAAAGTATCTTATTTTGTAGACGTCGAAGACGTTAATACTCTTAAGGCTTACAGTGAGATTTCCAGCTCAGAAGATTGTAGGATATTTTCTATATATAAGCCAATTTATTATAATAAATCATATTTATATACATATATTGGTTTAGGGAATGTGAAAATTTAGGTTTAAATATTTATTTTAAATATTTAAATACAATTCTAATTTTGTTGTTATATTCTTAAATAGGAAAATCAATATATAAAATCCCAGAAAAAAAATATAAAAATCTATCGATTTTCAAACCAAATCCAATTAGTTATTTCTTTAAGGTCATTCTGTCTTAAGATGTAATATTTCATATTAAATAAATAATTACAAACTTCCCTTAAAAATCAAAAGAAATCCCTAAAAAGGCAGTGTAATATCCAACTAGCTTTATCCCTCGTTTTATTTTCAAGATTGGTGGATGGAGGCTTCTCTATTGATATGTCTGATGGGAGATGTTCACATGTACAAATGTTAATTTTCCCTTTCCCTTCAAGTTTTCCTTGTTTTTGTATATTTTTTGTTTATTTTTTCTAAAGCTTTTGATGAAATTGTATCCCCAATCGTCAGTCAACTTTCCATGTAATGAGCTTCGGTTCGCTTTCACTACTAAATTCCAGTATCTAACTTAATTCCAGTATCTATCTACTTTGACTTTGAGTATGTTGACAACGCAATTGATTTAATTGAGATTAGAACGCATTCTCGATTTTCCCTTTTGCCTTCGCACACTTTTCCACCCATTGATACAGCAATGAAAATGCAAATTGAAGTGCACAGTCCACAGATGCGTTGAATAGGAAAATGGCTTTCAGTGATGAAATCAGAGTATCGGATGGGGTTAAAGGGGGGTTTGAAGAGTGCAGGGAAAGGACCTAGAGGGTTAAGGGTGGGCTTAATTCGAAAATCGGATTTCAAAGAAACTCAACCATTTAAGCAGAGATAATCCTTTTTCTGTTGCAATTGATTGTCTGTTAAGTCAGAGGATTTTATTATGAATATTTTGTTATTTTTTTATGAGTGAATATTGAGCTGATTAAATGGTATTACAAATATTTAGTTACTAATATCATTTACAAAAATTAATTAACTAACAGAAACCATTAAAAATGTCTTGAAATAATATATATATTCATTCTTATAATAAAAACTTCCTTTCAACCGTTAATATTAAACCTTTAGTTTATTATGGCAAAGCTAAAGAAAACTTTTCCACTTCCCACTTGAAGGAAATCAATCTCTAGCCAGAATTCTGAAGGCACCCATCTGGCATGAAAAACTTCAACTAAGAAGTTTCGCTCATTAAAAATTAATTGTTTATAAAGTCGAAGGAGAAGAAATTACACACATATATCAAGGATATATATAAAATATATACTAAGAAATTTATTCTTCAAATTATCCAATGCAAGCTATCTTTAAGCTGAAAATTTTGCCCAGCGCTGTCACTCATTTTCCACGATTTTCTCAGCGTTGAATAGTTGCATGTACAATTTACCGCTGCTACCTTTTGAGGCAGCCAACAAGTGTTTTCATTGCAATTAGCGATGTTTCACCAGAGCCGCCGCCTCTAAGGTTTTCCACCCTTTTTTTCCCACCTCCCCTAACGTTTTCCTCCGCCTTCATCCCACCCCCCTTCTTGTTTTCCGCCACTCAACTCGCAGCTTCATTCTTCATTATGCACAAGTTGCTCTGTGGCCCACTTTTCTTGGGGCTAACAGATAGACATGCCCATGACACGGCCACGCCCGCAATTCACGCTTGACATTCAACGCCCCCGGGCCCCCGTCGGAGCGTCCTGTGAGTCCTGTGAGTGCTCAGGATTGTATGGGCTACACTACGAGAAATTAGATACCAAATTATGGGTATTCAAATTAAGAGGAAATATTCTCAAGTCTTCCAAATATGCATTTATTCTCTATTATTTATTAAGAACAAGAAAAGAAGACTCCTAAAGCAAAAAATTGCCTAGTTTTTAAGAACTCCTTATAGGGATGGAAATAACGAAGCGATATATCGATACTTTATCGATATTTGACGCGGAAATCGATATACAGATTTAAATGAATAAATAAATCAATAATCAATCAATTGTATTTAATTTACTTGATCATTATACCCTCAAAAATAGTATATATAAATTAACTAAAACTTTTCCAAACTTGTTTCGTTAAAATTGATAGCGACACATTTTGATAATTAAAATTTTAACATTTCAAAACTTTACAATATTTTCAATATATAAATTTAGAGTCATATTTATTTTCCATACATCCTTTCGCACATTTTCTCACCCTATACATAATAATATAACAAAAGATTCTCTCAGTGCATTTGTTTATGCATTATTCAAAATGGACACTTTTCTTTTGTCGCAGTGTGGCAAATGGAAAATGAGCAGAAGAAGTCGGAAATGCTGTCACTTTGTATGAAAAGTTTTGCTGGCGTGTTTTTGAAATTTTCCCCGACTGCACAGAGAAAAGGGCGGAAATTGTCAGTGCACAATATCCGTTGATTTGTGCAGCATGAAAATGGCAAAAATCCATTGACACGAATTGCAAGGCCCAGAAGCATTTTCCAACTTCAAATTATGCATATTCCAATGGATTCCAAGCCAAGACTTCTCGCTGTGCCCCAAAGGACATATCGCATGACCAATTAGCACTCAAAGGATGGATGGATAGATGGATGGGATATTGTTTCCCTTGCAAAAGGTTCAAGCGAAAAGAACCCTTTTTCTCATCATCCAGACATTCATTCATCCATCCGTTATTTACTTTCAATTCCCCAAATAACAATGCTGAATTTTTTCCTATTTTTCCCCATTCGAACCTTTCGCGGTCCACTGTTGCTCTTCTTGCATTCGACATTAACATAAAGCCCAAAAATGGAATAGAAGGACGAAATAAATAAATAAAAAATAAGAGAAAATGCCCAGGATATGACGAGAGGGGAGGACGGGGAAAAGAAAACTCGCTTGTTGCTATTTTCCATCCCCAGCAATCCCTTCACTCTTTTCCCTTACTTTTTCCCCAGCTTCAAGTCAACGCAAATCACTTGGGGCCAAAAAGTCTCTGAGCCCTCAGGTAAATGCACAACAGCAACAAAAAAAAAATAATATAAAAAAGAAAGAAGAATAAGAAAAATGGAATATCCCTTATAGAATAGCAGAGGAGGGTCACAGGGCAGGCAGGTCACATCAATAAGGACGCCTGTCAGTCAGAAACTGAGTTTGATCAACATACCGAACACTGGGAAATCTACCATTGGATACACTTCCTTCAAGGTGGCATTTTAACATAGTATAATTACCTGTAAATAAAGAGAAAAATAAACATGATAAGTAAATATCAAACTAAACAAATTTAATTTATATTAAATACATATCATACAATATAACAATCTTTAATACATGTCTTAGTCCTGTCATGTCTTTCTCATTTTAATTTATTTATATAAAATATGAGCTCAAGTGATCTAAAACTTAAATTAATTAAAATGTATTATTCATAACCTGTTGTCAAGTGTTTCACTTTGCTTATTGTTTATTGTGTTCAATTATTACCCAAGTCATCGATTTATTAAAAATGATTAAGAGGCTGATTGAGACATTGTTGAATTGGTAAATTGTTTCTAATTGAGTTCTTTTCCTAAAATTGATTGAGCTGTATGTTAAAAGAGATATATGTACAGTAAAAGAATATTCTTATGTTACTTTTTTTAATTAATTACAAACATTTCAAATTGATTTTTTATAAATCATTTACAAACATTTTAATTTGTTGATTTGCTTGACTAAAAGTAGAAAGAGTATTCCTACAGTGTCACTATGTAAAATTATATAAAATGTAGCATCTCTCTCTTTCTCTGTTTCTCTCACTCTCTCTATCTCTATCTCTTTTTCTCTGTCTCTCACTAACACTGATTCTCTTATTCTGTTACTGTTGCCATTCTCTTCTTTATTTTTTTTTGTTTGCCGGCAACACGTCGTCGTCAGGGCGAAAACTCATAAAGTATATTAACAAAATGTTCGATTGCACTTTACCTTTTAGCATTCTGCCTTTGCTACATTGCTCTCTTTTCTTTTATTTTCCTTTTTTTTGTCGTTTTCTTTTCTTTTCTTGATTTTCCATTCTTTTCCTGGGGCCTTGCATGACTAACGGATATCAATATACCAAGTCCCTTTCCTTCTGTCTGTCTGACAGTCTGCCTTTTTTGGGTTTTCATTGGCAAAATGCGAAGGAACAGAAAAAAAGTATATATACATATATAATATATATAGAGTAAGCGAAGAAAAAGGTCGCGGCACATTTTCTTGTTAAATTTTTAAAGAGGCTTTTCCAGCAAATGCCCGTTATTTTCATATTTCTGCCTGCGCAAAATGTTATCTATCTACCAGGAAAGTTGACCTTTTTGCCACCCAAGATGGGGGTGGCAAAAAGGAAAAATCTTGTGAAAAAAATAGAATGGCACTGGTATTTAATATGCCTTCAACTATCAAATTTCCTTGATCACAGCTAATTGAATGAAATGTGAGTTGTTTTGAACTTGAGTTAGCCGGGATTGAATTTAAAATCGACTTTTAGGAATATTTTTAACGTTTTGTGAATGTATTGCTATATATTCATTTTAAACAAATTAAATTATCTAAGTGTGTTGTTGAGTTGTTGTTGAACTGTTGTTGAAAAAATGAATAATTGATGGTTATATCTTAAAGTATTTGATTTTCTGAACAATCATGAAAATAAAACCGTTAAATAAAACGTATAGTATGACATAGGAATATTAAACTGTTGTTTAGTTATGGATTAATTGTTGTTATAAGTATTTATGAAATTTATAATTTAAGTAAGTAGACATTCAATTAATTGCGGCAATCATTAAATCAATTTTTAAATACCGCAACTATCTGAATCCAATCTACTTAATCGGTAAAATATCAATACAATTGATTCAATCCAAGGACTGATTGATTGCATTTTCCTCAATCATATTTGTGGTTGAGCAATTCAACAAATGCGATCCACTCAACCATATGAATGCATTCATTTCTCGAGCTATTCCGATGGTAAAAATGAATTGATTTAATTTGTGGCCAAAGTGTCGCCCATTAAACTTCGATACTAACGAACTAAAATGTTTGTCACTACGGTATGCGTGTGTGTTTGTGTGTGTTTTGAATATCTGTGTGAGTATCTATGTGAGTGATAGAATGCGAGTGTAGCAATCAAACTGTTGATTCCCGCCCAAGGGGCAAGCGAAAGAAAAACGACAAAAAAAAAGAAATAATAAAAATGGCATCCGCTTTCGCTGTCGCTTTCGATGTCACTGCGGCCTGGGGGTGGTGGCAACCACCACCTACTTTTACATTCCCACCCACTTTTCCCCCAACCATTTTCCCCACCCCTCCACCAACCTAATGGCACCTTCTCCAGTGTCTTTGCCCCAAGGAACGCGATGAAATAGTGAAATAGACAGAGAAATAGTGGAATTTATGCCAAATTCCTTTCGCACTGACGCCAGACAACCACTTCAATCACCTCTCGTTATGGATCCACAAAGGTTATTCAATAATTTTTATATTTCAACCTATTTTTCTTGCAAACAACTTTTACATAACTCTTGTGTTTATTTGTATGTTGATTTTAGTGAAAAATAATACATAGAAAATATAAAAACATTTTCAAGGAGAGTATACAAATATTGATTATCTACTGTATTGTAATTAAATCAGTAACAATAAGAAAGGAAAGCTATCTACTTGGGAAACCTAAAAAGAAATATAATTCAATAAATCAGTTATATATCTTTTCTTTAAAAAAGAAAATATATTTTTTATTAAGGAAGAGATTACAACAAAACCTGATTACTTATTTTGGATATTCTTTCTCTTGATTTTCTATATATTTAAATCACATTATATCTTCATATATACTAACTAATTTGTGGTCCAGTAATATACACATAATAATGTCAAGTTATCAAGTTTCAGAGCCAGCAGCTTTCCGTCCTATGTCTAATATCCGGCTGTGATGACAGCAATTTTAAAGTTTGGAAAACAGAGCTCGGAAAACTTTCAGCAAACTAGACAAGTGGCAGTCAAAACAAAAGTTCTTGAAGGTATTACAAAATCCACTATGTGTGATGCAGAAAAATAGATTTATATTTATTTTATATATATATAGATATATGCATATAGAACAAGCATGCATGCAACAGCTGACGTTGGCGTTGAGTAATCTAATTAAAAGTTTGTTGCAACTTGTTTTTTAATGATGTCACGCCTAGCAAAATTTGGCGGCAAGCCCTTTTCATTCTTTGCCTCTGTAGCCATCCCTTGCTGTTTCCCACCTTGCCATCTCACTCTGCTCCTGGTTGGAGTCCAAAAAACCTTCTATTTTGCTTTAATTACAATTTATGGATGCTTCAAGTTTTTGCCAGAGCAGCAGGAATAAAAATATGGGAATTATAAAAAGGTAAGCGGCAGTCGAATAGGGTCAAATGCCAAAAAAGGCAAGAAAAACGAAACCAAAAAAAGAAAATGTAAAAAGTAAAGTAAGTCTGAGCTGGTAAAGAAAATAAGAAAGGTATGCAAAAGTATGTAATTACACAAGAGCAACCGACAAAGAACACTGAACAAAAAACTGTTTTGTGATAGCATTTAAATTTAAGAATTTTTCAAATTAAAATAGTTATTATGCCGGAATAAAATCATAATAGTATGACCATTTACTGTTGTGTTAATATGTTTTAAGCCCAAAAAATCGTTTGCCTTCTTAATTTAAACTATTTAACCAATTTTAGGTAAAATGAAAACAAAATCATTAAAATGTGACTATATTTATGCCTTTAAATTTAATTATACATTTTTCGATATGTAAAAATAGGTATAATTTAAGTATAGTTTAGATAAAATTAAAATAAAATCTTTTAGGTGCGATCATTTCGATCTTTTATTGATGGTTAAACTTTTTGCCTAAAATTTAACTTAAGTCATTTAAGAGTGACCATCTTTTGTTGTCCTACAAGGGCAACGCACCGTGCAAATAACGGTAAAGGAACAGGAACTAGCACACACACATACATAGAAAGCGAACAATGTTCTATGAGTTGAGTGAGTTTCAGTTGAGCGGAACTCAAATACAAGAGGAGAGAAACAATGGAGCAAAACGAGCGAAAGCCGAGCGCCTGCGCAGAGATAGAGAGAGAGAAAGAGAGAGAGAGTTAACATGAAGGACAATCCAACCGGCAGGATTACAACAGCGTCACAGTGCGCTAAAAATACTATATTGTCTTATACAAGCCGGTTATAATAATGGAACTATGTTCAATACTGGCAATCAATAAAAAATCGATCATTAAGTTTAAATTTAGAAAGAAACTTTAAAAATAAATTCTAATATATATATAAAATCTTTTTAGAATTATACCTTTCCAGGGTCTTTTAGTCAAACGATTGTAATGCTATGAAGGAGTCATTTCCGACCCTATAAGCCATATATATTCTTGATCAGCATGAATAGCTGAATCTTTCTAGGCACATAGGCAAGAAAAAAAAAATTTTGGAAATTTTTTCAACATTTTATAAGGGGTTGCATCGTTAAAATTAGCAAAAAAAAAAAATTTTTTTAATTTTAAATTTTTTAAATATTAAATTTGAATATGCAAATTTGTTAAACTACTAAAAATTAGCACAGAACAGCTTTCCGAATTCAAATTAATGAATTTTTTACTGTTTCTTCTGTTTTGATTATATAATTAATTTTCAAGCTGCATAAATATATAAACTTTGGCTTCTTATTATCATATAACTTTGCAATTTTATGACATAATTTTTGTACTATTTTTTCAGGACCTTCAACCCACTGTGCTTACATCGAAAGGCATTGACATTGGTCGACAATTGTGTCAATCTGGTGAACAGGACACAGTCACATATGCTGGGCTGCTCAGCTGCTCGCCTGCTAAACAGCTTTTCTGTCTTTTTTTTATTTTGCGCTTTTCCTCCCCATGAGTATCTTTTCAGCATTTTTTTTTTTATTTTAGGGGGCAGATGCCCTGCTTGGGTCCGAGTTCCGTCTTATATAAGCCGGATCTGACAGCCGAAATCACAAAAAAGGAATGAATTAACCCCCGTCCGTCCCCCATGGGCGCAGCTATATTTGGATGGGAATTACATAAACCCCCCCTTTGGATAGCGACCGACTGACGTCACTGGGGGACGGCTTAATTGCTGTTGCTTAAACAAAAAACTAAACCAAAAAAAAACATGAAGGGGGGAAAAAAAACTACAACAAATTGTATAAATCAAAAGTAAAGAACAATTTGAAGCACATGGACACGGTCATAATTTTAATTACCTAAACAAACTGACGAGTTAGAAAACTTGCTGGCAATTAATAAAGTTTCACTCATCAGCCTTTACGTTTTTTTTCTCTTTCCCCTTTTTTTCTGATTTTTGTTTTTATTTTTGGTAAATATTTAGAAACATGAGCCAGCAAGTTCCTTTGATTTTCCACGCTGACAGACGTGTGTGTGTGCCAATAGAATTTTATTTTATTTAACTTTAGTCTGCCTTTCTAGGCAAGTTTTTTTTTTTGAAAAGTTTTACAGTTTGTCAGAGTTATTAGGGATATGTGGAATACATTGAGAAAAACTTAAATTAAAAATAAAATAATTCAATAACAATTAAGTAGATTTTCTAAATAAATAAATTGTAAAACAAATATACCAAGAAAGGAAACTAAGGAAGGAAAGCAATTGAACTATAGGATCATAGTTGATCGTAAATAAACTTCAAGTGTTCGCTTCCTTTGACTCGATATTTATCGATATTTTATAGGACAATTTTATCGGAAAATCGAAGTTTTAAAAACTCATATCTTATCCAAAAATTAATTAATTTTATTTCGGAAAGTTTTCCTATGCTAGTTTTTATTAGGTTAATAAATCTGCATACTCAGATCAAAATTAAAAATAATTAAAAGTTTTTGCTAATTTTTTTACAATTTTAATGATGAAACCCTTTAAAAAATTTACAAAAATTTTTAATTTTTGTTTTTCTTTCAAAAGATGGTTAGATCAAATCCCCTGTTGATGCTGATCAGGAATATATATGATTTATAGGGTCGGAAATGATTCCTTCACTGCTTTACAAGCTTCTGACTAAAAGGGTATACAAATTAATATTATTAAATATTAAGGCTAGATATTGAGTTAATCCCAGCTCCTGCCAGTGAAAATACATATCATATGGCGAAGTCGTTGTACCTTTTTCCCACTCTCCACCCCCCTAGATTTCCCCGAGTTTTCCCATCCATCCTTTTGTGGGGCACAAACATTCGCCTGAAGCATTTAACAACAGCAACAAATTGAAAGGTTTCGGACTCAGGGTCTCTCGGCTTAGGCTGAAACCTGGAAAAAGGCAAACTATTTGATGGCTTAAATGAAATGAAAGCAGAAGGTGGTCAGGTCAACAGGGGGCAGACGGGAGTGAAGATAGAAAAGGAGTAGGTCCTCCTCAATGGCCGGGTAAATATCCGTGAGTGCTCCTTTGCCCTATGATCCGCCGCCAACAAGGACGAGGACGAGGACGACGACGAGGTAATCTGCTCGAATTTATCGCAAAAGCAAAAAGCAAAGTTGTTTTCTCAAATTCGGCTTTGAAGCGTATTTGCGGTTGCCCAACACGGGCTTAACCAAACTAAGAAGTCTGCTTTTTTTTTGTCTTTTACGCGGTTTTACATAGTTTTTTAAAAGGTTTTTTGCATGGTTTAAAAATCTTTAATCTCTTCTATATTCATTTCAACTTGTTAAGATGGTAATTATGTATTTAAACATTCAATTTAAATAGTTAAATGGAAACTAAAAATATGAAACTTAGACATTTAAGCAAAATAAAGACCTCTTTTTTGTTTAGGAAGCCATGTTCTGTTAATTTTGGGCATTGCTTTCCTGTACGTCCTAATCTTTGGACACTTCTTCAAGCTGAACTTCTTGGCATCAATTTCAGCCTGATTGTATTCGCTTTTGGCCTTTTCCACTTGATTGGACAGGAGTTCGATACGCTCCTTAATTAAAGCCAAAATACGATTCTTATTCTCCAGATCGTCCTTTCCCTGCTCGATGAGATCATCGAGTTTGCCTAAGCTGGTCTTTGTTTGCTCCAATTGTGCCTTCATGGCGATTGTCTGCTTTTCGAGTCTCTTGCGGCCAGCCTCTGCGGTCTTGGCATTCGCCTCACTGGCCTTCAGGCCAGCTGTTAGCTGCTCCATTAAACTCTCTTCCTTACGGGTTTCCCTCGCCAGTTTATCGAAGGACTCCTTGGAGGCCTCGTATACGGTATGAGCAGTTCGAGCTGCATCCGCGGCCTTGTCCGCCAGCTGGATATGCACCTGTCGCGAAGCTGCTGCGGCGGCAGAAGCCTGAGCCTCGTTGGCAGCTTGAGCGGCATCAGCGGCATTTATGGCAATCTCCAAAGCCATGTCCTTGGTCTTCGTTGGGGCTGGAGTGAAAGGCACCCCTGTGCTCTTGCAGGGACTGGAATCCATAAGGAACATATAGTCATCCGATGGTAGGACCTCATTAATGGCATCATCAAAGGCGCGATCCAAGTTACAGGATTCAAAGCCACAGGATGACGCCCTAAAGGGATGTGAATCAATGCTGGAGATCTGAAGGATCAGCAGCACAAGAAATGTTAATGAGAGCTTCATTTTGTAGGGCACAGTTGAAGGATAAAACAAATTTGTGATTGGAAACTCAAGGCTTTTCTATATTATTATAAAATTTTGGTCGATATCCATTTGAGGATGGAGAGGAAATATGGATAGATCGATATTTGTTTATATTAAAAATTTCTTTATATATATATCGATATTTAGTTTAAAATATTGATCTAATATAATCGTTAAAAGCGACAAAAAAAATATTAACAAATTTTTCATTGTTTATTTTTCGATTTCAATATATAAAAACTTTAATTCTGGTTGATATATCGGTTCAATGTAATCGAGAAAAGTGAGTACTACATTTATCGGTTTTTATTTATCAATTTTCCAAGGCGATTTTTTCTTTATTTAAAACTTCAATTTGACAAAGTTTATGCTATTTACAAAACGATATTAAGCGCATTATGTATCTTTATATATTATCTCCGATTTTTCCCATTGATATACATCTCTAGCCTGCAAAAGTACTAGTTTCTCATTTAAAATACTTATATTTATACATATATTTTTTTCCCCTTACTTTTTCTACTAAAACTACTGCATTTTATCCTCTGTAAAGCAGCAGAAACTTCATTTAATGAATTTTTTGTACCATGAATTCAGCTTTTATGCGAGAGCTAAAAATAAGGCCACAAAACTCGCATATGGCCTCCCATAAAAGATGCTGGCAAATAATAAAGACTGAATGAAAGAATTCGAGGGAAAACTGAGAAAAAAAAAACACAAACACACACATACACTTTTCCGTCGTCACCTGAGCAGGAGATGGAGGGGAAAGTGGGGGAGGCCAGGGACCATAAAAGCCAAAGAAAAGCATAAATCAAATGCGCTGACCGCGCAAAAAGAAAATTACAGCAAGGCGAATAATTCAAATCGGAAAGCATTAATTAAGCCATAACAATAAGCGCTAGCGACTTGGCCAAGGCACCAAAATACACAAACACAAAAACACAGCAGCAACAGAGATTAATATGCATAATTGGCCCGAGTAATTCCAAAATAAACATTGGAAAATATTGTTCATCATTTTCGCCTTGTTAACTCAACTTATTATTCTGTTTACATTAGAGAGCCAAGCCGAAAAAAAAAAAACATTTATTAGCCAGCAAAGCGATGCGCCAGTCTATTAATTAAATATTTTGCTCGAAAATAAATATTACTTTCTAGGCCAGGGACATGTGACATTCATCGAGGAGAAAAGAAAAGAGGCAATATAAAAACCGAATAGAGAAATCATCATCAAATATGATTGCTCTATGAATTTTTGGCACGTTTATTGCTAGCATTTTTCCCTTTATTTTCAATTGAAGAGCACTACGCTTCAATTGAAATAATTGCTTTGACGCTGTCAGACCGAAATACTCGAAAAGAACTTGTTTAACGAGCGCAATTAATAAATCAATTTAACAACAACAACAACAAAATATTGTGACACCATTTAAATCATATTTAGGGAGCAGAAATTTTATTTACCAAACAATACAATTCAAAGATAATATCCTGGCAAAAACTTTTACACGTACCGCTGGGAAAACTCCAAACATTTTCATATTTACTATTTATATTATTTTCCGCGTGTGTGCCTTTGACAGTTTATGTAGAAATCCGAAAAAAAAAAACAACAAAACAAATGCCAAAAACTTTCGGTGGCTAAATTGCAGTTTTGAATTTGCATTGCCTGAATTATGCATGAAGAGACCGGACTTTATGCATATTTAATTGCTTAATTTGTGCTCTAATATGGTTCATTAAGGCATCGCTGCCCACGGGAAACTAATAAGTTAAATTAAAAAATAAATAAATAAAAAAAACAATCACTATTGCTATATCATTTTCCAAAAATTCTTTTTGTGAAGAGAGAGGGACCCGAGGATAACAATGCTATCCAATCAAGCGGACTCTTCGCCCTTTTCTAAAGTGCATTTTCTAATTGCAACAAAATCCTTTTTAGTAATAGGAAAATTGTGTTGCACCACGCCCACCACGCTACTCGCATGCCTCATGGCAATTTATGCGTGTCAAGCATTGCATTTTTCCACATTTTCCCTAATGTTTTTACTTCTTTTTTTTCCATTTTATTGTATGCGTTGTTTTTTAGATTAGTTTAACATATTTTTACCTCAATCCTGGTTAACAAGAGAGACAGGTTTTAGTGAGAAAATCAATTACACAAGTAGAACCATTTAAACATTTAGAAAAATATAATTGTTTCAAGTTATTTAAAAGCTTCAAACTTGAATTTGGACTAGAAAAATTCCCTATAATTTAAGCTTTTATATTTAATATCTATTTAACATTCTATATTAATTTATACTACCAAAATCAATGTCATATGAAAAGACAGCTTACAGGAAAATCACATTAAAATATTCAACAGCACAGTTGTGGATCAAAATTTTCAGCTAAAATTCCATGGAAACTGAGTTACTAGTCAGAAATTGCAAATGCAAATGACAATAATTTACTTGCAGCTGCTGCTGCTACCAATTTTGTTTGCATTTCCGAATTTTAGGGGGGAGCCTTTGGGCCAAATATTTGCATTGGCTCTGTGCAACTGAGGCAGCGACACTTTTGTGGCCAATATCGAACACTGTGGAACACAACATGTGTGTATTTGAGTGAGTGTGTGTGTATGAGAGAGAGAGTGTGGCTGAGATTCGTTTTTGGGATACATTTTTGCGGCAATTCAAACAAACAAACAAATAGGCAAACAAACACAAAAGCAAGGAGCTTCAGCGCCAATTCTAAACGCATTTAAAGCCGAAAACAAATCGAGTACTTGAGCAAATAGCATTTACAGTGATTATTCTCTAAAGTGCACTGACCCAAGTGTTTGGCAAACATAAAATCCATTTGAGTGGATAATAATAAAGAGTATTATCCACATTGAAATGTACCATATTGATTCCTTTTATAGAATTGTAATTTAAGGTTTATTAAAGGCTTTAAAGTTACTGCTCAGCAACATTGATATGTTGACAGTGTCTAAGGATGTTCCTCACAACATTTTCTTGTGCATTTTGCCTTGTCAGGATTAAGTTTTAAATAAAATTTTCTCCATTAACCAAAACATATTTATATGTACATGTATATAAAATTTAACTTAATTTAATGTGTGAGCACACTCTACTCTTTTTTTCGTACTTGATTTTTGTTATTTGTTTCAAATTCATTTCCAGTTGGCTTAACTTTTTGTTGCATGAAAATTCATATAAAAATAGGTACAAAAAAAATTGCCACGCAATTTGCAACACAAAAAAATGTGCGGGTATCTGATATGAATAAGTTAAATTAATGAATCTCATATAATAAAGTTGAGCAAATTAAATGTAATATTCATGCCATTGCACACTAATTAATTTGCTAAATCTGTAAAATACACATTTGTGATTATAAAAGATTCACAGAAATAAAACAAGTAAAATATAATTCGATTTTATTTTTATCTTTACTAAAATATTCGTGTTTGTAATAGTTTTTACTATATCATCTTTGAGATTTTTTTTGTGTACTCGTGGAAAATGCTCGTGTTTTTCTTGCTTTACAAGATTAGAGGGGAAAACGCATTTGCAGGCTGGCGTGGATTATTGGATATGGACGATGAAAACTAAGATTTTTCCACTGGCCAAGCCAATTTAGCAAATAGCTTTAGTTCTCCCCTTGGATTTATATTTATATTCTTTTTACATATACCAATTTTGGAAAAGAGTGTACATAAATACACTTTTTGAATTCTGTATGTATATAACTTTTTCGTTTGAAAAACTTGACGAAAATAAGTGAGCAAATTGTTTCTATTTACTCTATTATTATAAATTTTTACTAGTAAAATACCAGATAACTTGTTAAACTTGAGTATGATTGTTTATATTATTATATTATAGTATATAATTTACTTTTTGTTTCTCTAAAAATTTAGAAATTTTTAAAAAGAATACATTGTATTATACTTTTGCAGGGTATTATAATTTTAGTCAGAAGCTTGTAAAACAGTGAAGGAATCATTTCCGACCCTATAAATCATATATATTCTTGATCAGCATCAAAAGGAGAATCGATCTAGGCATATTAGGAAGAAAAAAAAATTTTTTTAATTTTTTCAATTTTTTTAAGGGGTTTTATCGTTAAAATTAAAAAAAAAAAATCTACAAAAAATTAATATTTTTTAATTTAAAACTGATGATGCAGATTTGTTAAGCTAATAAAAACAAATATAGGACAGCTTTCCGATTTAAAATTAATGCATTTTTGGCCTAGTTATGAGTTTTTAAAAATGAGATTTTATCGATAATATTGTCATATGAAAATATTGATAAATATCGATTCAAAGAATGGGAATATTTCAAGCTTTCTAATTTGATACCATAAATTATTTGCAAACTGCAACTTCAGTTTCCCAAAGTGAGTTTCTTTCTTGTTTTAAATAAAAATCCCCTTTTAGTAAATAAATCAAACAAAAAATATAAACACTTTCGAAAAAACCCCTAATATTTTGATCCTTGCTGTTGGATCGTTATGTTTTTGGGCCTGAACAAATTTCCCATTACCATGATGTCACATTACATGGCCACTTAGTTATGAAAAGCATTTCAAGTGCTTTGCTCGCGTGTTGCATATTGTTGCTTTTGTACATACTCTCCTCTATGTTGGCTATTATTATTGTTGCTTTGGCATAGTTGTAGTGGCTAATCAAGTTGCTATTGTTGTTGCTCCTGTTGTTACTGCTGAGTTTTGTCTAATTGCATTGGGGGGCCCCCATTGCATGATACTTAAATGCATTAAAGCCATCTCCCAATGGTATTGAGAGAGAGTGAAGCCGGTTGATGGGAGTTAAGGGAACTCACTCACCGTATGGACAGGATATGTCATTATCCGAATGCAATTGGTAAATTAAACAGCTAAAAGGATAAGCTAGATTGGCAGCAGGCAGCTCAGTTGGGAATCGAAGTACAAATAGTTCGATGGAAACCGCAAAGATAAGCATATTGGTTTAGGGTATCAAGGGGAATATTCAAAAATAATCACTGGACTTTAAAAAATAATGTCAGCTTTGGGTTTAGATAAAGGTATAGTAAATATAATGCGTCCTAAGCAAACAAATTAAAAGCAAAAGCTGCTTTTATGATGAGCTTCCTTGGCTTAATAAAATCCCCAAGTATTTCATAGGATTTAAATCTGGATTGGTCATAGCAACAGTTTGATTAATCATCTCAAATACCAAATCAATTAGTAGCAAGAGCTTAGAGTTTAGTACGTATTAAACCCATTTACTAAGAGTTTAGGTACTAAACCAGTTCTAAGAGTGGATCCAAGTTGCAGTTCTAAAAAAAAAGGAAAACCTTTAAATCGAATTGAGACTTAGCTGCCACGTTTTTCTCTTCTGTTCTCTTCTGTCTGTGCGAGCCATTTTCTTGGCCTGATCCTAATAGCCTCTTTTTATCTGGCTTTTATGCTCCTCTGCATATGGCCAAGAAAAGCATTTATCCCACTCGTATGTAGGTAAGGGGCTCTTGTATGTATGTATGTATATGCCCTTAAACTTCCCCAAAGGCGCGCTTTTTTCCTTTTCAGTAAGTTTCTTAAATGGCTTTTCAATTGCATTTTAACTTGGCTATTACACTGGGCCAAAAATGGAGCAGGAAAACCCAAGGAGATACATTTTAGAGAAAGAAATTAAAGCTAAAAACACTTGAATTATTTTTTTATAAATTAAAAGATAGTTTTTAAGACTTGAAGAGACATTTGAAGTTCTTTTTAATTACGTCCTTCAATTATAAAATATTTCAAAAAATACTACCAGCTCTATAACCCTTTCAATTTCCATTTCAAGCTTATTGGAAGTCTGTTCTCTACTTTAAAATGTTTATAAAAAAAATCCTATCTTTTTTTTCCACTGTAAGAAAATAGATATCTAAGAAAAACTATCCTGTGGCTGCATATATTCACATATATAGAAGAAAAAATACATATGGCATCTCATCCATATATAGAGAAAGGCTAAGCAGCACATGACCTCAAAGCTCTTAACGATGCAATTGAAAATGGTTTAAGAATGAAAAGCAACCAACAAAATCGGTCTAGAAAAAAAATACAAAAAAAGCAAGTGAGACAGAGAGGAAGAGAGGGATAAATATAAAGACCAACGAAAACACACATGTCAACTGTCCTGTCTCATATTTATGTTTCATTTACATTTTTCCAATAAATTCAGCTGGCGCGCCAGCGACCGTTCGTTCGGAAAAATAATCAAAAATAAAATTCATAATTTTTGAAATTCAAAAATTTAGAAATTCTTCTCTTCCCATCCCCTTCTTACCCGCCATCAAAAATGTGGCAATCATAAATTCTCTTGTGCGTCATGGACAGCCGTCAACTTGTTGCACGAGTGTCGCCAAAAAGAAGGAATAAAAAAAAATTAAAGAAAAAAAACACGAAAAATTTAATTAAGTTGCCAAAATGCTAATTCGTGTTGAAATGAAATGATCAAAGAGGAAGAGCAGCAGGACAGGGGCAAGGGCAAGTGGGAAATCAAAATTTATGCCCAAGGAAATGCAAATGGGGAAAGCCAAAAGGGAGAGACGACCATTGCAAATGGCCAAGATTTACGATCAATTTGTATGTGTATATAAATGTTAGACCGCCTCCAGAATATGTAGTTTTCGAGGGAAAGACCATAAATATAAATTGAGAATTCTCCAAAGAAAATAACAGTTGTAAATTAAACACAGAAATATGTTCCGTGGGCTTGATTTATATTCGTCCTAATGGAGAATTTTCTTCGCACATCTTTTAATTTTATTAGTTTGGCCAACAGTTTGAGTGGAAATTCAATTAACAAATTCAACGATTGACGAATTAAGACTCTGACGATGGAGGAGATCATAAATATACCTTGAGTTACGATGTACAAATATTTATTTAATAAAATGAAAACCAAGTAATTTATGAAGGCTATAAAAACCAAAGATAAATAAATAAAATTTAAGTCTTTAGGCAGCTCCAAGTATGTGTTTATAATTTTAAAGGAATATTTTAACAGGTAAAAGCTTGTAAAAGTAACTTAATTTTAACATTAAGAGAGGGATAAATATCTTTTAAAATAATGTTGAAAAGATTTACACATAAAACAAAAATAAATAAAATTTTTTAATTGATTATACATTTTTAAAGGGATTTTTTTAAAGGTAAAACAAGTATAAACATTTAAAGTTACTTTAATTGATCATTAACAAATAAAAAATATTTATTTTTTATATTTAAAACTCAGTTTCAGAGCTTTAATAAATAATTTAAACAGAAAGCTGTAACAAATCAACAGCATTTTTTAATAAATATATAAATAATCTGTATTAATGCTTTTAGCAACGCTTTTAGTTACAAAATAAAATAATGCACATCACGGTGCCTTTTAAATTAATTTAAAACTATTTTAATGCCATTTTCTCACAAAAAAAAAGAGAGTAGAGAATATGACCAAAAACTTTCACAGCTCTCAATTATTTTAATTCAGCCAAAACTTTCAGTTTATAAATTCTAAACAGTTTCAATTTACAAGAGAGCGTTCCAATTTCATAAATTATATATATATTAAACATATATACATATGTACATATATCAGCACTCGTTTAGCTTGTCTCTCTATAAATTTCCATTTTTCTATGAATTTTCATTTTATTGCAAAATTGCATACAAATTGTATTAAAGCCCCCGCACCTCTCTCTCCTTCTGTTCTTACCCCACAAGGTAAACATTTCAAATTGCAATTGCAAACTATTTTTGTCGTCCTCTTATTAAGCCCCCTTTTCCCCATTTTCCCCGTTGACACTTGTCTGGGCCAAAGATGAACATTTTGTAGCTTAGTCGGGGCTTAGTGCAAAGTTATGTGTAAATTAAATTGTTATAAATTGCAGCTTACCATTAGGGAGAGTGGAGAATATAGGTTCTTGTGGGTGGCTCCCAGTACTTTGGGCTATGTGTACTTTGGTTGGGGCAACAAAAAATAACGCACATACATAGAATGAAATATTTCAATCAGAAAAAGTTAAACGAAATATCCTAGGGCCACAAAATATAGACACAGATTCGATGAGGTTCATATACGGATAAGGGTGGAGGGAAGGAACTGTATGTGCGATATAATAGCACTTAGAGAAATGTTTTGAACTGTATATTTTCCGGAAAATATATATATTTAAGGTCACGAAGTCTGAATCAAATGGAAATACTCAAAATTAGGCATATAAATTGAGAGGAAAAACAGGATATGATATATTGAATAATTAATCGTATTCAATATCATATCGAAAATATTGTAAACTCTAATTTATCGAAATTTAAAAAACGAAAAAATATATTTTCTATCGGACAAATATTTTTTATATTTTAAAAATACTCTATATAGTTTATATGTCTTTTTTTCTGGTATATCCTTTGCTTTGATACATCCTAAAGAATTTATTGCACATTTATTGCAACGTTAAAATATCGATTTATTTATCGGTCTATCGCTTTTTTCTATCTCTATTCAATATTTCGCTTCACTAATTTAATTTGTTGCTGAATTCGGTTGGAAATTGTAATACCAAAAGGCTGAGGGACTTTTGGGGACTTTTGAACGAATTCTGTTAGAAAAATGTAACTTTTATACAATTTAACTAACTATTTATAAGATTCTTTAAAAACTTTCTGTGGTAAAAACAAATCGTAATTTCTTTTCCACCATTTTTTTGTACAATTTATGCAATAGAGGCTCCTATTTTTTTCGCTCAGTGCTGGGTTATTGCATAAAATTTGTTCAACTGTTGCGAAACAAATTGCCATGGCAAAGGCTTAGGGGCGCTCCTTTTTCGCCGGTTATCAAAAGCGAGCTTGGTGTGGGTGTGGGTTGTGGTGTATCTCCCGATTCCCAACCATTTTCCTTTTTTTTTTCTTCGCTTTCTATATGCCATTATTATTCGTCTGCTTTTCTAGCCACCTTTTTTCTTCCAGCTCCTGTGTTCAATCCCAAAAACTCGAGAGATTTGAGTGCGAACTGCGCATCATTAACAACGCCCCGCTGCATGTGTGAGAATCAGCTGAATACGGGTCCTAAATGCACTGAGAAAAATTGGGTAGTAAGGGGATCCCAACTTCTTTAATATAATATTTAATTTGAGTTGCAAACCTTAGTTAAATTTGTAAGTTATTTTGTCTTCTTAATATTGGATTTAAGTTATATATTTTTAGAATTAAATTTAGTTCAAGTTGCTAGATTCTTTCAGTGTCTTCCAAGGGTTACTTACTCTCCAGATCCCGACCACAAACAGTCCCACATACACACAAACACCCCCCGCACACACACACACACAATGGTCGGCTCAAAGAACAGGAGCTCAGAACGCTCAGGATGCTGAGGATGCTGAGGATACTCCTCAGGATGCTCTCAGTAGATGTTAAGCGCATTAAAATGACTACCACAAGGCTAATGCCACTCTGTGCGGGTTTTGGACTTTTGGGGTTGGAGCATTTCGTGGGGCAAAATATTAAACGTCATAAAGCGCTTTCTGACAGACAATAAGTAGCAACAATCAGCCTAAATGCGAATATTTAAATGTCTTAGGAAAGTGAGAAGGAACTTTACATTGACAATTTGTTGTTTTGATTCAATAGTTTAGAAAATATATTACTTAAATATTTCATCTAAAGCTAACAATTAGTTCTAAGCCAAGGGTTGGCGTAGGTCTTCAGCTAAAGAAACTTTACTTAGTTACAAAAAATTACTATAGATTTGATAACTCTAAAAAAAAACTTTCAAATATATTGTATAAGATCAAATTCTTACTAAATTCGGTGCTAATTTATTTTATTTTATTTACCCTTTACCCCAAATAATTTTCTCAAAATTATGCTAAACAATTTCACTTTGTGAACAACAGATTAACATTATATTTTAAACCTCAAACATATCATTGCATACTTTTAGAGACCTGTTGTCCATATATCGGATTTTCCTATCGATATATGTACATCCACCCCTAGTTCTAGTGTTGTCTTAGAAAACATTCCTTACTAAACCCACAGAATGTAATCATCCTTAACAGGCATAGAGAGACAGGGAGATTGGAAGGACACACAACCCTTTGAAGCCATTGATTATACTTGATTACTTGACAGTCTGTGCAATGGCATGAGGGTGCAGATGAAGTGTCCTGTGTCGTCCTGTCGTAGTCGTCGTCGGCGTCGTCGTCGCCAAACCCATACCTCATACCACATCCCACAGCACAAATGCAATTAGTTAATTCAATAGCTATAATTTCATTTGGAACTTTATAAGCCATAATTTGAGCAGCCACTGTTCAATTCGATTCGATGCGTTGCGATGCCATGCGATTTGGCCTGGATCAGGCCACTTAGCCACATAAGTAGTTTTCCCGTTCAATGGCAATTAAACTAATGCCAATTTGCTAAGCACACGAGACGATGACGACGATAACGCTAATGCGGCATTTGCATTGGATCTGCTAATAATTATTATATATACTATATAGGAGCCACAGGAGCATCTGTTGTCATAGCAATGATTTTTTGCTTTGAATAGTAATAGGTTCTTTTAACTTGATTGTGAGATATGTTCAAAGATATTCTCATATTCTTCAACCTCCAAAAACCTTCTTAAATTGTTTTATATTAAAAAAATTGTATATATCTATACATACTTCTATCTATATATATTTATATACGAATCTGTCTATATATCTAACGATAAAGAAGCAACATTTGTCATAAATAACTCCTCCCATTATTTTTTTCAATATTTTTTTTACCCGCAAAACCCTGTTAATTTGTTTTATAATGAACATTTTGTCATAAATAAATAATATACAAATATCTATATACCTGAAGATGGCTGCCAATGATTTTGTCACAGCTAATTGGATGTCCAAATGTAAAAATAAACATACCTGTCAATGAAATAAAGAAAAAGAAAATACAAACATTAGCAAAAGATTCATGGTTATAGTTAATTTAAGATTTAAATTGTGGAAAAGTGTGATAATAATTAAATTTAGGATCAAGGGTATATTCAAATAAAAGGTCAATAAAATTCAAAATTATCTCTGATGATATAGACTTTTTCTCCCAATTCGTCCAGAACTTTTCCTGTAGAACACTTTAGTTCTCTTTAATTTGTTTGCCTTATTTTCTTTTTCTCATTTTCTTTCTGCTTCGCACCCTATTAGCCACACTTTACACTGCCATTTTTCCTTATTTTCTTGTTGTTGTGGGTGTTATGCGATCCATCTTCATTTTTGCGTTTCATTTCATTTAAGCTGAAGAAGCTGCCAATACGCAATTTTGAAAGGCAAAGACTGAAAAGGAACCGGCACCGAAAAAAATCCAACAAAAAATAACGACAAAGGTCCTTTTTTTATAGAAAAGGCTGCCGTGAGAATGCACAGAGAAAAATATAACCAGAATCTTTTTAAACCAAATATAAATTCTTAGGTATTTCAAAACCAAAATAAATTCAAGTTGTCCTTGTAAAATATATATATTTTTGGAATGCAATCATTATACATTTGGGTTTAGTGTCGAGTTAGTTACCTTGTAACTTTTATTATTTTCGAACAGTAACTGAATCCGGAAGTTGAACAAAAAGTTTTTCACCATAAATTTAACAAAAGGTAAGAAATTTTCCTTTACAAAAATTATACAACAAATTTTCAACAAAACTAACAAAAGTTTTTCTATAGATTTAACCAGGATTTCTTTCACATAATTCGTGAAGAGAACAAAATCTGATATATTTATACGAAAATGGCGATTTCTGAGGAAGCCAAGCAGCGTCTAAGAACTGTGATGAATGCGGTGGAGGTCACAGTTGCCTGGGGATTCATACCATTCGTCTTGTTCCTGGGCTTCAGAAGGGGAGCTGATCGTGATATGCCACCTTTGACCCTTTTGAGTCTATTCTGGCAATAAGATGATGACTATGATTCCCCAACCGATAAACCGATGTGAAACTATGGATATATGCGACACGTAATTTGGCTATAAATGGATTCCTGGAGAGATTATACACAACTAATAACTAATAAAACTATTTTGAGGCAATAGCAAAAAATAATGTTCCTCATTTTTAACATTAATAAGTGATATTTTCCTCATCAATATACAAATAGAAAGTACCTTTAAAATTCAGCATAAATATCATCAATTTGAAGTTAGATCCAGTTGAGAATTCTAACTCAAAGGGAATAGTAAGAGCCCCTTATTTTCCCCAAAATTATAATATTCCTTTTAGGATTATAATTTTCCTTGGACATTTTCTTATATATATATTTTTTTCAGTTCCTTTGCGAGTATTAGAAGCACTTTCCCTTCGAATTTCCCCCCTTCATTTCCACCTTTTCCACACTTTCCCTTTCCCTTTGCCACATTTTGCGTTACAAACACCTTGACGCATTTTTTTTTTTTTTTTTTTGGCTCGACACGCTTTTGCTTTTGTGAAAATACCGAGCGCCTATATTTTCTTCGGTTTTCCCAGGCATTTCTCTGGCATCGCATTTTCCCCCCTCCCCACACCGATTTATCCGCACTTTGGTAACTTGAGTTCGGGTTCTTGTAAAATGAAAATGCCCTCAAGGCGTCTTCCAGCTGTCGCCCATTTTCACCGAATGCAGTGCCAACATTTTCTTGCCTTTTTTTTTGGGAAAATCATCTTCAACCCACTTGCCACTCCCACATTTTTTTGGGGGCGCCTGCTAAGAGCCTAATGATGCTTATTTTGGGCGTGGCATCCAAACACACACGTGCGCGAATATGTGTACAGAGCAAATAATTTTAGAACTATATATTTAAATTTTTATATTTTGATATTGATTTATCAAGAAACAATTAATACATTTAAAAAATTTATTTTTATAATTTAAACATTAGAAATGACAGAAAATGTTGATATTTTAAGGTACCGATATGCCTATGTGAGATCAATTTATATTCTGATATAATCTATTTTGTTATTTGACTTTAAACTATATTTAACAGATAAAACCAATGACCTAAATAATTCAAAAAATTTAAATCTCCTTAATAGGAAGTGTAACAATTAATATTTATATACATTACAGAAATTTCTCCCAGTGTACGTATATACGAAAATTAGGAGCGGGAATGAAGTTGAATATTTTGTATACTTTATTAGTTTGCCAGGGCCAGAGACCAGAAAAGAAATTGTTTTAAATTAATTTGCATGCCAGGACACAGAAGCCAAGCAAATGTTGAGAGGGGAAGCCCAAGAGAAGGAAAATTGAGGAAAGCTAAGGAAAAGCGGCGGCTGACTTGGCTCATTAAGAATTTTACCCCTGGGAAAAGGGAGTATTTCGGGCTTTTCCTTAGCATACTCTACCTTTTTTGGGGGGGGGTTATTTAGTGGCACATGAAAATGTGGGGGAAAATTTAAAACAAAGCCTTTTAAAAAATATATATATTTAATTATCTGCATTTAAATTAATCTAAATAAATAAATCAAATATGTACGCCCAGGACTCGCATTAATTAAATCCTAAAAAGTACATAATTAAGCTAAACTTGGAATGAAATACTACACCAAAAGTTTTTCTCCTGATTTAGGTATTCATTTCAGAGTACCGGAAGTTTTCCTTCAATTTTTTTTTAAATATAATTTTCCCTTTTAATAATTTTTCCCATCTTCTTTGTTACCACTTTCAATTTCACCTTTTCTGAAGCCAAAATTATGCTAAAAGAAAGGAAACCCAAGAAAAACAAAGGCAAAAAGGAAAACCATAACGAATACTTTAATCCCATTGACGTTTAATCAAGAAAAGAAAGAAAAGTCTTTTGCGCAATTACAAAGAGCCTTAGACGAAAACGAACAACAGAAATAAATAAATAAAATAGAAAAATAAAAATAGCTTTAGAAATCGTTTATAAATTTTCCCATTGAATTTTCAATTGGCCCCAGTCCCCATGAATTTCCATAGACTTTTTCAAGCACACATAAAAAAAAGCAAAGCAAATTGTTTACCTTGTGACCTTCTACGGGTAACCTGTTGATGATGAAAAACCCCCCACGAAAAATATATAAAAAAAATACAACACACAAAAGAAGGCAGCGGAAGGCAGTGGAGGGGAAAGCAATGTTTAAAGCGCTTAATAAATAATCACATTTGCATTTTCACTTGTTGATTTTCCCGTTGCCGGGACAATAAGAAAACAAGGAAAGCCAAAAAAGGAAAATGCTGACTCCAGCCCATGGCTGTGGTGGTAGGAAGCCAAAGGACATCGAAATTAGCCAAGAACTCGAGTGCATTTTGTGCGTTGTCATTGGTAGGCTAAATAAATTGAAATTAGACGATGTCAGCACAAAAGTGCCTGCCTAAAATCAGGGTGAAAATTCTGGGGGGAAAACCAGGGGGAGGAGCAAGCCTGTTGGAAATGTGGGGACAATTGAAGGACGACGAGTGGCAGTCACAACATTCATGGGGCGGTTCTCTGCATGCATGATATCCTTAACCAAAAAAAAAAAAAAGCACTCTCCGGATCCTTTCAGGGAAATCCCCTCCGGTTATGACATGTTTTTTTTGACCGGGTTTCAAATCCATGGTAAATTGAAGCCGAAAGTTTTTCCGGCGGCAGTATTTCCATCAATGCAAATAGTTCTAATGAAGCATTTTTTGTTTTAGGAAATTCGACCACTTTTTATAGCCTTCAAGGGGATTGTAATTTTAATCAGAGGTTTGCAAAACAGAAAAGGAGTCATTTCCGATCCTATAAATCATATATATTCTTGATCAGCATCAGCATTTGAATCTTTCCAGCTATATCCGGCATGAAAAATTGTGAAGTAAATCACTTTAAATGGTTTAAAAATAATTTCTAGAGTAAACAACTGGGCTCCAACTCTAGCTCTCTCCCTCTAGCTCTAGCTCTAGCTCTAGCTCTAGCTCTAGCTCTAGCTCTAGCTCTCGCTCTCGCTCTAACTCTAGCTGTAGCTCCAGCGCTAGCGCTAGCGCTAGCTCTAGCTCGCTCCCTCTCCCTCTCTCCCTCTTACTCATTTGGTGTGCCTCTTTCGCTGCCTATCTCTAGAGAAGGCTCTTTCGCTCTCGCTCTCAATTTCTCTGTTCTCTTCTCGGGAAGTATAAATAGAGGTGCTAGGGTCGCGCGCGATTCAGTCTGTCCTAGGGGTACCTAGTGTTAACATCTATGGTGAAAGTGATAGTGATAGTGCATTTGGACTCCAAGAGGATGACGTGGCCTATGCAATGGATATGGATTACCAGGAGGAGGCTCACTTGTTTACATCTATGGAGATAATGATAGTGCACTTCGACTCAAGAGGATGACGTGGCCTATGCAATGGATATGAATTACCAGGAGGAGGTAATAGTGCACTTCGACTCCAAGAGGATGACGGCCTATGCAATGGATATGGGTTACCAGGAGGAGGCTCACTTGTTTACATCTGTGGAAATAATGATAGTGCACTTCGACTCCAAGAGGATGACGTGGCCTATGCAATGGATATGGATTACCAGGAGGAGGCTCACTTGTTTACATCTGTGGAAATAATGATAGTGCACTTCGACTCCAAGAGGATGACGTGACCTATGCAATGGATATGGATAACCAGGAATGATAATACCAGGAATATAAATCTGCACTAAAAGGCATTACCAAATGATGAAAGCGGATAACCATGTGTCCTTCAATGGGGTAAGTCTTAACCATGACTATTATATTAGGTAGATAAATAATTTACGAGGGATCAGGTTTAGGTTTAGAAACAGCTATGCTAGTTATGCGTTTATTTTCTAATCAACTCCCCTAAAGTGACTTAGCAATTTTTATAAATGATATCTACTCAAAGTTAAAAGCCTAACTTATTTATAATTTGCTCACAAATATTAATTTCTTACCAATATATTGATACTTTTGCTACATTTTTATATATCCTTTCAGGGTATTATGATTTCATTCAAAAGCTTGTAACTATGTGAAGGAGTCATTTCCGACCCTATAAATCATATATATTCTTGATCAGCATCAACAACTGAATTGATCTAGCCATTTCTGACAGGAAATCTTTTTTTTTTTTTTTTTCAAAAATTTTAAGGGATATATCGTTAAAATTTCAACAAAAAATTTGATAAAAATTTTAGTTTTTTTAAATTTAAAATTGAGTATGCAGATTTATTAACCTACTAAAAACTAACATATAACAGCTTTCCGAATTGGAATTAATGCATTTTTAGCTTACTTATGAGTTTTTTTACACCTTTGATTTGTCGAAAAAAATGTCATTTAAAAATATTGATAAATATCTCTTCAAACAATGCGAATATTTTAATTAAATCTTAAAATTCAATTGCAAACTGCAAGAGTATAAAATTTTCCACTTCCACTTTTTTTTCATTAAATAAGCACAGAAAATTGGAAAAATTCGTTGAATAAAACTAAAAATGTAACGAATTTGTAAAGGAAAATATTGAAGCTTTGATTTTCGGGGTATTTCCTTTTTATTAATATAATATAAATATTTCTTTTAAGAAAAACCAAACAAAAACAATATAAATTTCTGAAATCTTGCATCCCTTATCTCCCTAAGATTATCTTTAAATATATTTATTCTTTATTTATTTATGAAATCTCTAGAATAACTACATACTTTGCTAACACACTTTAGAGATTTCCCGAAATGACTAAACTTTTTTCGCCAAAGAAGGAAACAAAGCCATATGGCTATTTATTCTCATTCCACCTTTATCGTTATTATTATTTTTTCCCCTACATCTGTTTCTCGGAAAAAAAAGTAAGAAAAAAACCAAGAAAACCCAAAATAAAGTTGGTAGGACAGCGTGGAAAATGCGTTTAATTGTGGGTAACAATGGCCATGGTTCAAGGGTCTCAGCACCTGTGGCATAAATTTGAAGCCTCCCAAATATGCCCCCTCTCCCAGCTTCTCTTTCTGCTTCTCCCTATCCTCTTCTCGAATTTCCCCTTTCTCTTAGCTTTCTCTCAATAATTCCCTCTCTGAATGTTAGGATTTCCCGGCATTATGTTTGTATATGGACAGATTTATGCTGAGTATGCGTAACATTTGCTTGCAAATATTTCGGCAGCGACAGCATTTTTTTTCCCCCGCTTCCCCTCCCCACTGTTCTCCTTAATTTCTCCCTAATTTTTCCCAAAAATTTTCTCTTCTTCTTCTGTCTCACTTTCTCCCCTCATTCTCTCTTTCTCACTCACTTTCTGTATATTACCTCAACTTCATCTGTGCCGGCAAAAGCCAAACATTAAATCACTTAAAATGCCAGTCCAAGCCCTGGACAAACATACACAGAGAGAAATAAGGGACACAAGAAAGCTGCAGGGAAAGCAGGGAAAGCAAAGAAAGCTGAGAAAGCAGAGCAACAGAGAGAGGGAGAGGGGAGAGTGAAGAACCGCCCGAGGGCTTGCGGTTTTCCTTGGCGCTAAGAACTTCAGGAATTTTTCGCACCCCCCCCAAACTTGCCGTCTCTTTTTCTCTCTCCAAGTTGTGTCTCCCTCTCCCTCTTTTGTACTATTTTATCTATATATATATACATATATATATATTCTTAGATATATATATGTTTTGTCCTGGCATTTTGACATTCAACGATGGCATTCTCATAATAATAAGCTTGCTATGTGTTCTTTTCAGTTTCTGCTTCCATTGAAGTTCTGTTAACTTTTATGGCGAGAATATGTACACTATTATTTATCACATAATAGTTTTTATTTATTTAAATTATCATACCATTTTAAACATTTAATTAAGCTGCTTTTAATTTAAAGAAAACAATTATATGAATTTGAAATAAATAACATAAAGGTTCTTGAAATAATACTCTCTTCTTAATATAATACACTTTCTTTCAACCTTCAATTTATTTGAGAAAAAGATCAACCTTATTTATATTCATTTGTTTTTCTCTCAGTTGGAAAATTATGCAGGCTTTGTTTTCCTTTTCACCTATTTTCTCGTTAAAACCTTCTAAAGGACCAATTCGGCAACCCAAATATAAATCTCCATATTTGTGCATACATTTTCCTTAGTTTTTTTGGGCTTTGTTTGTTGATTTATTTATTTTTGTATTTATATGGCATTTTATTGCAAATCGAGTGAAGCAAAAATTTAATTATATACTAATTCAACAAGTAAAAAATTGCTAAATATTTTTGAAAATATTTTTTCAAAATATTTCTTTAAATGTATCTTTAAAGTATTTTAGTGAAAAACCAATATATTTTCCTTTTCCTGCCACGTAGAGAGTGTTTGTATGCAAATAATGGCTAAGTGGTCTGTAACCTCTGCCCCTAACCTTAATGGTGTTTGGACACTGAGAAAAATTATAGGCATAAAATAAATACATTAAAAAATGGCATACAAATAATGTAGGTATAAAAATGTAGCATGCAGTACTTGGAACTTAAAAAGAAAAAAATTACAATCACATTTTTTACATCAGTGAAGTTCTGTTTGTAAAACCTAATTTCTGTTTGGAATTTCTTATTTTATTTATGTTTATTTTTTGTGCATGCATATTTATATATTTTTTTTTTGTTTCTGGCACTTTTCTGCACTAATAAGCCGAAGGCAACATAAGGTAGAAACTGGGGTCTGAGGCGGAAATTTAAACAATGAACTGCCATTCCCATTAATATTACTTTAGGCCACTCGCAACTTTGACTTTGCCGCTGGTGTTTTGTAGCCAGTTCTTGTAATTGTTGTTACGGCTGCTGTTGTACTTTGACTTGGTTGTTTTTTTATTTTATTTTGTGTTATTTTTTTGTTTGTTTGCCTTGTCGCAGCAGAGCCAACAAACCAACAAAACCAGCAGAAGAAGTAAAAGTAGCAGTGGCAACGTTTAAAGTCGCCAGCGTAATTTTTTCCTTCTCCTTATTTTATGTTCTTTATGTTTACGCTGAAAAGTTCACAAGTCGAACATTTTTGGGGAGGAGTAAAAAAAATGAAATGTTCTTAAATTTATGGGTATCGTTAAACTATCGAGGTGTTTTTTGTAATATTTTTATGGGAGGATCGTGAAACTAAAACTCCTTGGCGACATTATATTAAAGCAGTTTTTTTCGACCATATAGAGGATAAATTAGCCGAGTTGATCATCTAGCCACGTCCGTTTGTCCGTCTGATCGTTAAATGTAGAGGAAAATGCAAAGTGACTTCCTTTCCAACTCCCTCTCCCACTTCCTCTCCCACTCCCTCTCCTACTCCCTCTCCCACTTCCTCTCCCACTCCCTCTTTCTCCTTCTCTCACTTTATCCATTGCGGTATGTCTATTTTCTCTGCGTATCTCTAGAGATACCCCATTCTCTCTATCTCTCTGTCTTTCTCTGGAGCTCTGTCGCTCCCACTTTCTCTATTCTCTTTCCTCGGACAGTATAAATACAGGCACTGATATCGCTCTGACCTTAGTCTGTCCGTGCCCTTCCCGCTGTTTACATCGTTACTGATAAGTGTTGTGATAATGATTGAACTCCGAACACAAAAATATTACATGGCAAATGCAATACATCTGGAAAACCAAGAAGATCACTTTGATGCTACGATGAAAGGCCTAACTGAAGCTACCAAAAATACAAATCTACACTGCGGTAAGTAAGTCTTAACCATGAGAATTTTAATATCAATATATTTGCTATGATAGGGATCAGGCCTAGGTCTAGAATAAGCTGTGCTATGAATTTATTTTCCAATTAATTCCCGTTTTTAATTTCAAATATTAGAGACCAGTTTCTGTATGAATATTTCACATTTAACGCCCAATTTAAATCAAATCTTATGCTGCACTGATTTCTATCCAAAATGAAAAATGTTCCAAAAAACTTTTGAATTATTTACATTTTCCAAAACATAATGTGGGAAATTCATAATTCTGTCAAATTGAATTCCATTGCCAAACGAATGCCTGAAAAGACATTTTCCCTTGGCTTTTAGCAAGGGAGAGGAGGTTTCGGCGAAGTCAAAAACAAAACAGAGTGAAGGGAAAACAAAAGTTTTTCCTTAGCAGAATAGGGCTAAGGGAGGGGGTTGAAACAAAGTTATTATTACTTTAATTTTGTGAGTCAGTTGAGTTGCGTTGAGCGTCAAAGTTTTTGGTTTTCTGGGGTTTCGGTGCCTGCTTGTTTTTTTCTTTACTTCTTTTTGGCTTCTCTGCGATTTGTCTTTGCCCAAAGTCAGATCAAAAAATAAAAAAATAAAGCCGAAAGCCCCCGTATATTTACCATCATCATCCTCTTTCCCCAAAACACTCTTCAATCTCAGCTATCCAGTTTCCGTTTTTGTTTCTTTTTTAAATTAAAAAGTTACCCGAGTTCCAAAGAAAATGAGTTCGGTTTTGGGAAAATTTTCGGGCGGCCCCTCTTTTTGGTAGACCCCCCTTGGAAAAAAAGTTGCCGCCTTCGCATGGTAACAAAAAAAAAAAAAAATATATTACACAGCAAAAAGATATACCCCATAAAAGAAAATTATTTATAAAGATTAAATAATGTAAAATACATTAAATAATTCGGTTTTAATATTTTTTAAATAAATATTTAAATAAAAATAAATATAACAAATTCTCTTGCAAATCTTTAAGGTTTTGAATAGAAACAATAAACAGTACCCAAATATTATTAAAATGAAATATTTATTATATATTAAATATATATATACATTTTATATCCCTTGCAATAGTTGGAATATTTTTTCAGTGATATAAAAATGTATTTTCATGTGTGGATGTTTAGGTTTTTCTCCTTCTTTTTTGGGTTGTTGTTGCTGTCTGAAGTTTAATATGTTCCCCAAGGGCCTCATTAGTGGCTCCCCCTGACGGTGGTTTTCCGCCTTTCGCAACCAGGCGCCTCCACCCCCTTAAGAACTTTCTATTTTCCTCTATTTTTTCCCCCTAGTTTCCTTCTTTTCGGTCACCTAATATAAAAACATTTGCTTTACACTATTTGACAACGTTTTCTGTTTGGAAATCTCTTTTTTTCTTGTTTCGGGGTTTGTTTTCCACCGATTTGTGTTGATTGAACAAAATTGTAGAGAAAATAAAGGAAAATAATAGATAAATAAGAAAAGGCAAGAATGAACATTGTTGGCCAAATTGCCGTCGATTCAACTTTAAAGTGTAGGCCCTCTAATGAGTGTTATTATGGGATTACTTTGGTATAATCGAGACACAGATGAAAGGGGTAGAAAGGAAAAGTAGAGATTCTTGTAAAGAGAAAGAAAAAAAAATGTAGAGGTTGTGGAAAGTTTTTGCGCCTCTGGGGAAAAACCCCCAATTCGTTCTTTTGAGTTCGCTTTGAGCGTTCTTTAGATTGAATATTAGGTTCTAAGTTAGCTGAAACTTGCTTTTAATTTAATTACTTATTATGATATTTTAAAAGGAATTAATTGGAAAAATAGATATTAAATAAATCATAAAAAGAGATTTGTCAACATTACGTATACGTAATATTGTCTTAATAAACTTTTTATTTGACACAGTTCTGTGCTTTACGTTATAGTTATTTAAGTACACCATTAAGTACGTTTATTACCAAGAATTTTCACCGTAAACTTGATTTATTAGTTGCCAGGGAATTATTTATCATTTAAAATTTAATGAGTTGAATAATTTTATACTACATAACTATTAAGTTAAAGAGAAAACCGTGTCAGTTCATTAACACAAAATACAAAAGTTCGTACACGTAATTTTTTTTGAAGCTGACATTGCGTATACGTAATTTTTGTTAAAGATAATATTTGGTGTACGTAATACATTTATGAAAATAAATAATAAATAATTATTATATAGCGTTTATATATATTACTGTAAGTAAATATAATACATTTTAAATTTATAAAATTTTCTTCAAGCTGTCATTGCGTATACGTAATTTGTTTGAAGATGACATTGCGTATACGTAATTCTTTTGAAGCTGAAATTACGTATACGTAATTTTTGTTAAGGATTACATTACGTATACGTAAAACATTTATAATAATACGAAATAAATAATTTATTTTATGCTTGTATATTTAATTTAAATAAATATAATAAATTTTAAATTCATGTAATTTTCTTCAAGCTGACATTGCGTATACGTAATTTGGTGAAGATGACATTGCGTATACGTAATTTTGTTGAAGCTGAAATTACGTATACGTAATACATTTATGAAAATAAATAATTACTGTATATCTTTTATATATATTACTTTAAATAAGTGTAATAAACTTTAAATTTATGTTATTTTCTTCAAGCTGACATAGCGTATACGCAATTTTGTTACAACTGAAATTACGTATACGAAATTTTTGTTGAAACTAATACGTAATTTTTTTTTTGGAAACTGACATCACGTAAAACATTTATAATAATAAGAAATAAATAATTTATTTTATGCTCGCATATTTAAATTAAATAAATATAATATATTTTAAATTTATGTAATTTTCTTCAAGCTGACATTGCGTATACGTAATTTTGTTGAGAATGACATTGCGTATACGTAATTTTGGTAGAGTTTAATTTACGTATACGTAATTTTTGTTTAAGATGACATTACGTATACGTAAATTTTGTTTAAGACATTACATATACGTAATTTTTGTTTAAGGACATTACGTATACGTAATACATTTATGAAAATAAATAATAAATAATTTTTGAATGGCTTGTAGGCATATTACTTTAAATAAATATAATAAATTTTAAATTTATGTGAGTTTTTTCAAGCTGACATTGCGTATACGTAATTTTGTTGAAGATGAAATTAAGTATACGTAATAAATTTAGTATAATTTATAATAAATAATTTATTTTATACTTTTATTTCTTACTTGAAATTAAAATATTACTACAACAACTAAACTATAAAACATGTATTTTTATACCTTTCAGGGTATTATAATTATAGTCAGTAGACTGCAAAGTTGTGAAGGAGTCATTTCCGACCCTATAAATCATATATATTCTTGATCAGCATCAACAGCCGAATCGATCTAGCCACCTAACACAGACAAACAATTTTTTTAATTTTCTTGCAACATTTTTTTAGGGGTGTCATCATTAAAATTATAAAAAAATTTCGCAAAAATTTTAAATTTTTTTTTTATTTCAAATTGAGTATGTAGATTTATTAACCTAATAAAAACTAACATGGGAAAGCTTTCCGATATGAAATTAATGCATTTTTGGTTTAGTTATGGTCAATCGAAAATGCAAGGGTATTCAAAATTCGGCTTCATTTCTCGTTAAAAAGGAATTTCTCTAAAAATTCCTATATTCATATATTTAATAATAATTTTACAAATATTATACATTTCAGCATTCAACTAGTGAACATCTTTGACATCTTAAATTCCAAATAAATAAATTAACAATAAAACAAGAAAGGAAGCTAACTTCGGCACGCCGAAGTTTATATACCCTTGCAGATAGAACTTCTATGAATAAAAAACCATACAATACAAATTATATATCTTTGTGTTAAAAAACAATGAAGTAATACCTGCTTTCATTTCATTCACCTATACATATTATATTTGCAGTTTTACATTCACTGATTTGCATTTTTCCTCCACATCAATCAAATCGATCGTTTGTATGGCACCTATATGATATAGTCGTCCGATTTTCATGAAATTTACCACAAAATTTAAGACTTAAATTTAATGCCTATACCTAAAATGTGATGAAAATCAGTTGAAAACTGAAAAGGTTATAAATTTAATTGTATTAATTTCTCGATCGTTCCTATGGGAGCTATATGATATAGTAGTCCGATTTTCATAAAATTTTATGCAAAATTGTAGAGTATAGTAAAATGGCTATATCTCAAATTTGATCCAATTCTATTGAAAACTGAAAAAGTTAAAAATTTTTTTGTAAAAATTTTCCGATCATTCCTATGGCAGCTATATGATATAGTCGTCCGATCCGGCCCGTTCCGACATATATACGAGTGAGAGTATATAGAAGGCTAACTACAAAGTTTCATTCAGATAGCTTCAAAACTGAGAGACTAGTTTGCGTAGAAACGGACAGACGGACAGACGGACAGAAGGACAGACGGACAGACGGACAGACGGACAGACGGACATGGCTAGATCGACTCGGCTGTTGATCCTGATCAAGAATATATATACTTTATATAGTCGGAGGTGCCTCCTTCACTGCGTTGCAAACTTCTGACTGAAATTATAATACCCTGCAAGGGTATAATGAATACACCCAATGGGTTAATAATGCCCAGCAAATTTTCTGTGAATGACCTTGCCAACTACTACAATGTGAATAGTCCCTGAATAATTTTTGGTGGCATCTTTCTTTTTTTTTGGGAGAAAAGCATTCTCGGGAAGGCTACATCCGGCTGGGTAACAGATACATATGTATATATATTCCAGAAAAATATATACAATATATATATATGCTAATGCCTTGATTACAATTTCACTAATGGCGCCAATTTGTTGTTGCCGCCGCCGAAGCAAACGGAAGTAGCGCCCAAAAGAAAGCACCCAATGAAAGAAGGCAACAAAAGGCAGTCAGGAAAGTAAAGGAAAACTGGTGGTGGAAAAGGCGGCTGAGAAGACACAACCTCGTCGTAAAAAGAAGAAGGCAAAGCCCATAAAGTAGCAAAAACCGAAGACGCCAGGTCTCCGCAAAAAAAAAAGAGTACTAAAAATAAAGAAAAAGGAAAGACTGAAAGCGAAATGATGCTAGAGCTTCGGTTAAGTAACCAGGAGGAGCCTTGCCGGGCAGGATGGGGGTTTCTTATTTTTTTTTTTTTTGATCCTGCAGATACGAAATACAAATGTGATACGGCAGGAACGCGACTAAAAAGCGGCCCAAAAGCTCTACATGTGTTGTTTTTGTGGTAGGCCACGAAAAAGTCTGCACAAAAGTCGCTCCAAAAACTACACTCAATTCAGAACTTGAGAATTTTAAGAGCTCTGAGCCAAACAAAAGTAATAATAACTCAACTCAAGTGTACAAATTTAATGGTAACAGTGATCTAGAGCCACTTAATTGGGGTTATTTTGGAATCATTATTAGATACAAGTTTTGAAATTGATATATCAAATCCTAATTTTCATCTCTATATTTTTTAATCCCTGCCTTGAAGTTTATAGCTTTATGAGAATATTACAAAAAAATTCTTATTTCAAGTTCTTAACAAAATTAATAATACTTTTGTATGTATTTTCTTTTTTAAAAATATACTCCAAAGTTTTTATTTTATTAAGAACACAAAATTCCAGCTTAATTTTATTTGTAGATATTTATTCTTGGTAAATTTCGTGACACTGTGATTTGTAGGTCCTCAAAATATTCTTTCTCTACAAAACTCAACTAGATTCTGGCTCATTAATCAGCTCAGGTAACTGAGAATAATTTCTTTTCTTCTCTCCTTTACAAAATTTTTCTCTCCAGAGAAAGGCAACACAATTTCTCCCTCTCTTTTGTAGCCTCTCTTGTCTCGTAATATGTTTTCATCTCCTCGGAGAGAGTCCTGGCTCCATGTGCGTCCCTGTTTTTAGCGAGAAACCCTGCATTATTTTCCCTGTTGTTACAATTTTCCCTCAAAACAACCGAAAAGCGCTCAATGAGCATTTTCTCTCTTTCACTACTCTCCCAACGCAGGCGCTTTTCCCGAGCGGCAAATAAAATTCAATAAAAATAAGGCGGCTGGTTGAGAAAAGCAAAAAAATAAAAAAAAAGAACTAAAGAACTGGTGAAAAATGTTTGCCGACAGCGACCAGCCTCTGGCCTTCTTCTTCTACTACTTTTTATTGTTGTTGTTGTTGCCCAACCCAGGTTTTTCACATACCCAATCCCACCCCCTTTTTGGGGAAAACAGCTGCGGCCCCTCAAAGTAGGCAATACGAATTTTCTTTTTTGCAAACCCTCACAGAAATTTCAACGAGCTGAGAATTTTTAATTGCTTCGGTTTCAGGAGTTTCCCAGCTGTTGTTTTTGTTGTATTGTTGTTGTTGTTTTTCCACCGGATGAGAAAGGGGGTTGGTTTGTGGGGGAAGAGGGGGGTTTTGCTGGTGGGAGGGAGTGTGTGCGAGAGAAGGTCACTTACCTTTTGTCTCCTCGGTTTTGCTCCTTCCTTCTTTCTGCTCTCCGCAAAAACGCCGCCTGGCAAAACTTTATTTTTATGTTTGTTTGTTTTTGTTTGGTTATTTTTGTTGTATATATATTTTTATATCATTTTCGGCACTTTTTGTAGCTTATAGAAAATATTATTGCTTTAGTTTTGTCTGCTTTTGCTTTTTATAATTAACTTTATTTATGTATAATTTTAGCACGGCGTATTCATTATTTCTTTTTGTTTAAGATTATTACTTTTTTTTGCACAACTTATTTATGATATTTTTCTTATATTCACAAAACACACACTTTTTTTGTTTGCACTGGCACGAACTAGAAAAAAAAAACTTAAGAAAAATATTTCGGATAGCTGCTTATTATATTTTTGATTATTATAAAATATTGCTTGAAAATTGCTTTTGGAGCGCTTGCTGTTTTGCTTTTATTTCATCTATTTCCTTTTTTTTAGATGAATTATTTTCGTTTTGATTTTGATTTTTTTTTTGTCAACGGATGATGCTGCTGCTGCTCCAGCATGCTGTGCCTGCTGCTGTGGCCAAAGAAAACTGCCTCTTGCTTTTCCGCGTTATATCTTTTGTTGTTGTTGTTGTTATTTGGCTTTTCCCCTCATCTGTATGCTTGTTGTTTTTGTTGCTCCGTTATTGTTGTTGTTTTTTAGTGGCCATTTGCTACTGCTACTGCTGCTGCTGCTGCTGCTGCTGCTGCTGCTGCTGCTGCTGCTGCTGGTTTTGCAGCTTGTTCTTCTTCTGCGGCCTGCATTTGTTGTTGTTTCGTCTCTTTTCCGCCTCTTTGCTCTTTTGCCAGCTACCCTCCCTCCCCTACACCTGTCACTCGGAAATTGTACGCTTTGGGAGAAAGAAGGGAGAAAAGTGCGCAGCCGTCATCGCTGAGCGGCTCTCTCTTCTCTCTCTTTTCCCCCAGAAAACTCAAAATTCTGAAACTCAAAAACTCACCTCAAACCTTCCTCGAGAGATGCGACTCAAAGTCTCGGCCTGCCTCGCTGCTGCTGCCACCTCCTCGTTGTTGTTGTTTTTTTATCAGCTTCCGTTGGCTTATCGCGAAAATTTCTGATTCTGATTAGCACAAGTCACAGAAAAAAATATTTAAAAAAAATAACAAAAAAAAATTGTATTGGTTTCTCGTTTGGTGGTTTATTTATATTGTGTTATATTATTTGTTTGATTTTTGTTTAGTTTCAAACATTTGTTAAACACTCGCGTTTGTTTTTAATATTTTTCAATCAACTTTTATTAAGCAGCGCTGTAAAAAAAATTTAAAAATATTATATAAATGTAATATATATATACGTATACTGGTGACCTTATATTGTGAACTCTTTAAGCTTAAATATTTTAGGTTTATCTAAAACATTTGTAATATTTTTAGCTTTCAATTTTACTGTTACTGTAAAAATGTAAATGTATAAAAATGTTTCTTTTTGTCTTAATATTAATGTATTTCATAAGTTTACTCAAAAGTTAAACCCATTTGTCTTTGGTTCTTGAGCCTAATTAAGGTTTTCAACCTAATTTTCTTGATAATTTGCACACTTTAAGTGAAATTGAAAGGAAAATAAGCTCTTAAAAACACAAGACCTTTCTAAATAGTTCCTCTTTGTTCACCTTAGTTAGAGTGCACTGTAAATATACATATACATATATATATTTATTAAGCAACATAGATATAGCTTAACTGTTGCTTAGACCCCAGTTTAAATTTTTGATTTGGTTATTTGTTGATTTTAATATTTATATAACTCTTTTTATTTCATTATTTTGGTATTTTTGTTAAGTTTGAAATCACTTTTGATTAAAACAAATCACTGATCGCATTTCGCGTGCGCTTTGCCGGCGGCTTTTGTCACTTCAACGAGATTATGCGATGCGATGAGATGATCGCTCAAGCACAACGCGCCAAAATCAACCGAACTCGCGACCGAACCGAACCGAATTGAATACACTGAATGGAATGGCCCGCTGTCTCCCCCGCCTTGCACTACTCTCGATGGAAGCCGTTGGAAGCTGAATTGGAAATAGAAAATATAGAACGACCGGCGATGGGAAACTGCGATAGAGAGAGAGCGAGAGAGACGAGAGGTGAGCGGCGGAGACGGTAATTTTAATCGTGCACGCAAAAAAGTCATAATAAAAATTGAGAAATGAAAATGGAAAGCGCCAAAGCACAACCGAAACTGAAAATTAAAAAAAGAGCCTAGGAAAAAATCACTCAACTAAAGTATTCACGTTTTTAATTTAAACAGATCAAGAGATCGGTAGAAAGAAATTAAAAGAAAATTGAGAAGAAAGTTAGGATCATAATCCTAAAATTTAACCTTTAATTTACTATGAATAATATAATAATTTAATTATGATCATAGAAAGAAAATTCCTAATTCCCTTAAACCTTTTAACTTCTTAACAAAAAAAATACCTGAAATCCCATTCAAAATGTTTAAACTTTAAGTACAAACAAAAAAGGAAAAACATTGAGGAATTGCTGGTAGTAAAAACAAACAAAATATCGAAAAGGAAACAAACATTAAACGAAATCAAGAGATCACAGCAAAAGATCGCAAAATATGTAAATTCCAAGAACCAATAGATCGAAGGAAATATATATACAAACATATAAGTATAGGGAAAATAAATCTTCAATCAGCAATATAAAACCTAAATATTGACACAATCCAAGTTCACTTATCATCAATCAATCAAGAAACTCAAACTATTTAAGCAAATACTTTTCATAATTGATTGATTAACTAAAGAGTGGAACTACTCTAGTTGAAGGAGAGTCCTCCTACTCTCTGGGTAAATATAATTAAATCAAAAGTGTCCTCAATAACCTGAAAGATCTCAGGTTGTTATCACTTTTCAGTGGAGATAAAATCAGTTAGATAGGGGCCTTGCATCTAATGAGCATTATAGAACATGTTTAGATAACTTTATCAAATTTACAGAGATAACTTTATCTAGAGAACGATCTTATAACTGATATTCAATGATATTATACTCAGAAAATTTTAGAAATGATTTTTAAAGAGAGATCATATTGGGATCTAACTATTCTCACATGAAAAACTATTTTATTACTGATATATAATATTGTAAAACCATCTTTAAATGAAAGTATATGGGAAAATACCTTTAAGGAATTTCTTAATAAATTTCCCTCTTCCAATCAATCTTAATTATCACTTGGAAAACTTATATTTAATATTAAAAAATATCTAAATGTATATTGTTAAAATAGTTTTGTTAAAGAGTATATAGGAAAATGTCATCTAAGAAATTCTTGAAAATTTTCATATAATCATTTATTAAGCCGTACAGCTGTTCCCCATCTTCCCATCAATCTTGATTCTCACTTATTATTTGCAGCTTGATGATCACAATCACGATCACGATCACGAGCTTCACTCTTATTTGATTTTATTGCAAGCGTTTTTCTCTGCCCTTCCCCACCGATCTTTGAATTGACAAAATACATTTATTTATTGCTGCCGCTGTCGTCGCGTTATTGTTATTGTTATTGTTATGGTTATTGCTGTTGATATTACTTATTATAATTGCAATTAAAGCGAGTGAACGAGTGAGCGTCGTCACAATATAAACAGTTAGCCACAAACACGGTCGCACGGTTATGAATTCCCAATCGGAATACCGAGCACCTCGAACCTCGAACAGAACCGAACCGGCAACGGTGCCCGACTGAGCCCCAATCTCGATTCCCGTCGCCATCGAACCCCCATCGGAAGTGTACGTGCATAGTATAGTACGTGGTTAGATGCTACTATATTATACTACGTGTTTTTTTAGGCGTACTCTCATCAAAGTGATGGAAACGGAACAGAAAAACCTCTTCTTCGCTGGTGATTTGAAATCACTCGAAAAGGGTGGCTAAAAGTATGCTACGATAAGTGTTGCTGAGTGTATCAGGAGTAGGGATTTTAATTTTAGGATTTTAGAAACACCTTTTTAATATTTTTCTATTAGATATTAATAAAACTACACTTTCTGGGAGAATATATACTCGAAATATATAACTTGATGTTATAGTGATTTTAGAAACATTCCTTTTTATTATATTTTGATATTAGATACTGACAAAACTGTTCTTTCTGAGGAAATATATGCTTTTCATAAAGAAATTAAATCTATAGAAATTTTTACTTTATCTTGTTGCAGAAAATTTAGCAAAAATAATATATATATCTTAATATATTATATATTAAGAATATATTTATTGTCCTATTAAAAGTAATCTAATATTACCCATCAGTATCCGAAAGTTACTCAAGCATTAATAAAGTAAGGCCTAAAGGCCTTTTTGGGTTTGCAAATAAATATTTATACATATTAATAATTAATAAATAAATATATATTAATAAATATTGATTTGTTATTTGGTTATAATTTAGACAAATTTTTAAAACTTATTTAATTGAATAATTCAATTCGCTTATTCTATTTGATATGACCTTCTTTATTGACTGGCATTAAATAAATATTTCTCATATCTTATCAATTTACCAAACATATCACTTTAAGCATGGCTATCAGACTGTTATTAAGTGTTATTAGCACAAAATGTAATAAAGTGATAAATAAATAAATTAAAGTTCCAAGTTTTAGCTACCTTAACTGGGGAAATTTTGTAGGGATTCAATTTAATGAAACAAAGATAATAATATATCACTTATCAGCTCTTGACTTTAAGAATAAAATTAATTAAGAGTTCAAAGACGAATTCAAAATATAAATTATACAATAAATATTTAATTAATATTAAATCATATTTTATTGTATAAAATATATATATATTTTTTCAGATCTCTCTTTGTTCTTCTTTAAAGTTTCGCCTCAGTGCATTTGAGAAATTGTGTTGCACTTTTGTTGCCATTGACGTTGTTAACGATTTTCAAATAGCGCGCGGTAGTTGACACACCCCCCTCCACTCCCCTCTCCCCCCTCCGTACATCAAACCCACCCACCCACCACCCCTTTTAGTGTCGTCATTAGCAACGTTGCCGGCAAAAAAAAATTGTTATTTCTCTTGTTTGTTTGACTTTCGCCTCGTTCGGTTTTCGTTTTTTGGTTTTTGTTTGCTTCAACGCTGCTCTATCAGTGGAACTTCTGCACATTTTGATAAGAATCCTCCCTCCCCCTCCCCATCCCCCTTACCCTCTTATAATTTTTTTCTATTTCGTTTTCTAGCTACTACACGTTAATTTATCGCAATCGTTTTTGGAAATCGGTCAGTTAATGCCCGGGGGCTGACCACATGGCTCATTACCAAAATGGGAGCAAGAGCTACCCAAAAAAGGGAGAGGGGGTGACGACTTGGCAATAGAAATGGCCCAAAGAGGGGGCGGGGTATTGGGCTGATAAGGGCTAACTATAAAAAAATGCATTTATATAGGTGAAATATCAAGTTTTAAGACTTGAAATTCAACTGGAAAGGTCAGTTTTGCCTTCTTTTGTTGCTTGATAAGCAAGATTTTAATAAAATTCAATAATTAAATTATTTCCAAGGGTGTTAGAATAAAACATTATAAAGGAATTTGCGAAAGAAATAATTTCGAAATAAACTACACAGTGAATTTGAATCAAATTGAAGGGGGAATACCCACAAAGCTATGTATATAGTTATATTTATATACTTTTATAGACTAATAATTAAATAATTTAACTGAAGTATAATATGTAAGTAAGATATATCTATGCTTTTGCAGTGATTAATAAAAATAACCTCTAACATCTTAACCTCATTTATTAAAATTATTTCAAATTCCAAATACGTTGTTCAATAAATCAGATTTCCTTCATTTTTAGATACACACTCTTTTAATTATATATACCTGCACATGTGTTCAATAAAAAATATATATATATATATTCGAAAAAATCTAAATATATATATTCTCTTGAGATATTGAAAATATATAGTGGCTATAAGGCGACAACAAATGTTGATGCTATAAATATTAATATTGGTCCAATATATTTTGAAAATATATCTAAATTAAATGAGAGTTTTTAGCATATTCTTGATCTTTTACCCTTTAAAACACAAAACCCTAAATTCTTAGGTATTATTATTTCTCACATTAATTTCCTTGAAATTATCGAACTGCACTTCCTGATTTCCCAGATCGCCTGAATGTTCTATATAGTATTCCATTCGATTTATCTCTTTTGGCTCACTTTTGCACCAAAAACAACACACTCCATCCTCTTCAGATTCAACCGAGTGTGACATTTGATTGGATTTTCGCGTATATATTTCATTTTATTCATTTGTTTCCTTTTTTTCGTTTTGCTTTTTGTTATTTTTGATTTTGATTCGCGAGATATATGTATATATACACCACACATATAGAGGTATGCAAAGAGCTCTGCGCAGCAGATATAAAATATATTTGCACACAGCCACATGTATCAGGCTATATCATTATAGATATAATTTCCACATATCGATGAAATATATGCGCTACACGTTTGTTTTTGTTGTTGTTATGGACTAAATGCGTCAATTAAATATAAAAAGGAATAATAAATGAAATATAGAAAGTAGAAAATACAAATTTCAAATCCAAGAGCCACAGAAAGATCACAGCTCTTTGGCATCTACTCTCTGAGGGGGAATTATAAATAAATTATAAATTTTCAATGACACCATAAATTGGAAGATCTTTCAGGTGCACAGGCGAAACAGTCGGAAAAGTCGGAAAAGTTGGATAGCCGAAAGGAAAATAAATACAAATTATTGCATATCGACGACGTGTTAAAAGATTTAGAACCGAAATACTCAAGAGCCTCTAATCCACCGATCCTCACGAAATCCACACATATAATCCTTCTATAACCTATATATACTAATTTCTGCGTATGTTTAATTTATTTGCAATTTTTCTACTCGGATTTTTACGAGCTTCTTTAATGACATTTCGCTAAATTCGGCATTTTGGATGGAGAGAAGAACCTTATGGCTCAGAGGGGGGCTGGCAGCTGTCTAGCTTGTTACGTGCCTCATTAAGAATTTTTGGTTTTTAATTGACAAAACAACGAAAGCCAAAGCAAAAATAAGATACTAAAATTCGAATTTGATTTCGTTTATTATAAATTTCCAATGCTTTCTGACGGCTCATTAAATTTTGACTTTTCGCCACAATAAATATGCCAGGGTCAGCAGAAAACAAAAAATATGTGTATCCAAAACGATCAGAAAATGTATTTATGTGAATAATTTCCGGGGGAAGAATTAAGTTTTTGGTATAGCTAATTTTTTTATTTTATAAAATGTATATTTAAATTTAATTTCGCTACTAACAGAACCTAAATTTCATTTCATATTTTGTTAATTTGTAAACATCTCTTGAGCCTTATTTAGTAAAAAAAACTTTAGACTTCTAATGTTATGTAAAATATTCTTTACAAATAAATTTTGCCACATATTTTTAGGCTGAAGCTGATAAACAAAACAAAAAAAAAAAAAAAAAAAAAAAAAAAAACAAAAAAAAAACAATATAAAAAAAACAGTCGGGATTGTTACACCCAAGCAAAAATATGTTGCATATTTTAGCAAATTTTCCTATTCTAACTTTGGAATATATTTCCTACACTCTATATTTCGAGTTATTAAGAATTGCCTTAAAATATAATATTTTTAAGAATCTTTCCTTTGACAACCCCTAAAAACTGTAGATTAATTTGCAATATTTTTACACCTGATTTAGGATATTTTTGAATTAAGAAATAAATTAATAACCATAAACACAATAAAAATAATATCTCATAAATACCTATATAAATACTTAAGTAAATAATTTTTATAAATGAAACATGTGTTTAAATTTAACTAAATTATTGTGAAATTGTGAAAAACAAAATGATAGTTCTTATTTTTAAATGACTGCTTTAAATTTTAACCTATATATATTATTAACTTTACCAATTTGTACATAAGGAAAAACCCATATTTTTATATACCTAAAAAATGGCCAAGGAAATTTGAACATCTCGGCAACCTTCGCTTTAATACCAATACGTATCCTCTTGTTTTCCAATTCTTCGTTTTTTCCCATTCTGATCGTCGGCTGCCAATTTAATTTAATTTATTTGTTGCTCACTTTTATTTATTTGTCCATTCGCTGCGACTTGTTCAAATCATTTTGTTGCCATCTCTTCGCTTATTTATTAACACCATTCCGCCAAGTGGATGGCACCGATCTCTCCCTGATTCTCACTCTCCCTCTCTATATCTTCAATTTTTTATTTAATATTTGCTAAATAAAAAAATAATAATAATCAAAGAACTGTTTATGCAACAGCCTGATAAGCTTTTATTACAATTTCTTGTAAATAGAAGCAACAGGGTCAAGTGCTGCGAAAGTGTTTTATTGTTTATATTATTTATACATTGATTTTAACGCCTTTTTTATATTTTATAAATTATTTAATTATTGTTTTCAAAAACTTTGCTTTAATTATTTATTATTATTTGGCAAAAGGAAGCAACAGGGTTTTTCCGCTTGCATTTTTATATTTTCGGAAACAACTGGCTTTCCACAATTAATTTTTGTTTTAACAAATTTATTTTTGGGGTCGAAGCAACAGGCTCTTCTCAATATTAATAATTTATTTTAATTTAATTTCTCGGCTGTGCGAGCTTATGTTTTATTTTAATTAGTTTTTCCTTTTTTTGCGCAATTTTGTTACCTATTTTCTGTTAATTGTTTTGTAGATTTTGCTTTGCTTTTTGTTTTTATTTTTTTTTTTTTTTTAATTTTAAACACTTTCAAAAAAAAGGGAATAATTACAAATTCCACGCGGCTGTTTTTTTATATATGCGAGCAAGATGGCGCGTTGCCGCGTGTTTACCGTTAGACCGCTGTTAGTACCGTTATGCCGTTCGTTATTTTGCTGCCGCGCGATTTTACACAACGATTCGTCCTGTTCGACGACATGCGTGCAAATAACGGTACAAACGCCGACGTACATCGACACCGACAGCGACAACGCTGCTATGCCCCATGGTACAGTACGAATAAGAAAAGTCTCGTCGGCTGCCAAATCGTTCGGGTTTAAGTTCGTTAACGTTCAGGGTGTTTGTACACTAACAGAAAAATGCTTAGCCCTAACATTAGAATTTAAATTAAATTAAAAAAAAATTAATATTAATTTTAATTTAATTTTAAATTCAATTTAAGTCTAACTTAATTTTGGCAAAAACAAAAAAAAAAAATCAATTTTGATAAGTTTTAACCACGTACCTTTCACGGGTTAATCAACACACCCTGCTGCCGTTGCACTCGAACTTAGTACGCTTTCAGTTAACCGAACACTTTTTGGCGACGAGACCACCGTATGCTTTTCGAACCACGAATGTGCCGGCGCCGACGTCGCTGCCGCTGCTGCCGCCTCTTTTCCTTTTCCGCTCACTCTCTTCACTCTCTTTTCACTCGGTTGTGTTTGGCCCCCCTCCAGCTGTGATAAGTGGGGGAGTGCAAAAGACAATTGAGTTTCGGCTCAAAACATAAGTTGGAATTTTATTGAGTGAGTTGTTTACCGTTTGCAGACTTCACTGAGCCGTCGTGGCGGTGCTCTTCTGAGTGCTTGTCTCCTCGAAGAATAGCTCCAGCAAGTTCGGCTTCCGCAGCTGATCGCCATCCAGTCGCTCCACGCCCTTCCAATGGAGCAAGGCTGGAATACCATCCACGGAATATGGCGGACTGCGGAAGCTGTTCTCCTTGTCCATCCAAAACTCACGATTGCCAACATCCACCACTAGGATGAGGCTATCCGCGGGCGCATTGTTGCGAAAGGCGGCCATGATGGTCTCCTCGGCTAAGCAGAATAAACGAAATAATCTTATTTGCATTATGTGTCAATGGGACAGGCACTGCCTGACTGTACTGTACCACTACCTGTAGCCTACAAAACATAACGGCACTTTGTCAGACAGGCACTGCCTGGCTGTACTGCACCACTACCTGTAGCCTACAAAACATAACGGCACTTTGTCACCTACCCTCCACACAGTCGATACACCAGCTGCGTCCATGCTTGTCCTTCTCGCCGTAGAAGTAGATGTAGATGGGCACCCTTTTCTTGTCGTGTATCTTCAGGAGATTCTCCATCTCCTTGAATCCCTTTGCCGGCACGTATTCGGGCATTTTTTCACTTTGCGCGCTTTTACAGTTATTGTTGGGGAGCACCAGTCGGGCCTCGTTGCCACCAGAAGTTGGAATGCTCCAGCGCCGGTTTTATATTGATAATTGGAACGAGCTGCTTATCTGGATCTTATCGGCGTGTTTATGGGGTTCTTAGCCGCTACTTATCAGCCATCAGGGACTGGAGTTTGTCGGCGATCAAATTATTTTCACTTGTTTTTGCGGCAATTTGCAATGAACTGTGGGGAAGGTAAACAAAAACCACACCACGGCACACAGCGCTGTGCTGTTAAGCGCACTGTTGTGAGGAAGCGCAACAGGCCGCTGTCTGTTAACTGTTGAGTATAATTTCAAAAATAGTATTTTCACATCAAACGAAAAACCATACATTTTGAGGCCAGAGTCAAAAAGCATGGATTGCTTCTTGGCTTGACATGTAAAAGAAATGTTTATATATTAAAAAAACTAAGTTTTAGGTTTTTATTCACTGAATATATCCGAATATAAAATTGGGCAACTGAGGTCTTAACATTTCCTTAACAGCACTCTGAGCTTTCCATTATGTTAACTTCCGTTAACATATACCAACCTGCCACCGATAACCGATAACTTGGCAAGCAAAAATACCGAAAATCAGCTGTGTTCACATATCTCACCACAGACGCCGTGAAACAAACAACGAAAAACAATGTCCGCATCCAGCAAGGTAAATAAAAACATTAATAAAACAAAATTAGCTAAATAAAACTGATGCTTCTTTATTCAGGTACACAAAGGCGGAGCATGTTACCAATTTGCTTCAGTTTTTAAAGCAGCATCCGAACCTCTACGGCCAGAAAAACATTTTCTACCTCGGCAAAAAAGCGCGGGACAAATTAACACCACTGCCTGCCAGGTTGCACAATTTAATGGTGGAGGGAGGACAAGTAACCAACTGTTGCTGAACCGGCGTATAGCCTAGGAAGCGGGCCCCGCCAAGCATATAGAGTTTCCCTATTGGTACACGCACACGGAGTTCGTGAGGACGCATCACAGGGCAGCTCCTCAGCGCAATGGCGATGAGTCGACCGGCCAGAGCGTCGACGTTGGCGTCGGTAAAAGATTAAAGTAAACCTTTTGGCCCTAATCTCAATAATGAGAGGCCAGGAAAGTATTTATTAGTTTAAATATTAATATATTCTCTTGCAGTAACTGTCCCATATCGAAGACAGTTCCGTCGACCATGAAGTATCCTTACCTATCCTCCTCATCGGCGTATGTGAGCGCTGAGGTCAAAGGAGGAGAATTCGTCCTATAACGCCATATTGCATATTGCCTTCGTTGAATTTTTAAAAACAGAACTGGAATCTTTCGAGGACCTCGGCCAACGCAAGGAGCTGCGGAGTAGATTAATGCAGGTAATAATTGAGAACTCAGGAAGGAAAGATTAGTAGTTGATTATCCAATTGTCTCAACCAACTCTTTGGTAAAATTGTAATACATATATGTACATGAGTTTTTTTAATGAGAATTCTTAGAGAAAATTGCTTTTAAAATTTAAACAGAAACAAGAAAGGAAGCCAGCTTCGGCACGCCGAAGGTTGAAGATTGAAATTCATCCACTAATAGTTAATTCAATATAAATTCAGCTATACATTTTATATTTAAAGTTTTACATTCATCATGCATTTTCCTCTATTTTTAACGATCGTTTGTATAGCAGCTATATGATATAGTCGTCCGATTTTCATACACACAAAATTCCAGATTAATTTATAATGGCTATATATCAAATTTGATCAAAATCTGTTGAAAACTGGAAAAGTTATAATTTTTTTTTTTAATTTTTCGATCGTTCCTATGGCAGATATATATGTATATATATATATAGTCCACCGTTTCGCCATGCTCCGACTTATATACTAGTTAAATTATATAGAAGAATAACTCCTAGTTTTATTGCTTGCTCATAAATTTGTTCAAGAACAAATCTCACACATCTGTACTTATGATTCTTAACTAGTTCTAACATGCCCGGAACGAAGTGACTGCTGCCAGCCAGGTCTCAGATATGTGTTGTTACAAAAGTTGCAAGTCATTGTTTATTAGTGTTCAAAGTTATTATACTGATTATACATACTTCCGGTCATAGATACTTAGTGATCATAGTTACTTACTGGCCATAGATACTTACTATTCAGAGTTACTTACTGCTCATAGTTTATTATTTATAAATCTTATTATTACTAATCATAGTTATTTACTGATCATAGTTACTAAATGTTCATTGATACTTACTGGTCAGAGTTAATTAATGTTAATTGATATTTACTAATCATTGTTATTCCCAACTGGTTCTAACTTCCCCGGAATGAAGTGACTTCTGCCAGGCACGTCTCAGAAATGTGTTCTGTTACAAAGTTGCAAGTCATTGTTTATTAGTGTTTAAAGTTAGTGACTGATTATACATACTTACTGGTCATAGATACTTACTGTATATAGTTACTTAATGTTCATAGATACTTACTGATCATAGTTAATTAATGATCATAGTTACTTACTGTTGAAAGATACTGATTTGTACACGTACGAAACCTGCCTTAATTTTCTTGTTAAATGAATGAATTTGCAGTCTTTGAGAATTTCTGCTTAATCAGAGATAACCATGACCCATTTTTGTCGGTTCTCACAACTTGAACTTCATTGAGGGTCGCCTCAGAACCCAAAGAACTTGAAGAAGAAATTGTAAAGAAACAGAAAGAACTTGAAAAACTGCAAGACAAGTGAAAATTTATTTATAAAATGCTTGATCCAAACAGCAAAAGTAATTAGTATATCTGAGAGAACAATATGGGTAAGATCATAAAGAAGCACCAGGAAGTTTTGAGGATTAATTTCAGAGATTAAATATAATTATTACAAAAAATTCAAACTTAATACAATTTATGCATTATTCTCCATAATTTCAGCTGCCTTTAGGAACTCCTTACTGCTCCTTGTGCTCCTGTTGGCCCTACATTTGGAGCAGGCCTCGAAAATCGCCTACAAAAAGCCACTTTATGGGAAGACGAACTATATAAAGGAGAAGAAATTAAGGAGTAAGGGACTCAAGGTGGAGACCACCACCGCTACGACAACCACCACCACCACGACCACCGGCAGCACCACCGAAGAGGACTGGCCATCGGCCGTTGAATTTGTAATTGTGGCAACAACACCCAGAAACGAGTTGGAAGCCAGTGAGGAGCCACTTAATAATAGTACTAGTAGCACCATTGAAACGGCCACAGCTATGCCGGTGGAGACATCATCGACTAGACCAGGAGATGTTTCCCCCAAAACAGTGGAATCATTTAATCAGACCACAATGCCGATGAGCACAACGACGTCCAGTACATTGATTAATACGCTTCCTTCGCCACCGATGCCAGGAGCTGCAGGCGAGGTGGTTTCTTCACCGCCCATTCCCGATAATCAGCCAGTGCCCTGCACCTGTGGGGTTTTCCTCTCTTCGCAAATTCCAAATGGTTTGCCCACGGCTCCATTAATTAACCAGGAGCTGGATCGAATGTTCCCCTGCAATGCCATTGGTCGCAAACAGTGCCAAACCAAGTGTCTGGAAGCGGTGAGTACTACGATTATTTCAATAACCATAAAATATTGATCATCTATTGAAAAATTTCATTAACTTGGCATTCATTTTATTATTTTTTTTAACAATTTTAACGCCTCTTCAAGTTATAAGATTGTTGGAATTCATTTAAATTCGATATGCATAGAGTTCCGATATCATTTGCTGATCGAAAGAATCGATATATATATATATATTTTTTTTTTTGTGACCCATAATTTATAAATTATTTACAGATCGTTCAGCACCTGCCCAATTCCGCTAATATTGTATGCTCCGCTTTGGGCCATGATTGCCACAAGGAGCGTGCCTACTTGTTCATCAAAAACTGTCACAACCAATGGGTTAATACCAATTTGCAGGCGGGCAGGGAATATTGCTGTCGCGGTGGTGTTCCCTACCGCTGTCCATTAATGGGTTAATCCGTTTCAGAATCAATAAATTGTATAACAAAATTGAGTGCTTTAAATTTAAATTCAAAAGGGCTCAGGGAACTATATTAAAGTTTTTTTTTTAATTTAAAAATTATTAGCCAAGCTTGCAACCAAAAGTGAAGCTAAATTATATTTTATGGTTTTGTTCTAGGACAAAATTATTGAATCGATATTTTTCGATCATTTTAATAATATTTAATACAAAAAAAATTAGCAGTCAATGAATAATTATGTATATATTTTAGATAATTTTTTAAAATATGTTTTCTTTATAAAAATATCGATATTTAGAAATACTTCTTCCATCCCTAAAACCAAGGCGGTGAATTCGATTATTTTCCGCCACACGTCCATCCGTCAGCCAATTGAAGTAAATTTACAAGTAAACCAGCTTTTTTTTCGAAGCAGCAAGGCGAGTGTGTGTGTGTACTACATTCGCCGCTTGATTGTGTTATCAATCGGAAGCTAAAAAAACAAAAGCCGCGTTTAAAAAACTAAAACGTGCTTCGCTCACAACTACCAGTGCAAGTGCAGCAGGCTGAGCTAAAATAAAAACCTAAACTTTGCAAGGAATTTTCGGGTGCGTGTGAAAGAGATACAGATATAAAAGCTTAGGGATATTTTAAATATATATATTTAATTTTGCTATTCCCAAGGAACTTTAATTTTTATCCGAAATTGCGCGTTTGTTATTGTTATTGTGTGTGTCTCAAAAATAAAAAAAACCGGTTCCAAGTTCACTCTGAACTTTATACACGTGCTTATGCACGCATACATCTGTATGCTAGGTACTCCTCACATACAAGAAAGCCGAGAACCAGACCGAATCGAGTGACAGAGACTCCTCTAGTCTGTCTATCCCCCTTTATCTGCGTAAACAAACCATCAATAGCAATAACAGAAAATTAAACCACTTGATAAGCGCCGTTGTCAACCATTCCCAATCAGTTTTCCATTGCGCTCTCCTCCTGTTCGACTTGTTGATGTTGTTCTTGCCGGGCAACATGTTGCCAGACGGCCGCCGATAAAGCTTAAGGGGGAGCGGGATGGAGATAAAGAATGTGCCGGCTAGCGGGCTTTGCTCTCAGCTTGGGGTCTCGTTTTGTGTAGGTGAGAGTTGAAAAATAGAGAAAGAGAGAAGAAGAGAGAGGGAGAAGATATAAAACACATGTTGCTTTTGTGGCATTTATTTATTTATATTTATACCCCTTAAGGGTATTATAATATTAGTCAAAAGCTTTTATATAATATTCTTAAGCCGAGTCTAACTAGCCATCTCAAGCAGAGTTGCTCTAAAAATTTGTATAGATTTTTAAATCATTCGCAAATGTTATTTATAGGTTTTTAAGGATATTTTTATAGCCTTACAGGGTATTATATTTCTACTTAGAAGCTTGTTACACTGTGAAGGAGTCATTTCCGACCCTATAAATCATATATATTCTTGATCAGCATCATCAACCGAGTCGATCTGGCTATCTTCCGCAGAAAAAAAATGTTTCAAAATTTTTTCAAAATTCTATAAGGGGTTTCATCATTAAAATTATCAATAAACTTCGCAAAAATGTTAGTTTTTTTAAATGTTTAATTTAATATGCAGATTTATTAACATGATAAAAACTAACATAGGACAGCTTTCCGAATGAAAATTAATGCTTTTTTGGCTGAGTTATGAGTTTTTTAAACTTTTGATTTATCGAAAAAATTGTCATATAAAAATATCGAAAAATAACGGTTTAATTAGGTTCGGCAAACTGCAAAAGAATTTATTTTTTGAATATACATTTCATAAATTAAATTTTAAAAATTAATGTTTATCAATTTTTAGCTGGTATCCCAAAATAAGCTGTATTATTTCTTTTATCTTTTAAATATAAAATATATAAGTCAGACATTTATTTGAAATTTTGAAATCAAGTTTAGAGATTTTTTAATTTGATTTAACGTGAATATTGATATTAATATTAGAAGACCTACAAAATAGGATAATTATCAAGTAACAAATTGTATACTTAATATTTATTTCTGTATTAAAAGACTCATTTGGAAATATCAAGAAAATCCTAGCCCCTATCTAACTATCTTTAACTGCGTTGTATGAGCAATCATTCATTAAATATTTAGTTAAATGCAACTTGATTTCTCATTCTGAAGTCCCGTCGCAGATAGGATGACACCTTAGAACAAATATCAATTGGCACAAATATTTACCTACTCCAATTACACTTCTCCCTAATGCCAAAATGCAAGGCTTCTCGATTGCCAAAGGCTATAACTCATTAATTAAAGACACTTCTCGAGTGGTCGTGGAATGTCGTTATCAGCAAAATTGACATTATGTGTAGCCTTCGCAGAATATGATCCCACTTGTCTGATAACAATCAATACCCTCATTGCTCTCCAGCTAATTGTGCTTCTCTTTATTTTCCCCCAGAATGACGTCCCCAAAGTGTTACCTGGTGCTGGAGGATGGCACTGTCATGCCCGGCACTCCCTTTGGCCACATTCCCCCGGCCACTGAGGGCGGCATTGGTGGCGAGGTGGTCTTCCAAACCGGCATGGTCGGTTACACCGAAGCCCTCACGGATCGCTCGTATAGTGGTCAAATCTTGGTATTGACTTATCCCCTAATTGGAAACTATGGTGTACCATCGCCGGAGGATCAGGATGAGCACGGTCTGCCCCGGCACTTTGAGTGGCTGGAGGGTGTAGTCCAAGCCAGCGCTCTAGTGGTGGGCGAAGTGGCCGACAAGGCTTGGCATTGGCGCGCCTGGAAGACGCTGCCCAAGTGGTTAGAGCAGCACCAGGTGCCTGGCATCAGTGGCATCGATACGAGGGCCCTCACCAAGAAGCTGCGTGAACAGGGCAGCCTGCTGGGCAGGATCGTATACGGAGAGCAGCCATCAGGTGGACTGCCCAAGTCAAGTTTTGTGGATCCCAATACCAGGAATTTGGCCAAAGAATGCAGTGTGGAAAAGCGTCGTGAGTTTGGTGATCCCCAAGGCAAGGGACCACGCATTGCTATTATGGACTGTGGCCTGAAGCTTAACCAGTTGCGTTGCCTTCTGGATCGTGGTGCCTCGGTAGTGTTGCTACCTTGGAATGCCCGTCTTCAGGATGAGCAGTTTGATGCTCTCTTTCTGTCCAATGGACCCGGTAATCCCGAAAGCTGCGATGAGATTGTGCAACAGGTGAGGGAATCTCTTATGACTTAGTTTCTCAATCTAATATCCAATTCGTTCTTTCCCCAACAGCTTCGTCAAGTGCTTGAGAGTGGCAGCAACAAGCCTGTCTTTGGCATTTGCCTGGGCCACCAGCTGTTGGCCAAAGCCATTGGCTGCTCCACCTACAAGATGAAGTACGGTAATAGAGGCCATAATTTGCCCTGTCTTCACCGTGCCACCGGACGCTGCCTAATGACCTCTCAGAATCATGGATATGCTGTGGATCTGGAGCAATTGCCCGACGGCTGGTCGGAGCTGTTTGTGAATGCCAATGATGGCACCAACGAGGGTATTGTTCATGCCACCAAGCCTTACTTTTCGGTTCAATTCCATCCGGAGCATCATGCTGGCCCCCAGGATACTGAGTTCCTGTTTGATGTGTTCCTAGAGAGCATACAGCGACGAGATGTAACCATACCGCAGCTGATTGAGCAGCGATTGAAGCCAACTGGCCCGCCAGCAGATTTAACGCAGTCAGCGAAGCCACGCAAGGTGCTTATTCTGGGCTCCGGTGGGTTATCCATCGGCCAGGCCGGAGAATTTGATTATTCCGGTTCGCAGGCCATTAAGGCCATGCGGGAGTCCAATATCCAAACGGTGCTTATTAATCCGAATATAGCCACAGTTCAGACCTCAAAGGGCATGGCCGATAAATGCTATTTCCTGCCCCTGACACCGCACTATGTGGAGCAGGTCATCAAGTCGGAGCGCCCGAACGGTGTCCTTCTCACCTTTGGCGGCCAAACGGCGCTCAATTGTGGCGTGGAACTGGAACGGGCTGGCGTCTTCTTCAAGTACAATGTACGCATTTTGGGCACACCTATACAATCCATCATTGAGACGGAGGATCGTAAGCTATTTGCGGATCGTGTGAATGAGATTGGCGAGCAAGTGGCACCCTCGGAGGCAGTATATTCGGTGACCGAAGCCCTGGAGGCAGCCCAACGTTTGGGTTATCCCGTGATGGCCAGGGCCGCCTTCTCCCTGGGCGGCTTGGGCTCGGGCTTTGCCAACAACGAACAGGAACTGCAGAGCTTGGCCCATCAGGCTCTGGCCCATTCAAGCCAACTGATTGTGGATAAATCCCTCAAGGGCTGGAAGGAGGTGGAGTACGAGGTAGTCCGCGACGCCTACGACAATTGCATCACTGTCTGTAATATGGAGAACTTCGATCCGCTGGGCATACACACCGGCGAGAGCATAGTGGTTGCACCATCGCAAACCCTCTCGGACCGCGAGTACCAAATGCTTCGGAGCACCGCCCTCAAGGTGATTCGTCATTTCGGCGTCGTCGGTGAGTGCAACATACAGTATGCTTTGTGCCCGCACTCGGAGCAGTACTACATCATCGAGGTGAATGCCAGATTGTCGCGAAGTTCGGCTTTGGCCAGCAAGGCCACCGGTTATCCACTGGCCTATGTGGCCGCCAAGCTGGCCTTGGGTCTGCCGCTGCCCGAGATTAAGAACTCGGTGACGGGCAATACGACGGCCTGCTTTGAGCCATCGCTGGATTATTGTGTGGTCAAGATACCACGCTGGGATCTGGCCAAATTTGTGCGTGTGAGCAAGCACATTGGCAGCTCCATGAAGAGCGTCGGTGAGGTGATGGCCATTGGTCGGAGCTTCGAGGAGGCCTTCCAGAAGGCTCTGCGCATGGTGGACAGCGATGTGCTGGGCTTTGACCCTGATGTGGTTACCCTGGACAAGGAGCAGCTGAACGAGCAACTATCGGAGCCAACTGATCGACGACCCTTTGTCCTTGCCGCCGCCCTGGATATAGGCATGGGCGTCGATGAACTGCATGCTCTAACAAAGATTGATTGCTGGTTCCTGGAAAAGCTGCAGAGAATCATGATGCTGCATTGGGACCTCACCAGGGCGGGCAGCCAGATGGGACCAGAGTTGCTACTACTGGCCAAACGTTCCGGTTTCTCGGACAAGCAGATAGCCAAGGCGACCAAGAGCACTGAACTGGCAGTGCGCCATCAGCGTCAGGAGTTTGGAATCCGTCCGCATGTCAAGCAGATCGATACGGTGGCCGGTGAGTGGCCAGCGAGCACTAATTATCTGTATAATACGTACAATGGCAGTGAGCATGATGTAACCTTTCCCGGTGGCCACACCATTGTCGTTGGCTCGGGCGTCTATCGGATTGGTTCGTCCGTGGAGTTCGATTGGTGCGCCGTCGGCTGCCTGAGGGAATTGAGGAAACTGCAACGTCCCACAATTATGATCAACTACAATCCGGAGACAGTGTCCACCGACTATGATATGTGCGATCGCCTGTACTTTGAGGAGATTAGCTTCGAGGTGGTCATGGATATTTATGAGATGGAGTCCAGTGATGGCATCATTCTCTCCATGGGCGGACAGTTGCCAAATAATATTGCCATGGATTTGCATCGCCAGCAGGCCAAAGTTTTGGGCACATCACCGGAATCAATTGATTGTGCCGAGAATCGCTTCAAGTTCTCTCGGATGTTGGACCGCAAGGGCATCCTGCAGCCACGTTGGAAGGAGCTGACCAATCTGCAGTCTGCCATCGAGTTCTGTGAGGAGGTGGGCTATCCGTGTCTGGTCAGGCCATCGTATGTCCTCTCTGGTGCCGCCATGAATGTGGCCTATTCGAATCAGGACCTGGAGACCTATCTGAATGCTGCCTCTGAGGTGAGCCGTGAACATCCGGTGGTTATATCCAAGTTCCTAACGGAGGCCAAGGAGATCGATGTGGATGCAGTGGCTGCCGATGGACAGATCTTGTGCATGGCCGTTTCGGAGCATGTGGAGAATGCTGGTGTCCATTCGGGTGATGCCACGCTGGTGACACCGCCGCAGGATCTTAATGCTGAGACTTTGGAGGCCATTAAGAGGATCACTTGCGATCTGGCCAGTGTGTTGGATGTCACGGGTCCCTTTAATATGCAACTGATTGCCAAGAATAACGAACTGAAGGTCATCGAGTGTAATGTCCGTGTCTCCCGTTCATTTCCCTTTGTCTCCAAGACTCTGGATCATGACTTTGTGGCCACCGCCACGAGGGCCATTGTTGGACTCGATGTGGAGCCACTGGATGTGCTGCATGGTGTGGGCAAGGTGGGCGTAAAGGTGCCACAGTTTAGCTTCTCGCGTCTGGCCGGTGCTGATGTCCAACTGGGTGTGGAGATGGCCTCCACCGGGGAGGTGGCCTGCTTCGGGGATAACAGATACGAGGCCTATCTCAAGGCCATGATGTCCACCGGATTTCAGATACCCAAAAATGCTGTACTTTTGTCCATTGGCAGCTTTAAGGTGGGTTTTTCTATTAAATCTTATTGAATTTATCTTATTATTATTGTTTAAATTATTATTTTCCAGCACAAAATGGAACTGCTGCCTTCGATTAGGGATCTGGCCAAGATGGGCTATAAACTATATGCATCCATGGGCACGGGGGACTTTTATGCTGAGCATGGCGTTGATGTGAGTAAAGCCTTAGTTTTATTAGTTCATAAGTCTTTCAAGAAAGTTGGGAATACTATAAAAGATTTCAAATCATTTAAAATTCGGGTCAAAAGTATGTTTCAAATTTCCATAAGGCTTTAATTAATTAATTTGCTGCTTTATTGCTGTAATTTATGTGCAATAATAAGATATTCTGTTTGATTTATCAATGCCATATAACTGTAATGAAAGATTTATAAATTGGATAGTTTTTTTGTATACTTTGTGGTAATATTGATATGGATTTGGTATATTGAAGCAATCTAATCCGAAAGAAAGCATAATAATAAACTTTTGTTGCATATTTTGTGATTTTGTGATTTTGTGATTGATATTTTAAAGTAAAATGCGATAATTTTCGATATTAAACTATAGATATATCACTGCTTAAATATTTTCTATAGACTTTAAAGCCTTTTTAAGTTAATTTTAAATCAAAAGATTGAACTCAACTTTATTCACTTATACTTTTTGATTTAAAGTTCATTGAAGATTATATACACATATTAATTATTAACAATATACTGCAAAATTAGGTATCACTTTTCCCTATCTTTATTTAGCCTGTAATTACGTCTTATCACTAAAAATATAATATAAAGATTATGTAGGAATAGGTTGTATATGTACAATGACGCTAGTTAAAGGCATCCTTGATCTTCTGGGTTTTGCTTTTGAGGATCTCCTTAATTTCCTCCCGCATGGCCTCCGATGGGGCCACCTTCTGGACCAATTGCTCCGTCCGACTGCTGATCACTTCAAGCTTGTTCGGATCGAGATTGAGGCGTTGGATGAGGCCATTTAGAGAGAGCTTGGTACCTTCCTCCTTTGGAGTTGAACTCTCCACTTCCTCAACCTGTTGCTGGCCTTTGTCCTTGAGGTTTTCCACCTTCTTCTCCTCCCTTTCTCCTTGGTTTTCTATGACATCCACTTCCTCTGCATCCTTGTGTGAGGATTGACCCCTTAGGATTCCACTCAACTTAATGTTGGCTGGATGGGGATTCATGTGCCTGGCCAGAGGATCGGGAGAGTGTATCTGCACAACGTGATCCAGGAATTTGATGGACTTTCGGCGAGCCAAAGGCGGTGATTTTACCACCTCCTCAAAAGGGAATCCCTCAGAGCTAGGCAATGGTATCCTGGTGCTGCTGCTGCTGCTGACCATCATTTCCATGTTGCTGGCCGCCTGCTGCAGCTCCTGGATAAAGTGCTGAGCCTGCTGGGAGCAACCCAAATGCTGGTACAAGCGACTCAGTCGCTGACCCTGCTCCAGATAGAGTTGGGCATGGCCACGATTACCATAACGGACGGCACGGGTCAACATGGCCAGCAGATGATCCAGCAGAAGCTCGAGAAGATTGCTACGTCGCAGGATTTCCAGGCCATTGTTGAGCTGAGGTTTCGCTGGCATTTCCTGGCTAGAAATCTCCGAATTGGAGCGGGCCAGGAGGCGATGTAGATCCAAGGAATCCAGCGAGGAACGCCGCTGATTAGCCTCCGAAAGCTGCCGCTGCAGTTGCCTCTGATTGGTGGCCCTCAGGAGTTGTGTCTTCCGGCGCAGCTTACCCCTCGAACGCTCCTGGTGCTGGGCCAGGCCCAGGAGACCACCAGCATCGGTTATGTCTGTATTTCGGCGTGAGATCTTAGGTCCAGGAACTCCAACATCCTGCTCCTGCTGCTGCTCCTCTTGCTGGACAGGAAAACCCTGACGTGGACGCGAGAATTTACCCCACGAATGCAGCTCTAGATAATCCTGACTACAGAGATTCCTCAACAGCCGCTTGTAGTCCAGCTGGGGATAAAAATCCTTCGCATGCTGGAGATTCCTCAAAGCCTGGACCACATGCAACAGCGGCTGCTCAGCAATGCCGGCCATCACAGTGCGTAGCTTCATCAGTGTATCCTCCGGGACATGCTCGAAGAGATTACGCCGCTCGATGAAGTAATCGCTGAGATGCTTCCTCGCCAGACACACGTCAAACGAACGAATGAATCGCACCAATCGCTCGCCAAGGAACTCCTCGGGCCAATCGTTACTATACCGTTCGCATTGCCAAAAGAGATGGGCACGCAGTTGCTCCAGGAGTACACCTCCCGGCGGCTGGGCATCAGTGCTCTCCACGAATGTCTTCACAAGCAACTTCATCAATTGGAACACCTTCAGCTGCATGGGCGTCAGGCAATAGCGCTCCAGATACTGCTCCGCCTGGGGGAAGACAATGCGCCACTCTAGCTCCCGGAAGGGATTACGTGAACGCTTCGGGGCATAGCCCACGGGAACAACGTGGTAGCCAAAGGATCGTATGCGTTTCCTCATCTGCTCGGTGGGCCATTGGAATTGCTCAGCGGTGTGCAGATTGGTCAGTCTCGGTCTGGCCCTCAGACCAAACTCAAAGGCACAATCGGGCCAGGCATGGGGTACATGGATGGCGGGCACTAGCACCTCCTTGGCCATATAAACGCTGCAACCGCGATAGGAGCCTGCACTGAGCTGGGCAGCACTGATGCCCAGCTGGTGACCCAACTGCTGACGGAGCAGTTCACCGAAGTAAAGCATAAATTGCTGCGAACTGAGGTAGCATTGCTGCAGTTGCTCCGCCTGGCATTGACGTAGAACCTGGACAGTCTCATAGCCAGCGGGAGGATAGTTATGATCCCTGTGCTGCTGCTCCTCATCATCCTCATTGTCATCCAGCTCATCGCAAGAGGAAGAATCCTCATCATCGGTCTGCTCCAGTTCCGGTGGCAAACAGCTGGCCAAACGACGGATGCAGCTCTCTGGCAACACATTGCTCTCCAGATTGTATTTCCTATTCAAACGCAGTTCCTCTAAAGGTCGTGGTGTATTCAACCTGGCCAGATACACGTGATCATAGTCACCCGAGCTGTAGCCAGAGGATGAAGAGGAGGAAGTGCTGGAGGTGCACTCTTCATCGCTGCTAATGGGAGGAATGGGTGAACCAGGATTGCTGTTGCTGCTGCTCATTGCCGGTGAATGAATCGATCGATCGCGTAGCTTGAGACGCACATAACCCATCCAACGGGTCTGCTCCATTAACTCCACCAGCTCAGAACTGCAGGGTGTCCTGCTGTAATAGTCCGTCTCCAGAAGGACCTTGCACAACGTGGCCACTGTGTCATAGTTGGCATCATGAGGACGAGCCACATCCACGTTCTCAAAGACCACATATGTGACTGGCTTTTGCAGCGGCTGCGATGGTTGCTTCGAGGAGCTGTAGCCGGAAGAGGAAGTGTATCAATTCAAGGATTACCATCTAGGATTCAGGCTACACTCACTTGGTTTTGAATAACAAATTCCTGGCCACAGCCGCATCAATGGCCCCGCTTTGCAGCAAACTATGCTCGGCACTCTGCCGCCTGGCCAATAGCTCCGCATCCACGAGGCTCATTTCCGCCTCAAAGTGTGAAAAAAACTGAACACCCAACAGGAGTTGATTCAGTAGAAATGTGTGCAACTCCCGATCCAATTGTTCCAACATCCGTCGCTCCACTGTCCTCTGGAACTCCTCACGCTGCTGCTCCAATGTCCTGGCATACAGAGCACTCACACATTCGGTGGCACTGCTGCCATTGCTGCCGCCCAGGAGACGCAGTTGCAGGGCAAGATCCGGATGGGATTTACCGCTGAGACGTTGACGTCTCTGAAGGGAACCGGAAATGGAGCCACCACCATCGTTGGTCGATCCTCGCTTCCTACGATGCTTGCGTCGGGCATTACGTTTCTGCAACTTTTGGATTTGCCGCTGATGCTTCTCATCCTGCCGACGACGCCACTGCAGACGCTGGACGGGAATGGCCGCCTGCAGGGCATTCGGTGTACTGGCAGTGTCAACGCTGTGCTCCGCTTTCGACCAGGAGCAGCCCATGATTGATTCAGAACTGATACGCGCTGCTCTCTTGTCTTGCCTGATAAAAAACCAAAAAAAGCAAAAAAGAAACCAAACGAAACCGATAAGATCGCTGTCTTTGGTGATCACGAATCGCGATCAGCGATCAAATAATGACTTTTGCAATCTCCGCCTGATAACGTCTCTTCCTTTTCACTGCTCCGCTTCCGGCTCCGGCGCCGTGTTCGGCCCTGCTCTCCTCCAACCTGCTTCTGATTCGTCTCTTGGCTTTGGCCATTGAGTCTCCACTTTAGTCCCGAGTTCCTGGTACTCTGAGGTATCAAAAACGGAATTGATTTCCACTTTACAGTGGAAAATAATTATTGGAAAATTATAAATTCAATAACTTATATATAGTTAGTTAATAAATTATAAAATAATAAGATGCGAACATTTTTAAAAAGGTTTCTAGTGCAGCTGTTTCTTTTTCTCTCTTATTTATATGTTTTCCAAATAAAATTGGTCAAAATATAGATATATTAATATAATATAATAATACTGCTTTAATTTTTCACTCAAAAATCGATATATAATTCGATAATTACATATTTTTACTTGAGAAAAGAGAATATTTTATATTCCATTTTATATATAGGAACAATATTTTCAAAAAACAAGAAGGATATCTTTCGGAAAGCCTAAGTTTGAATTTTAAAATTGGAACAGAATATTGGTATATAAAATTAATCATAATTCTGCGAATAATGCATTAATTTCAATTCGGAAAGCTGTCCTATGTTAGTTTTCATTAGGTTAATAAATCTGCATACTCAATTTAAAATGTACAAAAATTAAAATTTTTTCAATTTTTTTTTTTCTAATTTTAATGATGTAACCCCTAAAATTTGGAGAAAAAAATTATAAAATTTTTCTTTCTCTAAATTATAGCTAGATCGACTCCCCTGTTGATGCTGATCAAGAATATATATGATTTATAGGGTCGGAAATGATTCCTTCACTTAGTTTCAAGCTTCTGACTTAGTTAATAACACTTTCCTAACTAAGAACCACTGTGTTAAATTATTGTTACAACCTGTCTTTCTTATTTTCCTATTGTTTATTGCCTGTCGAACAATAGACATGAAAAATCAATCCATAAATAGCTTTCGATATCTTTATTATATGTTCTAAGCAAACAATTGATTCAAGTTGAAGATGACGATTACAGGTTGTCCTTGACGTTGCCTTTCTATATGTTCATATCATGTGTATATATTTATTTATTGGTATATCCCCACTTTATATTTTATTTTGTGCATTTTTCCAGGTGGAATCCGTTCAGTGGACATTTGACAAGACCACACCCGATGACATCAATGGTGAACTTCGTCATTTGGCCGAGATTTTGGCCAACAAACAATTCGATATGGTCATCAACCTGCCAATGAGCGGCGGAGGAGCCAGGCGGTATGTAGTGGTGGCCAATGATTGCTACTTGTCTATAAAGTATATTATATATTTCATAGCCAAAGTTATACGATAAGTAAAATAACGCTAAAGATATAATAAAACAATATTTAGAAGAGGTTACCTTGAGACTAATTGATTAATTGATTAATAACCAATCATTATCATCAAATCCTTTTAATTACAACTAAATATATATCACATATATTCTCCCACAGAGTCTCTTCCTTCATGACACATGGCTATCGCACTCGCCGCCTGGCCGTGGACTACTCCATTCCGTTGGTTACCGATGTCAAGTGCACCAAGTTATTGGTGGAATCAATGCGAATGACTGGTGGCAAGCCGGCTATGAAGACACACACGGATTGCATGACCTCGCGACGAATTGTCAAGCTGCCCGGTTTTATTGATGTCCATGTCCATCTCCGAGAGCCAGGGGCCACGCACAAAGAGGATTTCTCCAGCGGCACAGCGGCAGCATTGGCCGGTGGTGTGACCCTCGTATGCGCCATGCCCAACACCAATCCCTCGATTGTGGATCGGGAGACATTCACGCAGTTCCAGGAGCTGGCCAAGGCAGGAGCCCGTTGCGATTATGCCCTGTATGTGGGTGCAACAGATGGAAATTGGGGACAAGTGCCAGAGCTGGCCGGCCAGGCATGTGGCCTAAAGATGTATCTGAATGATACCTTTGGCACCTTGAAGCTAAGCGACATGAATGCCTGGCAGCGACACTTGACTCACTGGCCAAAACGAGCGCCGATCGTTTGTCATGCCGAGAAGCAAAGCACAGCGGCTGTAATCCTAATGGCCCACCTGCTGGACCGACCCGTGCACATCTGTCATGTGGCCAGACGGGAGGAGATTCAGTTGATACGCGCCGCCAAGGAAAAGGGCATCCGTGTGACATGCGAAGTGTGCCCACACCATCTGTTCCTGAGCACCAAGGATGTGGAGCGGTTGGGCGAGGGTATGTCGGAGGTGAGACCCTTGCTCTGCTCACCCGATGACCAGGAGGCACTGTGGGAGCACATGGACTACATTGATGTATTCGCCACCGATCATGCACCGCACACGCTGGCCGAGAAGCGTTCGGAGCGACCGCCGCCTGGCTTCCCCGGTGTGGAGACCATACTGCCTCTCCTCCTGCAGGCCGTCCACGAGGGACGTCTCACATTGGAGGATATCAAACGGAAGTTCCATCGCAATCCCAGGAATATATTCAACCTGCCCGATCAACCGCACACCTATGTTGAGGTCGATTTGGACGAGGAGTGGACCATCACGGGGGCCGAAATGAAGAGCAAGTCGGGTTGGACGCCATTTGAGGGCACCAAGGTCAAGGGACGCGTTCATCGTGTCATTCTGCGCGGCGAGGTGGCCTATATCGATGGCCAGGTGCTGGTCCAACCCGGCTATGGCCAGAATGTGCGACAACCTAAGCTTGGACTACTGCTGGCTGAGGGTGCTGCCTCTCAGGATCAATTATTGCCCAGCGACAGCGATGCCAACGAGACCTTTGCCCATCTCCTGACCAATGAGGGGACTCATACTGCTGCCGGTGGTGCTGCTGGTGCCAAGGTGCACTTTGTAGACGAGGCCAATAGCTCGAGCTTCCTGCGTCCAGTTTCACCGTCGCCACGCATGCGACTGGACTCCACCAGTAATACCACTCTCCGGGAGTACGTGCAGCGCACAGTGCAGCCAGCGCATGGCTCCTCCAGTCCCAATCCCGTGGCCCATTCCCTGGTGGGCAAGCACATCCTGGCCGTGGACATGTTCAACAAAGAGCATCTGAACGAAATCTTCAATTTGGCCCAACTGCTCAAGTCGCGAGTGACCAAGGACCGCTCCGTTGATGAACTGCTGCGCGGCAAGATTATGGCCAGTGTGTTCTATGAGGTGAGCACACGGACACAGTGCAGCTTTGCCGCTGCCATGCTGAGACTGGGCGGCCGCGTAATTAGTATGGACCAGATCACATCGTCGGTAAAGAAGGGCGAAACGCTGGAGGATAGCATCAAGGTGATGGCCAGCTATTCGGATGTCATGGTGCTGCGCCATCCCACTCCAGGTGCTGTGGCGGTGAGTAGGGGGAATTCTTACTTACCGTAGCTACGAAGCTTTAATTTTATTATATTTCCTTCCATAGCGCGCTGCCTCGTTCTCCCGAAAGCCCTTGATCAACGCTGGCGACGGCGTCGGTGAGCATCCCACTCAGGCACTTCTGGACATCTTCACCATTCGCGAGGAAATTGGTACTGTAAACGGTTTGACCATCACCATGGTGGGTGACCTGAAGAATGGACGCACTGTGCACTCGCTGGCCCGCCTCTTGACGCTCTATAACGTGACCCTGCAGTATGTGGCCCCGGAAAGCCTGCAAATGCCTCGCGACATTACCGATTTTGTGCATCAGCGAGGCGTCAAGCAGTACTTTGCCTACGGGCTAAAGGATGTCCTCCCAACCACGGATGTTCTGTATATGACGCGTATACAGCGGGAACGATTCGAGAGCGAGGAGGAGTACCAGAGCGTAAGTTATGACATAGAGTGCCTTGTAATTATTCATTTATTTAAATATTTATTTATATTTTGATACAGTGCTGCGGTAAGTTGATTGTAACGCCCAAGCTTATGACGTTAGCCAAGAAGCGTTCGATTGTGCTGCATCCCCTGCCGCGCCTGGACGAGATTAGTCGCGACTTTGACTCTGATCCGAGGGCTGCCTACTTCCGGCAGGCGGAATACGGCATGTATATACGCATGGCCCTGCTGGCCATGGTAGTGGGAAGCCGAAATACAGCTCTCTAAAAGGACAACAGACAATCTCCCAATGACTCTTTACGCTCTTTATTTTTTGTATTCACCTTTTTTTTGTATATGATACATTTTTACGAATAAACCTACATACGGTTTGCATTTCTTAGTTTAAAAAAACCTTTTAATTTAAAAGATGTAACTAAATAAGCAAAAAGTGTATCCAAATTCAACTTTTGAACAAGTCCCGCTCAAGTCCTCAGTGCAGCTGGTATTTTATAGTATATTATTTACATAAATACTGAATAGTATATTTCTCAAAGCCGTATTTCTCTCACTCTCTCTAAAACAGCTTTCGTTCCTCTCTTTATACCGTACTTTAAGTGTGCAGCTGGTATTTTATAGTATATTATATATACTGAATAGTACATTTCTCAAAGCCGTATGCAGTACATTTGAAAAGTTGCTACCACGGTCACACAGATTTTACAGTTTTAAAAACTCGCACACGTGCATTTCGAGACCGCCTTTTTTATTCCCTTTATTTACATCGAAATTCTGAATATTTGGACACAAGGCGACGAGCACACATAATTCAGGATGGTGAAGAAGAAAATAGACAACCGGATACGGGTGATGATCGAGAACGGCGTGAAGCTGGGCCACCGCACCATGTTCATTGTGATCGGCGATAAGGCGCGCGACCAGGTGCCGATCCTGTACGATATTCTGACTAAATCCACAGTGAAAGCGCGACCCACGGTGCTCTGGTGCTACAAGAACAAGGATGAGGCCATATCGAAGTGGGTTTCTGCCTGGTCAATGTTTAAATACTTTTTAATTGATGAGTTTTCCTTTTCGTAGCCATGGGAAGAAGCGTGCCAAGAAGATAGCCGTGGGCAAGGTGGATGTAAACGAGGCGGATCTGTTCGATTCATTCCGAGTGGCCACCACCATCCATGGCAGATACTACTCCGAAACGCATGCGATACTGGGGCGAACATACGGCGTCTGTGTGCTGCAAGACTTTGAGGCACTGACACCAAATCTCCTGGCCCGCACTGTGGAAACGGTGGAGGGCGGCGGCCTGATCATCCTACTGCTAAAGACCATGCAGTCCCTAAAGCAGCTATACACCATGAGCATGGATGTGCACAAGCGTTACCGCACGGAGGCTCACCAAACGGTCACCTGTCGGTTTAATGAGCGCCTGATCCTGTCCCTGGCGGACTGCCAGCGCTGTCTGGTGGTCAACGATGACCTCACTGTGCTGCCTTTGAGCTCCAAGACCATCAATGTGACGCCGGTCAACGTAAGATTGTACATTTTCAATTGAAGTTCAGGAATTTACCAAATTTGCTTTAATTTCTATTAGCCCGATGGTGCTGGTCGCTCGCCCAACGAATCCAGTTTAAAGGAGCTCAAGGAGAGCCTGTTGAATGTACAGCCGGCAGGGGCCTTGGTTAATCTCTGCAAGACCTACGACCAAGCGAATGCCGTGGCACAGTTCATTGAGGCCTTGGTGGATAAGCAACTGAAGCCGCCAATGTCTCTGACAGCGGCACGTGGTCGTGGCAAATCGGCTGCTCTTGGCCTGTCCATTGCCGCCGCTGTGGCCTTTGGCTATGTGAACATCTATGTGACATCGCCACATCCGGAGAATCTGATCACACTCTTCGAGTTTGTCCTCAAAGGCTTCGATGCGCTGGAGTATCAGGAGCATGCCGACTACACAATCATCCGGTCCACGAATGCCGAGTACAAGAAGGCCATCATAAGAATAAATATAACGAGGAGCAGCCGCCAGACGATACAGTATATAGCGCCCAGCGACACACATCTCCTGAACGCTGCCGATCTGCTGCTAATTGACGAGGCAGCTGCCATTCCCCTGCCGCTGGTAAAGAAGATGATTGGTCCGTATTTGGTATTCATGGCGAGTACTATCAATGGCTACGAGGGCACCGGCAGATCCCTCAGCTTGAAGCTCATCTCCCAGCTGCAAAAGGATAACAATGCGAGGCCGCCACTAAAGCTGGAAGAGTCGATCCGTTATCAGGAGAACGACGACATTGAAAAGTGGCTGATCAATTTACTATGCCTGGATGCCAGCACAGTGCCTGGCATTAGTTCTGGCTGTCCCACGCCCGATGCCTGTGAGCTGTACTATGTGGACAGGGATGCTCTCTTCTCGTACCACAAGGCAGCCGAGGCCTTCCTTCATCGGCTCGTCTCCATATATGTATCGTCGCACTACAAGAACACACCGAACGACCTGCAGATGATGAGCGATGCACCGGCGCACCATCTTTTCTGCCTGCTGGGACCTGTTCAACGAATGGACGCCCTACCCGAGATCCTGGTGGTTATCCAAGTGGCCCTGGAGGGTCAGATATCGGCACAGAGCATCAGCGATTCGCTGGGCAGAGGCAAGAAGGCGGCCGGTGACCTAATACCCTGGAATATAGCGGAGCAATACGGAGATCGAGACTTCCCCAAGCTTGGCGGCGTGCGGATAGTGCGAGTGGCAACGCATCCGAACTACCAGCGAATGGGCTACGGCAAGCGGGCCATTCAACTGCTGAAGGATTACTATGGAAATAAGTTTACCAATATCGATGATGTTCCTGCCAACAAGAGTGCCAAAGCCGGCATAGAGGAGGTGGAGGAGGAGCAGCTGAGCCTGCTCAAGGAGCAGATCCGACCCAGGAGTCGCATACCCACCCTTCTGCAGCGCCTGCATGAACGCACCCCGGAATCTGTGGACTATATTGGAACCTCCTATGGCCTCACCTCCGAGCTGTTGAAATTCTGGAAGGGAGCCGGCTTTGTGCCCGTGTATCTAAGCCAGAAATCCAACGAACTGACCGCCGAACACAGCTGCATCATGCTGCACACCATTAGTGAAGGCTCCTGGCTGCCGCTCTATTTCCGGGACTTCCGACGGCGAGTACTCAAGCTTATGGGCAAGACGTTCCGGGAGTTTGAGACGAAACTGTGCCTGGCCCTGCTCAAGAATAAGATTGTGGAACAGTCCCAAGTGGAGCATCTGGACAAGCCCATGCTGGACGTCTACTTTCTGCCGCACGATCTGCAGCGCCTGGAGAGTTATGCCCGCCAACAGTCCGAGTTCCGGTTGATCCTCGATCTACTGACGGATATCGCTCAGCTGTATTTCCAGGGACGGATCGAGGGACTGCAGCTGGATCTGGTGCAGCAGGGTATTCTCCTGGCTGTAGGCGTTCAGGGTAAATCAGTGGATGCCCTCGGTCTGGAGCTCAATATGCCGGGTAACCAGCTTTTGGCCAAGTTCTTTGATGCCATGAAGCGGTGCAATAAGTGCTTTAGATCCATACTCGAGGAACACATCGAAGGCGGAATGCTGAAGGAGGCCGACCTGACCACGGGCGAGGAACTGCAGCCACTGAGTCTGTCTCTCGACAAGGAACTGGATGAAACGGCCCAAAAGCTGAGCAAGCAGCAACGCAAGGAGCTCAAGCGACTGAAGGCCGAGCAGCTGGACGAATTCCAGATCAAGGGCAGCGAGGAGGACTGGTCCAAGGCCCTGCAAACCAATGGATCAGCATCAGCGGGCGGTGGCAGCGGGCTGCTCTCCGTCAAGAGGTAAATGTAATGTTTTTGAATGAATGCAGACTGGAGGAGGATACAAAAATTGACCCTGCCATTCTCTCTCTCTTTCGTTTCAGTGGCGTCAAGCGCTTGGATGGACCAATGGACCTGCCCGAGGACCGGGATCTGGCTGCTCCGCTGTCTAAAAAGAAAAAGAAGAACAATCCCAAGCTAAAACGCAATCAGGGAAAGTCCCTGATCTAGATACAGGCATTGTTTTTTTGTTTAGGGGGGAAAAAATAATGTAGTTTTTAATGCTATATAGAAAAGTACATACATTTCGTTATAAGCTCCGTTTCAAAATAAAAAGAGCACTTAATCGACCTATATCTTGATGGTGGGCGTACCCGCCTTGGCGGCAGCAGCGGCAACCTTGCGACGCTCCTTCAGATCCTGGTAGCTGACTCCCGGCTCCTTGTGGGAATTGCGGAGATACTTCTTGACCTTGGCCTTCTTTCTGCTGACGGCCTTCGTCGTGGGAAGCATATTGTTACGCTGCAGCATATGGAAGCGGTCCTTCAACAGGCTGCTCTCCGTCTTCACGTTGCGCAGATTGCCGGCTATATCCTCGGGCAGATTGACATCCACATCGGGCTCCTCGAACTTGTGCCGCCCCAGACGCTTGGGCTCGAACTTTGCCTTCTCGGCACGCTGCTTGCGACGCTTCTTGAGATCGTTTAGATCCTCCTCCTCCTCGTCCAGCTCGTGGCGAATCGATTTGATGCTTTACAGGTAATAATTTCGATTGTATTCTAGATAATTTATGATATAATAATAATCCCTACCGTATCAGATCTGCCGTCTGTTGCTTGAGCTTCCTCTTCAGTTCCGTTTGGCGCTGCAGCTCTTTCTGCTTGAGCTCATTGCGGCGTGCCTGCTTGCTCTTCTTCTTATTCTCGACTGGAGCATTGATTGTGTGATAAGGCTTATCGGCATCCTGCTCCTCATTCTCCTGCTCCTGCTCCTCAGCATTCTCCTCATCCTCAATGCCCTGACTCATTTCCTGCAGATGACGCTTGTCCCGCTCCTCGGGCGTCACCTTGGAGAACATGCTGGTGGTCACACGCTTTAAATGCTGCTCCTTCTTGATAATGCCCTGCTCACGCTCCACCACCTGGTCGATGAGCGCCTGGTGATCTTCAGCTGAAGGATTGTAACTCATACCCGGATGCGGCAGCTCAAATTTCCTATAAAATTGAGAGAAGGAAGCCTGTTAATCATCATTTTATGCCACAAATGCGGCTCATTTTCATACTTTGCCCTGGTGGTCTTGTGGTGCAAGCTGGCATGCGTCTTCACCACCTTCTTGCCAATATTTCCGGCTGTATGAACGGCCAATTCCCGACTGATCCAACCCTTTTCATCCTTCAATCCTGGTATCGCGTCACGGAAGTCAACCTCCTGCCAAATATCCTTGTCGGCCACAACCTTCTTGTTCTTCTTGGCCTCCAGACGCTGCTCCAGCTTGCCGTAGTAAGCAACGCGATCGCTGTTGGCCTGACGATGACGCGGCTTGGTGGGATTGCACACCTCCAGCTCAATGTTGCGGCCGTTCTTCTTCTGCTTTACATGATTGCTGTGATAATTGATAATTTTATAAACATGAGTTGTATTCGCCTGAGGAAGGCTGTCCAAGCCAGGACTTACCGCTTTACTATGGGATCCTGGACCTTAGATGTGTTTTCCAATGCCTGATGACTCCGCATCGGCTTCTTGGCGTTCAGCTTCCTCTTCTGCTTCACACTCAGCACCGAGGTCTTGGCTTTCTGAGGCGAAGCATCCTCCACGAACATATCTTCATCCTTTTTGTCCGCAAATGACCTGAAATTGGATGGCAACTTGTCGTTGAGCTCGTGCTTGCGGCATTGTTTTGGTCGCAAACTCACCCGACACGCTCCTCCTGGCGCTGGTCTTCGAGGAACTGCTCCACATCCTGAATGTCTGTCTTGCGCCACGCGGACTTGTTTTTCTTCGAGATGCGCTTCCTCTTCGTCCCAGGCTCCACGGCAGTCATTTCTACAGATTATTATTTGCAATGCGGGAGAAATAACAAGTTCCCCACGTGCAATCTTCGGACCACGCTTTCCAACACTGCTTTTCGGGTGCTGTACGGCACTGATTCCGATAATTTACATCGATGCATCGATGAGAAGTGTAAAATTGTAAAATGTTAAATAACATAACAAAAAAATACCAGAAAAAATCCATATATTGGTATTTTATTTCAACAGCAACAACATCTAGTAGCAATTGTTGCACGCTTAATTTATAATTGCAAAAAAAGACAAAAGCAAACTAACAACCACTTGTGAGCTGGCGGTTAAAGGGGCAAACCCATTAAAGAGCAGATCAGACGTCGTCACCGGAATAGCGTAAATCAGAACACGCATCACGCTCCGGCAATAACAAAAAAAAAAATGCCGGTAAGAGAAAGACTGACGTGTACCAAACAAAAAGCGGTAAACAAACGTTGTTGTTATTTTGTGATTTGTTCTTTTTTTTATTGCCACAGTGAACACTCGCAGTTGATTTAATGTTGTACCTTTTATTACCCGAGAATTCTGATTAGTCTATTATTGTAACGAGAGAAAAAACATCTCTCAGAATACCTCACTCGATTAATTAAGAAAAAGCTCAAATAACGGGTTGGCTCTAGCGAGTATTTACCGTATTTTGTTCTATTTTTTTACAGTTTTCGCTACTCGTCTTGTGCTGTCGCTGATTACTACGTGTTATCTATCCCTCTGCCAGAATAAATAGTTTAATTTGTTACAAATAGCCGATCGAGTTCCCCCGGCAACGACAGACGCATCGTAATCGTCAAAATGAGCGCTACTTTCCCCAGTTTCGCGGACATTTCCTCCAAGTTCTCCGAGGCGACGCTGGACGAGATCATCCAGAATGTGGGCGGTACACGTCACACCTCGTACAAGTTTGGGCCGAGTGGCAAGAAGGGCGATGCCTACCTGAGCCGCGTCTTCCGCATAACCATCTACGGTGTGAAGGAGGAGGATGGGGAGGAGAAACCCGTGGAGGTCAGTGTGATTGTGAAGGCCATGCCGGACAACCTCCACCGTCGCCGACTGTTCCGATCGGTGATATTCTTCCGCAACGAGATCAACTTTTACACCAAGGTCATCCCGGCCATTGAGGCTTTCCAGAAGTCGCGTAAGCCCCAGGCCAAGCATCCGTTTGTGGAGTATCCCAGATGTGTGGCATCGCTCTGTGACGGAGTCAATGATTTTATTGCCCTAGAGGATGTGGGTCCAAGGGGCTACAGGGCTCCTGTGCGGTGAGTTTTTCTATCTGAAACATTATTAATAATGTTATGTTAGATATAGATATAGATGTCCCCAAAAAACTGACGTGTCTTTGTGGGGCAAGCTGTTTAAATATGTTAAGTTATTTTTCTAATCTGTTTATTAGAAAGTCTAGTCTTATTTATTCAGTTTGCTTGGTCTGGTCTAATCATTAAGTCTCCGATAAAGCTATCAATGATAATTGCAGAAATAAGCATATTTTAGTTTTAATTAAAGGTTTTAAATGTCATAGTTCTTGATCGTACATAGAAAGCTTTGGTTTTGGCATATGCTGCGCTCATTTCCTATATATTACTTATCATTCTATTAGATTTTAATTTGGAAAATTAACCAGGAAGGGATTATAAGTATATTATTTATTTAATATATTAGAATCTTATCAAACAAATAGTTCACAATCAGTGATAAACTTGCACATAATCAGTCAGAGATTAGGATCTATAAGAAATTTGTTTGTTTTCACCCTTTTTAACAAACAAAATGTAGTTTTCCCGGATGATAAGATAATTGAAAACTATTCCTGATTATTATATATTATTTCAAAGACATTTTTTCGTCAAATTAATGTGTTAAAAAACTCATAACTAAGCCAAAAGTGCATTAATTTCAATTCGAAAAGCTGTTCTGTACTAGTTATTATTAGGTTAACAAATCTGCATACTCAATTTTAAATTTAAACAAATTTAAAATTTTGCCAATTTTTTTTTTTTAATTTTGACGATGTAGCCCCTTAAAAATTTTTGAAAAAATTGAGTACATTTTTTTTTACCAAATAATGTCTAAAAAGACTCTCCTGTTGATGTTGATCAAGAATATATATGATTTGTGGGGTCGGAAATGGCTCCTTCACACTCTTTTAAGCTTCTTATTAAAGGTGCAATACCATTTTTCATCGATATTAGCTATATTTTTATATGCAAATTTTTTCGACAAACCAAAATTTAAAAAAATTCATATCAAAGCCAAAAATTCATTAATTTCAATTCTTAAAGCTGCCCTGCATTAGTTTTTAATAGGTTAATAAATCTGCATTCTCAATGTAAAATGTACAAAAATTCATTTTTTTTTTTAAATTTTAACGATGTAGCCCCTTAAAAAATTTTGAAAAAATTGAGTAAAATTTTTTTCTACCAAATAATGTCTAGGAAGACTCCCCTGCTAATGGTGATCAAGAATATAGTTACAAGCTCCTGACTATAATTACAATACCCTGCAGAGGTATACAAATACCCTTAAAAAACCTATAAAAAAAACATTTTTAAAATCTATAAAATTTTTTAAAGCAACTCTTAATTAGTTTACATTAGCATTTCCTTTTCCCAATCTAATTATAATTCCTTTATTCCATTGTTTTACAGCCAGGACTACATTTCTTTGGAAGATGCCCTATTGACGATGAAAACCCTGGGTCGTTTCCATGGCGTGGCTCTTGCCTTCAATGCCCTGGATCATGAGAACTTTGAAAAGGCGGCCGCTTCCCTGGAGGAGACATATTACGGCGAACACACCCGGGAGTGGTACACAAAATTCCTGCTGCTGGCCGAGAATGTGGCCAAGGATGCCATAACGCATATCTATCCGAATAGCAAGTACGAGACCATTAGCGACAACTTCCTGCAGCCGCCACTCTTCGATGATTTGATCAATCTGGTGTCCACGCGCTCCAAGCTGAGTGTCTTCGGGCACGGCGATTGCTGGACTCCCAACTTCCTGACCAAATACGATGAGCAGGGCAAGTCGGAGAAGATCATTATCATTGATTTCCAGCTGGCAAGATGCTCGTCTCTGGCCCTGGATCTGAGCTTCTTCGTCTATTCATGCACCAGCCAGGAGCTGCGTGAGCAGCACTACGATTCACTGCTGCGAGCCTATTTGGAGAGTGCCCAGGAGTTGATCCGTGATTTGGGTGGTGATGCCGAGGCCGTTATTTCGTGGGACTCACTGCAGGAGGAGCTGAAGAATTTCGGACGCTTTGGTTGCGGCATGGGCATTGAATCCCTGCCCATGACCATGATGGAGGACGAGGAGGTGGCCGATTTGGATAGCATTCAGGAGAATGCCATTCTTACGGACGTGTGGAACCTAACGCCGTTCACGGATACCAGCAAGCAGCAACGACTGGCCGATATCTTCAAGCATGCCATCGATCAGGGCTACATCAAGTAGGAAGTTCGTATTGGGGCAATAATTTCTGGGACCGCCTACCTGTGCGCCCCTTCTTTTTCCACGATCAAATCAAGATCATTTAGTATTGCAGAATTTATCCATGTAACCATTATGATGCATGTACAAAATATATAGCTTCAACATTGTTAACATAACTTTTACTGATTTTAAATGAGAGAACACAATCTTTATAAGATATAAGATATAACTGATGAATAAGTGTATATATAACATCTAGGCTGAAAAGGGCATATATGTACACAGTGCTGGTTGCTGGAGCTAATGCTTGATCTGCAGCAGGACTCGGAACTCGGCAGCCTGTTGCCTGTTGAGGGAAAGCAGTGGAATGACCAGTTAAAGGCACATGCCTTCATGGAGGACACACCAGTGCGGCGTCACTGCATCCGCATGAATGCCACGGGCCAAAAGTCGCTCGCGATACCGATAGAATCTCCTTTGGGCCAATAATACCGATGATTTTGGATCAGACCACAAACGTTCAGCGGCTGCTCCGGCCCTTGGCCAAATGCGAGATTCTGTAAGAGATTGGATCGGTCATTACTAATTGATTTCGTTCTTTTAATTTCAGGTATACTTACCCAATGAGTTTTGGTCCACGTACTCGCTCCACATGCACACCTCGCCACCAAGAACCTGATCCTTATTCCGGGCAACGGGCATACCACTGGAGTACACAGTGCGCCAGTTGTAATAGGAAGTGCTGCCCCAGAATCCGTGATCCAGATACCAGGCATTCTTGGTGGACACAATCAGGCGATATCCACGCTGCAACAGCTCCCGGTTGAGAGGATCCGATGAATCGACCCAGGTTTGAATTATGAACCGCTCCTTGGGCAAATAGGCTTCGATGTACTTGGGATTGGTGAGGTGGCTGGACCAAATGATCACCGGCTTGGGCTCCTTAATGTCCGGGAACATGCGCTCATTGATCTCGTCCCAGGAATTGAGATTCTTCTGATGGAATTGTGACCACAGGCGCAGGAAGCTCTGTTCACTGAGATCATAGCCCCGTTCCCGCATACCGTTCCGAATCTCAGCGGTATTATTCCAGCACGGCAGGAACACCTCATCGCCGCCCATGTGCAGGGTTTCCTCCGGTGCTCCCAGTTCAGCAACATCTTCGAAAATCTCCTTCATTACGGCGTACATGTGATCATTGAGGGGATTCAGTTGTCCGCATGGCGGTTGGACACAGAATTGCCGCCAAGGCGACTCATTCAGGCACACAGACATATTGCCCAGACCGGCAGCTGGACCCCATTGCCATCCATTGCCGGCATGCGAAGGACCATCGATCTCGATCAAAATGCGAATACCACGAAGGCGGGCATACTTCACCAGATTGAGAGCATCCTGACGGGAGTATGATTGCGACGTGGAATATGCTCCATAGCGCTGCATTTCGGGCACTCTGGTGATTTCCAGCGGGAAACTATGCGTGTCCACCACATGCCAGTGGAGCACATTCATCTTACTGGCCGCCATCGCATCCAGTGTACTCCTCAGGAATTTCAGAGGCACAAAGTTCCGGGCTGAGTCCAGGAGAACACCGCGATGTGGATAGACTGGACGATCGGTGATATTGGCCGCTGATACCATCAGCAGACCATTGGACACACTACCGGCGACCAAGTTTGTCAACGTTTCGAAGGCATGACGTGCTCCGTACACCGTTCCCGCCTGGATATCCACAAACGTGGCCGTGTCTGTGGTGCGCACCACCAGCGCATAACTCTCATCGGTGGCCCAGTCCAGGATCAGGGTTTCATTAGCCACCGTGGCCCTCACCAGGATCTGCTTACTGCTCTCCAGCGTACAGTTTCGAGTGCATTCCTTCAGCAGGTTGGAGACAAACAGACGATTGGTTTCCCTTAAAAATTGCGTAGCCGCCTCGCCGGGTGCCACCACATGGAATCGCACCTTCCAGGGATCAAAGCGAACTCGATCGTTCGATATGGTGCACTCCTTACCCGTGGGCATGGGCCAGATAGCTCCATACTTTCCGCAGGACAATCGACAATCCCGCTGGCTCTCAAAACGTTCGGAACCATAGTGCACGCCCTGCACCCGTTCCGCCTCCGGTGTACAGAACTCCGTCTGGCTGCATAGCCACTTCCTGGAAAGGTGAAAAAGGGAGGGTTTGTTCAAAATTAATTAATTAAAAATATATAGAAAAATATTAGTACAATCCATTGAGATGTCTCTTTCAAATGTAAAGGGTATTCGACTATTTATTAAATTTGAATCCCTTGTCGAGAAAGCTAAGGGTTTTTTGTCTAATTTTCTGAAACACAGAGATCTGATCTTGAAAATGGGCTTTCTAGGCTTGGTCTAGTTAAAAAAATAGTTAATCCTTATGTATAGTAAACGTTTAAAATGAAATAAATACAGAATTATAATAATATAAATACCAAAAGTATAAATAATTAATTTATACAATAAAATTGTATGGTAAAGATTATTTTTAGTAAACAAAATGTAGCCTACTTTCTGTAGGGAACTGTGTTTTCTATATATTAAAATTGCCATGAGTGACGATAAGACCTTATCTACATATATACAAGTTTATCGAGGAAGTGCCACAAAAATAACTTAATAGCAAAAATAATAAGTGATTGCAAAAAACATAAATTCACTAGTTAAACACTCGTTAAAATGAAATACGTTTTAATTACTTCATTATTTTTTACAACCTTTAAAGTTGTTCACAATTAAAGACTTTTTAATTACCTTATTTTTTGCAAGCTTTAAAAATTATAGAGTTAAGAAAAGCAGCTGTTTTTTAAGATAATTGGTTAAAGGTGTAATATGTATTAGTCATTAAATGCAATTTTCCTATATAATATTGTTTCATTTAACCCTCGCAGAGTAGTGAAGGAGTCATTTCCGACCCTATAAATCATATATATTCTTGATCAGCATCAAAAGCCGAGTCGATCTAACCATTATTTGGCCGAAAACAATTTTTCACATTTTTTCAAAATTTTATAAGGGGTTACATCGTTAAAATCGTAAAAAAGTGGCGAAAATTTTAATTCTTTTATAATTTAAAATTGAGTATGCAGATTTTTTAACCTAATAAAAACTAGCACAGAAATGTTTTCCGAATTAAAATTAACGCTGTTTTGGCTGAGTTATGGTATTTTTTTAATTTGATTTTCCTTATAAAATGAACATATAAAAATATATTGGTTTCGTGCCTTCCTTTCTTGTTTTATATTTCATTATATCTTAAGAAATGTGCAATCCGTTATCAATACTGCATTTTATATATATATTTAAGTATATTTTTTTTAACAAAGACTTAAAAATCTGAATGAGAACAGAACACAATTGTTTTCTACAAAAATCGTATTTTTTATGGCTGGTTTTTAATTCAAAAACTTATTTAAACAAATTTATAGTTTCATTTGCAAAACGTAACTTGATTTAAATTTCGTTTTAAAAATCACAAATATATTTCAGATCACTGAACAAAAAATAATATACTAAAACCGTTATACACTATTATTGTTTTCTGTTATTTTTAGGCACTTTAAATTGTATTTTTAATGTAAATATTGTTAAACCAAGTTTAAAAATGTTATTTTTGGTTATTAGGAAATATTTACTGATTTGTTTAAATAATTCCTTTTCTTTGCCACTTTGCGATATCTCTATTGTTTTCACCCGCATTTTCCGCCTACGCTTTCACTTTGCACACAAATTGAGTTTAGTTGGGTGCAATTTTTCATGCTAATTGCATTTCCACAGTTTCGCGAAAGCGACTTTTCTTGACTTTTCATATGCAACTATAGATATTTCTTGTACTTTTTGTTGTTGTGGAGACACAAACCTGCTGGCGGTGTCGACGTCGGCATCGTCCGCCTGCGTCAGCGCAGCCCCAACTGCGAGGCAGAGGCAGAGGGAGGCGAAGGTGGAGCAATGATAACGGTTGTAGCCGCTGAACCGCATCTTCCTTTCTAAGCGCTCCGCAGCTGCGCCGCTAGCTTTTATTTATTCATGCAAGCACTCTCGGAAAGCGGAGCAAAACAAAACCGAACCGAACTCAATCGAAAAGGAAAATGACAAATGAAACAAACGAAACTGGGCGAAAAATTTCACTTGCAGTTGTGGCGCGCAACAACAACTACAACAACAACGGCGAAGCAACGCCGAAGCCGAATTAAAAGCGAAGCCGAGCTTAACGACAGAATTAAAAAGCGGGGGAGAGAGTGCGGATAACGGAATCGGAGAGCGGGTGGATAACACACAGCGGCAGAGAATGAGAAATAGAGAGAGAGTGTGTGAGATAGTTGCACAGAAAAAAACCGGATCCTTTTCAACCGGATATGAACACACACCCCTTAAGAATGTGATTGTACAATTTCTAAATTTATGCATATCCTCTTAATAATTGGGTGACAACAAAATGTATAGAATTTAATGCGTTATTTTTCGTATTCTATGTGTAAATTTAGACAAAATATAATCCTATTTAAATATTTTTCGAAACAAACGTATGAGTGTAGTTACATTTTATAAATACTTCGAATCTAAAGATACACATACTTTATACTCAATGAAATAATTCTCTCTGATTCTTCTTCTCTCTGTGTAGGGCACTGGAATAAGAATCAGAATTTCCCCCTCGCTCTCTTAGGCCCACCGCACCCCCTGCTATGTGTGGCCCACATACGGAAATCGTGGGGTGAGTGATAAAATATAATATATATATATATACATATACATATATATGTACAGTAAAAGAACCGCAACGGGAAAAACAACAACGACAATAAAACCATGGGCAGAAAGCTGCCAGTAAGTTTAATGCCAAAAAAAAAACAAGAAAATAAGAAATGTAAATGCTCTTTAATTAAAATTGTAGATCCATTTCGAAACTGTCATTAGCATTCAATGGAAATTGAAATTCTATAGGAAGAGTATACCTATATGATTCGAGTGTTAATTTTCTTATATCTATAGATAAACATTGGATTACAAATAGGAACATAAAATTTAATGGAAATTATACATATATTGTAAATATGTTTTATTTATTTATACATATGTTTATAAAATTAATTATATATTTATTTCATAGAACAAAGTGTCTTATCTTTATAGATAAAGATTGGATGGTAAAATCACAATATTGCTCAGTTTGGCATATCGCAAACACATGCCTAATATTATGGGTGATTATCAGAAAAAAAAGAAGAAAAGCTCTGCTGAAAGTTAAATGTGGCAAATCGAAAATGATTTGATAAGGTAAAGCGTATTTATTTGATAAATTTTGAATGTATATAGACGGGGAGCAACAGTCTGAGATTCTATATAAGTTAGTGAATTGATCATAAAAAAACTCCCCGCAAAAGATACAGGATACTTTTTGTATTCAACTTTGTTTCAGATTAAAATTTGTTTTCCAATAAAATTCATTCCTTTATTATCGTAAAATACACTACGTTTCACCACTAAAAAACAATATGAGTGTACATTTAGATCTGTGTTAAGTACGTTAAATATTTAATTAATAATTGTCATTAGATACAAGATACAAATCCTTTGAACCCAAAAATGATTATTTTTTTGCTGTAATTTTTCTTCTTACTGCTTACAGCTTAATATTCCTAATACTTCTTGTATAATTTAATGAAAATATTTAAAATAACAGCTTAATATTCCTAATACTTTTTGTATTATTCAAAGAAAATATTTAAAATTGATATTATGATATTTTAAATACCTAAACTAGTCTGATTTAAGCTTATTCGAATAATATAGTCTTCCTTAATATCTGTGAAACGCACTGTACTTGCACCCTCATTATTGTTTCGATAAAATGTTGGAGCATGTTGGAAAATATATTAAAAAAGAAAATAATATTTGTGTGTGAGTGACTGGGCATTGTTGATTATTATTTTATTGTATTCGGCATTCACACATCTAGTTCTTATGGCTGCCCAGTGCTCGTCCTCTCTCACTCTTTATCATCTCTCCCTTTTTTTTATATATTAATAATATGTATTATTATGTGGTTGCTGGCTTGAATTCCAATTCCAATTCCATTTCCATTCCCATTTTATTTCCATGGGCGCCTTTTGTGCGCCTTCCAAATGAATTTTGAATTATGCGATAGCGCCGCCTTCGTCTATTGTGTGTGTTGTTCTTGTTTTATTTTATGTTTTTTTTTTTATTATTATTATTTGTTGTTTTTGCGCCCATTGTTGTAGCCTGTAGAGCATGTGTGGGTCTGGGTATAACTGTGTGTGCTTAGAATGTAAAATTATAATAATTAAAAAGGAGTGTGCGATGGTTAAATGGAAAGATTGAGATGGATGCACTTAATGCAATAGTTTTTACTTAAAAAATGTTATACCTAAATACTCTCCACGGTTTAAATACTCACCTCAATCTACATATTCACCACATAATACTACTTATATTATAATTTAACTTGAAAACTCTACTGGGATGAATTGTAAACTTGTTTTTGAAAACTCCCTTTAACTTAATACTCACAATTGTTTATCTTAAATATTTAATTTATTTTATTATTATTTATTTATTTGTTGTATTTATAATTTAAAGGTATAATTTGTATTTCACTTTCCTCAATATAAGCTGAGATATTTTTCCTAAGCTTCCATCTCTAGGGGGATTCACACACATGTGAGCAGGGCAAATGAGTTTTGCCCAACTCGGACACCAGGTCCTGAACGAGGATTCCCAGTATGGGGGGAGGAAAGGAGCAGAAAGGACCAGCAGCAGGACCAGGACGAAGACCAGGATCAGGAGCTGGAACGGGAGTCGGTATGTAGGCAGTAGTAGTAGTAGCATCATGATGAGTAGCAGCTGCAGCTGCCCATCCTTTCTGACTTGGCGCCTCCTGTCGCTCCAGGACAATGCAGATGCACAGATGCAAGGCCTGATGCACTGAGATAAAAATACGAAGATAATTTGAAACATAACCTGATCACAAATAATTTATTTTTGCAAAAATAATACATTTTTTTAATGCTAAAAATACTTTAAAATTTGCAATATGTATCCAATAGTTCACAAATTAGAAATCTTCTGTATACTTTATATTTCTTTTTGATAAATTAACACTCAAATCTTTATGATTATTTATTATTTATATTTTTTATGTTATGTATTTATTAATATTTTTTAATTGTGTAAAAAAGGGTTGTGGGAAAGGGACTTGGAACTCAGCGCGTCGCCACTGATTATGATGTTGATTACATTGCGGCTGCATCTCATACCGCCCTCTCCCTTGGTCACGCCCATTACGCCCAAGCCCTTTTCATACACCGTAAAAAAAAGGATAACTTGTGAAATAATATGTAATAATATAATATTGAAAAGCAACTAACACAAATTTTTATATAAATATCTTTTGCAATTTATATTGCACGATTTCAAGAAACTATTAACAAAATCGTTTGCTTCGCCGCTATTAAAATTCCCAACTGACGATTCAGGATATTGAGGTTAGTAGCTAATGGTTAAAACTATCAGGATCTTGACAGCTAGTTTTAACATTTTTATTTGTGATCCAGATATATTAATTTTATAATTTTCTCCGTGCATGATTTAGAACCGGATGCAGATCCCGGTTCCGTCAGACATGGGTCCTTCATTCAGATTCCATCAGTCACCGCTCTGACTGCCCCCCAGTTCCGTTCCCCCTCCGCCACAATGCGGCTGCTTAGAACAATGCAAGATTAAAAAACTGTAACAAATTACAAGCAAAACGGCAAATAAATTACACAAAAAACCGAGAGCTGCAAATAAAAAATAAAAAAAGAAAATCAGTAGAGAGCAGAAAGATTGAAACAAAAACCAAGCGCAAAAAGTTGCAGCTACCAATGGGGGGAGTGGAAAATGTGAGGAGGAACGTGGAACGTGGCTGAGGTCAGCGGACCTGGGACTTGTCATACGATGGGGGGGGGAGGTCGGAAAATGGGGGGGGGGGTAAGGTGCATATGTGGAAATTCAAAGTTAAAGGAAAAGTTAATTTGAGCTTTGTGTTTTCGGACTAGAGCCAAAGAGGGAAGTCTTTTATTTAATTTTAATTCTAACAGTAGGTTTCTTACATTGCTTAAACAAATATAAATATATAAAATCTGATATAAAATAAATATAGTATTGCCATAAAAAATGTGGTATATATAGAAATGTTTGATATATTTGAAAAATATCTATACCCTTGCAAGGTATTATAATTGTAGTTCGAAGCTTGTAACGATGTGAAAGAGTCACTTCCGACCCTATAAATCATATATATTCTTGATCAGCATCATCAGGCGAGTTTTTTTAGATATTATTTAGGAGGAAAAAAATTTATAAAATTTTATGCAAATTTTATAAGGGGGTATCGTTAAAAATTTTGAACAATTTTTGGTCAAAAATTAAAATTGTTGTAAACTTTAAATTAAGTATACAGATTTATTACCACAATAAAAACTAGCACAGAACAGCTTTCTGAATTGAAATTAATTCATTTTTGGCCAAGTTATGATATTTTTAAAATTTGATTTATCGTAAAAATTGTCATATAAAATTATGAATAAATATCGATTCAAATGTTTTAATTTTAATTATGATCGATTTGCAATTTGATTTTATATTTGAATTGCAAACTAAAAGGGCAAATAAGCTTCGGCTTCGCAAAATTGGTTTCTTTGATTGTTTATTAATCAATTTAATAAATATTTAAAACATAAACTACTTAACAAATACACTACAATCAATATTTAATTTATCTTCTTACTATTACTACTTACTACTATATTTTTCAGTATAGGGTACCCCAAATTCGTGTTTATGGTGGTAACCTTTTCCTTGGCTTTGCCTTTCTTGCTTTTATTTATTTTTTATTTCGTTTTTTATTGTTTGCGATGGGCACAGGTGGCTGACGACTAAACGTTTGGCCCTTGGAACAGGGGGGAATGGGTGTGTGTGTGTTGGTGGGTGTGGAGGGGGGGTGGATAGAGGAATCATCGTCGAAGTGATCGGAAGTGGATGAGGTTTATTCCAGTGTTGTTGTTGTGGCTGCTTGTTGCCTTCGCCAGGGGAGGGCTGTCGAACAATGCAAATTGCATGAATGAATGCCATTTTGCATTTCATTTCAATGTTCACCCACCCACCACCCACCACCCACTCCTCCTGGACCCTGGGAATGGCATTGGTGAACTTGAACCCGGGACCACTGCACTGCATTCTGTTTTTCTTTTGATTAAATCAAATGCATAAAATGTTTTCAATTCAATCAGAAAAAAAGAAAAAAACCCAACAACAAGAACGGTGCAAGAACAAATGGTAAAGAAAAGTCTCCTGGAGAAGGACTCTATGAATACCCTTTCTTTACCCTTTATTAAAACAATTTACTGCAGGTTAAAGAACTAAGATTAAGGATATTGTGAATATAACCTAAGATGTCATATGCTTTAATTATAAATATATGTTTTCAAAAAGAAAGTGGTTTCATTTTAAAGACAACTTAAGTACCAGTTTATTAAGAGTGAAATTCAATGAATATAAATTAATATAGTTTAATATTTTATATAAGCTTTCTTTTGTACATTGCTTAAACTAATTAATGCCACTTGTCCTATATCTTGTTGCACAACAAAAAAAATAGCAGGCTAACATAAGCTATAAGGTGTTCTTGGTTTAATTTCTTGATTTCATTAGAATTTAATTAATCCAAATTTAAATATTAACAGTCTGGTTTCTCTGACGAAATACGATTACTTAATTTTGCACAAAATGTGTTTCATTTTCAAAGTAGGTATATATATTTAAGTTACCGTACTTAAGACCCTGTCTTGATAAATAGCCTAAGCCGAAATATAAAAAAATAATAATATATAACCCAAAATGAGTATACAAATCCATGATATCTTAAATTAAAGGGCAAAATGTATATGCAAAATAAAAATAGAATGAGTGCAGAAATGAGTCGAGAATCAAATGCACAGTTCCATTCTTTTTCTTGTTGGTTTTGATTTTTTTTTAATTTGTGCAAAGTTTTCTGCCTCTTTTTTCACACACATGTGGTCTTTTTTTTTATTGTTGTTCCCAGCCTGAGTGTGTGTGAATCTAGCTTTTTAATTAATTGCACTAACATTGCCCACAGCAACCAAAAAGCCACCTCAAACCATCCTCCTTTACCCCTCGGCCACCCCCTTTTTTGTTAAGCTTTTTTTGTCGTTCTTTTTTCAAATTTTTTGTATTTTTTTGTTTTGTTTTTGATTTGATAATCCAACAATTGTTGTTCAAGTTCAAGGCCCTCCGAGTGGTCTTTGATTCGTGAATTAACTTTGCCCGCTTGTTTTGTTTTATTTGTCGTTTTGTTGATTTCGTTTTGATATATTTTTGATGGCAATATAAACACGTATGTAATGGTCATTTAATGGGTTAAGTATCTAATTCGATACAGTGATCGGACTGAATAATAATTCCAAATTACCAATAAATTTGGAATTCTTGAAATCCCAAGACGGAATTCAGCGTCACACTGATTTAAGCCAAGAACAAAATATTATGAATATTTATCAAAAAATCTAGTCTGTTTAACAATAATTTATTAAAACACTTTTGTAGACTTTTAATAGGCAACTAAGCAACTTTATTAACTATTTATTTATCTACATTTTTGTATTATATTTATAATTCTTTAAACCAAATTTTATATCAGATTTTTAATACTTGCTCAAAGCATAGAAATCTATACTTTCAAAGCTTTTTAAATTAATTTACGTATTTATATTTCTTGTATAAATCAAACAAAACTTGTGAAGTAATATTTGAATTCTGCTGTCCTTTTCTATTTTTATAAAATTTTTTTAAGCATTTTCTTGATGCTGTTGGGTGCTGCGATGTCACCCCTAAATGCCTCCCCAAAAACCCCCCAACTATCGCCGTGTCTTTGTCTCTGTCTCTCATTGGAAGGCGCCAACATAATCAGGATAACAAATGAGATCCTTGTCGACAGTTGTTTGCTGCTTTTGTGTCAGTGGCATCGTCATCATCATCATCATCATTATCATCATCATCGTTATCATTATCATCACAATGGTGGTGCTCCTGTCAACGTCTCTTTCTGCTTTTCTGCCTGACGCTCTACATTGTTATTGTTATTATTTTTGCTGCCTTTATGCAATGTTTTGATTAATTTTTGCCGCAGCCATCTTGGGGCTCCACCTCCCCCCCCCAACCCACCTTTTTCTCCACCCCTGAACCCGCACCACTAACCCAAAAGACCCCTCCCCTCCGACTTGCCTCACCGCGCGTGCATTTGCTTGACTGCATTTTCCTAGCTGCCTCTGACTCTGGCTTTTGTGTGCACTCAGCGAAAAACCTATGCATTTAAGGGATATAATTCTAAAACAAAAAAATTAATAATAATAATAAAATTCGAAAGGATGCCATTCGGTAAATAGTAATAATTTCAAACTTCAAACTGAAGCATATATACTTTTGATCCTTTGCGCAGGCATCTCTTGTTCACTCTTTCCTACTCGCCTTGCCTGAAATGTACAACCCAAGGTTTTTTATTTTTACTCAGAAGCAAATGAGAGATTTATTACTGTGTGTTTCGTTGGGGCAAAGAGAAAAATATGAGATTAAGGAGGGGTTGGGACTGCGGATCCAGCTTCCGACTGGTGCTGATGATGGGCGTGGAATAGGCGTGGTTGTTTTGTTTAGTAGTTTTATGGTCTCAACTCGCGGTAAACAATGAAAAATCCTGTCGCTGTTCATTGTCTCGAGTCGAAAAACTTGCGAGACGAGAACAAAAATACAGAAAATCCGGAGGAAAAGAGTGAGGAAGTAAATATAACCAGAGACAGGGAATACAACAAGCACAAAAAAAGGCTAGAAACAAGGAGAGACTTCAATTTACTAAGATTTAATAAACTAAGATGGCGGCAGGAGGGAATATATTCAAGGGTAATGAGATAAATTGGAAATATTAAATACAATAACAATATATATAATATTAAGAAAAATCATATTCAAATAAATAAATAAAATAACCATATGTTCATTTAATTAAATTAAACTTATCCCTATTTACCCATCAAGGCCATTGCTATTTTCTGTCTCCCTTTTTATTTTGGCCAATAAATTTTCGGCACATCGCAACTCAATCAAAATTGAAATCAAAATCAGAATCAAAATTGCAAACAAAATGCATTTGCATTATTGCTCTTCTCGAACGCAGGTGAGAGAGAGTGAGAGAGAGTGAGAGAGAGAGAGAGAGAGAGAGGGGGGAGAAGTGGCGCGGCAATGCAAATGCAATCAATATAATTGATGCAACATCCGATTTTGCGGCTTCCAGTCACCACTTCCCCTCGCTTCGACCTATTTCCATTGAGACGACCAGCAAAAAATGAAAAGGATCTACATTTATATATATACATTATATACAAATATATAAATATTTGTATACATATGAGCATGCATAAATTCCCATAATACTTTATAATTTACAAAATTGATTTTGACCAAAATGAATGCGAATAATTGCTTGGCCTTTGACGAAGAAATCATTTCATTTGATTAATGCGTCAAACTCAAAGGGTAATAAAATGAATAGAAATGAGAAATTATATAGTATATATATTATGATTTTTTATTTTATTCATTTTTTAAGCATGGAAAGTAAAGAAAATAAGTAAATTGATTAAACAAAGGCTCTTGACATTCTTAAGAAAGCATGCACCAAAAAAGTATGCTATACTTTTTGGGTAAAAAAGTTAATTAGTAATATATTTTTGTTGTAGATGTACATAAATATAAATAGCATTAGGAAATTAAATGGAATCTTAAAATTGTGAATTTTTACTTTAAAATATATAATATGTTATTCTGAATGCCGTTTTTATATTATAATTATTATAATTTCAGTCAGAAGCTTGCAATGCCGGAGGGAGTCATTTCCGACCCTATAAATCATATATATTCGTGATTCGAGTTGATTTAGCTATGTCCGTTAAAAAAATAAGTTCTTAAATTTTTTTCAAAATTTTATAAGAGGTTTCATCGTTAAAATTGTAAAAAAAAATCGATCAAATTCTAAAATTTTTAATTTTCAAACTGAGTACGCAGATTTGTTAACCTTAGAAGAATTAACTCAGTAAAGCTTCCCGAATTAAATTTAATAAATTTTTGGCTTAGTTATGATATTGAAAAAATTTGATTTTCCAAACAAAAATAGCTTATAAAAATAACGAGTTCATATTCTTATTTTTAGGTTTTTTTGGAGGTATACGAATAAAAAATAAAAACACAATCCAGAACAAAATTGTATATATATAATACATTATATACAAAGAATAGGTTCCACATTTTCCATATCTTATTTTCACCCTAGCATAATTTGCACTTTTCCGTAAAGAAAATAAAAAATCCGTCAGACCATCAACGCCACCATTAAATCCCAAACCAACTTAGCCCGATGCAATTTTCTTTTGTCATCTGTCTCTCACTTAGTTCCCCACCCCCCTGCCCCCCTATGCTGTACCCACTTCTCCCGCTTTTCCTCATTTTCCACATGCTCCTGCTGCATGTGGCATGTGGCAAATTAGCGCTGAATGTTAACATTTGCCCACATTGTTGCGTTGTGTTAATGCATTTTAATTTTCTTTAGGAATCTCAGTGACAGAAGAAGCGACACCGACGGCGACGGTGACTGGTGAGTGGCACACTCACACAAACACAAGGCATTACATTTTGACAGGATCACAAGGATACAGGGCTTTCACATGACAACAAGCACACGCGGCTTTTAAAACTTCCAAGGAGTTGTTATACCAAGAAATATATGGTACTCCTCACATTTTAGAGATTTTAAAATGAAATATATACAAAATAAAAAAAAAAATTAACTTTATAAAGTAAAGAATCAAAGACAAGTTCGGGAAACCGAAATTACAATATCCCTTCAGAGAAAATTCCTCATAACTCATTCAAAAATTCATTAATTTTCAATCGGAAAGCTGTTCTGTGCTAATTTTTATTATATTAATAAATTTATATACTCTATTTAAAAAGAAAAACAAAATATATTTTTTTGTCATTTTTTGATAATTTTAACGATGTAACCCCTTATAAAATTTTGAAAAAAAAAATGTTTGACCGGACAAAGCTAGATCAATTAAGCTGCTGATGCTGATCAAGAATATATATGACTTATAGGGTCGGAAATTATTCCTTCACTGCGTTCTACGCTTCTGATTGAAATTATAATACCCTTACAAAGGTAAAAATAAAGTACTACTATTTTTGGTATTTAAAGGTATTTTAATATATTTTTGTTTGGAAAAAAATTGATATATTTGAATAATATTTAAATGTAATATAAATCTAGTTCGTACAAAACTCTGTAGTCCATCTTGAGATCGCATTGGCCTGCTATTTTTTTCCTACTTTGGTCTTGTTGTATGTCTTGCCTTGTTGTTGTTGTGTTTGCTGCTGCTGTTTTTTTTTCTTTTTTAATTACTTTTTTTCCAACTCATTTTCTTTTGTGAAATGCAACGGGGCTCTGACTGATGCCGAGTCCTTGCTGGTTGAGTTGAGTTCCAGGATGCAGTGGTTTGTCGTCCTCGCAGTCATCGCTGCTGTGCTGCTACTGTTGCTGTTGTTTTTGCTTCGCTGCATTTTCAGCATAAATTCAGTTTCATCATCCTGTTCTGTCCCAAGAACACTGAAAAAAACGGACTCAAAAGAGCAGCTCGTGGCAATAATTAACAAGGGCAGCAATGGAAAAGTAAGGAATAACTACTTGCCATATGTTTTAATGGCCACATTAAACATAATCAATGAAATAGTAATAATTATTATAGAATTTGTACATTCTCAATATAGATATTTTGTACATAGCAATAAACATAAACAATCACATGGTAATATAATTTATTTGAAAACTTTTCAAATAACACCTCATGCACCCTGAAAAGTAGGCAATGGAACATTGCTGCTTTGGTACAACGCGACGTATGCGTAATTTGTATGTTGAAAAATATTAATAGAAAGTTATTGAATCCGATTTAAACATAAATGCTTATTATCTTAAATAAATAGTTTATTTAAGCACATATTTTTTAGAATTATCTTCCTTTTTTGTGCCTTTTTTTTTTGTAATGCATTTTTTTTATCTCGTTTTAGTGCATCTCCACTGACAGACAGCTGTCATGGGCGCCTACTGAGCCCCCTCCCTCCCTTGCTGGCAGCCACCTCTTTTGGTATTTTTCACATTTTCACCCCCTCTCTCCCTCCTTCCCCCGGGCAAAATGACATTGTGACTATGCAATTAGTATTATGAGAAATATTTTCTCATGTTGTTTTAAAATCTTTTTTTTTTTGCAGCAACAGCAGCAGCAGCATTTCCCCCATTTTCCACCTAGACCACGCCCCCTTTTTAGTCATCCCCTAGTACCCGGCAGCACGGTGTGCTTTTGTGTGGCGCTGATTATAATTTTTGTGTTTTTCTTCTTGTTTTTTTTTTGTTTTTTGTTGTTGTTGTTCTTGTTGTTTTTTTCTTCACCCTCTCTGGCGTGCAAAAAATGTAATTAACTTAATGATTTTCATAAGCGAGAGCCGCCGCCAGGTGGGCGCCGTGGAGCAAGTAGGGGGGAAGCAGGAGCGCATTATTGGGGCAATTAAAATGATTACAAAATGCAACAGAGAGAAAAAGAGAGGGAGAGAGAGAGAGAGAGAAAGGAGAGAGAGAATAGAGATAGAGAGAGGGGATTAAGAAATAAAGAAAATATTAAATACCGGTAATATTTCTGGACCCAGTTTTATGCGTAATTAATATGCTTATGACATTGAAAAAAAAAGAAAATAAAACAAAAAGCTATCTCAACCTCCTCAATTTTTTGCACCGCCCTTTGTTATCCTTTTGGTTTCGCGCCAGGACATGCCCAAGTTGCAGCCAGCGGGTTTTCTTATTTTGTTTGTTCATGTTCCCTGTTTTGTCTGTTGTTTTGCCTTCCTTTTCTCCCTCCCTCTCTCTCTCTCTGAAAATACACCGGCATTGACAAATCATAATTAAAAATTCCAATTAACTAGCGTCTTTGGCGGCAAGGAGAGACAAAAACAACAACAAAAATACACAAAAAACCACCTAAAAATCTCCCGAATTCACCCACTAACGTTATCATCATTTCTTTCGCCGCAGGGAGTTTCGTTTTATTTCGTCTCAACTTCATTGTATATTATTCAAAGAAATATTTTGGAAATTGATTCCATCAGCCACAACATCCTGTTCATTTTGAGAGATTTTCCTGGAGGCGTTTATCTAAAGAATATTATTTATATTTCAGTCTTTAATCCTTAAATATAAATCTATTGCTAGATTAATACCTTCCTAAATTGTTATATCAATTTTTAGCCTATTTATTTAAATAGACAATATTTTTTCTATTGTTGAATATAATTTCTAGCCATCAATTTTTTTAAGCCTTTTTAAACTAAGGCATTATTTAGAAATGTATTTTAGGATTAAAATACTTGAGCAAGCATTATATTGAATTATAAAATATACAAATCTTTAATGAAGACAAACGACAAGAAAAGGATAATGGTAATAAATCTTAATTATTATGCAAATTATGCTAATAACTTTAACAAAATTAAAATGAAAAAATAAAAGACTTAACAACTAAAGTTCTTTATCAAAAATAATTAATAAGTACATAATTACACGCTCCTTAAAACCGAAAAATATAAAATGGACAAATAACGTTGCCTACTTTACAGCGTCAAATATGACGAGACGCCATTTTGCTTTAGCGTTACCTTATTTTGTCTGCAGGATATTGAATCAAACTAGAAAAAAGTTCAATTCGAAAAGAGGAAGTTTGAATACTCTTTATTATAATAATATTAATATTAGTAAGGCTGAAAGCTTGTATTTAAATGAGAACAATAAACATTTGTAGTTGGCACTAGAGTAAAAAGTACTAAAATTGAGGCACTACCAGAACGTAAAAGACTAAACCGAATCCTCTACTGACCAAGAATATATATAATTTATAGACTTCGACTTCTAACTTCTTCTTAAAATTATAATCTCTACGTAAGGGTAGTAGTAAATAAACTCGAGAGGGGAAAGACGAAAGAGAGAAGACAACAGTGAGTGGCGGAAGAAGAGGAACGCGCTAAAATAAATAATTAACAACGGCAGCAGAATGCGAGAGAGCGAGAAGCCAAATAACAATGGAGCTCACTCACTCACCCACACACTCACTCACACATACTCAGAGAGTTTCGCACACACGGGCAAAGTGAAAGACCAATCAGCGCGACAAAACAATGGACACACACACACGTGCACAGCCAGCAGGAGAGTGAAAGATGGAGAGAGAGAGCGAGATAGAGGGAGAAAGAGAGAGGATAAGTGGGTGGGAAAACTCCTCTCTCAGGTGGAAAACGCGTTGCCTAATGAATTCCAACAACAACAACAGCAACAGGAAACAACAAGGCGAAACAACAACAAGCGCATAACAGCCCGGCATCAAATTACAAAATTAAAAATGGCGCCGAGGGAATGCCAGAAAGAGATAGAAAAGAGAGGGAGAGAGAGCAGGAGAAAGGGAAGAAGAAAAATTATTATAAAACAGGAGGAGAAGAATGTGATAAAAATTACAAAATAGTTTTAATATTAATTTAAAGCATAAATTAAAATATACATTATACAAGAATTTCTCAGATTAAAAAAAGTTTAGGTTTCAAGTTAAAAAAAAAACGATACTATTCAAATACAACTTATTTTTAATGTACATTCATTAAATACAAAAATAATGAATCATTTAAAAAGTATAAATCAAAACAAAGTTCATCACAAACGAACGATTAAACGATTGAACGATTGATATGATACATTGATAATAAAAGCAGATAATATATATATAGATACAGATAGCTAGAGACAGATTGATATACATACATAAAGGTGGAGAGAGATAATTAGAGATCCCCAGGAATATAAAAAGCAAAATATACAGAGAGATCAAGATGTAGGGAGATAGAGATTGAGACATAAAGAGATTGAGAAAGAGAGTTGGAGATCTTGTAATACTTTCTGCACATCCTATAGAATTTCCTTATAATTAATATTGATTTATTTATAATGATATACATAAATAGGACAGTATAAAAACAGAACTCTAAAACCATTACCAACTTTCAAATAATTACTCAAGGATATATAAAAAAACTTTCCAAACTGCAAGTAGCAATGGAACTGGTTTTCTGCAACAAAACTTGACGTAATTTGAATGAGCCTGTCAACGTCATGACTCGTCAGGTCCTTATTTCTGTTATCCTGCTACACCCTCCCCCCCCCCCCCCCTTACTTACACACACACATACACATTAACAACAGCAACACCAGCACTCACACAAGGACATCTGGTCTCGCTTATGATTGGCCTGTGTGCCAAATGGAAAGCAAATGAAATAAAGCAACCAACAAAAGCAATGGCAGGTGGCGAGCGAAGGAGGGGTGGCGCCAGGGGGTGGGCCACGCCTATTCTTCATAAATAATAAATAAATATAATTTCCAGCGCAAGCGCAGCGCAAAAAAGAAGCAAAGCAAGGCAAAAACAAAACACAATGCCATGCAAATGAGAAAATTACATCCCTTCATTTGTTTAACACACACACACACAGCGAGAGGGTGAGAGGGAGAGGGCACTGCCTTTGTTTTCTCCCTCTTACTCCTTGTTAAGCTCCCTTCTCCTCTACTGCTGCACCTGCGTCTTCTTCATCATCATCTGTGGTGGCAACCTCATTTTCTTCTGCGTCCCTGTGCACCCCCCCCCCACATCGTCCTCTTGTGCACTATGTACGTGTCTGTGAGTGTGTGTGTGCGTGTGTGTGTGGAGGGTGTTGCCTTATTGTTATTGTTTCGCTGCTGCAGTTGACGTCCCTGTAAGCGTCTCTGCTAGCAGCATTAAGTGATTTGAATTTTATTATTTACACAGGTACATTTCATATACAAAACATTACGGAAACATTGGGACCAGGGCCATAAAAAATTATACATTTTAAAGAAATATTATATAAGCTTGACTCACAAAAATTCTCAAATGGTTCTGTCATTAAAATTAGTTTAACCAAGCTCATTTTTCTCAATTTAATAGCAGACCTGCAACACATCCTTTGAAGAATTTCGAGTGCCTCCAGATGCAATTTGTATTGTGAGCAATTTTTTTTTTTGTAATATAACTATGGTTATATTAAAAATATTTGATAAATAGTGTATAATATTTATTGAATATGAGCTAATGAGCATTTTATATTTAATATTTTCTTAACCAAAAAAAAAAATGTTATAAATTCAGGACACTGTTAGCAATGCTGAAATGCATACAACCGCAGTGCACCGTATCCTTTTCTCCCCCTCTCCATTTTATCTCTTTCTCTCTCTCTCTAACACACACACACAAGGACGAAAACAACGCTTATAAGGTTTTTGTGCTTGTGCCGTAATTTAACGAAGTCAAAACGAGAAAACAATAAGCAAGCCGAACAGCGGCAAAAACAAAGCCAGGAGGCAGCCGAACGCGAAACGAGTGAGGCAACGTGTAAGAGCAAGAGAGAAGGCGAGAGCCCAGCATTCGGAGGATGCGCAGCGTTAAAGGGAGATGGCAGGACCAAAGCGAGAGCAGGAGAGAGCGACTCAACAGTGACTTGCCGAGTTAATTGCAAAATATAAATTAAAAATATGTGTTGAATGCGATAAATAATTGAACAAAAACTTTAAAAATTTATTATTTTTCATTTAATTATATATTTTTAATACATCAAAAGTCATAACACTTTCCCACAATCAACAAGTAAGTCCCTTAAAATCTCTGATTAGCTTTAGGTTTCGACTCTGTGTGTGTGAATCTCTAATTACGCTAAACTGTAAATGGACGAGTCGCACACACACAGACACAGAGGCGCACCCTCGCACACGCTCACATCCCCTCACATCTACATACATATATATATATATATATATGTGTATATATATATATATATATTAGCCAGAGTCCTTTATAAAAGCCACAGGATGCTGCCCGCATTTCCACAGTCGCTGGCTGAACGCTCAGCAAAAAGGAACTCTGTCTCTCTGACAGCAGGATGCTCTTTAAAGCTCACGAAACTATATTTTTTTTATAAGTGGCGCCAACTAGCGGAGATTTCAAACTTAAGTTTTGAGAATAAAGTTTTAAAAAGCAAAGGAAAAAAATTAGAAAAATCTTTTTTGTTTAGTGCAAAGTGAGTGAATAACTGGAAATACGTAAAATATAAATATGAAGAATATATTTTGAAGTGAAATAATATTCAAAATGAATTCACTAAAGACATATTTTTGAATAAGACAATATTAAAAAAAAAAAATGCAAACAATAAAATTAAAAATGTAAGCAGTACAAATCAAAACAAAACGATCGAGCTAAACATTTTATTATCAAATAATAAAAGAAATTCAATTTTTCTAATGTAACTAACTTCGCATTTAGGAAATGTTGGATAAATTCTGAAACATGAATTTAAATATCTAAGAATATAAGAATGGTTATATTATTTAATTAAATTTAATTTATACACATATATATAATAATATAAAATACAAATAACACGAAATATTTATTATTTATTATTTTTTTGTCTTCGCAATTAAAAAATATTGGATAAGTAAATAAAAATTAACTAAATTCTCTTTGAAATATACAAGTAAAATAAAATTATTATAAAGCAATTATAAATTTCCAAATAGCAATACTAATTTATGAAACTTTTTTTAATCAAAAAATAAAGCTTTAAAAACACACATTCAAGAAGAAAAGACCTTCTTAGAAATAATGATCAAGTTAATAGGGGAATACCAATTTTAAATCAGTAAAAATATTAAAAACTTATGGTAACAAACGGGCTTATTCTAAAATTGAAATAAAAACATAATTTAATATAATATTAACCCCTTAACAATTTTTTTGTATAGCACATAAAAAATAATGGCTGGTCCATTTATATCGCCGCTGCCCGGCGATTTGCTGACGGAGTATATGTTCGGCCGGAGGCGGCAGCGCCGGAACCGGACGACGTTCACGCCCCAGCAGCTCCAGGAGCTGGAGGCCTTGTTCCAGAAGACCCACTATCCGGATGTATTCCTGCGCGAGGAGGTGGCCCTGCGGATTAGTCTCAGTGAGGCGCGCGTTCAGGTGAATGCTTGTGAGCCAAAGGATCAGGCAAAGTATCCAACCAGTTGGAGAGGCTTCAATTTTCCATTTGGCAATTATAAGCATACTTTTCAGGTCCGATTGATTCCATGTTTTTTTTAATATTTTGTATTGTTATTATTCGCAGGTTTGGTTCCAAAATCGCCGGGCCAAGTGGCGCAAACAGGCGAGACTGCAACTGCTCCAGGATGCCTGGCGGATGCGCTGCCTCAGCCTGGGCACACCACCTGTAATGGGCGGCGGATCAGCAACGGGAACGGGATCAGCACCTGGAGCTGGCAATCGACCGGGCAGCCAAGCGCCCGAGAATCTATCAGCCGGCAAGGATAATGACATGACAGAGGTGAACAATGATCACAGCCCAGGCAGCTTCACGATGATGCATCCGGCATTCCAGCAGCAGCAGCAGCAGCAACAGCAACAGCAGGGTCAAGGGCTGGGACAAGGCCAGGAACAGGAGAAGCTATCGAAGACCTATACGGAACTAAAGCTCTACAAGGCACCGGGTCATGCCCAGATGGAACTGGGCGGAATGGCCGCTTTATCCGGGCACTCCGATGAGGGATCCGATGGCTCTGACTCCGAGGAGATTGATCTCACCTCTGGCGCCTGCATTGACTTCTCACAGAGTAGCAAACTCCAACAACAACAACAGCAACAGCAGCAAGGAGCTACGGGGGCAGGTTCAACGGCGGCGAACGGTGTCCTGTAGATTATCAGGATATTTGAAGCTACAGCTATAATTAACACGCGTACAGTGGTCACAAGCTTATTAATTTATATATATTTTTTAAAATATTATATCCAAATTATTAATGGTTTTTTATATTTAAAAAATTGAGTTACGAATTTATTTTATTTTCTAGTGATTACTGTACTTATATAAATGGTGGTGTATATAACGAACATTTAATGAGCATTATATTTATTTATTTACATCTGTGTATGGTTTAGCAATAATAAAAAAAAACCAAGTAATGTAAAAACAATCTAAACATTTTGTAATGTGCTTCGGTGCTGAAGTTTATAAGGGCTTTAAGTTTGCAGGTGGAACTTAAGATTGAAACGTAAATCGATTAACTAAATCAAAAAATCCTTAATTCGAATTTTGAATGCTTTTCAGTGTTTGTTTTTAATAATTTTTTAATTTTATAAATGTAAAATATCATAACAAAACCAAGATGATCATAAGATTAAAAAGATACATTATTTCTAACAGCTAAATTTGAATTCGAACTAAAAACGACTGTCCCGCCACTTAAGAAAAACGATACATTTGAATTCAAATTTTAAATTACGATAAGTTCCGGCCAAATAAAGGTGTCAAATTGGCTCTTTTCTAACTATATTTATATTTCAAATGCAATATAGCTAAAGGACCATCTACAATCTGACACCATTGGCACTAAAATAAAAAATTTTAATTGGCGATCAGTTGCCGCCACGTAATCGATGAATTAGGATGACGATAGATTCCCGCCATATAAGGTTGACAAACTATTTTCTATCTAGGTTTGAAACTCAGCTACAATATAGCAACTCTAATTTGCACCTGTTGCACTAAAATTAATCAGTTTTCTGAGGGTTCTGTTCGCCTGGTACTTCAGATCCCGAAATGGATGATGATTTGTACTGAAAATGTTAAGATCAAAGCCTTGTTTTTGTGTTGTATCGTTGTAAAAGTTGTTGCTGTAAAAATATATATATGTATAATGATCGATAGTTGTAAAAAATATCGATGTTTCTCCACACATAATAAGCTTCTAGAACCGTTGACACTGCTTCGCTCGCATTACTTATATTTTTGCTAATTTGGATTATAGTTTCTTTTTTATAATTTATTGAGTATATATATGCTATGGAGCGGCCCCAAAAGATGGCCAAGGTGAGTGTGGAGGATAGAGTGAGCGGGCAGCTTGAAAAGAAGTACTAATTCAGCACATCGTTTGTTTCGCTTTTATTAGGTGAAGAACATGGCTCCGGTGGCGGTGCAGATAACGGCAAAGCAGCTGCTCCATGAGGCCAAGGAACGGGACTTGGAGATTCTTCCGCCGCCGCCAAAGCAAAAGTTCTCTGATCCCGCCGAGCTGGCCGATTACCAGTAGCGTAAGCAAACGACATTTGAGGACAATTGTGGAAGAACCGCATGGTCATCAGCCACTGAATCAAATATGCAAGTGGGAAGAGCAGCAGAAGGAGATCCAGCTGGCGCGCTCTATTTGCAAGCGGGCGCTGGACAACGAGCACCGGAAAGTGACGCTCTGGCTAAAGAACGAGAAGAACTTCCGGCGGCGCTACATCTATCTATTAATCAACTACGCGCTGTACGAGGTGCTGGAGGTTTCGTTCGGAGCGCACGCGCCAGATATATAAAACCTGCCTGGAGCTGATATCGCGCAAGCAATTCACATTCAGCAAGCTGTGGCTGCTCTACGCCCAGTTCGAGATCCGCTACAAGGAGCTGGAGCGGGCTCGCAAGGCCCTTGGCCTGGCCATCGGTATGTGACCGCGCGACAAGCTCGTTTGAAACTACATCGACCTGGAGATCCAACTGCGCGAGTTCGAGCGCTGCCGGCTGCTATACGAAAAGTTCCTGGAGTTCGGACCAGAGTACTGTGTCACATGGATGAAGTTCTCCGAGCTGGAGAACTTCCAAGGCAACACGGAGTGGAGCAGCACCGCTGTGGCGGCGGCCCTCTTTTCTCATGTGTGTATATATAAAATTAACTAACATTCAATTTTACAGTCCCGTTCCTGAAAGAAACGGCTTATTTTCATATATCGATATATACCGATAACGACAGCACAATATCAAAATACCTTTGTACGATAACGAGCCTAAAGTGGTGAAACATGAGCTGGCCATACTACAAAACGCTTGTGAAAAATGAGCTGGTCACACTACAAAAAAGCTTTAAATGTAAGGATGACAGACTAGCTTATTTCAAGATAGATTTAAAGCTCTGCTACAATATTGGTAAAGGGACATCTCTAATTTGCACCTCCTGCAGTAAAATTATTTTATTTTATAATTAAGTAAGAATAGAAATACATAAGCTATGGAGCGGCCCCAAAAGATGGCCAAGGTGAGTGTGGAGGCTGGAGTGAGCGGACAGCTTGAAAAGAAGTCCTAATTTATCACATCGTTTGTTTCGCTTTTATTAGGTGAACAACATGGCTCCAGCGGAGGTGCAGATAACGGTAAAGCAGCTGCTCCGTGAGGCCAAGGAACGGGACTTGGAGATTCAGGCCCAACAGCAGCAGCAGCAGCAAGTGACCGCCCAGAAAAAGCAGGCGGCGGCGCAGGCTCAGCAGCAACAGAAGGAACAGCAGCAGCAGCAAGTGGTTCAATCCTAGGCGCAGGCCCAACAGCGGCAGGCGCTTGCCAACGCCACTCAGCAGATCCTTCTGGTGGCCCCAAACACCTTCATCACCTCGCACCAGCAACAGATGTAGCAACTACATAACCAACTGATCCAGCATCAACTGCAGCAACAGCTGCAGTCGCATGTCCAGGCGCAGGCTCAGGCGCAGCAGCAACAGCAGCGGGAGCAACAACAGAACATCATCCAGCAGATTGTTGTGTCAGGCGGAACGACTCCTGAGGAGCAACAGCAGAACGCGGGTCAGCTGCAACTGAACAGCGTGGCCTTTACGGTGTCTTCGACCACGACGCCAGCCGGAATAGCCGCAACAACAGCAACAGAAACAGCAGGAACCACCCTCCCTGACAGCCAAGACGCCCTCGCCCACCACGAATCCCATCCTGGCCATGACCTCCATGATGAATGCCACAGTGGGGCACCTGTCAAGCACTCCATCCGTCACAGTCTCTGTGACCAGCACCGCAGTCACTCCGTCGCCAGGCTAATTGGTGACCCTCAGTAGTGCCAGCACGCCCACCAAGGAGACGCGTTCGAAGACGGCCACCCTTGTGCCACCATTGGCTCGCCCGTGACGACCGCATCCCTCCCAACTTAGGACAGAAGCGAGACGCCGAAATCCTCAACACGAACCAATGTGAGTGCATCCGCGGAGGCTAGCAGTTCCACCGGCGAAGCCCTGCCCATCGGAGAAGCCCCTGAAGCGCTTCGAGGAGGGCCAGAAGGAGAACTACCGAGAGCGCATGATGTACAAATACGCGCTGGACCACCTGCCCAAGGACCGAACCCAGGAGCTATTTAATTCCTACACCATACACGACAAGAAGTACGACAATCGGGATGGCATCGAGGACGTGATCGTTTCCAAGCGCAAGTACCAGTACGAACAGGAGGTGGCCGAAAATCCACTACTTGCGCCTCATCGAGGCGGAGGGCGAGCGCGACCAGATCCGCGAGACGTACGAGCGGGCGGTTTCGAATGTACGGCGTACGAGAAGAAGTGGCGGCGCTATCAATCTGTGAATCAACTACGCGCTGTACGAGGAGCTGGAGGCTGAAGATGCGGAGCGCACGCGCCATATATATATAACCTACCAGGAGCTGATACCGCACAAGCAGTTCACATTCAGCAAGCTGTGGCTGCTCTACGCCCAGTTCGAGATCCGCTACATGGAGCTGCAGCGGGTTCGCAAGGCCCTTGACCTGGCCATCGGTATGTATCCTCGCGTATGTGTATTTTGTGGCTACATCGACCTGGAGATCCAACTGCGCGAGTTCGAGCGCTGCCGGCTGCGATACGAAGAGTTCCTGGAGTTCGGACCACAGAACTGTGTCACATGGATGAAGATCGACGGGCTGGAGAACTTTCAAGGCAACATGGAGCGGAGCAGCACCGCTGTGGCGGCGGCACTCTTTTCTTACGTGTGTATACATAAAATTAGCTAACATTCAATTTTACAGTCCCGTTCCTGAAAGAAACGGCTTATTTTCATATATCTATATATACCGATAACGACAGCACAAAATCAAAATACCTTTGTACGATAACGAGCCTAAAGTGGTGAAACATGAGCTGGCCATACTACAAAACGCTTGTGAAAAATGAGCTGGTCACACTACAAAAAAGCTTTAAATGTAAGGATGACAGACTAGCTTATTTCAAGATAGATTTAAAGCTCTGCTACAATATTGGTAAAGGGACATCTCTAATTTGCACCTCCTGCAGTAAAATTATTTTATTTTATAATTAAGTAAGAATAGAAATACATAAGCTATGGAGCGGCCCCAAAAGATGGCCAAGGTGAGTGTGGAGGCTGGAGTGAGCGGACAGCTTGAAAAGAAGTCCTAATTTATCACATCGTTTGTTTCGCTTTTATTAGGTGAACAACATGGCTCCAGCGGAGGTGCAGATAACGGTAAAGCAGCTGCTCCGTGAGGCCAAGGAACGGGACTTGGAGATTCAGGCCCAACAGCAGCAGCAGCAGCAAGTGACCGCCCAGAAAAAGCAGGCGGCGGCGCAGGCTCAGCAGCAACAGAAGGAACAGCAGCAGCAGCAAGTGGTTCAATCCTAGGCGCAGGCCCAACAGCGGCAGGCGCTTGCCAACGCCACTCAGCAGATCCTTCTGGTGGCCCCAAACACCTTCATCACCTCGCACCAGCAACAGATGTAGCAACTACATAACCAACTGATCCAGCATCAACTGCAGCAACAGCTGCAGTCGCATGTCCAGGCGCAGGCTCAGGCGCAGCAGCAACAGCAGCGGGAGCAACAACAGAACATCATCCAGCAGATTGTTGTGTCAGGCGGAACGACTCCTGAGGAGCAACAGCAGAACGCGGGTCAGCTGCAACTGAACAGCGTGGCCTTTACGGTGTCTTCGACCACGACGCCAGCCGGAATAGCCGCAACAACAGCAACAGAAACAGCAGGAACCACCCTCCCTGACAGCCAAGACGCCCTCGCCCACCACGAATCCCATCCTGGCCATGACCTCCATGATGAATGCCACAGTGGGGCACCTGTCAAGCACTCCACCCGTCACAGTCTCTGTGACCAGCACCGCAGTCACTCCGTCGCCAGGCTAATTGGTGACCCTCAGTAGTGCCAGCACGCCCACCAAGGAGACGCGTTCGAAGACGGCCACCCTTGTGCCACCATTGGCTCGCCCGTGACGACCGCATCCCTCCCAACTTAGGACAGAAGCGAGACGCCGAAATCCTCAACACGAACCAATGTGAGTGCATCCGCGGAGGCTAGCAGTTCCACCGGCGAAGCCCTGCCCATCGGAGAAGCCCCTGAAGCGCTTCGAGGAGGGCCAGAAGGAGAACTACCGAGAGCGCATGATGTACAAATACGCGCTGGACCACCTGCCCAAGGACCGAACCCAGGAGCTATTTAATTCCTACACCATACACGACAAGAAGTACGACAATCGGGATGGCATCGAGGACGTGATCGTTTCCAAGCGCAAGTACCAGTACGAACAGGAGGTGGCCGAAAATCCACTACTTGCGCCTCATCGAGGCGGAGGGCGAGCGCGACCAGATCCGCGAGACGTACGAGCGGGCGGTTTCGAATGTACGGCGTACGAGAAGAAGTGGCGGCGCTATCAATCTGTGAATCAACTACGCGCTGTACGAGGAGCTGGAGGCTGAAGATGCGGAGCGCACGCGCCATATATATATAACCTACCAGGAGCTGATACCGCACAAGCAGTTCACATTCAGCAAGCTGTGGCTGCTCTACGCCCAGTTCGAGATCCGCTACATGGAGCTGCAGCGGGTTCGCAAGGCCCTTGACCTGGCCATCGGTATGTATCCTCGCGTATGTGTATTTTGTGGCTACATCGACCTGGAGATCCAACTGCGCGAGTTCGAGCGCTGCCGGCTGCGATACGAAGAGTTCCTGGAGTTCGGACCACAGAACTGTGTCACATGGATGAAGATCGACGGGCTGGAGAACTTTCAAGGCAACATGGAGCGGAGCAGCACCGCTGTGGCGGCGGCACTCTTTTCTTACGTGTGTATACATAAAATTAGCTAACATTCAATTTTACAGTCCCGTTCCTGAAAGAAACGGCTTATTTTCATATATCTATATATACCGATAACGACAGCACAAAATCAAAATACCTTTGTACGATAACGAGCCTAAAGTGGTGAAACATGAGCTGGCCATACTACAAAACGCTTGTGAAAAATGAGCTGGTCACACTACAAAAAAGCTTTAAATGTAAGGATGACAGACTAGCTTATTTCAAGATAGATTTAAAGCTCTGCTACAATATTGGTAAAGGGACATCTCTAATTTGCACCTCCTGCAGTAAAATTATTTTATTTTATAATTAAGTAAGAATAGAAATACATAAGCTATGGAGCGGCCCCAAAAGATGGCCAAGGTGAGTGTGGAGGCTGGAGTGAGCGGACAGCTTGAAAAGAAGTCCTAATTTATCACATCGTTTGTTTCGCTTTTATTAGGTGAACAACATAGCTCCAGCGGAGGTGCAGATAACGGTAAAGCAGCTGCTCCGTGAGGCCAAGGAACGGGACTTGGAGATTCAGGCCCAACAGCAGCAGCAGCAGCAAGTGACCGCCCAGAAAACGCCACTCAGCAGATCCTTCTGGTGGCCCCAAACACCTTCATCACCTCGCACCAGCAACAGATGTAGCAACTACATAACCAACTGATCCAGCATCAACTGCAGCAACAGCTGCAGTCGCATGTCCAGGCGCAGGCTCAGGCGCAGCAGCAACAGCAGCGGGAGCAACAACAGAACATCATCCACCAGATTGTTGTGTCAGGCGGAACGACTCCTGAGGAGCAACAGCAGAACGCGGGTCAGCTGCAACTGAACAGCGTGGCCTTTACGGTGTCTTCGACCACGACGCCAGCCGGAATAGCCGCAACAACAGCAACAGAAACAGCAGGAACCACCCTCCCTGACAGCCAAGACGCCCTCGCCCACCACGAATCCCATCCTGGCCATGACCTCCATGATGAATGCCACAGTGGGGCACCTGTCAAGCACTCCATCCGTCACAGTCTCTGTGACCAGCACCGCAGTCACTCCGTCGCCAGGCTAATTGGTGACCCTCAGTAGTGCCAGCACGCCCACCAAGGAGACGCGTTCGAAGACGGCCACCCTTGTGCCACCATTGGCTCGCCCGTGACGACCGCATCCCTCCCAACTTAGGACAGAAGCGAGACGCCGAAATCCTCAACACGAACCAATGTGAGTGCATCCGCGGAGGCTAGCAGTTCCACCGGCGAAGCCCTGCCCATCGGAGAAGCCCCTGAAGCGCTTCGAGGAGGGCCAGAAGGAGAACTACCGAGAGCGCATGATGTACAAATACGCGCTGGACCACCTGCCCAAGGACCGAACCCAGGAGCTATTTAATTCCTACACCATACACGACAAGAAGTACGACAATCGGGATGGCATCGAGGACGTGATCGTTTCCAAGCGCAAGTACCAGTACGAACAGGAGGTGGCCGAAAATCCACTACTTGCGCCTCATCGAGGCGGAGGGCGAGCGCGACCAGATCCGCGAGACGTACGAGCGGGCGGTTTCGAATGTACGGCTTACGAGAAGAAGTGGCGGCGCTATCAATCTGTGAATCAACTACGCGCTGTACGAGGAGCTGGAGGCTGAAGATGCGGAGCGCACGCGCCATATATATATAACCTACCAGGAGCTGATACCGCACAAGCAGTTCACATTCAGCAAGCTGTGGCTGCTCTACGCCCAGTTCGAGATCCGCTACATGGAGCTGCAGCGGGTTCGCAAGGCCCTTGACCTGGCCATCGGTATGTATCCTCGCGTATGTGTATTTTGTGGCTACATCGACCTGGAGATCCAACTGCGCGAGTTCGAGCGCTGCCGGCTGCGATACGAAGAGTTCCTGGAGTTCGGACCACAGAACTGTGTCACATGGATGAAGATCGACGGGCTGGAGAACTTTCAAGGCAACATGGAGCGGAGCAGCACCGCTGTGGCGGCGGCACTCTTTTCTTACGTGTGTATACATAAAATTAGCTAACATTCAATTTTACAGTCCCGTTCCTGAAAGAAACGGCTTATTTTCATATATCTATATATACCGATAACGACAGCACAAAATCAAAATACCTTTGTACGATAACGAGCCTAAAGTGGTGAAACATGAGCTGGCCATACTACAAAACGCTTGTGAAAAATGAGCTGGTCACACTACAAAAAAGCTTTAAATGTAAGGATGACAGACTAGCTTATTTCAAGATAGATTTAAAGCTCTGCTACAATATTGGTAAAGGGACATCTCTAATTTGCACCTCCTGCAGTAAAATTATTTTATTTTATAATTAAGTAAGAATAGAAATACATAAGCTATGGAGCGGCCCCAAAAGATGGCCAAGGTGAGTGTGGAGGCTGGAGTGAGCGGACAGCTTGAAAAGAAGTCCTAATTTATCACATCGTTTGTTTCGCTTTTATTAGGTGAACAACATGGCTCCAGCGGAGGTGCAGATAACGGTAAAGCAGCTGCTCCGTGAGGCCAAGGAATGGGACTTGGAGATTCAGGCCCAACAGCAGCAGCAGCAGCAAGTGACCGCCCAGAAAAAGCAGGCGGCGGCGCAGGCTCAGCAGCAACAGAAGGAACAGCAGCAGCAGCAAGTGGTTCAATCCTAGGCGCAGGCCCAACAGCGGCAGGCGCTTGCCAACGCCACTCAGCAGATCCTTCTGGTGGCCCCAAACACCTTCATCACCTCGCACCAGCAACAGATGTAGCAACTACATAACCAACTGATCCAGCATCAACTGCAGCAACAGCTGCAGTCGCATGTCCAGGCGCAGGCTCAGGCGCAGCAGCAACAGCAGCGGGAGCAACAACAGAACATCATCCACCAGATTGTTGTGTCAGGCGGAACGACTCCTGAGGAGCAACAGCAGAACGCGGGTCAGCTGCAACTGAACAGCGTGGCCTTTACGGTGTCTTCGACCACGACGCCAGCCGGAATAGCCGCAACAACAGCAACAGAAACAGCAGGAACCACCCTCCCTGACAGCCAAGACGCCCTCGCCCACCACGAATCCCATCCTGGCCATGACCTCCATGATGAATGCCACAGTGGGGCACCTGTCAAGCACTCCATCCGTCACAGTCTCTGTGACCAGCACCGCAGTCACTCCGTCGCCAGGCTAATTGGTGACCCTCAGTAGTGCCAGCACGCCCACCAAGGAGACGCGTTCGAAGACGGCCACCCTTGTGCCACCATTGGCTCGCCCGTGACGACCGCATCCCTCCCAACTTAGGACAGAAGCGAGACGCCGAAATCCTCAACACGAACCAATGTGAGTGCATCCGCGGAGGCTAGCAGTTCCACCGGCGAAGCCCTGCCCATCGGAGAAGCCCCTGAAGCGCTTCGAGGAGGGCCAGAAGGAGAACTACCGAGAGCGCATGATGTACAAATACGCGCTGGACCACCTGCCCAAGGACCGAACCCAGGAGCTATTTAATTCCTACACCATACACGACAAGAAGTACGACAATCGGGATGGCATCGAGGACGTGATCGTTTCCAAGCGCAAGTACCAGTACGAACAGGAGGTGGCCGAAAATCCACTACTTGCGCCTCATCGAGGCGGAGGGCGAGCGCGACCAGATCCGCGAGACGTACGAGCGGGCGGTTTCGAATGTACGGCTTACGAGAAGAAGTGGCGGCGCTATCAATCTGTGAATCAACTACGCGCTGTACGAGGAGCTGGAGGCTGAAGATGCGGAGCGCACGCGCCATATATATATAACCTACCAGGAGCTGATACCGCACAAGCAGTTCACATTCAGCAAGCTGTGGCTGCTCTACGCCCAGTTCGAGATCCGCTACATGGAGCTGCAGCGGGTTCGCAAGGCCCTTGACCTGGCCATCGGTATGTATCCTCGCGTATGTGTATTTTGTGGCTACATCGACCTGGAGATCCAACTGCGCGAGTTCGAGCGCTGCCGGCTGCGATACGAAGAGTTCCTGGAGTTCGGACCACAGAACTGTGTCACATGGATGAAGATCGACGGGCTGGAGAACTTTCAAGGCAACATGGAGCGGAGCAGCACCGCTGTGGCGGCGGCACTCTTTTCTTACGTGTGTATACATAAAATTAGCTAACATTCAATTTTACAGTCCCGTTCCTGAAAGAAACGGCTTATTTTCATATATCTATATATACCGATAACGACAGCACAAAATCAAAATACCTTTGTACGATAACGAGCCTAAAGTGGTGAAACATGAGCTGGCCATACTACAAAACGCTTGTGAAAAATGAGCTGGTCACACTACAAAAAAGCTTTAAATGTAAGGATGACAGACTAGCTTATTTCAAGATAGATTTAAAGCTCTGCTACAATATTGGTAAAGGGACATCTCTAATTTGCACCTCCTGCAGTAAAATTATTTTATTTTATAATTAAGTAAGAATAGAAATACATAAGCTATGGAGCGGCCCCAAAAGATGGCCAAGGTGAGTGTGGAGGCTGGAGTGAGCGGACAGCTTGAAAAGAAGTCCTAATTTATCACATCGTTTGTTTCGCTTTTATTAGGTGAACAACATGGCTCCAGCGGAGGTGCAGATAACGGTAAAGCAGCTACTCCGTGAGGCCAAGGAACGGGACTTGGAGATTCAGGCCCAACAGCAGCAGCAGCAGCAAGTGACCGCCCAGAAAAAGCAGGCGGCGGCGCAGGCTCAGCAGCAACAGAAGGAACAGCAGCAGCAGCAAGTGGTTCAATCCTAGGCGCAGGCCCAACAGCGGCAGGCGCTTGCCAACGCCACTCAGCAGATCCTTCTGGTGGCCCCAAACACCTTCATCACCTCGCACCAGCAACAGATGTAGCAACTACATAACCAACTGATCCAGCATCAACTGCAGCAACAGCTGCAGTCGCATGTCCAGGCGCAGGCTCAGGCGCAGCAGCAACAGCAGCGGGAGCAACAACAGAACATCATCCAGCAGATTGTTGTGTCAGGCGGAACGACTCCTGAGGAGCAACAGCAGAACGCGGGTCAGCTGCAACTGAACAGCGTGGCCTTTCGGTGTCTTCGACCACGACGCCAGCCGGAATAGCCGCAACAACAGCAACAGAAACAGCAGGAACCACCCTCCCTGACAGCCAAGACGCCCTCGCCCACCACGAATCCCATCCTGGCCATGACCTCCATGATGAATGCCACAGTGGGGCACCTGTCAAGCACTCCACCCGTCACAGTCTCTGTGACCAGCACCGCAGTCACTCCGTCGCCAGGCTAATTGGTGACCCTCAGTAGTGCCAGCACGCCCACCAAGGAGACGCGTTCGAAGACGGCCACCCTTGTGCCACCATTGGCTCGCCCGTGACGACCGCATCCCTCCCAACTTAGGACAGAAGCGAGACGCCGAAATCCTCAACACGAACCAATGTGAGTGCATCCGCGGAGGCTAGCAGTTCCACCGGCGAAGCCCTGCCCATCGGAGAAGCCCCTGAAGCGCTTCGAGGAGGGCCAGAAGGAGAACTACCGAGAGCGCATGATGTACAAATACGCGCTGGACCACCTGCCCAAGGACCGAACCCAGGAGCTATTTAATTCCTACACCATACACGACAAGAAGTACGACAATCGGGATGGCATCGAGGACGTGATCGTTTCCAAGCGCAAGTACCAGTACGAACAGGAGGTGGCCGAAAATCCACTACTTGCGCCTCATCGAGGCGGAGGGCGAGCGCGACCAGATCCGCGAGACGTACGAGCGGGCGGTTTCGAATGTACGGCTTACGAGAAGAAGTGGCGGCGCTATCAATCTGTGAATCAACTACGCGCTGTACGAGGAGCTGGAGGCTGAAGATGCGGAGCGCACGCGCCATATATATATAACCTACCAGGAGCTGATACCGCACAAGCAGTTCACATTCAGCAAGCTGTGGCTGCTCTACGCCCAGTTCGAGATCCGCTACATGGAGCTGCAGCGGGTTCGCAAGGCCCTTGACCTGGCCATCGGTATGTATCCTCGCGTATGTGTATTTTGTGGCTACATCGACCTGGAGATCCAACTGCGCGAGTTCGAGCGCTGCCGGCTGCGATACGAAGAGTTCCTGGAGTTCGGACCACAGAACTGTGTCACATGGATGAAGTTCGCCGAGCTGGAGAACTTCCAAGGCAACATGGAGCGGAGCAGCACCGCTGTGGCGGCGGCACTCTTCTTACGTGTGTATACATAAAATTAACTAACATTCAATTTTACAGTCCCGTTCCTGAAAGAAACGTCTTATTTTCATATATCGATATATACCGATAACGACAGCACAAAATCAAAATACCTTTGTACGATAACGAGCCTAAAGTGGTGAAACATGGCCAGCTCATACTACAAAACGCTTGTGAAAAATGGGCTGGTCACACTACAAAAAAGCTTTAAATGTAAGGATGACAGACTAGCTTATTTCAAGATAGATTTAAAGCTCTGCTACAATATTGGTAAAAGGGCATCTCTAATTTGCATCTCGTGCAGTAAAATTATTTTATTTTATAATTAAGTAAGAATAGAAATACATAAGCTATGGAGCGGCCCCAAAAGATGGCCAAGGTGAGTGTGGAGGCTGGAGTGAGCGGACAGCTTGAAAAGAAGTCCTAATTTATCACATCGTTTGTTTCGCTTTTATTAGGTGAACAACATGGCTCCAGCGGCGGTGCAGATAACGGCAAAGCAGCTGCTCCGTGAGGCCAAGGAACGGGACTTGGAGATTCAGGCCCAACAGCAGCAGCAGCAGCAAGTGACCGCCCAGCAAAAGCAGGCGGCGGCGCAGGCTCAGCAGCAACAGAGGGAACAGCAGCAGCAGCAGCAACTGGTCAAATCCCAGGCGCAGGCCCAACAGCAGCAGGCGCTTGCCAACGCCACTCAGCAGATCCTTCTGGTGGCCCCAAACACCTTCATCACCTCGCACCAGCAACAGATGTAGCAACTACATAACCAACTGATCCAGCATCAACTGCAGCAACAGCTGCAGTCGCATGTCCAGGCGCAGGCTCAGGCGCAGCAGCAACAGCAGCGGGAGCAACAACAGAACATCATCCAGCTGATTGTTGTGTCAGGCGGAACGACTCCTGAGGAGCAACAGCAGAACGCGGGTCAGCTGCAACTGAACAGCGTGGCCTTCACGATGTCTTCGACCACGACGCCAGCCGGAATAGCCGCAACAACAGCAACAGAAACAGCAGGAACCGCCCTTCCTGACAGCCACGACGCCCTCGCCCACCACGAATCCCATCCTGGCCAAGACCTCCACGATGAATGTTACAGTGGGCCACCTATCAAGCGCTCAACCCGTCACAGTCTCTGTGACCAGCACCGCAGTCACTCCATCGCCAGGCCAATTGGTGACCCTGAGTAGTGCCAGTACGCCAACCAAGGAGACGCCCTTGAAGACGGCCACCCTTGTGCCCATTGGTTCGCCCGTGACGCCCGCATCCGTCCCAACTCAGGACAGAAGCGAGACTCCGAAATCCTCAAGTCCAGACAATGTGAGTTCATCCGCGGAAGCTAGCTGTTCCACCGGCGAAGCCCTGCCTAACGAAGAAGCCACTGAGGCGCTTCGAGGAGGGCCAGAAGGAGAACGACCGAGCGTGCATCATGTACGAATACGCGCTGGACCACCTGCCCAAGAACCGAACCCAGGAGCTATTTAATTCCTGCACCATACACGACAAGCAGTACGGCAATCGGGATGGCATCGAGGACGTGATCGTTTTCCAGCGCAATTACCAGTACGAACAGGAAGTGGCCGAAAATTCACTACCGGCGCCTCATCGTGGCGAAGGGCGAGCGCGACCCGATCCGCGAGACGTACGAGTGGGCAATTTAGAATGTGCGTCCGGCGAACGAGAAGAACTTCTGGCGGTGCTACATCTATCTGTAAATCAACTACGCGCTGTACGAGGAGCTGGAGGTTCCGTGCGGAGCGCACGCGCCAGATATATAAAACCTGCCTGGAGCTGATACCGCACAAGCAGTTCACATTCAGCAAGCTGTGGCTGCTTTACGCCCAGTTCGAGATCCGCTACAAGGAGCTGGAGCGGGCTCGCAAGGCCCTTAGCCTGGCCATCGGTCTGTGACCGCCCGACAAGCTCGTTTGCGACTACATCGACCTGGAGATCCAATTGCGCAAGTTCGAGAGCTGCCGGGTGCTGTACCAGAAGGTCATGGAGTTCGGACCAGAGAACTGTGTCACATGGTTGAAGTTCGCCGAGCTGGAGAACTTCCAGGGCAACACGGAGCTGAGCAGCACCGCTGTGGCGGCGGTACTCTTTTTCTTACGTGTTTATATATAAAATTAACTAACATTTAATTATATGGCCCCGGTCCTGACGACAGCCGATTTTCATATATCGATATACACCGATAAAGATAGCACAAAATCAAAATACCTTTGTACGATAACGAGCCGTAAGTGCTGTAACATGAGTTGGCCATACTAGAAAAATCTTATGAAAAAAGAGCTGGTCACGCTACAAAAAAGCTTTCAATGTACTGCTGACAAACTAGCTTGTTTCAAGCTATATTTTAAGCTCTGCTACAATATAGCTAAAGAGACATCTCTAATTTGAAGCTTTTGCACTAAAATAAATCTGCTTTCTGCTGTTTCTGTTCGCCTGGTACTTCAGATCCAGAAATTGGCGATTTTGTACTGAAACTGAGCGAAGTAAATTCTTGTTTTTGCCGAGAACAACAACAATAAACAACTCTTTGACAATAACAACAATTTTGACTTTACCACAACAAAAGAAATCAAATATATATTTATTTAACTGCAAAATTTAAATAATCTATCAGTAGCCGCCATATGGGAATGACTAATTACATTTATTCATTGGCTTATTAAACAAAACAACCTAAGCCAGTCTTATGTCCTGGAAATTGTCCTCCAGCTCCGCAAAGCGCACCGAGGTCGAGGAACTCCCGCATGACGGGCAAAAAGCGATCACCCTGCTGGGCGGGGGCAGAACTTCGATGGAACTCGATTTCCCGTGCCACATCCGCCAAGCCGGTGCGCAGCATCTGGATATCCTTGTCTATCTCGCCCAGCGACACCTTGGCAGCCTCACGGGCATGCAGAATGTCATCCTCCAGCTTCAGTGGATGCTTGAATTTACGCCCAAGCTGGTGCCCTTGGCGGCACTGGACTTGGTGTCGGCCAGATGATTAAGTGAGGTTAGTCGGAATCCGGAGACGTTGCCACGTGCCCCGCGGTTCATGTAGTTGCCTGTGGTATTTGGGAATGCACTTAAATAGTGAAAATAAACGAAAGAGTGAATGGACAGATTACCCAAAACCAGAACCAGCTCAAGGAGCTTGCGCACACGTCGGGAACTGGTCATTTCGCGGTACGCCTCCATTACACTGGTGATGCGGGGTATAAGATCGTTGACCGTCGGCATAAAGCGCTTTCTGTAGTGGAGACTCTTCTGCTTTTGCTCGTATTGGGAAGTCCTGCCAGGACAAAAGCACCAATAGTTTAGTTCCGGGCCCGGCGTCCATCGATCACTGAGAGCACCTTCTGCTTTGCTTGCTTGCCGTCAGTTACACGCAGATCCTCATAGGAGCCATCGGTGGCCTGTGGAAGGAGAGGAGAACATTAAATAAGTGAAGATCTTTCAGAGGAATCTTTACTAGGCACGCACCGAATCCCAATTCTTCTGGTAAGCCGAAAAGAGTTTGTCTATCTAGCTTTTTGTTTGTCTAGCTGCGGAGTGGAAATGGTCCTGGTAATGAGCTTCTGCTGCGGCGGCTCCGGTGGCATGTTGAGGCAGTTGGGTCCAATGTAACGCTGCTCCTGGCGGGTGACCACGGTCAGGTTGAGCGGCTGCTGCTGCTGCTTGGACTGGAGGTTGTTGTTGCTCTGCGAGGAGGCCGCGAAGCCCGAGTCATTAGAATGCGGGTCATCGAAGCTCTTCTCCTTGGCGCTGTTTACGCTAGAGGCCCGTCCTATTCTCGGTATTCCTCTTGATCAGGCTTTCCCACTGGGAAATGAGGCCTTTCGACAAGGACGCCTCCTTGGGCGTCAGATCACAGAGCTGGTCCAGCGACATGGTCGGACGCATCCCATTAATGCTGCCATTGCTGGCTCCATTGGCTATGGAGGCGGCTGCATTCAGGCTGCGATTGCCAGCGGGCTTGTGTACGTTCTCCGGCTCGATGCTGTCGGTAAGAATGAAAATTCAATGAGACTCAAACTTAAGTAGGTTATCTAAAACTTGCCCATTTCTATCCAACTCCTGGGTGGACTGGATATTGCGCAGTTTTCCGGGTCCACAGCAGTGCTCCACCTCAGAGTCCTCATCGTCATCGTCGTCCGCATCGGCCTCGTCATCTGTTCTGAGCTGGCTGGAAACAAAAAAACCTAAGATGATAAGAGGATTCTTTGAAAGCCTCACAGCTTGTCCAGCGAAGCCTTCAGTGTGTTGTGCCTGTTAATCTTGCGCAGGCGCTTCAGCGCCTTCAGGTCCTGCAGCTCCTGCTGGATCTTCTGCTCGACGGACACATACCCTCGACGCAACGGCCTGCCCTCTGATGGCTCGATGGCTGCCGGTGATAGGGTGACCGTGGTAATGCCCGTTGTCGAGTTGCCGTTCTCCAGGAAGGCTTGAGGGTGTTGCTGTTGGTGTTGTTGTTGCTGCTGATTTCCATTCTGATAGTTCCCTGGGATGCTTATGTTGCGTAATGGCGAGACGGGCGGCAGGGCACTATTGGGTGTCACCAGCTTGCCATGAGAGGCCATAAACCGCTGCATCACGCCCTTGGTAGAGGCAACGCCGAGGCCGCTTAGCTGCGGAGTGGAAGTGGTCCTGGTAATGAGCTTCTGCTGCGGCGGCTCCGGTGTCATGTTGAGGCAGTTGGGTCCAATGTAGCTGCTCCTGGCGGGTGACCACGGTCAACATGAGCGGATGCTCCGGCTTGGACTGTATGTTGTTGTTGATCTGCGAGAATGCCGCGATGCCCAAGTCACCAGAATGCGGATCATCGAGGCTCTTCTCCTTGGCGCTGTTCTCGCTAGAGGCTAGCGAAAGTGTGTTGAATAGGTCATCAATGGGCAGCAGGAGCGAAGTGGTCTGCAATATTGACGGGCTGTGACCAGCAGCCTCTGGTCTTCATCCAGCTCATCCTGATCCTGTTGCTGCTCTTGAGTGCATTCACCATAACCTAAAACCTAGGATGTCAAAGCTGCACATGGTTCCGTGCCAGCAATCGATAGTCAAAGCTGCAATTGGTTGCATGCCAGCAATCGATAGTCAATGCTGCACATGGCTTCATGTCAGCTGATCGTCAATGCAGCACATGGCTCCATGTCAGCTGATCGTCAATGCTGCACATGGCTCCATGTCACCTGATCGCCGACCTAAATTATGAACATACCGGACAATCCTCGCCGAACAGACGCACGGCGCGATCGAAGAGAGGGTTCATGTCCTGGACCTTGTCCTCCAGCTCCGCAAAGCGCACTGAGGCCGAGGCGTGGAACTCTGCTCACCCTGCTCTCACCCTGCTGGGCGGGGCCAGAACTTCGATAGATTTCGAGTCCCACTTCCGCCAGGTCGGTGCACAGCATCTGGATATCCTTTTCCATCTCACCCAGCGTCACCTTGGAAGCCTCACGGGCATGCGGAATATCATCCTCCTTCAGTGGATCCTTGAATTTAGCTCGATTATCTGGACGAGATAGTGCAGCAGGGTGGTACCCTTGGCGGCCAGGTGATTAAGTGAGGCCAGGCGGAATCAGGAGGCGTTGCGACGTGCCCCGCGGTTCATGTAGTTGAATGTGGTATTTAAGAATACACTTAAAAGGTGAAATTAAATGAAAGAGTGATGTATAGATTACACAAAGCCAGAACCAGCTCAAGGAGCTTGCGCAGACGTCGGGAACTGGTCATTTCGCGGTACGCCACCATCACACTGGTGATGCGGGGTATAAGATCGTTGTCCGTCGGCATAAAGCGCTTTCTGTAGTGGAGTTTCTTCAGCCTTTGCTCGTAGTGGGGAATCCTGCCAGGACAAAAGAACAAATAGTTTAGTGACTGCCAAATGTCTTCGATGCTCTTCAAACCCACTTTGATATTTCGTAAAGGAAGCGATCGGCGCGGACCATTGACTCAATATCCATCCTCCGCCGAGGGCGTGAACTTTAGCAGCTGCTCGACCATGTCGTTGCTGTCTATCGAGAGAATGGCCCTAGAAGAGAAGAGATTAGTAATTAGAACCAGGAGTTGACCGCAGCAACTCCTACTTTGATATCTCCACATCGCTCATCTTCAGCTTGCTGAGCAGGATGGTGCAGTTCTGAGCTCGGCGTCCATCGATCACAGAGAGCACCTTCTGCTTGGATGGCTTGCCGCCAGTTGCTCGCAGATCCTTATAGGAGCCATCATTGGGATCTCTTCTAGACACTCACCGATACCGCATTCTTTTGGTAAGCCGAAAAGAGTTTGTCTATCGACTCCAACTCCATGTTGTTATACAGCTTTGCAGACGGTGCCCTAGATACAAAGGATAGAAATTAATTTATGTGATGTTCCTTAACTGGACTTAACTCTGTACTCACCCATTGCTGGCGCATTGCTGCAAATCCTCCGCCTTCATTTCGGCAGTCTGCACGCGCTGCACCGCCTGCGAATGCTGAGCGGACTCCTCCAAACGTTCGCGCATGCGTGCCAGACCCGATTCAAGATCCTCCTTCTGTATGCATGTCCGGAGTTAAAATTTTAAAAAATTTACAATTTTTTTTTTTTTTTAATTTTAAATTGAGTATGCAGATTCAATAACCTTTGAAAACTAATACAGAACAGCTTTCTAACAACAACAATAATTGGCATAATCAAGAAGTTCTGAAAATGTATATAATTAAATTAATAAATAAACACCAGCTGTTACCAAAGTTGAAGAATGAACTAAAGCTAACTAAAATTAATGTTTTTTTTTGCTGAATTACGAGATTTTTAAACTTTGATTTGTCAACAAATAAAATGCATGTAAAAATATATAGTTCAATAATATTGCAGAGTATTATAATTTTAATCAAAAGTTTGGAACGCAGTAACGCCCTTATTAAGTAAACATATTCTTGATCAGCATCAACAGCTCTCTCCCTTTCTCCCTCTGCCTCTTTTTATCCGGTAGGTCCAACTCCCACTGTGCATCTCCAGAGCTAACTCTTTCTCTGTATGTTTCTCTGCCTATCTCTTACTCTCTCGCTCTCACTTTGTTCTCTTGTTCTCTTGTTCTCTGTTCTCTTGACTCGGGAACTATAAATAGAGGCACTTCGTTCGCCGCGAGCTCAGTCTGTCCTAGGGGTACCTAGTGTTTACATCGATAGTGATAGTGATTAAAAGAATGACGTGGCCAATGGAATACATCTGGATAACCAGGAAGTGATCTTCGATATTATGACTACCCTAATTGAAGTCAACAAGATTCGAAGTCTATACTGGAAGGAAGTAAACAATGACGTGTTCTCCACTTGGGTAAGTCTTAATCATGAGAATTATATCACATACATATATAGATGCTATAGGAGGGATAAGGCCTTGGTCTAGTTTCAGCTCTGCTAGCTATGCATTGATTTTTCAATTAATTTCCTTATAGCCATGGATCCCAGTACTTAATTTTAATTTAAAGTGATTTAGCAATTTGTATTGATGATATCTACAAACGTATACTCAAAGTTAAAAGCCTAAATTAATTATAAGATCTTTCTTTTTCGCTATTTTTAAAACTGACCCTGACCCTAGCTAGACCGACTCGGCTGATGATGCTGATCTAGAATATATGTATAATATTTATAGGGTCGAAAATGACTCCTTCAGCATTACAAGCTTTCGACAGAAATTAGAATAGTATAAAAACTCACCTGGCCAGGGATGAGCGCAACTTCTCCTGCGCATCACGAGGTGATATCTCCATGTCATTCATCTTCAGCTTGCTGATCAAGATGGTGCAGTTCCGAGCCCATCTGGGACATTGGCTCCCATCAAAGTTCTCACGTTCCAGCTCATCAGCACGCTTGCGTGCCTGCGTAAGTTGCTCTTCCTTGACCAGCAGACGCACCAGATTGCCTACATCGATTTGCAGGGGCGACACATCAGAACCGTGAAAGGGTGAACTTGCCCTACAACCAGCTGGACTACGCGATTGATCAGCAGCCAGTGATCCGTGCAGTGACCAGTATCTGCGCATGAAAAGGGTTAAAATTAGCTCAGCTTAGGACAAGGACACCCAAGTAGTACTCACAGGACTGCAGCAGGGCAAATAGCTGAGCAGGATGGTGCAGTTCTGGGCCCGGAGACACAGCTCCGTTGCAGCCAATCAGACCGGCCACCTTCTGATCGTCAGGTATGCTGCCCTCGGTGACCACACGCTCCAGACGGGCACGTTCCGGCTGCTCGCTGAGCAGCCGATGCTGTAAATCCTCCGCCTTCATTTCGGCGGCCTGCACGCGCTGCACCGCCTGCGAATGCTGACCCGTTTCAAGATCCTGCACATCAAAGTTCTCACGTTCCAGCTCATCAGCGCGCTTGCCTGCCTGCGTGAGTTGCTCCTCTTTCTTTCTTTCAGCGGAATCTCTCCTAGGCACTCACCGATACCCCATTCTTTTGGTAAGCCGAAAAGAACTTGTCTATCGACTCCAACTCCATGTTGTTATACAGTTTGCTTTCGTCAAGCTCGCTCTAGACGGTGCCCTGGAGCTTGGCATTCGGCAGCTTGGACCATTTGAGGCTCCTTAATGGATTCGTGGGCTGTGGCACGTTCTTCTTTGGCGGCTCCACCTTGGGTGGCACAGGAGGTGTAGGCCAAGGATTGAAATTAATTTATGCGACGCTCCTTAACCTGTCTTAACTCTGTACTCACCCATTGCTGGCGTCATCCACGGTGGCGAAGGCGGTGCACCCGGCGGTGGTGCTGGCATCATGGCCGGCGCCATTTTGGCGGTGGCGGCATTATGGCCGGCGCCATTTTGGTGGTCGCGGCGGTATGGCCATGACCATGGCCGAGGGCGGCGGCGGCGGTGGCTACACTGCTCCATTGCAGCCAGTCAGACCGGCCACCTTCTGGCCATCGGGTATGCTGTCCTCGGTGACCAGATGCCCGAGACGGGCCCGCTTCTGCTGCTCAATAAGCAAGCGATGATACCGATCTACAAAAAGTTGTGCAAAATAACTGTCACTTTTCGATAATAGTAGTGAAACAAAATTAGCTGGTCACACCACAAAAAAGTTCTGAAAAACAACACTAATTTTTCGATATTAAAGTAGTGAACATTAGCTGGTCACCCTACAAAAAAGTTATGAAAAACGACACTAATTTTTCGATATTAAAGTAGTGAACCTTAGCTGGTCACACCTCCATGCTGCATATGGCGGCTCCACGTCAGCTGATCGTCGACCTTATTATTATTATTATTAACATACCGAACCATCCTCGCCGAACAGACGCAGGGCGTGATCGAAGCGGGTCTTTATGTCCTGGAACTTGTCCTCCAGCTCCGCAAAGTGGACCGATGCCGAAGCGTGGAACTCCCGCATGAAGGGCAAAGTTCGATGGAAGTCGATTTCGCGTGCCACATCCGCCAGGCCGGTGCGCAGCATCTGGATATCCTTGTCCATCTCGCCCAGCGACACCTTGGAAGCCTCACGGGCATACGGAATATGATCCTCCAGCTCCAGTGGATCCATGAATTTACTCTCGATTACCTGGACGAGTTACTGCAGCAGGGTGGTGCCCTTGGCGGCACTGGACTTGGTGTGGGTCACGCGCCCTGCGGTTCATGTAGTTGCCTGTGGTTATTAAAAATGCACTTAAATAGTGAAAAAAATGAAAAAGTGAATGGATAGATTACCCATAGCTAGAATCAGCTCAGGGAGCTTACGCAGACGTCGGGAACTAGCCACTACGCGGTACGCCTCTATTACTCTGGCGATGCGGTGTATAAGATCGTTGACCGTCGGCATAAAGCGCTTCCTGTACTGGAGACTCTTCAGCCTTTACTCGTAGTGGGGAATCCTGCCAGGACAAAAGAACAAATAGTTTAGTGACTGCCAAATCTCGTCGATGCCCTGCAAGAATCTTAAAATCCAAATTTTATTTGATTATTTTTATACCCTTGCATGGTATTATAATTTCACTCAAAAGTTTGGAACGCAGTAACGCCCTTATTAAGTAAACATATTCTTGATCAGCATCAACAGCTCTCTCCCTTTCTCCCTCTGCCTCTTTTTATCCGGTAGGTCCAACTCCCACTGTGCATCTCCAGAGCTAACTCTTTCTCTGTATGTTTCTCTGCCTATCTCTTACTCTCTCGCTCTCACTTTCTCTGTTCTCTTGACTCGGGAACTATAAATAGAGGCACTTCGTTCGCCGAGAGCTCAGTCTGTCCTAGGGGTACCTAGTGTTTACATCAATAGTGATAGTGAATTAAAAGAATGACGTGGCCAATGGAATACATCTGGATAACCAGGAAGTGATCTTCGATATTATGACTACCCTAATTGAAGTCAACAAGATTCGAAGTCTATACTGGAAGGAAGTAAACAATGACGTGTCCTCCACTTGGGTAAGTCTTAATCATGAGAATTATATCACATACATATATAGATGCTATAGGAGGGATTAGGCCTTGGTCTAGTTTCAGCTCTGCTAGCTATGCATTGATTTTTCAATTAATTCCCTTATAGCCATGGATCCCAGTACTTAATTTTAATTTAAAGTGATTTAGCAATTTGTATTGATGATATCTACAAACGTATACTCAAAGTTAAAAGCCTAAATTAATTATAAGATCTTTCTTTTTCGCTATTTTTAAAACTGACCCTGACCCTAGCTAGACCGACTCGGCTGATGATGCTGATCTAGAATATATGTATAATATTTATAGGGTCGAAAATGACTCCTTCAGCATTACAAGCTTTCGACAAAAATTAGAATAGTATAAAAACTCACCAGGCCAGGGATGAGCGCAACTTCTCTTGGGCATCACGAGGTGCCTTGGCCTCACTCTCATCGTACCGGTTACAGTTGTACCAGGAGGAGCTGTGCGGCTCCCAGAAGCCGAGGCAGACCCAACAGAACTTGTTCTTGCAAACCATATGGTTGCAGCCGCCTTCTTTCTCTATGATCACATTCTTTGGTATTGGCCGCGATCCAGTTGGACGTTTCTGAGTCGTCGCACTTCTTAATCCACCAGCGGCATTTGACCGGATCGGGATCGGATATAAGATCGCTGCTTGGCCGCTGGTCCACCTGCAGCACAACCTGCTGGACCAAGCGATCGATCAGCAGCCATCCGTGCAGTGACCAGTATCTGCGCATGAAAAGGGTTAAAATTAGCTCAGCTTAGGACAAGGACACCCAAGTAGTGCTCACAGGACTGCAGCAGGGCAAATAGCTGAGCAGGATGGTGCAGTTCTGGGCCCGGAGACACAGCTCCGTTGCAGCCAATCAGACCGGCCACCTTCTGATCGTCAGGTATGCTGCCCTCGGTGACCAGACGCTCCAGACGGGCACGTTCCGGCTGCTCAGCGAGCTGTAAATCCTCAAAGTTCTCACGTTCCAGCTCATCAGTGCGCTTGATTGCCTGCGTCAGTTGCTCCTCTTTCTTTCTTTCAGCGGAATCTCTCCTAGGCACTCACCGATACCCCATTCTTTTGGTAAGCCGAAAAGAACTTGTCTATCGACTCCAACTCCATGTTGTTATACAGTTTGCTTTCGTCAAGCTCGCTCTAGACGGAGCCCTGGAGCTTGGCATCCTTCTTCTTTGGCGGCTCCACCTTGGGTGGCACAGGAGGTGTAGGCCAAGGATAGAAATTAATTAATGCGACGCTCCTTAACCTGTCTTAACTCTGTACTCACCCATTGCTGGCGCCAGCACAGTGGCGGAGGTGGTGGCATCATGTCCGGCGCCATCGGTGGCGGTGGCGGCGGTATGGCCTTGATCATGGCCGGCGGTGGCCATTGCAGCCAGTCAGACCGGCCACTTTCCGGTCCTCGGGTATGCTGCCCTCGGAGACCATACGCTCGAGACAGGTCCGTTCCTGCTGCTCACAAAGTAAGCGATGCATCACATCTACAAGAAAAATGTGAAAAATGAGTGTCACTTTTCGATTATAGTAGTAAAAAATTACTATAAGCGAAAAAAGTTGTGAAAAATGACAGTCATTTTTCGATATTAAAGTAGTGAACATTAGCTGGTCGCACTACAAAAAGCTTATGATAGGCGATATGGTCATACAATTTTCAAAAGTAGTGCAAAATTAGTTGGTCACACTACAATAAGTTGTAAATCGATTATTCCGATGACGATATTTCGATATTGGTTAATCGAAATTTCTTGCACTAAAATTATTCAATTTGCTGCGGTTTCTGTTCGCCTGGTATGCCAGACTCAGAAATTTACAATTATGAACTGAAAATTGAAGGCTGCTTTTTGCCTACAACTACAACAACAATTTTGTAAACAACAACATGCTTTAATCGTGTTGCGGTCAATTTCGACCAATAAAAAAATATCGATAGAATAATCTTTTCAGCTATCGAAAGACCCCACCCGACCTTTAGTATTTTCCAGCCTGCTTTGAAACGGTCACACTGGATAAAAACAATAACAAAGAGCTATGTGTCGGTTCATCCTTATCCTACTTTTACTTGTAATAATCGTTGTGGCTTTCTTCTGGTGGAAGCCGGAAGCGGGTGGCACCAATTCCGATGTCGTGCCCGTGATCCTGTGGCACGGAATGGGCGACACTTGCTGTGCGCCGTTCAGTTTGGGTGCCATCATGTCGCTGATTGTGGAACAGACAAAGGGCGGCTACGTTCGCTCCGTTGAGATCGACGGCAACATTGTGATGGACTGGCAGAGCGGCTTCTTCCTCCATCCCAACGACCAGGTGGACTATGTGTGCAAGGAGCTGCTGAAGGACGAGAAGCTGTCCAGGGGCTACAATGCGATTGGCTTCTCACAGGGCGGCCAGTTTCTGCGAGCCGTGGCCCAGCGGTGTCCGCAGCCGCCGATGCGTACCCTCATTACGTTGGGCGGTCAGCATCAGGGGGTGTTCGGGCTGCCCATGTGCCCAACACTAAGCGCAAAGTCCTGCGAGTACATTAGCGAGCTTCTTACGACGGCCGTATATACAACGTGAGTATGGAATATGAAGGATACTTGATTGTTCTACTAAGGACGATCCAACGTACTCTTTCTATTTCGAAATCGTTTATTTTCTTCTCTATTTCAATATATATCCTATCAGCAAGGTGCAGGAGGATCTGGTGCAGGCCACATATTGGCATGATCCCATCATGGAGAATCGTTACCGGTTGGGCAGCACTTTCCTGGCGGACATCAACAACGAGGTGTACCTCAATACATTCTACATTGAGAATCTCAACAAGCTTAAAAAGTATGTAATATATTTATTATAAATATATATATATATATGTATATATCTGAACAACGGTTTTAAACTCTATGTTCCGCAGATTTGTGATGGTTAAATTCCTGAACGATACAATTGTGCAGCCAAAGGAGTCGCAGTGGTTTGAGTTCTATACCAATGGGCAGGACAAGCTCATTACGCCACTCAAGGACAGCAGAGTTTATACTAATGTAAGCTTCTTTCTTAACAAATACGTATTATGGTACATCTTATTAACCCTATTCTCCTATCCTCTTACAGCTGGGACTGGACAAAATGGATAATGCTGGTAAGCTAGTCTTCCTGGGCGTCGAGGGTAATCACTTGTCCATATCCAAGGCGTGGTTTATTAAGAACTTAGTGCCTTTACTACTTGAAAAGTGAGCCAAATGATAGGCCAAAAGCATGTAATCATGAAATAAGATATGTGACAAGAAGGATATTTACTTTTAATTGAGGAACAAGTAACTTAACACACCTTTTTGATACACTTTAATAGATTTTAATAATAGTTTTGTAATAAATTCAGTTGGGACATACAAAATGTGTGTATGTGTGTGTTTTACGTTTTTTACCGCATCCTTTCTTTCACTGTTCCTTTGTTAACTAATTAGCTTAAATGTTAGGATTTACGTCTCTTGTACACTATATGTCTTAAGTATATTGTTGTGCCCGATATATTTCTCGGAAATATTCAATGCAAGGCAACCGCGTGTTCCGACTAAAATCATTCGTAATTACTCCGTTTATATAAACATTTACAAATATATATATATATATGTGGGTGTGTATGTTAGGAAACAAAATATATATATATAACGCTATGTACATGAGGCAAAATAACAAAAAAGCAGCTTAGAATAAAACCATAGACAGATATATATATAAAGATATAGATTTTGGATAGGATTCCACGATTTCACAGGCAAAACGGATGGAAAGGAGCGTTGGAGAGAGGGTAGAGTCCGGCGCCAACAAGCACATCATAATTTGGACTTTGGATTTGTATTGCGAGCGAAAAAGATTTCCGGATCCTTGTGCGGACGCTGAATCTCACGATAATTGTTGACTATCTTTTTGGACTCATCTTTGGGACACGATTGCAAATTGCGAAAAACGCTCACCTGTGATATACATAGAAATATTATTATATATAACATATTACATATATAAATGTTAAATGTATCAGCCCACCTGGCCCCGCGACACATAGATGGGTGTGCGGTATATAATCCAGGTGACACTCTCAAAGTACGGCGCCGTTGTAAGCGAACCCTTGTAGGTATAATAATGCTTGCTCAACTCCTGTAGACCAATCCATGACAGGCAATCTAAGTATGCATATAAATGTTAACATAATAATACATATATCCACTAATAATAGAATGTATTATTTACCGGAATCCAGCGATGCACTTGTTTGGATCTTCTGCACATTGCGTATACCCTCCGTGATCTTCTTAAACTCCGGACAATCCTTTTCTCCGCACGCCTGAATGAAGAAGGCCACCACGGCCAGGCCATCGGGTTTATTCTTGGCCTCGGCAAAATCCTTGTACTTGGCATTGTAGTGAACGGCATGCGCCTCCATTGAGTACTTCATACCCTCCAGCGTATGCTCGCAGCCGGATTCGTCGCTGTCGGACCAGTGAAAGTGCAACTGCTCGAACACATACATGTCCGTGTCCAAGGCACCACCGATAATATATGGTTGTTGCTTTCGTTTGCTGAAAGTTACCATTGCCGAGGTGCCGGTATTTTGGACCCTTGCCACACCCACCGGCTCCCAGTGACCATGATATTCCAGGGGATCCACATCGTCAATGTGCTCGATTGCACGATTGCTGATCTCGATGGGGGATTGTACTGGCATTGCTTTCTATCTCTCTGTAGTGTCTGTTGTTGATCTGTTTGGGCTGACTGAATCCTCCTGGGACTGGTGTTTGGAAATCCTAAAAACGTAGTAGGTATATATATTATAATTGAGTTTAAAAAATCGCAGAAAATTAATATAAAATTATTATTCTAGAGGAAAAATTATGGAAAAAACCTTATGAGCCTAAAAATTTGGCTTAAGCCGAATTTTACATATTTATTTTGTTTCTCAGTAATTGCTTTTATTTTAAATAAAAATAGGGTTCGAAAATGAAGCAATAAAATATTTAAAATCACAAATTACAAGGAACTTCTTATTGGTTAAAAATCAATGAAAAAACATTTAAAAAAAGCAACAAACCTTTTAAAATCAAACATTAAAATTAAATGTATTGCTACCTTTAAATATCAAAAACCTTAACCGAAAATCGATCAATTTAATGATACTTCATTATTTTTTTTTAATAATTCCAAATTCAGTTCATTCAACACTAGAAAAAATATATAAAAATAATACTAAATTTTTATACTTTAAACACTTAAATTAAATAAATAATAGCAATAAATATAAAAAAATGTAAATAATCTCTGAAGTACTCTGATCTTAATATATTATTTATATTTAAGTCATACATATATTTATTACTATTTGCAGGCACCTGTTTCCGTTTCCTGAACTCCTAGCACCGTCTCCGTCTCCGTCTCCAAATCCAACTCCGATTCCGATTCCGTTTGCTATAGCACCAATTAAATCCACGATAGCTCCACCTCGACGACAACCTATGTTATGTGCGCTGCGTCCAGGTATTTCTTCTTCCGGAGCTTGTAGACACGCCCGCGATTGTTGTCGGCGCTGGCGTCCAAGTGGGTTGACAGCAGCGCAGCTCGCGGCAGCGGCGGCGGCGACGTCGACGTCGTGGTGGCGACTGCTCCGCTGGGCGCTCGCGTCTCGGAAAAGTTCTCTATGCCGGCCGGCGCCTCCAAAATTTGACGCACGCCTCCACAACAACAACTGCTGATGCTGCACTGATGCACCTCCTCTAAGTCACTGCACCCAAAATTATGTGAGCACCTGCAAAGGGTCATAAGGTAAACGCGGATATCATTAAAACATATAAATTCAGCATCAAAAGGCGAATCGATCTAGCCAGGTTTTGGAAAAGAAAAAATTTGAACACTTTTTTCAAAATTTTATAAGGTGTTACATCGTTCAAATTTGCCAAAAATTTGGAAAAATTTTAATTTGCTTTTAATTTTAAATTGACTATGCAAATTTATTAACCTAATAAGAACTAGCATAGAGAAGCTTTCCGATTGAAAATGTATTAATTTTTGGCTTAGTTATAAGTTTTTTAAACTTCGATTTGGCGAAAACATTTTTATATCAATATATCAATAAATATTGATTGAAGGAAAGCGAATATTTTAAGCTTTGTTATGATGTTACTATATAATGTGGATATTTCCTTAGGAAGCACGTCTTTTTTGACTATATAGTTGACGTTAAGAATCATTACTTGTTTAATTACATTTAAGATTATGACCCCAGGCAAACATTTCTTTTACTTTTGCCTTTGGAACCCAAAAACCTGAAGCTCAACCTTAAGAGCCTAGAACTAAGATGTAATTTAAAAAATTTTAATAAAGAAACCAGATCAATTATTTTAAAGAGTAATTTTCCAACTAAAGTAAAGTTAATATTTTACGATATTTAAAGCTAAATAAAAACGTGCACTGCAAGCGGCAATCAATGAAAAACTGGTCCCAAAACAAGTGTTTTGATTTAAAGCTAATAATCGTATTTTTGCAGCTTAATTTATGAATAACACCAAAGACAAACACTTGAACCAATTAATTTATGAATAAGCCCAAAGATAAAGACTTGAATCACACTTGAAATATCTGCTAAAATCTAGAAAAATCTAGTTCCTGGAAGCAATATACATATATGTATTCTAGTCTGTATGTATAGACTGGGAAACAGGAGCCGTCGATTCAGGGTTACTGAATCATTTAAATGTTTAGCAATTCGCGTGACGTAGATCCGCCCACCACACCTTTCCACCTCTTACCTGTGGAAATGCATTTTCCCTCCACCTCAACTCTTGATTATCCATTTGTTTAATTAAATGTCTTTATCAAATAGAAAAACCTCCTCTTTTCTTCGAGCCTATAGCCTCCTTAAATATTCCACTTAAATATTCTCGAGGCCAGAGTTCAGTCCATCATCTTGTTTACACTTATTTTCTACGTTTTTATCTATTGATTTTCGATTTTCATTTTATTCTCACTTTTTAATACAAAAAATACAAAAAAGAAGAAAATTGGAAAGAAAACGCTGGGCAATTAAATATTGATTGGCAGGAAAATGATTGCAAATTAAGGCGTCAGCAACAAAAATGATATATTACAATCGGAGAACATGGAAAAGTACGTTAATATTCTGTAGATATAAAGGTATAAACTGAATCGATATAAAGGGTTCATAAAATATAATTGCAGGCCAATGGGACTGGCAGTGATTTAAGAAATGTTAGAAATCACTGTTAGAAGTACAAAAATTACACTTTAAATATCGATGCAGTATCGAGATATCAATGTTTTCTGCCATCTGTAGGCTATGGTATACAATTGTTTTGGATCAGAATCAATAATTATTAAGCTATTTATTATGGGAATTTCTGTTTGGAAATATTTAAAATCTAATTGCAAAAATTCTTATAATTTCATGAGCTGAAGTTAATAGGTATTCACCAAGCATTTTATAATGTTTTCTTTATTTTATATGACTTCGGGTATTCGTAAACAAAAATGTAATCGCAGAGCAGGTGTCGAAAAATAATTAAGATAAGAACCTTGGACATTTTGCACGTCTTTAAGAGAGTAACACATTAATTATGGTTTTACAGATTTTCGTGGTTGTTGCACAATTTAAGGAGATGTTCTTCACATAAACACTCACTTGATCTTGCAGAGAAACCCTTTATGTAGTTGAATATTATTTAAAAAAAACCCCAGACGAGAGGGTAACAAACTAAATTATTTTCCTATCGATTTATAAATTGCTTAAAGCAAGATTAACACGACTAATGTGAAATAATATTTGGGAGCCAATAAAGCCAAATGTGATTTTAATTGACAGTTTTATAATCCGCGAGCAGTCGGGCAAATACAGTGAGAGATAAAGATACACACACACCAGTGCCAGACATACAGGTGCAAGGTGTCAAGAAGTCGCTCGACAGACGCAAGTAGAAGCTTATCGTCAAATGGAACCGATAGGGGAACTTGAGCCATATATTTACGACAGACATAATGGGGGGACCCATATAATAAAACTGGGCAAACGAAAGCATTTCCACACCAATTTCAAGGCTGGAAACTAGAAACATTTGGCTTCAATTTGATGACAGCCGATTCACGATATATATATATATACTATATATATGGGAACCAGAAACTTCCAGAACACTGACTTGAGTCAGCTAAAAATTGAATTTTTGCATTGGTCATTGGCCTTTTTCAAGCAATACATGTATCTGAGATAGCCTTATCTATCTATATAATAATACCTTTGCTCGTTCTCTTTCTTCTTCGTCATCATCGATACTTATTTCACCCTATTGATTTTGATTTGATGATATTTGAAATCTGTCAAATATTTTTAGGGTATTTCTTATCATACAAGATTGATCGCTTTGGAGGGTACGAACAATTTTCAATTAGCGAATGTGTAACTTATCTTATCTATCGTTTTTTTTACATTTTAGTAAAAACCTTAAAATTTTATTGTTTGAAACATTAAAATAAAATTAATGTTACCTTCTGAATTGACACATTTCAAAGTTTAGTTCTAATTAAATCTAATTCAACTAGTTAAAGGAACTTGCTATTTCCAGATTTAACCGACATTTTTGCTGGGGATACATGTTTATATATATGTTCAGACGTATGAGCACCTGAGGTTCTGCGCCCTTATCTTATCAAAGATATATATGATGTTTTTGTATTTCTCTGACATCCATTTTCATTTATCTTGTATTTGTATAATGCTGCAGATTTCAGATTCCATACAAGTGGCTCTTTTTTATAGAGTTTAAAAGGCAAACCTTAAGATTTTTAGGTAAATATTTCAATACTTTCCAGTCATAATATTTAATTAGCTTTTTGTGGCATAGTTATAGCAAGTTAAAGTTTTTGAAATATCATAACTAAGCCAAAAATGCATTAATTTCAATTCGGAAAGCCTTTCTGTGTTAGTTCTTTTGAGGCTAACAAATCTGCATACTTAGTTTTAAACGTAAAAAATTCAATTTCTTAATTAAAAACTACTTTATTACCCGAGATATCTTCCATTTTCTTACTCTCCCCGATATACAGGTTCCAAAGTCTCTCCTCCCGCTTACACATCCCGTGTTATCGCACTTAACTATTTTTATTATCTGCATTAAATTACACAACTAATGGTGGGTAAACGTAAATACACACACAGGACAAAATCGTATTTATAGCCGACAGTATTTGTGTTATCATTATGATAGAATTTGCATAGAGTGGAGAGGATTTTTTTCGGCCATTGATAAGGTGACCAAAATGAATTCTCGATGACATCCGATGGGTGGAAAATTAACGGAGCCGAAGCTCAAGTGCTATGTATATTTCAAGTGGTTCGATGCGAATCGGACGTCAGCTATGGCCTTGAAGGGGGAGAGTTGCTTTCGATCTGGGTGTGCTAAGGGGCGTGGTCAATGGACAGTTCCTATATGTGTTCCTATGCAGGGAAGAAGGGGTTTAAAAAAAAACGAAGAAAACATAATAATCAGACATGTTATCAATCACTCCCTTTGACTTTAGGTTGTAAGAGTAAAGTTAGTTTAACTTTTTAAAAGCATTCATGAGATCATGAGTCAGAGAGTAAGTCCATAATTCATATATAAATACTGTAATCTTCCTTTATAATAATCAATGTTTTTCAGTGCTGTTTTTACCAAGCCAAAGAACCTAATTTAAGATGTTGTTTTTTTATTGCTTGCTGACTCAATTTGTTGTTCCATTTCTTCAATATTTTTGCTGACACTGTATCGAAGCAACAATTGTTTACATTATTAAATGACCACTTTTTGATTGTTTTCTTTAAACTCTCTACTCCTTATCGATGTCGCAATGAAACGTCAGCAATTCCACTTAGTTGATATCGGATCGTAGCTGAGAAGCTTATCTGGAGTCTTCTGCTAATGTCCAACTTTGGATCTGGATGGCCGTGCGGAATCAGCGAATGTATGCGGGTCGAAAGTGACCATGAAATGGGAATGTAAGTCTGACGGACAGACCGAAAATACTTCACAATAAATATTGTAAATGTCGTTAAGTAATTGCATTGACCGATAGCCCAAGTAAGCAAACAATACAGCAGAAAACTGCACACTAAAAAATAAAGGCAATCATTAAATGTATATCAAACAAGAGTCGGGAATTAACCAGAGAACTAATTTCCCAAGCAAATAATTCATAAATTATAAATCAATTTTAAAGATATTTTTAAGCCACATAAGAATTCTAATTCACATCAAATAATTAATATGAAAACTTTCCCCCAGTGCACTAAGTTCAAGCGGAACAAGGATTCCAAAGGCGGATGGTAGAGCTCCTGCAATGGACAGTTCTTAGCCACCTATGTATGACCTCATCCATCCATCAAGCGCGTTATCCACCAACTGGCCGTCCAACTAGCATTATATATGGGCAAGTCAACGTTGACGAGGCGGCAGCAGGAGCAACAGGAGCTAGTCTATCGACCAAATAACAAATAACCTACACATCGAGACTTGGCCTGAAAGTTGGGCAGGTGTGTGTGTGCAGGTGGGGTTATATTCTAGTGAGCCAGGCAAGTGCAATATATGTACACGTAGAGGTGGAATATTGTTAAAACAAGCAACTTGTTTTAAGTCCAATGGATTATAAATACAGGATAAGATATGAGATTAACTTAATGCCAGAAATCTGGTAAATTTTTAAACAGTTTAGTGCTGATTTTCAATTGGATTCGATTTGTAAATTTTATATTTTGCAAATATACAACTGAAATATGACGTGTCAAAGTCCAGTAATCAGGAAAAAACCCATTCAAATGACTAATTATTAACATTTGCATATGAAACAGCTTTATCAAGTGCTGGAAAACTATGTAGCACATTTGTGTTTAGTACTAAAGATACATTTTTAATAAAAACTGATCAAGTTACTTAATAAAATCGAGCATATAAATTTTACTTTGAATTTATTAACTAAATATTAGGCCTCTTATAAGCTTTCAGCTGCTCATATTACTAAATATAACCTTTTAGGAATTTACATTTATTTCCTAATAATTTCCCAATAATTTTTTAAAACACAACTGCCTATATTTTTAAATAAAAAAAAAAAAATTAGGGAATTCTATTTTTAATTCCCCTTACAAGAGATAGCATTTAAATGCCCAACAGATGGCGTCCCAGAGAACCGTTATCTTGTTATCAATGTTTTCTTCCTTTGCCTTTTGCCCAGTCCCTATGCTTCTTGGTCACGCGAGATTAACCAAACGGTAATTCGCATTTATAGGGTATTAGATTTAGTCGCTGCAGAAGCTGTTTTGATGTTGCTGAAGCAGAAAAAGCAACCGCAAGAGAAGCGAATAAAAAGGAAGCAAATCAATAAAATATATATTTTTTGCTCTCCAAGTGCAGGGTCGCACACACAAACAGCTGACCTTCACACTGCACAGAAGGAGAGAGAGGGAGAGCGAAAGAGTGCGGCACGTGAACAGCAAATAAGAGGAGGGGTGTAAACTTATAATTAACGGAAGAGCAGAGACAATAATATTTAAACTCACTCTTTCTATCCCTCTCTCTGTCACGTAAGTGATTTGTACTCCCGCTCGATCATTTGCATTTGTTGTTTTTCTTTTTAATTTGATTTTTTTTAACAACTTTTTTTGGGACAGCGGCCGGCTTTGTTGTTTTTGCCGACTGTTTGTTTTTTCCGCGACAGACATTTTTAATAAGCAACGCACACACTTGCATAAACATACACACCTAATTTGCGCATGTTTTTAATGTGTTGTGTGTGTTTGCAAGCGTGTGCATGTGTGTGTGTAGCGGAGTTTTTGTAAGTTTCCGTCTCGACCCATCTTCTAAAAATTTACCTGTTGATTTACTGAGTCTCCCGTTGATCGTCGCTTTCAGCTGCTGTCCTCTGCCAATTTGCTGCAACTCCCCTCACAATTAATTGATTTAAACTAATTGAGATGAATCCGCATTTATGTATTTACGCACAATTTAACATTGACTCGCATTTGCTTTTGCGCTCCTTTTCACACACAACAACACTGACACAAGAAACGCATTTGGAGGCAACAAAAAAAAAACAACAGGCAGCGAACGGAACAAATAAACACGAAACGTTGAGATACCTCTTTGCGGCAAGAGAAGAGCGCAGAAAAGCGGAACACACTGCTACTTTAATTTAGAAATTACAACAATAAGACCGCACCGAGAACGATTAAAGATACTATCTGGCCAGTCGATAACGTTTGTTCAATATTTCCACCGGCAGCTGGTCACACCGAAAAACGTGAAGTGGCAAAACGTAATCTATCAACGTAAGAGTGATTATCGATAGTATATCGATAAAAATGATCGTCGCCAGAGCTGGCAAGAAATCGATGTTTTCCGTTATCGATTTACAAAATCACGAATTAAACATCGATAGTATCGATAGTGCCCGTGTCATCGTTTTAAGCGTCGTTGCCTCTTGCTAATTTTTCTTGCGAAAAAGTGTGGGAAAAAGAACAAAAACTATGAACATTTGACGGCCGTCATAATTGTCGAAGTATCGGGAATAGAAGAAGTCGAAATACCAATGGTTTATAAGTAAACCTGCAGCACAAAACTTTTTCCTAGCAACCCGGGACTCCTTTCTTTGTACGTGTGTTTGTTTGCGCGTGTGTTTGTCCGTGTGTGCGAGTAAGTGATTGTGTGTGTGCGTGCGTGCCAAGAAAGTGTGTGTGTGTATGTGAAAAAAAAGCCGCACACTGCAAAAAAAACGCGAATAGACGAACAAATTTTCATTTTCCCAACGGTCGAGAATAACCGCTAAAATTGTGGAAAAACAGGAGAAAACCCCGAAGCGGAAGAAGAAGACTGCAGCCAGTAAAATGTCTGCAGTTTATTCGCCGCAACCGCCGCAGCAGCAGCAGCAATTGCAGCCGCAGCAGCAGCAACCCCCGCCACAGCAACAACAACAACAGCAGCAGCAGCAGCAACCGCCCCCGAATAATGCCCCCAATCAACAGCCTCCTCCTGGTTCCGGTGTGGGCCCCGGCGGAGGAGGAGGAGGTGGCGGCGGCGGTGGTCTCCCAGGAGTCGGTGGCGGCGGAGGTAGCATCTTGCCGATGGGAATGCAACAGCAGCAACAACAGCAACGACCACAAATGGGCGTACCCGGTTCACCCGGCAACATCATCTCCGGCGGCGGCGGTGGCGGTGGCGGCATGATGGTCACACCGCCGTCCACACCGCGCGGCTCTAATGTGGTGCCGCCGCAGGTCAACTCTGCCCAGATCCAAAAGATGCTGGACGAGAACTGTGGCCTCATCCAGACCATTCAGGACTTCCAGAGCATGGGCAAGGCGCAGGAGTGCATGTCCTACCATGTGGCGTTGCATCGAAATCTTGTCTATCTCGCCCAGCTGGCCGATCCCACCATGAATATCTCCCAAATACTGCCGGTGGGTTAGACTAAAGTAGATAATAATAAAGATAGATAAGTAGAGTTATATATTCCTAGAATGAACCCTTGGATTATATATTGTTAATAATTTAATAAACAATTGCTAATATTATTAAGTGCGTAAAACATGTGAAAAGATTTGGCATTTTATTAAAGATCAATACTTTTTTATACATAGACTTGTTTCTTTATTTATGACAAAAAGCGTCATTCTAAAATGCTATTTCTAACTGAATATCCTTACATTTTGCTGAAAATCTTAATAAATAGTTCCAAGTAAATTTTCTTCTTAAAAAGAAATTCCAATATAAATCAATTACTAAAACACTGCTTTTCTTGCAGCCACCGCACATCCTCCAGACGCAAGCCATGCAACAGAGCGGCCAGCAAACGCCCCCATCGGGACCGCATGGTATGTTGGGCGGACCGCCACCTCAACAGCAGCCCGGACAGCAGGGTGCTCCGCCGCAAATGGGCATGCAGCAGCATGGCGGCGATCCTCAGGGTCCACCCGTTCAGATGACGCCGTATGGAGCGCAACAGCAGCAACCACAGCCACATCCCGGACTGCCGCCCAATGCCCAACAGCAATCTCAACAGCAGCAGCAGCAACAACAGCAGGCTGCAGCGGCGGCGGCGGCTGCAGCAGCGGCAGCGGCAGCTGCTGGTCAGCAGCAGCAACAACAGGGACCGCAGGTTAGCCAGGCGGGCCCGCAGTCACAGCAGCAACAGCAGCAGCATCCCGTCTACCGTAATGCCCAGGGTCAGGGACAACAGCCTGGTCCGGGACAGGGACCAGGACAAGGACCAAATCCGAATGCAGCGCCCAGTAAGTGTAATGTCATGTACGATCAAAAGCAAGATGATGAAGAGACAGCTTGGAGGAATTATATGGTTGAGCAGGGTTTCTATGTTGAAGATTTTCGATGAGGTTATAGCAAGAAAGAACGTTGTCTAACAAGGTTCAAGAGATATAACGTAGTCATCTCGCAAGTTTCAAGAGGGTTTCAAGCAACTTGTTTCTTTCATTGTCCTCAAGTACAGTCAATTACTGTTGCCATATAAATAAAAGCAGATTCATATTGATTCTTCCCAAGGAATAAGTCGATTCTCTAGCTAATCCTCAAGCCTTGCAAGATTGAATTGAATTTGTTATTCCCTTTACATTTGCTCCTTACTAAATAAACGCTAAATTAATATAATGTTCATTTACCTCCTTGCCATGCAGATCAACAGCGGCCCAACAATGGACCACTGCCAGGACCCCAGAATCCTCAGCAACAGCAGCAGCAACAGCAGCCCGGTTCACAGCAGCCGCCCAATCAGCAGCAGAGCGGTCCTCAGCCTGGTGCCGGTGGACCCGGTGTCCCGCCGCCACAGAGCCCCTATCGCGTCAGTTACCAACAACAGCAGCAACAACAGCAACAGCAGCAGCAGCATGGCCACTATCCTGGCTATCCTCCGCAGCCGCAAACTCAATACCAGCCACAGCCCGGCGCCTATCCTTATGGACCGCCCACCCAGGGCTACGGACCGCCGCCGCCAGTGCCACCGAATGCCGGCCAAGGTGGCTATCATCATGGGCCAGGTGCAGCAGCGGCAGCAGCTGCAGCCGCAGCAGCAGCGGGAGCCGGCGGACATGGCTATCAGCCGAATGCCGGTGGACCGGGAGGACCACCGCCTGGTGCATATCCACCGCCGCCTGGTAGCCAGCAGGTACCGCCAGTGCCGGGACAACAACAGCAGCCGCCACCACAAGGACCACCACCGCCCGGCCAGATGTACGGTCCACCGCCCACCGGTGGACAGCAGCAGCCAGGACCGCCGCCCCAGAGCCAGTACGGTCCGCCGCCGCCACAGAATTCAGCGGGTGGGCCGCCGCCGCCGATGGGCTATGCAGGGTATCCACCTCAGCCTGGGCAGTACGGTCAGGCGGGAGCCGGTGGAGGACCTCCGCCACCTGGCAGCTACGGACCACCACCTCCGCCCACGGGCAGTGGCCAGAGTCCTTATCAGGCGTATCAACAGCAGCAGCAACAGCAACAACAGGCGGCTGGTGGTGGCGGTGGGGGTGGAGGACCGCCGGGCAGCAGCTATCCGGGAGGACCGCCCAATAGTGTGGCATCGGTGCCACCGCCACCGCCGGGTGGTGCCTATAGCAGCACGGCGCCGAGTCAAACGCCACCGCCTCAGGGAGGTAGCGCAGGTGGTGGAGCCGGTGGCGGCAACACAAATCCTAATGGACCCAACGCACAGCAACAGTCGACGCCGCCCCCGCAGGGCGGAGCAGGTGGCGGGGCAGGAGGCCCCACAGGACCGAGTGGATCTGCTGGCCAGCAATATGCCGGACCGCCGCAGCAACAGCAGCAACCGGGCGTCGTTGTGTCCGGTGTGGCGCCACTGCCAACGCAAGTTCAACCGACAACATACTCCACGCCGGGTAACTACAACCAACAGCCGGGAGGAGCACCACCGCCGCCCAATCAGCAACAGCAGCAGGCGCAGCCGGCGGTCGCCGGTGGATCAGGCGGTGGCGGTGGTGGTGGTCCTGGTGGAGCAGGAGGTGCACCCAATGCCCAGCAGGGACAGGGCAGCCAGCAGCAACAGCAACCGCCGCCAAACGGAGCCACGCCGCCCATGCCGCCGAATCAATATCAACCGGCGCCACCAGGAGCTCCACAGAATCCCTATGGAGGACCACCGCCACCACCGCCACAAGGCTATGGTCCACCGCCGCCGGGCAGTGCATATCCCGGCCATGCATACCATCAGCCACCTCAGACTGCCGGCTATGCCCAATATCCGCCGTCGCAGGGCTATCAGGGGTATAGGCCCGCCGGTGCCCAAATGCCGCCACCGGGAGCACCACAAGGACCGCCGCCAACGGGAGCCTATGGATATTATAGCCAGCAGCCGCCTCAATGAGGCAGGGAATCCCTATTGCCGCCGCCGGGCTTCATCCATCCCAAGTGATTCGTGTCGGAATTGGTTGGCTGAAGCAGACAGCAAATCTAGCTCTGGCGAGGAGACGCCACCAGTTCAGGATGAATAAGAAGCCACTGGTGGCAGAACTTGAGAGCAAGTGGATGGACCACAAGGCGGTGGCAGAAGGGGAAAGGAAAGGATCGATAATTAAGATTGAATATCAATTACTAATAGATGAGAGAAATGAGATGTTGAAAAGAAATGTATCAAAAGCGAAGGAGCAGAGAGAGAGAGAGACGACAGCAGTGAAGGAAGAGTATGAGTTAGAAATTAGGATTAAAGCGAATAGGGGAAATAAGAGAGAAAGTAAGAATTTAGACTAAAATAGAAAAAAGAAAACGAAGTAGGCCTCGGAAGAGAGGCAAATTCAGCGAAAAACAAAACTTGCATACGAAATACCAGGAGAAAGTCCAATCATAGCATATTCTGCTGCAGAATAAAAATAAGTAAGCAGAGAAAGTAGGAAGCGAAGAACAAGAATGGGTCGACATAAAATTCTGGGATTCCCCAAAAACAAAGACGGCCAGGTCAAGATGGTGGTACAGAAACTAACAGATTTTATGTATGTATTTTGAGACGCTAAAAGCGAATCTGAAGACAAGAATAAATGGGAAAAAAGGGAGGAAACGAATGGATAGCGAGAATAAGAATATTCGTGATTAGTTAGTGATTCCGTGATATGATATGATATATATATATATAGCGCCAGGACCTCGACACTCCCAAGGCAATTGTAAGAGCAAAAATGGGAATACTTAACATCTGTAAGCTGGTTTCCCCAGACTACCTCCTGGCCGCCTCCTTTAACTTTTCAGCTTCTTATAAATAAAACCCAATGCCAATCGAACGACCCTTCATCCTATTACTATATATAAATAATTCTCTCTTAAAATCGAAACAAAACAAAACAAAAAAAGGAAAAACAAGCTAAGAAAAACCACACTCTTCTTCGTAAACGATTTATGCATAAACATAAATATATAGATATTTAGATATAGATATATAATTGTAAGGAACAGAATTAGCAACATGTTTTTAACATAACAATATCACAACAGACTATTTAAACATTTTTTAATTTTTTTTTTTTTCTATTCAAGTTTTTCTTTAAATCGATTTTTTTTATTGTCCTCGTATATATATTTTTTTTTGTTGAGAGTGCATGTTTTTAAGTAAAGAAATGTAATTTGTAAAATCAACGTATATGTATATTTATATAATAAGCTTAAATTTACTATTTAAAGTAAAACTAAAACCAAGAGAACTATCAAGCAGCAGAAATCATGAGTAAACTATATAATTAAAACAAAATAATACATGAAAAATATTCCATGATAAAGAAAATCAGTTAAAAATCGAACAAGCCAGAAATGAAGCACAAATATTGAGAAACTAATTGAATAATTATTATAACAATATATTATATATTCATTTTTCTGCCGACAAGAAAAAAAAAGAGTAACAAAGTAAATCCTTCGGCTTTCGGGAAACCTGTTAAAGTTCCCTAATAAATACTTTGAATTCTACAAACTAAATAATTTATATTTGGCGATTTGTAAAGAGTAATATTAATTCCGAAATATACTGTTAAAACAATTATTACAATTATTCACTTGCGCACAAAGTAGAAGAGTTCCAAAATTGATGATATCTAAATTGTTTATTTAAGGTTAGTTAAAATATTAACAAGAGGCGATGAAATTATTATTTTGGAACGCCAGAGAGTGAGAGAGAGAGATCCTTGTAAAATTTCGCTTAGATATTTCCCGAAAGCTCGTTCCATTAGTCTTGTAGAGAAAGAAAGTTTGTGTAAAAAGCGAGATGAATCTGAAAAGGTCAGTTGCTATCTCGTTCTAGATCGGAGTTTGGCCTCTACCTCTGGCCTGCTCTAATCCGATCTGATCTAGAATCTTATATGATTTCATATTTGATCCACATCGAGGGAAACCATTTAGACATATGTATGTAAATGTATGTTTATCAAATATAGCATTTAGAAATCTCTATTTTCCAAATGCAAAACAAACAAAGTAAATAATAAAACAAATCTAAAAAAAAAAATGGAAAAAGTTATGAAAATAAAATCAAATGTTTTTCTTGCTGGGAAATAAGAGTAATTCGAATTTCAGTAATATTTTGGGGTACATCCCCAAAATAAAATCTAAAAAATAATATCGTTTATAAATCGAAAATTTGTTCACCAAATCAAAGTTTTAAATTCTCATAACTTTGCTAAATAAGACTTTATTTCGATTCGGAAAGCTGTCCTATGTTAGTTTTTATTAGGGTAATAAATTTGCACACCTCTTTTAAAATTTCAAGATTCAAATTTTTTTCAATTTTAACGAAAAATTTTGAAAAATTAAAATAATAAAATAAAATTAGTAGTAGCATATAAAACTAGCATATTTACTTTTTTACAATATAGTTTTATTAGAACTTCTTAGATATATCAAAGTGGGAGCTTATCACGACTCCAGTGGCTGTTGACTATGTTCATTGTCTCCTCCTAGTCATTCTCCTCGAGATCCTCGAGCAACGGCTGACCATCCGAGTTTCTGCTGCCTGGTAAGCCAGGCTCCCTGAGCAGACCATCTCCTGCTGCCCTTTCTCCTGATCCCTCTCCTGCTCCTTCCCCGTCTGCTGCTCCTGCTTCCTCAGCCGCGGCCTGACCACGCCGGAACACTTTGTTCAGCAGCTTCTTGATAAAGTTCTTTGGCGTTGTCGTCGTCGGCTTGCCCACAATTATCATCTTGGTTGCCACACTGTGAATGGGACCAAAGGCCAGGGCCACCACCGTGCAGGCCAAGCAGATGACATTGTACGGCATGCTAAAGTCCGGTGTGGGCAGTGAAACGATTAACGCCTCCGTATGCATACTGAGCACATAGCTGGGTCGCGTCGCATTAAACGAATCCTGGAAGAGATAACCCTCGACCGGCAAAGCAGTGTAGTTCCTTCCCATTGGCAGCTGGCTGGACACGAGCGCCGATCCGATATAGTGGCCATGATTGGCATCCGGCGGATATTCAAGCCACTTGAGCAGCAAATAATCCACGTCGATGGTTATCAGAGCAGACGTCTGTCCCGGCAGCAAGAAACCGATCTCTAGATGCGACGGCAGCTCTCGCTGCTTGCCAGGCTTATAGTGGAGCAGCTTGAACGGAATCCGCTGGCGTCCGTACTCGTTCACGCGCTGCGGCTTCCGGCGAACGGAGAGGGTGTGCAAATAGCCGTGAACATACCAAGGTATTACCTCCTGCACCAGAATAGGCAGCGCATCATAATGTGAATTCGTGATCTCGGTGGCTATCCGACCCCGCTCTTGGCCATGGCCCAGCAGATAGCGATGGACGGTTAATGGCGGCGGTGTGGGCTTCACCGAATTCCGACGTCGATTCTCGCTCTTCGGCGACAGCCACGCCACATTGAAGAGACGCTCGCCGTGATCCTTGAACTGTTCGTGCATATCATAGACGCCATAGATGGCAGTATGCCCGCCACGAGTGCTCCTCACCTCATCGTTCTCCGGGCTGGGCGGGGGCACCAACTGGTAGCGTTCGCCCTGCTCATTCCGTTGCACATACATCTTGGAGCTTTCGGCCAGTTCACAGTAGCCGTTGAGACCCATGCCGAAGAGCCGTCGTAGCGAGAAGTCACTGTTGCTGCTGCTCAACTCAAAGAGACGCAGATCGTAGACCAAATTGGCCGTCTGCGTCAGCTCTACGATGCAATTCTTCTCGCTATTATCCTCGCACAGTGTACGCACCTTCAGTCCCAGCGAATGGTACTTGGTATTGTGGACATGGCCGGAATTCAGCAGCGAGGCAAAGCCAGAGGCACTACCGCATGGCAGGAGCTTCTTCCACGGCGTCAGATTCTCAGTGCAAACGATCTCCCGAGGCAATGCCGAGTATCGAACAAAGTTCTTCCTGTTTGCGGCTGGCATAAACTGTGGACGGAGCAGATGGCGTGGTGATATACTATTCGTTTTGTCCACGAAATTCAAGGAGGCGCACAGTACACCGGAAAAGACATTGGCCAGCTGGCTCCACTGACTGTTCACCTCGCTGTCGGTGAGATTGTGATCGCCGCTGAACCAAGCCCACATCTCAGCACCGCTGGTTGCCTCCACAATGGGATATCCCCAGGTCTCGTAGCGCCACAAGCCTTGGGTCAGTCCAATGTGCAGCTCCTTGACGTCAAACTGCTGCAGCAGCTCGGCAATTACCCGGGGCGTCAACTGGGTGTGGTAAACTAAGTAAAATAAAAAGCAATTTCGGTAAGCAATAGTAGAGATTTATGTGATGGAATCTAACTCACGATTATCTTTCTGACCAAAGTGCCAACGCGTGGTGAACTGGAAGTAGGTGTTGACATGGTCGCCGGACAGTGGCCGCACCACCAGCTCCTCGTAGAAGCGCTCGTCATCCCTGCCCAGCGACGACTTGGCTGAGCCGGCAACAGCAAGTGGAATGATTGCAACCAGGAACAGGGCAATGCTGCACGGGCACAGGCGTGGCCCGGCGGTGGCACTCCCAAACTGGCTCATTGGCAGGCGATTTAATATATTTTTACTGTCCAATTGAGAAATAATTAAAAATCAAAAAACAAGGTAGAAAACAGCTTGTGAGGGTTGTTATCGATATTATTATCGGTTTATCAATGTTATCACAGCTGACGGCGATGTAAAAAACATTTTTACCGTCCAACTCGTTTCATGTAAAGAAAATAACGAATAGTTAGTTTCTTTTTTATTTGAATTTGTTTGGTACGAAACAGTTGTAATCCGCTTAAAGTGTACGTAAATTTGTTGTATTCTTATTTGCTTAAGAGACATCGATAAATACAGCCGATTACTTTGTTTTTAGTTGACAACTTTAAAATTTAAAACCATTCAATTTGCAATGAGTAGGCTTAGAAAACATCAAATTTACTATAAAAAGGCCAGCGGCACGTACATATGTTCCAGTTCGTATTTTCAACTCGACGGAGCTGTTCGAAACCAAAAAAGGAACATATTTGTAAAAAAAAAACCAAAAACTGGATCAGTTTTCAACAAAAATCAAGTGTACTTTTTGTAAACGAAAGAATAAAGCTTATGCCGAGTTATTTCGCGAGTATCGGTCATTTCATCAAGAAGGCGTTGGCAAACCCAAAGGAGAGCAATTTGTAAGTGAATTTTAAATATATTTTTTTAGAGAATACAACTTTTTCGTCCGTTTAAAATTTGAAATCAAAACGTCTTCCTCGCGCCCATTCGACAGTAGCTATTTGTATTCTTCTCGTGGTAATAAACCGCAATGAAGACCAATAGTCGTGAAAAGGAAAATAAGGAAATAAATAATGCTAAATTCTTTTTATTTAAAAGTGACGTATTGAATGTCATTTAACAAGGAAAATTTCATACAAATCATTAAGTTAGTTTAAATAAATGCTTATGCCGGGTGGTATTTTACATCAACATAAGCGGGGTTACATTGCTTCTGGCAGGTCTCTTCCAAGATTTCGCGTTTGTTTAGCCAAGTTCCCATCCTTTTTCCATCTACTTGTGGAAACAGAAATTCAATTGCTTTTTATTAATTTAATTTTTTATTTTTTCCTGCTGTCAGTAGTTTGATTTTCTAGTCCTCGGACGTTTGATGTAGTTTCGTTCTACATGAGCATTTTACCCCATCCTGTAATGGTGTAAAATGGTTTTAGAGATGTGTCAGATGTAACATTTTAAATAACAGCTTAAGGATTAAAAGTGACCAGATTATGTTAATTTACTCTTTTTCTGTCTTTCTGAGAGCAGATCTGTTAGTAAAATCTACTTCCTACATGCGAATTCTAAATGTATCCGTACGTATGTAAAAAAAACACCTGAATTTAGCGTGACCAGAAGCCAGTCAAAAAATACTAAACAAATATATTGATAAATTGGTATTTTGATATATTTTCAACGAGAGTTGTTATAAATTTTACAGTATAATTTTACATTTATGTATAAATGTGTAAAATGTTAAATAACAGCTTCGGAATTCAGAGTAACCAGAAACAATATCACAAAATACCAATACTGACATATTGGTATTTTCAACAACCAACTTAGACCCGACAGCCCCCAAGAGAGAGTTCTGTTAGTTTACAACAACCCGACTGCCAGTGACAAAGAATTCTGTTGGATGAGAGCAGTCATGTTACGGATTTTACATTTTACACGGGAATTCTACCCCACGTAGAAATTTCTACCCCAAAAGTGAGAATTCGATCCCATGCAAACCCGTAAAATGGCCAACAGCGTGTAGGATGTAAAATGTTAAATAATCAGAGTGACCGAGTGACACTTCTGTGGTACACCAACAAACACCGCGACACCGACGTGAAAACATGCAGCGTTCAAAGTGAAACGCCAAACGAATTGAGAACGACGTGTGTGCTCAGACCTGTGCTCGGATTATTTTTGTCGCCTACTTTCCACTGCCTCTGGTACTGATTCTACGACTAATAGATAGTAGCGACTAAATAGCTGGGAATATTCTGGGGAGCAAGCAAGACCTTTCAGCGAAATTCGAAAATGACACCATGATTTGCAGATTAACTTGGACAACTTAAACAAAGGGCGAGGGGTCTCAGAATATGGCACATTGTCGCATTGAGTTTGTCCCAACATTACAGTTTTTCGTCATTTTTGTTTTATGTTAGACCGTAAACAGCAACGAAATTCGCGACGAAAGCAACAACAACTACACAACGGACGGCGGCGACGTCGCCAGGAAAGATTTTTACTCGCGTCGCGGTATACTTCAACTGTTTTTGAACTTTTATTGCGTGTTGCTCTGCTCTGCGGGCGAAGCGACAAAGCGCGCGGCCACAAAGCGGCCGGAGTGGGAGAGCACTGGGGCGCGCGCTCTCTTCGCCATTGTACGGTGTCTCGGTATGTGTCCGTCTCTGTCTCGTCGGTTGCCGCGCGTTTCGCTCGTGTTTATCGCCGCCGCCGTGAACTCTCACTGAAAACGGGCCGCAGCCGCTGCCGTTGCCAATGCCACAGCGAGCCGTTTTCGCCGCGTCGTGTTTGGTCTCTCGCTCTCGCGAAATTCGCCCTGGCAGGTCTTGCTTGCTTGCTCTAAGTCAATGTTCCCCGAAACCCATCTAGTTTGCACATATAAACGAAAACTGAACAAGCAATCGGAGGTATAATTGTCAAAACAAACAAAAGTGATCCCAACTGGTAAAAGTTAAAAGACATCAAAAACAATAGTAGCAGAGAGCGGCGAAAAGCTAACGGCGAATACAGCGGCAGCAGCAGCGGAGCGCAAGCGAGACGGCAGCAGAGCTCCGCTGCGAGGCAACGGGACAGAACGAGACAGCCAGCAGCCAGAGAGAGCGCCGCAAGGAGCAAAGCCACAAAGGAGAGAGCGCAGCGCGAGAGCACATTACGACGCGACCTACTGAAAAGGTGATTTTTTCGTTTCATTCATTTTATTTGATTTATCCCTCTACTCCCTATTCGAATTTCTTTTTAGTACACTGCATATTTGAAACATAATTGTACGCCTAGTTAAGCCTAGTCCATTACAAATTGCCAGTGAGAAATGTAACTTTGGCTCTGCTCTCTTCTCGACTTCCTCTTGCTCTCTCACTCTCATTTCATAACTCGTTTTGCATTCTCATTCTGTGATTTCTTGTTTCATTCTTGATTTCGTTTAAAAATCACATGTTTTTTTGTTGTTCTTGATCAAAATTCAAATTAAATCATTTTCTTTTCTAACCAATTCGAGGAATTTCAATTTTTGCAGCTTTGTGGCTCACTTTCATTGAAACCACAAAGAGCGAGACAGAGAACGCACTTAACAGCACATAGGGCTGTTGTTAACATATTTTTTCAGCAGTGCGTTAAAAACCAATAAACATTTAACTATAAAAGAGTTGCTCTTACAAAAAACACAAATGTCTGCATTTCAATAATTTCGAGTACTGTGTGGGCGGGATGACGTCATGGGCGGCTGCTTCTTCGCTTTTAGTTTACTACTGCTATTTTCGGTGTGCGATTATGAGTCACATAGCTGACATTTTTCCCATTTCAAACGATGTTGAAATTCCCCTTTTACTGCCAAAATGTTTCTGTTCATGCTGTTATGCTGAAAAAGTAACAGATAGTGGGGGAAAAGGGGACAAGGTCTCTGCATCCATTGTTTAAACATACTTTGCCAGAATTTTCGCCAATATTGGACTGAAAACTCTTCATTTCTTGGTTCTGTGCGTTGCGTTGGTAACATTCCTCGCTCGACGGCCCCCCATTCTGTTAAGCAACAGCGTGCCAGAGTGGGACGAAGACAAAGGCGGACAATGCGAGTGAGCGAGCGAGGTGGCTGTGTGGCGCAGTAAATAGTGGAATATTTTTTCACAAAAACCTCTGCTTCGAGTCGCGCTGGCGGCAGACTGAATTTCCAATAGCGTTGTCGCGCGTTCGAGATTTCAGGCGACTCGCTTCTCTGCCGACGTCGACGTCCGCTCGCCCTGTTCAGTGAAACCAGAAAGCACGTCGCCCTTGATTCGCTCGACCAGCGGGGTACCCTGTATTGGACCTGCCTCTGCGTAAGCACTGTCATATTTAATTAGTTTTCCCACTTTTGAATAGTTAGATAAATATACGTATTTTCGTTTTAATTACCTTACATAAAATATTGCCCTTCGGATTCATATAAATTTGGGTTAGCGACTAGTACTTTATTTAAATATAAATTGTAAATGGAAAATACAAGTAGTTTTCACTGTCAAAGCATACCTTCATGCCCGGCAACTAAGAAGTACCTGAACCGAATTCGCCGCATGCGCCTCTCATTTGCTGCCCTGTGGCTGGCTGCTTTGTAGCTTAGCTTGTCGCTTCGCGTGCTCCCTCTCTGTCGCGGACGCTCTCATTTTTCTGTCGGAGGAAACACATTCAGTGAATTTTCTCAGAAAAGAAGTTTCTAGCAGTTGTTGTAGTCGCTTTAGGGTTAGATTTTATTTTATGCTTCGGCCGCGTACCGTTTTGGACAAAAAGACGTAAAAATTTCAAAGAAATTGACGATTTTTCATCATTTTGTTACGTTGTTCATCAGTTATGACATATAAACGACGAGTTTTCGCCATTTGTAGGTGCTAAAAATCTGCTGATTTTTGTTAGCCAAACATATTTGTTGGTTTATTTGTTTAATTGCTTTTTTTTGGAAGCCGACGAGTTATACATTTTATATTTTATTAATTTATTGACAAGTGTTACATTTGTTTCTGGAAAACTTTCTGGCAGTAATTGCCATTTATTTAATATTTAGAGGTTATATTCTTGTATTATATTTTTAATGAATATGACTTCGTTTGTTGTTTCATATGCTTGTAAAATATTACATCGAATTCAGGTATAGCAGAAACTATAAAAATGGGCTTTTAAATTCACGTTTTCAGGTTTTTTTTTTGTTTCTGTATTTTTTTATGCTTAATTTGCTTCCGTTTCTAGCTTGCTCGTATGTATGTATGTATGTATGTAAATGCTGAATGCTTGTGTCAATTTTCCTAGTGATGTAATAGATTTTTTTTAGGTGCGGCTTCTTTTTCCGCCTACGTCCGCTCTGCCATATTCCACTTTTCCATGCTCTTCTTTATTATTATTTTTTATTTAAGTTGGCCAACGAGGTCAGACTCACACAGATACGAGCGCATTATGAGCACACACGCACACACGTGCAACCCTAAATAAATCGCAGTTTGCAGTTCTCCGCTGCCATCGGTCCATCTCGCTCTTGCCCTTTTGTATTCTCCCTACCTGTCGGCGATCGTTTTTACTGCTGTTGTTGTTCCTGTTACTGCTAAATGCATCTGTTACACTCTCTTCTTTGAAAAGTAACTTCCGGCTTGATCTCAGTGCTCTCTTCTCTGTCCGCCCTCTTTTTCCACTCTGTATCTCGCTCGCTCTCGCTCTGTCTGCATAAATCAAATGTACGATGCCCGCATTTTGTTGTTATCGCCAATTTCTGCTGGTGGGGTGCGTACGAGTGTGTGTGTGTATTATAATTATTAGTAGGCCTTGTTTTGTTTTGACTTTACGCCCTTTTTAAACAAATATGTGAATATATTATCGCAAGAATGTGTGGCATAAGATTTTGATTTACACTCCCATTTCGATTTCTAAAAATAAATGCATTGTTTCTTGGTGGGTAAGCGTTCATATATCCTATATATTTATTAGCTTATGAAGCCCACTGTAAAAATGTACATAATATCTATCCCTATATATTTCTGATATTTCACATTTTTTAAATTTAGAGCGGAGAATAATGACTTCCCCCCTTTCCTTCAATGGCAATACGCAAATGATTGATGTAACTTTGTTAGTGCGGTTCGCTTCCTTTGTCTTTAAATTAAGCCCATTAAAATTAATTAAGATATTGACCCAGTTCGCTGGCTTGGCACAAAGTAAAATGCACGAAATTGTTTCAAGTGCCTCAATTTTTACAGTATAGCAGCAGTCCATATGACGTCATGCAAATGAGCTTTATTATATGTAAATACATATGTACATAAGTATATACATATTTTCTTCTCCCTGAAAAAAAGAGCAAAAACAGTTAATAACTGACAGTGATTGCTTTAAATCTAAACATATTTTTTTTTTTAACTGGAGCAGGTGTGACGGTATAGGAATAAGGAATAAGTGAGAGCGTGAGACAGAGAAAGAGCGATCACAGAAATTTAGCATTATAACAGCGCCGCTTGCAGCAGAACTACATACGGTCAGAATAAAATAGAACAAATAAACAAATTTGAAATATTTAAAATTCCACGAGGTAAAAAATAAAGTCAAATCAGTTACATCAGTTATAACAAAATTAAAATTGCTACTTTTTGGGAGAATTTGTAAGAATTCGACTTAAAAAACGTTCGTTTATTTAATTCTCCATTGACTGAGAATGATTTCTCAAAGCTTTTGCGGCTGACTTGTTCAGGTGGAATGTTTTGTTTATACAAAAATGTTCGCAAGAGAGTGGCGGAGACTGAGCGAGAGAGGACTTAAGTGATAAGGCGAGCAACTTTTTTGCCTGATAATTGATCCCTTCCTATATCTCTCTCTTTCCACGCTTACAATTTTTTATTTTCTCTCTTTTGGTCTGTGAAATCGTAAGAATGCATTTTTTCGAATTCTTTGTCGCTTCTTTCGTTACTCATCACCGGCAACCTGTTGTTATTGTTGTTGCTGTTAGCAATTAAAATCAGCAGTGTGAAGTCCAAAACTATAAGAAAGAAAAGTCAAGAATATTTTTTCATTGATGGCTTAACAGTATCCTCTTTTCGCATACACACATTTTTATATTCAAAAACAAAGCAAATTCATTGATTTTTTACTTTTACTTTTCTTGGCATCATAACTGTAAAATCTTTCCGACTCTGCTTTGGTCGAATAGAACACAAGCACAAAAAAGAACCGAAATCTCCAGCAGTAGCAGCGAAAGAGAGGGGCTAAATTAAGTGTGTCAGTGCAGCCCCCTCTTCCCACAAAAAGTGCGTACTTCCAACGTGACAAAAAAGAATAATAATAATAAATACAGAATAGCTGCAAAAACGCAAGCGCTGCCTTTTAACGTTTCCATTTAATGTTAAATTTGTATATGTAGTACATGTATCTATGTATTGCTTTTAATGATTAACACGCAAAAGAGCTTTCCCGAGTGAATAAGTGAATGATGAATAAATTAAGCGAATACAACTAAAATTACAAGCATCTTTGTATAACGCAGTCACAGAAAAAGAAAATACAAAGTCAACACAGAAAGCAACATAAATATTAGTTATTTTCTTTAAAATTGGTTACTTTAAAAACCTTTAGCATCAATATCTATTTAATTTATTTTGCCTTTCTAAGAAATTTATTAAATATATTATTTATTTACAAATGTACTTGTGTTAAAATCAATACTTTATAAATAAAAACTCATTGCCAGAAGCTACATAGTTATTACATATAAATACATACATACATATGCATGTAAATATTTCTAGTTTGTTATCCGAACTCACGCACTGTAGCTTTAGCGAATTAGCACTAGGAGCCAATTAGCACATGGTATGTATACCGCCAATGCCTATATTCAATGCGAATGCACACAAATGTACATTACATACTTAAGTATGTACGTATTTTTAAATACTTGTGTTTTATACGAAAAAGAAACCATGAACAACGAGGCGAGGCAGCCCCCAAGGTCAGCGATAAAAGCTAATTTCCGTCTGACTTTATCCTGTCTCGCCAGACAGTAGTAATCCCTGACTCCACCGCCCGCCCCAAAGAACCCAAGCTATACTCTTTTTTGGGTCACTTAAACTTTCATTTAAGGAGAAGCGAGAGTGCGGTTTTAGTGATTTCATTATGCAGCATATTTTCTACTGTCCAAATGAACACAAGAGAAAGTCCAATTCAGGGTTTATATGTGTATATATTTTGTTTAAATTCAAGGTCATTTTTGATTCTGTATATGTTAGGGTATTAAAACCATCAACTTGCTTTTTTGGCTTCCATGATCGCTTTCTTTCTCCTGGGATCTTCTCCCTGAAATAACGGTTAATCAAAACAAATCGACAGCCAGCTGTCTCTGTCTGTCAGTCCGTCTGCCGTCTGTAAGTTAGTTCAGACCACTTTTCTCTTTATTTTTTGTGGAGGACATGTCAACGACTTGTAGTTGTTGTTCTTTTGCTTGGTCTTCGTCGTCTTTCTCTGTCGCTCTTCCCAGAAAAAACTGAGAAAAGGAGAGCCAGACTGGCTGATAGAGCGAATGTGAGGTGTATTAGAGGATATAACAGTTCATTGACTTAAAGGCGAGACGCCAATGACGAACTTTTTGGGGTTGCCCCCATATTATGTTTAGTATTGTCATTACTTTTATTTCTATACGTTTGTAGATTCTTCTGTTATTTTTCTCGCTATCGGGTTTAAAGAAACAGAACCTAAATAGTATCTTATGGTTTTAATTAATACTATAATAAGTGGTTGCTTGTTTTCATGGGGATTTTTGTAGTGCTCGTCGCTGATTTCTTGTCCACAACAGCATTTCCGCTGTCCGGTTCTCCCAGGCAATTGTTGTATCCATATATGTACATATATAAGTAGCTATAGCTGTGAGTCTTCCTTCTCATTATCAAAATGCTCAAACAGCAGAGGGCAACTTAATACCACTATTCAACAATTTCTAAATTTGTAAACCTAGCTCAATTTAAAAACTAGTATATTTTCCATTACAACCAATCTATATTAAAAGCAAAAGTGTGATAAAATAAATATCTACTGACTATTGATGGTATAGCTACGGCCACAAATGTGTGTGCAATGCTCACACACATCCATATGTTAATTTGTATCTTTCATTGCCTTCTGCACACCTGGGGAGATTTTTCTTTTCTCTTTGTTTTCATCTTCGTCTCTTGCTCTTTACGTTTCCTTGTCCCTTTTTTTGGCCAGCTGTTTGTATTAAGCAATTCTTTTTTGTTATCTTCAACCTTTTTTCCTACTGACACGCCCGCTAACAGTTGTCCACCTTTATTTTTTCTTCTTGCAGGCTCTCCGGTCGAGATTTCAAACATCTAAAAGAAAATAATACAAAACAAACAAAGAGCTAACCATTTAATATAACCATTCAACTAATTAAGGACTTTTAAGAGGTGAGTAACCGTGCCGTGATAAATCGTTATCGATATCGCGAATAACGGCCAATGTCAAGTGCAATGCGTCTCGGCCATGTTGAGTGGCGGCGCCACTGTTAATCCAGCCATGTTAATCGTCCGAGTTAACCACTAAAAACAACACGTGCAGAGCTTTTCCCCTGTTAGCAATGGTAACGCAGACTGAAGCCAGTCTCTTGATTTTCCTTCTCTTCTCTATTTATCTTCGAAACGAGTTTCTTTAGGTTTTTCTAGCCCTGCAATTTGACTCTCAAAGTGCAAATCAATAATTAAAAAACGATGATGTAATTGAGAAAACGTGACTACGAGATTAACAGTCCGAAAATTGTTTCAGATAGCTTAAAAATATTCTCACTTAGATTTCTCAAGATGTTTCCAAACCATGTGAAGCAAATGTCTCACGGCATTGGCAAGTGCATCCTTATCCATGAGGTCACCACTTTATCTTAGTGATTCACTCTTTAATTCAAGTATGTATATGAATAAATCGTTGCACATGTGTTACATGTTAAATGATTCACAATTTTTGATTATTTTTTCATAAAAATGTGTTGTATTAAATCCATAAAAAATATGGAATGTACGTAAAAGATTTCAGCTACTGCCTCTTTTGGTAATCCATTAAGTTTGTCGTTTTTCGCGCGATCTGTTTTTGGTGTATTTCTTTGCTACCAAAGTCCGAAAATGTTCCGTTTTCTTTCTAACATTATTGGCAGCACTATTTGGTTTTTAATTTGCAGAAAATTCAATGATTGAAATTATATAAAATTACAATATTTCTGATTTCTTGTACTTCTAATTTTGAATTTCTCTCGTACTGGCTATGGTGCACCCATCCAATATGGAACGGAAATAAATAAATACATATGAATGCATACTTATACATATAATAAATAGGGAAATTGTTGGTTGGTCATGTGTGCGTTTGCATATATTTATTGTATAGTTTATGATCCCTCTTGTCAGACACGTAGGTCACATTTCGAAACCCCTTCCCATTTTTTAACTAACAAATCTCAAATGTAGACAAAATTGAAAAAAGTGACGATGTACATATGTATGTACATACATAAATACATATTCCCCTGAAATTGGAGAGCTCTCGGGAATGGAACGTAGGCAAAGTGATTATTGTGGGAGGAATGAGAGCTGGAATGTAGGGGTGAATATGTATGTATATTCCACGAATCGTGAGAAAATAATCCAACAGAAGTTCGGGCTGTGTATATTATGCTAGATAACAAATAAAATTGAGAAGCCCTTGGTTCTATAAAGAACTTTTTGATCGGTCTTCAGATGCTGTTGGATTAATTTGCCAGACTCAGTGGCTTTTTGAAAAATGCAAGCAGAATATATATTTTACATTTTGCTTTTTTATTAATTTTTTTTTGTATACCCCTTTAGTGTACATTTTGCTAACGACGACAGAACGAACACATAGCTTTTTTAGCCATCAAGGTTACATTAAAAAAAAAACATAGATTTATATACATTTAAGCATAAGACGAAATAAATAGTCTACCTAAAAAGGTGACTGCCAATTGCAAATTGTTCGAATTGACAATTGTGAATTATGTATGTATGTATGTCGCTTGGCCTTGAACCTGAAATTTGCAGTTCATTTAATTTTTCGAATTCTTATTTCTTTTTTGCCTTTTGGAACGCTGCTTGGCAGTGTGTGCTCGCTGTTATTGTTGTTCGTTATTATTATTAGTATAATGTTTTTTTTTCTTCTTTTTTTTGCACCCTGCATTCATTTTGTCTGTTTGTTGTTCGCGCTCGCGTTTTAATTTTCCTTTTCGTTTTTAGGTTAATGAACTGAATTGTACCATTTTCCCCCCTCTTGTTGTTGGTTTTGTACAATATCTAGGGGTATTTTTTGCGTAAATTTAAATATTCAATTTCTGGCGCACTTATTTCTCAGGACGGTGTCTGCGCGTATGTTTCTGAATTTGATTTCGATCAAATATTTTTGGTAGATTTTTCGCATTTTTCGCTGGCTGGCTGCTTGTCTATTTTTCTTTCTTTATTGAAATTCAAGCAATGAGCGGCATTCGCATTTGCATTTATTGTGCATTGTGTTTTTCTATTGCTGCCTATTTTTGACCCGTAATTTGTTGTTGTCGCTCTGTTGCCGAGCTGTTAAAAATAGCAGAGAGCAAAGAGAACGTGCAATTGAGAGCGAAATTTTAGACTTGGTATATGTAGAAAGCAAAGCAAATGCCGACGTCATGTGAGCTCCAACATACACACACATATACGCACGCGCTAAAGGCGCACACGCACGTATGTATGTATCGTTGTGTTCGTTCGAGTGACGTTCCGTTTCGTTTAAAATTCGTTTTGTTTTGCTTCGCTTTGTTTCAATTATTTTGGTTTTGCTTGATTACAGCTTACAGTAAATATCGGTTAAGGAGCATACAGTGCAGTTTCGGGTATGTAATGTAGATACATATGTATGTATGCGTTAAAAAAGTTTGTTTTAAAAGTCTAGTGCTAACTTTAATTCCAAAACTAAAGATCTAGATAAAATTACAGCTGATTCCAGAAAGTCAAAGGAAGTGGAAGGAAAGGCACCACAGCTGTTTTAAATTAATTTACCAAAACAACTGTGAGCCTGCGCTTTACAGCACAATTTGGTGCTGAGCAGCAGTCTTCTTGTTCAGAAGAATCGCAGCCGAACCACTTTCTTTTTGTGGGTCACCAAAAAAAAAAAAGCTTTGATCCAAACACCCCCACACACACACACTCACTCACTCACTCATTCATTCAGTTTTATATAGTTTTATTCAATTTCATTTCTTTGGTGTGCCCTTTTTTTGTAAATGAATCACATTTAACATGAATGGAGGAGGGTGTGTAAGAAACAATCTACATAAATGTGTACATATGTATGTACATAAATACATCCGGTCTGGGCAATAAAACAAGTGTTTGAACGTTTTTGGTTATTCATAATAATTGGAAGTTGAAAATTGGGTCATTGCCTGCAATATTTTCATTTTGTTTCATTCCGCTCTATTCTAATTTATGACAATTTGCTAATTTACAATAACAATTTTTCATTTGCACTTTGCTCCGAATATAGAACAGTGTTGCATTCAATGTGTGCTGTGGGTGCGAACGAGATGTTGCAGTTTGATGTTGTGAGATGCTTAAATGACGGTGACTATTTTAGTAGTAGTTGTTGTTGTGGCTGGTATTTTCGTCACTGGCGCTGTAATTTTTGTTGCTGTTACTATATTGCTGTGCTCAATTGACGACAGTGTTCCACTTTTTGTGCGAGTGCGTCCTTGACCCAGAAGTCATGTACGATAACTTTTGCACACACAAATAACACCCAACCTCCCTCCCTGCGCCATCTGTTTGTCTAGTCGGCTCTCCTTCTTTTGCTGTTTCTCCTCCTTGCCTTTCCTTTGCGCTCATGAACAGCTCATGAAATCCATGTTAAGGTCAGCGTCAGACGTTGCCGATCCTAGAAAAATGTTAAATTGCTGTTTACTAACAGTGTGCAGGCGGCAAAAGTGTCCCTACTTTTATAATTTTTTTTGTATGGAAGTTCCAATGTTTACATTAACATTTTCCTATCTATAATTAAGGAAAAATAACGTACTATTCACATCCCTAATATGGCATTCGATTAACGCCGGTCGTGAGTCGTGACTATTTTGAAATATTGTGGTTCAAGAAGGCCGTTGCCGGTCTGTCATCTCTATTTGGCATTTCAATTGGTTTATTTTCGTCGGTTGTGCGGTGTCGTCGGCAGTCAAGTGTGTGTTTCGTTTGACGTTCTTTTTCTTTATTATTATTGTTGTTTTTAGTGCCAGCGATAGGTTAAGTTTTAATTACAGTTACACCAACTGTTCCATTGACCTTAGTCTTTTGCAAATTGTGCATTGGATTCGAAAGTGGATTGCATTGATCATAGCCCATCATCTTCATTAGGTCCTTGCATTGGTTTCCTTCATTGCCCTGCCATTAAAAACAGCTGATTTTCTGTCTTCCTAATGTTTTCCTATTTTTCTTTGCAGACTGCTACAAAGGAACAACAACAAAATAATAACAGCAACAACTAAAACAACAACAAGCTAGAAACAACAAGGAGAAAAGAACGGAAGACTAGAAAATAATTGTAATACACAGAAGTTATCATTAAACGAAAAACAAACATCAAGAGGAAAACAACACCAACAACCACAACAACAACCACAACAACTAATTCTAATTTAAAAAAATATTTCAACAATTTAATAGAAAAAATAAGTATTTTTGTCATAAAGAGCAAAACAAAAGCAAACGCGATTTACGAAACATACACACACAACACAACAAAGAAACAACCAAAACAAAAAAACTTTACAAAAAGAATCACTTTTAGCCTTATATACAACAAACAAAAAAGAATCAAGAAAGATAGAAAAAAAGAAGAAAAAGCAAACAAATCAATCTAGTATTAAGACGAAGACGAAGAATTCAGAAGCAGACGTTAGGATTGAATATTTGAGCAAGTAAAATTTAAAGATGGCCCCTGTGTAAGTTGCTCAAAGACTTAAGACCCATATACACCACACAATATATACAAAATTAGATATATATAAAAAATATATATATATATATAACAGCAAACACACACACACACACATGAAAAAACTTATATACCAAAAACTCCGATAACAGCGCAAGCATTAAAATCTATCATCTCCTTAAAACAATAATACAAACCACTCCAACAGAAAAGAGCATCTTCAAGCTCAACGAAGTGCGGCAATACAAAAACATTGGCGTGACAAACGAGAGGGGGAGGAGGCGAAAAAGGAGATTGATATTTCAAAGCAAATAGAACTTGAGGACAAGTTACAAACTCCTCCATCGACAGTACCTGAAACTGTATTAAATATATTAGACGGCAACCAGCCGGAGATATCAGTCTTAAAAAAAAATCACGCCAGGCAGGAAACTCTTGTTACTTCTTCTTCAACCAAGAAACCAGGATCTTTGAAGCGGATACATCAGCAGAAACCCCAAGGTAACTGGAGAAACGATACATATCATACATATGTTCAGCCACCTAAAAATATTATATATTGTTTCTTTCTTTCATCAGATCCAGAGGAGGGAAGCAAAAAAAGGAAGCAAGGGGGAACATTCTCTAAAGCAATATGCAAGGACAAGAACCAACAAATAAAAAATTCAAAAGGTAAGAACAGAGCTTTTTTTTTTTTTGGTAGAATCTAAATTAATTTACTTGAAATTTGTTGCAGACGATCTCAAGCTATCTAGCGACAAGGATTGCGGTTCTACGTCTAACGTGTTAGACTCTTCTAGTACAGATAAAGAGAATAATCCACTTGGTTCAAACCATCCAAAGGCAAAATCCAAAGGAAAAACTAAAGAAAATAATAAAAAGATTCCAACAGATTCAACAGGTTCCAATGTACTTGCATTACATCGCCAAAGACTAGTGAAGTTGCTAGAGAAAAGCGCACAGCCACAACTAAGGCAGGAGCAACTCCTACTTAATCCACAGCAAAAGCTGCAGTTAAAGGAACTACAAAGCCAACACAATAAAGAGGATAGAGAACTGCAACGCGAACACTATCAGGAGCGCGCTAAATATAATCAGATATTTAAACGGCAACAAGATCGTCTACATCAACGGCTGGTGCAACGGCAACAGGAAGAGCCAAATCTACCACTAAAGTACATACAGAATCAGCAACTGCTACAAAAACGTCTAGTTGTAAACCAACGGCAACTGCATCTGCTACAGCTAAAAAGACAACAAGAACAACGTTTAAAGCTCATACGACAACATCTACAGAAACGAGAACAGCTGGAACAACTACATCAACAACAGCAAGGTAAGAATAAAAAGTTTTTAAGGAACTTAAACCATCATCTAACCAAAATTATAAAATTATAAATTATGCAGATCAGGACGTGAGTTGCAATTCGACCAAACTTTTGAATTCAGACGAACAGCATAAGGAACAAGCAGCATTCAAGGAAACAAGTTTAGCAAGAGTGGGCAAGCAAACATCAAATTCTAAAAGTAAGACCTAATAAATTAAATGAACTTATCTTTATAATGTCAATAATATTAGTATTTTGTCAGAAGTCTGGCCATCTGGACAAGAACTACAAGGGAGACTGCAACAGCCATCGAATCCGTCGAAATTGGATCATAAAAAAGGGAAGTCGAATCTGTTGGTGCAAAGAAAACTCAAATCAAGCCAACACGAGGGCCAGACCAAGTTGGCAACAAAAACAAAAAATACACATTCAGCACAACAACAACAACACAGACCAATAACTACATCAACTCCAGTAACTACAACACCAATAGCAACATCAAGTCCAATAGATACAGCCATACGTAAACCGACAACAAAACCTAGACCAACAACAAAATCTAAACCAACACCAATACTTCAACCTGCACCCATTCCTAACCCAACACATACACCAACAAAAGCAAATTCAACAACAAAACCTAAACAAACATCAATCCTTCAGCCAATAACAAAATCTAAGCCAATACCAATCTTTCAACCAACAACAAAATCTAAACCAATAGATAAACCGACACCTATACATAAACCAACACAAACCCCTGAACAACCACGAATACGTTTACCAACAATCCCAGCATCATCTTTGACCGTCGAAGAAGCTTGTAGACTTAATGGTGGTCAAATTAAACTACTGACCGATCTCAAAATAAGAGAAGATCACGAGATAGATAAGCGTGAACAAAGTCTAAAGAAATTGCAACAGGACGAGGCTAAATCCCGAGATCAGCAAGCCGATAACCTCCGCCAATTGCGCATCTATCTGGAGTGCTTAACCGACAACCCATTCGAAGACACTGAGGAGATTGGTGTGCCAAAACTACAAATTCCAAATTATAAGTCTCCTACCAAAAGGGAACTTCATCCCCAAAAGAGAACCCAGCACGTAGAGCAAAAGGAGTTCCAGGATTGGGATTTTCCTCCCAAATCCGGGCACCCTCAGTTGCAGCCAAATTTCCCTCCCGAATCCGGGCACCCTCAGTTGCAGCCAAATATGATGCATAACGAAATGGTGAGCATACCGGTTGGAAATTTAAACGGGGGCTTGAAGGCCACCAGCAGTGGGTCCGGAGTAGGCACCAGCAGTGTCTCCTCCGCGGTGCTAGCGAATGCTCCTCGAGTTTACCTAACGCCCACGGCTACATTTATGGCCAATCGCCAAGCGGCGGCTGCAGCAGCACAAGCCACTGGAAAGATTGGGGGCGCCACTATAGTCGGTGTTGGTTCTGCTGCCTCATCCAACGCAGCGACAGCATCGTCCCCCGGCACTGTTCGCTATTTTTCGCAATTTAGCAAACTGCCAACGACTGGAGGTAACGCTGTACCCAGTTTGCAAAAGAAATTGGTCAATGGCGATACCATCGTGCTATCTAATGGCTCCAAAAGCCGAATCCTAACCAGCAACAGTAGCGGCACCGTCGCATCAGCACCAGAACTAGCACCAGCAACAGCAACAGCAACAGCACCAGCAACAGCACCACCAGCAATTGTAGCTTCCACGAATGGCGGCAGCAGCGGAAACCCTTGTTTGCTAACGAATAAAATGGAGCCAATAGAATTAGATGAGACTGTGATTAAGAACAATGCTGACGTGGAGAAGGCGTCTGTGGCCAGCAGCCAGCAGGATCAGCCGCTGGAGTTGGTGGCGAACAATTCAACCGATGGCGAAGAGCCGGAACTGGACATTACCATCAATAATGTGGTGTGCTCGTTTAGCGTTCGCTGTCACTTAAAGCTGCGCGAAATTGCCTTAAATGGATCCAATGTGGAGTATCGTCGGGAGAATGGGATGGTGACGATGAAGCTGCGACATCCATATACTACAGCCTCGATTTGGTCTTCGGGCAGGATCACGTGTACGGGGGCCACCTCCGAACCAATGGTAAGGATAATTTTTTTAATCATATATTTTGTTTATATATATTTATTATATTATCTGTTCCAGGCCAAGGTCGCTGCCCGTCGCTATGCCCGATGTTTGGGCAAATTGGGCTTCCCAACCCGTTTCCAGAACTTTCGCATCGTCAATGTCCTGGGTACCTGCAGCATGCCTTGGGCTATAAAGATTGTCAACTTTTCGGAACGGCATCGCAAAAAAGCCAGCTATGAGCCAGAGCTGCATCCGGGAGTCACGTACAAAATGATTGAACCCAAAGCCACACTTAAGATCTTCTCCACGGGCAGTATAACCGTGACAGGTGAGCTATGAAGAAAAATGGCTACTTGTTTAGCAACTTGCAATGGTTTCTTTTCCCGTAAATGAATAATCTTTCTTCCTTTCCTCAGCGGCCAGCGTTAATGATGTGGAAGCGGCCATTCAACACATTTATCCGCTGGTCTTTGAGTTCCGCAAACAACGTTCAGCTGAGGAGCTGCAGCATATGCGGCAGAAGCAGCGCCGCCTGACCGGAGGCATTGATCCCAATGAGCTGGAAGAGATTATCGTTTCGGAGAATAGGGCGGCGGCCATTAATGATATATTCGTGAATACGACGGCTGCCCACATGAACAAGACGGATCAAAACAACACCACCGTTTCCAATTCCGCCATCAGCGGTAGTGTCGGCGATTCAGCGATCAATAATGTTCAGCGTTCTAAGCAATTGGAGGGTTACCGCAATATGATGCAGCAGACCCAGGAGGAGCGACGCCATATACCGTTTCACGGTAGCACTAACAGCACTACCACCGCCACTGCCTTGAATGCCAGCAAACCCTCAACCTCTGCTACGTCCTCGTCCTCATCGACGTCTGACAATATTTGTGCCAGTGCCCGTCGCCGGGCCACAGAATGCTGGGCCACCAAGCTTCAGAATAAGCGGCCACGTTACAACGCTGCTGCATCTGTTACAGCTGGTAATGCCTTCTCCCATACCGCCTCCACATCAGCCCAAGCCCAAGCCCACCTGCGCAATCCACTTAAGACAGCCGCCCTGGCTAATGCCAGAATGCGGACCGTCGGCCAAACGCCGTTGAATCTGGCGTTGGCTTCAAACAGCAGTTCCTCCTCCTCCAACGTTGTCCCCGCCGCCGCTTCCCGTCTGAGCGTTAGTGGGAGTAGTGCCGGATTTCTGTCAGCACAACAACGGCAGCAACAGCAGCAACAGCAGCAGCAACAGCAGCGACTAATGCAGCAGCAACAGCAACAACAGCAACAGCAGCAGCAACAGCAGCAGGTGCAGCAGAAGCTGCTGGCTCAACAAAGGAGCTTCTCGCCCAGCGACTTCGAAGTGGATGACCTGATCGAGGAGGAGGAGATCAACGAGATGGATAGTCAGTATTGATGGGGCCTTGCTGTTGTTGCTTAAGCCAAGAGAGAGGAAAGAAAACAAAGCCAGGAGCAGAAAGGAGCTACCTATTCTTTCCCAAAATTCGTCGATTTGTGTTTTTTGATCATTTTGATCATTTTTCTTTTTTTTTATTGTGTTCGTTGCATTTACACAAAAACGAACCAAACCATGGCAAAAAGCGGAAAGTGGGAGAGTGGCTAAGACGAAATATTAAGACAAAGACTTCTTTCTAGCATGCAAGCAGCAACGCAAGCAACATACACAAAACATAAGCAAACAACATCCACCAACCAAAAATATTTAATTTATAAGGTGAGAGCACTTGGATGTTCTATATTAATAATAATGTTACCGAAAAAAATAACTTTCTTTTATTATTTATGTTATTTAGCAGAACTCGTAAATAACACGGCTAAGTAATATTCAATACTTGGATTTTACCTCTCGATATGTAGTTCTTACTATTTTTGTTAGTTTATTTTCTGCTCTCCCAAACTTTTACTTATTTGCATTTATTCTTTCACTATTTTAGGTTTACGTTTACACAACACTTACTTTAAGAGAGCACACAGTAAGCAACAAAACTAGCAGATATATACATAAATAGAGCATCGAGGATTTCGGAACTCTGAGAAATCAAACCCATCAACAACCTTAAAAAACAACAACCAACAAACACAACTACAACAACAATAACAACCAACAACCAGATGGTATCCAGAGAGCTTACCATTAACCGTATAATATAGCCTAACGTAAAAGTGTATCCTTAACGAAAACTGTAACTTGACGTAACACCTCGACATTGGAGCTGGAACAACATCAACGATTACAACCAGAAACATCGATGCTTATCTTTAGAATCATTGAAATTTTTGGCGCTTTTCCAGCTCTAAGCGACTCAGCAATATAAGCGTTATGAATACGTATTGACAGCGGTTTACGTAATATGTAACAATAATATAACGAATTGTTTACTGTTTTTTTTTTCCTTTTTTTTTCTTTGGTATAAATAGTTAATTTATGTGAGCAGAAAGTCCACCGCCTAATAAGAGATACTGTAAAGTTAAAGAAATATATAACATAAATTTGTTTGAATTTTGGATTCAAACCAAGCATGTTCTTCCCCCAAAAACAACAAAACCAAAATTCTCAAGCAAAAATAATAATTATTAGCACGAGACCCGGAGGAGCAAATGTAGAATAATTACCGAATAATATTACAAATTAAATATTTCAATTATTAGTTTTTTTTTTAATTCACTTTAAGTTATGATAAAACACACACACATATATACACCTATATCTGGTCACATTTAAACCAATAACAAATACAACAGCAACTAATTACGTCTTAATTTATGCGTACATACATACATTTATACTTTATACATTGCAACAACAAAAAGTGAAGGCAAACAAAAGAAGATTTATAATCATTAAACATTAAGCAAAAAGTACGAAAAATATATAAGAGGTTGGCATCGATAATGATAACAAAAACGAATGACTAGGCAAAAGAAAAACAAAAACTAATTTCTAAGTGCTTATTCTTAATACAAAAGCAAGTAAATTCGTAACCCAATATAATACTATTATCAGATATATGCATAGATGTATGTATATTTTTTTTTCTTTTTTTTATTTCGCATTAAATTAAATATTTAAAAAACCTAGCAAGAGAAAGCAACTTAAGCTTAGATTTACAAACTTGTTCCTGTGTTGTTGTTAAAAGAAATGTAAATTATACACATACAATACATATTTTTAGTTAACTTAACGCATACATAAACCCACACAACACAAAACTACACATGTACATACATAATATTAAGACATTACGTCGTACATCAGAAACAAACAAGCAATAAAACGGGAAGAGAGAAGAATAAAGAATAAGGAAAGCGGAAAACCCAAATTCTTTGTCGATATGTGTGTAAAAAAATCGCAATTCTTTGGCGTGCCTTCTTCTGACTTAAAAAAAGAATACAATATATATAGACAATTGTACAATCATTGAAATAGTACTTCCAGATAAAATCCAAATCACACACACATAACACACCCTCCTGCAAATGTTATTTAAATGCATAAATGTGCAACAAATTAATGTTTTCCGAACTTATAACGTAAATTGCCTCATTTTCTTCTATGTAACACACACACATTCATACCTACATATAGAATATTTCTAGTTTCTTTTGTGCTAAAAAACAAAAAACACTTTCATATCGTTCAAAACTTATGCATAATCAAAAATATAAAAGAGAAATATGTAAGGGGAAAAATATCAAACTCCTTTTCTTTTTATATTTTTCACGATTTGCAAAGAGAAAACCCAAAAACAAATTCTAGAAATGTAAAAAAAAAACAAAAACTTGAAAATGCCTTTAGGGATCAAATATGTAAAAGTCAAGAGGAAAGAATGAGACAGATAGGCGATCAGAAAGAAAGCGAGAGAGAGAGCAAGTGCCGAAATGTATTTTTTGTGTATTCGAATGTGTATGTAATGTGAAATGATGAGAAGGAAGAAAAGAACGTGTTGAAAACATTATGATATATGCATCATTAAGTAGCAACTGAGAGCCTAAGCCTTATATTAAGACAAGAAAAACAACATCAAATTAAAAGCAGAATACTAATTTGTAAGCCAAAATGCATATTTGGCAATCTAAAGATATAAAAATTCGAAAAGAGACAAGCTAACTAAAAGCTTAAAATACAAAAATGATTGAATAATATATTGTAAATAACTTAAAAAAATCACAACACAACAAAAAGTAAGCAAGAAAAGGGGAAACCAACAAATAAAACTCTGTAAGCATTACAATTTATACAACTGGGAAAGATATATGTATGTATGCATATGTATGCACATATGTATTTGAGATCCTTCTCAAGTCTAACTGCCTTCAAAGAATGAAAAAGAAAACAGTTTAAATACAAAAAGTACATACACTGAGTAATTATTAACAAATTTATGTATATGTATGAATGATGCAATGAGAAACAAAGATGCTTAGCAGAAGAAGGAAAGGATGTACGATTGTAAATTGCTTGATGAATTTAATCCCAATAAACTTTCAAAAATTTATTTTGTTCCAACACCAACACATAACAACAGACAGACAGACAGAAATGCCTAACTAAATAAGTGTATTTGGTTTCATAAACTTTAAAAAAGCAAAAACTAAATATTAATAATATATGTACGTAGTATACAGATATATTTTTGATTATTATGTATTTAATGACGATGAGAACAATGAAAAATGATGCAAATGATACATATAAACTATGAAAACAAATATTAAGAAATCAAATAGCATAATTCTGTTTTTTGTTTTGCCGTAAAGACTGCATTATACCAACAATTAATTATATATACAAAGCATAAAAACTAACATAATTCAATAATTGATAGAGAATGGCAAGTAAGCCTGACATTAAGTGCAGAAAATGATGAATGAATAAACATTAAATCAACCAGAAAAAGAAAACGAAACAAAAAATATGGAAAAGAAAAAAAAAAACATACAAAAACCGAAGAAACATTTATTTATTAGTAACTAAGATCCAGAGACAAAGAGCAAAGGATTGCTGCTAGTTGAGATCAAGATGGAGATCGAGTCAAGTAACGCGGACCTTAAAGGTCGGCCAAACAATGACCCATTTACGAAAAGCAAGATGAAATTACCTTTTACCAATATGTGCTACCAACTCGAAGGGAAGTCTGCAACAATAAGTATCGGATCGCGAATCGGATTAATTAGGACTTAACTAACGTGTGGATAAATAAATTACCGACACTTGTACGATTAAGATTCATGGTACACGCCCACTCTCCCCTCTCTTAATCCCTGAAATTAGTTGTGTAAGTTTCGTAAACTATAAAAAGTTAGATTTATATACGAAAAAAGATATATATGACATATGTATATATAAAGAGAGAATCGGAGAGATGAAGAGAATAGATATAAACTTACAATTGGTTCGTCGTGCTCTTTGTGTGCCGCCACATATTCACAATCTTTAAGCCTATGCCAAAATCGACGGATTTCTCGAAAACCTTGAGAGATAGCTTCCAAAAGTAGGCACAGATTTTGCCTACTTTTGGGTCCTGAATTGGCGTGGATTTCCAAACTTTTCAAAAATAGAATGTTTATGGAAATGTTGACCATAAGCTAGAAAACTCCCGACAACTGCCTCTTCTAAGTTGGCAGCCATCACTCACAACTTACACATACGAAAAAACAAACAGATAGCAAAAAACAAAGAAATCAACCAACCAAATGAAAGCAAATTGTTTGAATAAAAATCAAATTATAAAATGAATACATTTAGCATTTTAATTGGTTCTCGTGGATTTATTTTAATTATTTCCTGTGTTACTACAGAAAATTCTGTGGATTTCAGAACTAGTTTGAGAAAATATAGTACAAATGGTATTGTGTCGCTTTTTTACGCTATATTTGGGCAATAATCGATAATTATTTAACTAGATGACAGAATATATTAATATATCTATACTGCATTGATTTAAAAAGACGATTAAAAAACAGACTTTTATCACCTTGCAGGGTATTGTAATTTCAGAGGAAAATATAATTTTAATCGAAGGAGTCATTTCCGACCCTATAAATCATATATATTCTTGATCAGCATCAACAGGCAAATCTTTCTGGCCATGTCGGAAAGAAAATTTTTCTTCGCAATTTTTTTATTAACATTTTATAGGGGTTGCATCGTTAAAATTTTCAAAAATTTACAAAAAAAATAAAATTTTTAACATTTTTAATTAAGTATGCAGATTTATAAACCTTTAAAAATATAGCACAATAACGCTTTCCGAATTGAAATTAATGCTTTTTTGGCTTAGTTATGGAATCTTTAAACTTTGATTTTTTTAAAAAATTGTCAATTTACAAAAATTAAATTTTGTTGAAATTTTCGAAAATTTTAACGAAATTCTAAAAAATGCTGTAAGATATTTTTTCTTGCAGACATGGCTAGATCGACTCGGCAGATCAAGAATATAAATCATATATACTAGGTTCGAAAACGACCTCTTCACTGCCTTTTAAGAATTTGACTAAAATTATAGGAAACATAAGGTTATAAAATTATTTCAATGAATTTTAAAATGCTAGTAATTGTTCATTCTTGGGAGGAGAAGAGAAAGAGCCAAGTCTCTTGGGTAATGTAACCATAAAAAGGTAACTTTAATTACCCAATAAATATAGAGAGTTTAGGGAGAAGGCTTAAATCTGAAGATTGTCATGATTTGTTGGAAAATTAATATCAAACTCAAAAAAAAAATAACTTTTTAAATTAGAGGTTCTTTAAAAAGCAAATTTAAAGCTTAAGACCGTCAAAGTTTCCCATAAAAACTTTTTATACTCTCTATATTAACTTGTTTTTAGACAACCCTTCAGCATGTGAACTTCCGCACACTTATTCCTCGCACACAGCATAAATGTGCCAAATAATAGAACAAATATTTTGTACGACAAACAGCGGATATTTATTTTTAAATTTAAAAATTGAACTCATCATCATTTCGTTACTTGTTGTTTCCTTGGAATCGAATTAAAATGGTCCAGCTTGCGCCGTACAAAAATCTACAAAATAAAAATGCAGCCATAAGATGCAACGAAGCGGCTAAAGAATTTGTTGTTGTTGTGTGGAAAATACTAAAAATTAAAAAAATAAAAATAACAAAAATATACAGAATAAAAACAAAGAGAGAAAAAAATTAAAAGCAAGAAAATAGCATAAAACTGAAAAGATGAAAAATGTGCGAAACAAGCAGAGCGAACAAATTGTTCGTGACAACACGCGGGGGGAGAGATGATGACCCAAAGGGGGCGACTGTGTCAGGTAAATGAGAGTATCCACACATACAGTGCGTTTCATAAATGTAGGGTAATACAGAGAAACCATTTAGTAGATGGAAATATTGAAAATTGTAAAGTAAATCATTTAAAATGCTTGAAAAGTAATTCCTTGAGTAAACAACTGGGCTCCAGCTCCAGCTCTAGCTCTATCTCTAGTTCCCTCCCTCTCTCTCTCCCTCTAGCTCTAGCTCTAGTGCTAGCGCTAGCGCCTCTCCCTCTTACTCATTTGGTATGCCTCTGTGCATCTCTAGAGGTGCCTCTTCGCTGCCTTTCTCTGGAGAGGGCTCTTTCCCTCTCGCTCTCAATTTCTCTCGGGAAGTATAAATAGAGGTTCTGGAGTCGCGCGCGATTCAGTCTGTCCTAGGGGTACCTAGCGTTAACATCTATGGTGAAAGTGATAGTGATAGTGCAATTCGACTCCAAGAGGACGACGTGGCCTATGCAATGGATATGGATTACCAGGAGGAGGCCCACCTGTTTACATCTCTGGTGATAATGATAGTGCACATCGACACCAAGAGGATGACGTGGCCTATGCAATGGATATGGAGGAGGATCACTTGTTTACATCTCTAGTGATAATGATAGTGCAATTCAACTCCAAGAGGACGACGTGGCCTATGCAATAGATATGGATAACCAGGAAGAGGCTCACTTGTTTACATTTATGGAGATAATGATAGTGATAGTGCACTTTGACGTGGCCTATGCAATGGATACGGATAACCAGGAAGATGCTCATATGGATGATACCAGGAATATAGCTCTGCACTGGAAGGCATTACCCAATGACGAAAATGGATAACCATGTGTCCTCCACTGGGGTAAGTCCTAACCATGATAATTATATTCTGTAGATAGATAATAGAGGGATCAGGTTTAAATTTAGAATCAGTAGTGCTAGCTATGCATTCCAATCGATTCCCTTAAAGTGATAAAGCAATTTGTATTAATGATATCTACTCAAAGTTAACAGCCTATCTTATTTATAATTTGCTCACAAATATTAATTTCTTAGCACTACTTTGCTACTTTTGCTATATTATTATATATCCTTTTAGGGTATTATATTTTAGTCAGAAGCTTGCAAATCAGTGAAGGAATCATTTCCGACCCTAAAAATGATATATATTCTTGATCAGCATGAACGGGCAAATCTTTTTATCCATTATTTGGCAGAAAATAAAATTTACCAATTTTTTTTAAATTTTAAAAGGTGTAACATCGTTGGAATTTTCAAAAATTAGCAAACATTTGAATTTTATTTTAATTTTAAATTTAGTATGCAGATTTATTAACCTAAAAAAACTAACATGGGACAGCTTTCCGAGTTGAAATTAATGCATTTTTGGCTTAGTTATGATCGATTTCCCATTTGTTTTCGTGATCCAAACGCAAACTGTAAGAGTAAACATACTTCGGTTTCGTAAAGTTAACTTCCTTCCTTAATTATGTTTATTTTATAGTCAGAACGCATATGAGGTAGGTTTTTGATCGTGAGATATGACCATATGCATTAATAAGCCACATAGATTGTTATTCTTATAGTAAGAGTAAAAAAGAAATCAGTTTTGTGGCTATAGATTTTAGGCAAACTTTCGTTCTTTTTTTAATTAGACCAAAATAAAGTATATTGTATTAAAGTTTAAAGCCTGCAAGGCAAATAATTTCTTTTCATTTTAAAAATTTCATTATTATAATTATTATTATTACTGTAGTTATAACAATTAAAAAAGCAATTCACATTCACCCTTTGTGCCAATATGGATACATCGCAGTTGGATTGGTTTTTTTTGCTTGACGCTTTATTTTACAATTGTGTTTGGCGATTTGTGTAAATGCAGCTTAATCATACATGATGATGTTTGGATGCTGGGATGAGGCTTTAAAATTAGTCAACTTTTTGTGGAGCATTAATTCTTAGGGAAACTATTGAACTAAACAAACCGAAAAGAAAAAAAGAGAAGTCCAGGTAGAAGAATAGTACATAAAAAATCAAGGACCGGCGCTAGCGCTCAGCTCGACCTACTGACTAAACTTTACGCCAATATTATTCACACGCGACTGCATGTGCTGCAGCACGTCCTGCGAGAAGTCCTCGATGGTAGTGAAGCGACTCTTCTGGAAGCTAAATATGTCGGCCAAAAAGGCAAGCAACTGCTCCCGGAAATAGTGGCAAATCTCTCGCAAGTTTTCATTGGGCCCGAAGAATCCCCAAGCCATCAGCGGCGATATCTGCTCGGATATCACGTAGAAGTGAGACATGAAGCCGTTGGGAAACTTCAGCATCCGCTTCTTCGCCTTTAGCACCGACCACACTGCCGTGGTAAGAGCCTGAAAATGAAGAGGGTTCAGTGAGTAAACAGGTAGGACCTTGGCGTGATCAATTCACCGTCTCCTTGAATCCATTGGACAGCCAGCGGTTTTGCACCACCGCCGTAACACTGGCAGGCGGTGCATCCAAATCCTTGAATGAATCCAAGATGATAAAGTCCAGACAGATATCGTAGAAGGTCATCGCCTTGACGTTGCGCTGTTCCAGCTCCAGCTGTATGCACGGCCAGTTGTTGCTGTCGCGCAGGAAATTCACCATATCCTCATAGCCCACCAGGAACTCTTTTGTGTCCTTGTCGCCGAGGCACAGCAGATCGGTGAGTATCTGGCGACCGGCATCGCAGATCCATTGGCCGACAGCCGGATCCTTGAACAGGAACTGGAAGGCCAAGCGGACGCAATGCAGCTTGGCCAGATACTCGGTATCGCTGCTGCAGTGCATTAGTTCCGCCCGAATGGTGCGACATGGCACCGTGTACTCGTCATGGTGCTTGAGGGCGGTCTGGAATAGAGGATACTCCTCGTACGAGGTCTCGATGAAGCCATCAAACTCCCGCAGATCCGCCACTTGGTCGAGAGCAGATGCAAAGCTCTCCGCCGAATCGAAATTCGGATCAGAGCCAGCGCGGCTCAGAACACTGCCGGATTTGCGTGACCGGTGGTCATCGTCCGTCTCGCCCGTCTCCTCCGCCTCGTCTATGGAATGCTCCTCACGGAACAGCACCGATCGCTGGTCGAGGAAGAGCAACTCGCTCTGTTCCTGCAGAGTATACGCCATCTCCAGCAGATTCTGAATTTCGCGACAGAACTCAGAGTCCTCTGCCGTTGTTAGCAGGGCAGGAAGACCGCCGGGCGAATAGTGCGCGGCCAGGGCATCCTCCCAGAAATTGATTACCGTATCCAGGGCTTCCATGCCCATCATGCCCAACTGTTGGGCTGTAAGCTGCGTTACCATCGTTCCCCCACCGGGTCCAGCATTCTGTCCACTGACGGCGCCGCCGCCAGCTATGCTGCTGCCCAGCACACCAACTCCAATTGATCCCGAGGCCATGGACAGGCGATCGGAGTAGGCAATTGTTGAGCCAACGGGACTGCCCGATCTTGCCGAGGCCTTGGACCCAGCTATAGATATGAGGTCATTGGGACTGCGCATGCTGTTGCGGTTCCGCCGTCCTGTGTATTTCCTCGCCCGGCGAGGAGGACGCGGCGGCTTGCGTCGTCGCAGAAATCGGGAGAGGACGCCCATAAGAGCCACGCCGGCCGTCAGCGAGAAGATGACAACCTGCCGGGGATTCAGAGATTGATTAGAGGAGGGTTATATCCAAATCGAAGTGCTCAAAGGGCACTTGGCACTTTGCCCCGAGTGCTACAAACCTTTGTGGTGGTGGAGACGCGAAAAGGCAGCAGGTGGCCCCCGTTACTCCAGGTCGCTGGCATGAGGCGCTGCATCCTCAAAGCTCTATCTTATCTGTTTTTTGAACACTCGACGGGTTTTCTTTTTTTTTGGGAAATGGAAATGTGGAAGTGGAAGGGTCAGCTTCAGCCCTGCTCCATGTGCGCCGCCGTTCGGAATTCTTGGTCCAACAAAAGCGGGATGGCTCTGGAGGTCGGGGCGCTGGGCGGTTTTGGAATTCGAGTAGGCTTATCAGTGAAAACTTTCACTTTTTAGGCCTGAAAAACAACAAAATTGCATCACAATGCTTCAGGGCGAGCGCGCGGCGGCAGCAAAAAGGTGTAATCAGCTGTGTTTGCCGGCGTTGCCGGACAGAGGAAACTGCAGTGCTGCCAGATAGTCGGTTTTTGAGTTTGAAAACAAGGCTACCAGATTTTTTAACTGCTTACTGGAATTAGGTACTGCATTACCGACCGATTCACTAGCAAGCTCTAGCTTTAAAATAGCTAAACTGGCTATAGCCAGATATAGCTTGAAGCAAGCCAAAGCGATCGCGCATCTCTAACAAAGTTGCACAGCGCGAAACTTGTTAATTATAACGAATTAAAACTAAATCAATTATGACATTTACGTTTTTTGAGGCTAAGCCAACTCGATAACATGGCCGCGATGACGTCACGCTGCGCTGACAACGAGAGCGGCAGCAGCACCAACAGCAACAACAACAACATACGAGCCGAGCACCTCGAACCGGCAAGAGTCGCAAATACTCGCGACCGTCTCTCGAAATATTTTGGCATTATTAAAAATTCTGTATTTTGGCATTGGCGCGGGCCAAAATATACAATATACATATGTATGTTCATCTTCTGAAACATACGCACGCGGCACAGTGAGCCAGAACAAAGCGAACTGCAAAACATTGGTGTGACACGTGTAAGTATGTCGTTTTCATACGCATTTCTTTAACTAATTTAAATTATCAATTTTCTTTCAGAAACTGGAAATATTCCGTATTTATTTCCATCACCTGGGACTCATTTTGAGCTTTGGTCCGTTCATTGCATCGAACGGCCACTGTATTTGGATGCGAGCCGCTGCCGCCTGGCATTGTTATTTTATTTTGTTACTCATCATCAGCCGTCACCCGTAAACGATGTCCGAAGATGCCAAGAGTGAGTGCATAATGGTTATATCGATAATTGGATAAATCATAATTCATATCGCCCAGGTCCTGGACCACGCACCCGGAACATCATTGAGAACCAGCTGTTCCGCCGGCAGCGTAGCCTTAAATTGGAGGCGCTGCAGCGCCAGCGGACCTTGAATTCTGGCGACGATATCGAGGGATTGGGTCCGGATGCGGGACCCTTCGACAAGGTCAGTTTTAGCCTGTCCCTCCCTACCCCTCTCCCACATCACGGTGACTTCGATATAATGATCTCTCCCGCACAGACGCACATTGTCATCATTTTCACGGACAAGGCTAAGCTGCGACACTGTCAGGATGTGGAGAAGATTATCCAGGAGTTTGGCATCCAGACCACGCTGGAGATCGTGGGGTATGACAGCATAAAACATTAGATGAAATCGATATTATAATTGAATATATATATATATATTCTCTTGGTTAGGAAAACCGAAAAGTACCTATATCTGTCGGCCAGCGTGGACACCCTGCTGCGCCTCGCCGATGCTGCCGAGCTGGAGAAGATGACCACCACCAACAGCATGCAAAAGTTCAATTACGGCTGCATCTCTGATTTCCTGCTGCCGGGGATGACCAAGGACAAGGTCCTGCGCTACTGCGAGATCCCAGTGCTAATCAAGGATGTCATTCAGGATGGGATCAAGTCGTACGTGCAGAAGGGTTACATTGAGGATATGTTTCCACTTCACGATATTGTGAGTAATCATTTACTCTTAAAGTTTCTGTGTCTGATTTAATTCTGTTTATATTATGTTTATTAGCTGTATCTCGAACGCTTTAATTGGAACCTGAAGCGCACCAAACTGCCCATCGAGGACATCCGCAATTATTTTGGCTCGAGCATCGGTCTCTATTTCGGCTTTATTGAGTTCTATACGAAGGCCTTGATATTCCCTGCTGTATTTGGACTGCTCCAGGTACTGTTTGACCTGAATATATCGTTGGTGTGCAGCTTCTATGTGGTCTGGACAACGGTGAGTAGGCCCCAGATATGCATTAATTAATAGTTTGAATCAAAAAGATAAAAGCAATGTGGCTAACATAATGTTACAGTTTATAAATTGAGGAAATTGTTTACCCTTCGGTGACTAAATATAGAAACGTTTTAATTACTTTTTAGTGCTTTCCACTTAATGGAGATAATAAAAACTATATTTATTTGTTGCTGGGAATTGCAAATTGTATAATAAAAATTATAAAAATACAACAATAATTATTAGAAACAATACAATAGAAGCAAAGAATATTTTGTATTAAAAAAGATTATATATTTTTGCAATGGAGTTTCGTAAAATATTCCTTTATTCTTTAAATCTATATTTATTGACATGTTTATACGACAATTTTTTCGACTTATTACAATTCAAAAATCGCATTACTCCGCCAAAAAAAAAGATTAATTTTAATTCGGAAAGCTGTCCCATGCAAGTTTTTATTATAAAATTAAAAAAAAAAACTGGTAAATTTTTTTTTCTGCCAAATAATGTCTAGGAAGTTTGCCTGTTGATGCTGATCAAGAATATATATTATTTATGGGGTCCGAAATGACTCCTTCACGCGTTACAAGCTTCTGATTGAAATTATAATACCCTGCAATGGTATAGACAGTGTAATAGTAATATAATTACATAAATAATCGATATAAAATGGAGCTTCAATAATGAATATTAATATTTTGCAGATATTTTTGGAGCTATGGAAACGCAAGTGTGCCGGCTACTCGTACCGCTGGGGCACCATCGAGATGAACAGCTTGGATAAGCCACGATCCGCCTACCAGGGTCAAATGAAGCCGGATCCCATAACCGGCAAGATGACGCTACAGTATCCAATGCGCTATACATACCTGCAAATGTACTGCATCTCCTACCCAGTTGTTCTTGGCTGTGTGGTGGCCGCCGGATGCTTTGCCCTATATCAGTTCCAAATCGAGGCCGAGGTACTGGCCGACTTTGGCCCAGAATCCTGGCTGCTGTACATCCCAGTCATCGTTCAGTCCGTGCTGATTGCCATCTTCTCGTGGGCATACGAGAAGCTGGCCACATTCCTTACCAACTTGGAGAACCATCGGACGAGGTCGCAGTACGATCGGCATCGGGTCAACAAGCTGATGCTCTTCGAGATCGTCAACAACTTCTTCTCGCAATTCTACATAGCGTTCGTGCTGCAGGATCTGCGCCAGCTAAAGTATCAACTGATGATGCAGCTGCTGGTCTTCCAGGTGCTATGCATAGCCCAGGAGATTGGCATACCGCTGCTGGCCGTGCTCCGGCAGAAATATGCCGAATTTCGACACCGCGAGGTTGCCGAGGAGAAGCTGCGATCCATCAGCGATGTGCCGCGTTACGAGCAGTCCTTCTACGAGTCCGGGCTAGATGAATACCATTCCACGTATGAGGACTACCTGCAGGTGTGCATTCAGTTTGGTTTCGTCGTGTTGTTCGCCGCCGTTGCCCCATTCGCCGCCATTGGAGCGCTGCTCAATAACGTATTTGCCGTACACATTGACATGTGGAAGCTGTGCAACATCTTCAAGCGTCCGTTTGCCCGACGGGCCAAGAATATTGGTGCCTGGCAGCTGGCCTTTGAGCTGCTTTCGGTGATGGCGTTGCTTAGCAATTGCGGACTGCTCTTCCTCCAGCCGAATGTTAAGTGAGTCTTAATTAAATCTTTTTGCTATTCTCTTTAAGTTATTTTTCCTTGGGTTTTCCTCTTTTCCAGGGACTTCTTTTCCCACTGGCTGCCTTCGGTGCCGGATCTGTCATTTGTGATTTTTGAGCATCTTCTTTTGGGCCTGAAGTTCCTTATTCACAAGGTGATCCATGAGCGACCACGTTGGGTGCGAATTGGTCTGCTCAAGTCGGACTACGAGACTAGCCAGGCGCTGAAGCAGCTCAAGTAGGTCTTCCTATAGGCTAACTATGATAAAACCCAGTATTGTGTCCTAATTCTTTACAGAAAATTCAAGGCAGAGGCTAATAAGATGGCCTGATACCGGATGTTACTGAATCTCCCACTCCTTTTTGGTGCTAATCATACTACCAGTCCATTTTTTATTCTAAAACATTATTATTTATAAACATTACAACTAAGCAGTGCTTTATACGGTGAGAATGTATGCGATATAGCCGATGGAAAGAAGGAAGGAGGGATGGAAGATGTGCCTTAACCCATAAACTCATTTAATAAATAAATATAAATATATATATTAATCCTAGTATTTATATATATGTAACTCCATCCTAAACCTTACTTCTTAACGCGCTCCTCTATAATGCCGAAAAGCCAGATAGGCGTCCAAGGCATGCAGAATGCCTGCTGCATAGCCCATGTACTGGAAATGTTTTAAAGATTCAAGCAAAAAATGTATATAGTATAGTTTTTTTCTAATTACTCACATAACAAGCTGTCATTGCAGGATATGCCCAGAATCCTGGTCGCACCAGGAACTGCGGATGCAGCCACACCACGCACGCAAAGCCCATGTAACTCGCCGAACTGAAGTACATGCAGCTAGCTAGCCCATTGAATATAGTCTCCTTGGAAAGTATAGTTTAACATACATAGCTTTCTTGATCTTCCTACAGGAGCCTGACTACTCACAAACATGGACTGCCTTATGAGATTGTACGATTTATCCGAGAAAGCATAGCATATGAGTAGTATCCCGTTGGTGGTGAAGCAATGCCCAGTGGTGGCCAAGAAGCTGGTCAGCGCCTGTCCAATGGAATCCGCATAGGGCACACCGTACTTGATCAGTAATCCCTCGCAGAGCATGGCCAGTCCCAGCTGCATGAGCTTCAGCAGGCCAATTCGGGACAATAGGAAGCCAAAGTTGATGCAAGTGCAGACGCGACAGCAACATATACGGATGCCCAGCGGCTGGCTCATTCCCCGAACTCCAAAGGCGGACATTGGCGTGAATCGCTGCATGATGAAGATTTCAGTGTGTGTACTCCTAGAAACTCAGATTGCGACTGATTGTGCCTCAGCATCTCGGCTTTGTTGTCTGACGGAGAGGGAGAGTATTCTATAAATAGCTCCTGGGCCACATGTGCGTGCCCTCCAAGGAGTGCGTGCGCTAGTGAGTGGCATTCCGTATTCAGCAAATAAACAAATGCATTTTCTACCTGCCTTGCATTTCCCGGGGTAATGTATTTTATTAGAATTTAAATTTTAGAACATTTAAAAGAATAATTTAAAAATAATGTTTTCACCGCATATGAGTGTTTAAGTATTTTATAATTTAGGCAACATCCTAGTAGCTTTAATCTCCTCACCCTGACAGCTGTCAGTCTCGCTTCGATTCCGTATGATGTAGACTAAAATCCAAATTCCAAATATTCAGAGCTCAAAATTTTACAAAATTAGCCCCAAACGCTATTACAGCGTTCGCGGAAAAGCTAAACCCTTTCGATTCTCCGTAACTCGTACCATTGACACATCCACAACCGCATCCGGATACACTTCTGGTTCTTTATCCGTTCCTGGTTTTCCCTTTTGCTTCCGTTTCCGCGTTAAGGATGTGCTTTCAGTTCCTGAACAAGTTCTTCGGCGCCAACCGGCGTCGCTCTGCTGCCGCCAATGGTGGCATTTCCCCGCGTCCCAGTCTGGCCAATGGGCCTCAGGTGTCCATCGATACTGTGCGCACCGTCAAGTCGGCCAAGTCCGTCAATCCGCCCGCTGCCAACCGGGTGGTCACCGTCGTCAATGTTGGGAACAACAGCAAGATGGGCCACAGTGTGAACAGCTTGGGACTGGAGAGGAGGCAGTCTGTGGCGGCTGGATCTGCCGGAGGAGCTCTTAGTAACAATGCCAGTGCCGCCGCCACCGCCGCTGGCACTGCCGCTGCCAACACGGTGGACCCCGGTTCTGGAGTATCGGGAGCCGGTAACAACAGGAACCACGGAAAACGCAGCTCCGTGTGGGGTTTCATTGGTATAACCAAGAAAAAGTCTAGGTCCAGCAACGAATCGATCTAGGATCTCTGGCAGAGATTCCTTTGGGAGACGGCCAGGATTTGGAGCAGGGCAAGATTTGGAGCAATTCCTTAACTTGGATTACAGCCCAGACTCTTCCATGAGATGGCATAAATAAATAGTAATTTTATATCTGTGACTTTCCAGATACAAAAGCCTGCATTTCTATGTTTTAAAAATGGTTGTTGTTGTAAAAGAGTTGTTGTTGTTGTTGTAAAAGAGTCTTTGTTGTTTTTGTAAGAGTTGTTGTTGTTGGCTTCAACGAGCCTTCCATTTGAACAAATTCCTTAATTTTTCAATTTGAAGTACCAGGCGAACAGAAGGCAGCAGCAAGCAAATTTATTTTTGTGCAAATTCATTATATAGCCTAGAAGTATGCTACAAGCACTCCCGAAAGTATGCAATTCCAAAATATGCAATATTTTGTAGTGTGACCAGCTCATATTTCACTACTTTTGGCTAATTATCGTAACAAGGTTTGTTTTGTGATATCGTGTGTTCTTAAATGTTGGTTAATTTTGTATATTAAAACGTTAGAAACTAGTGCCGAACGATGAATTGTAACTCGCGCAACGTAAGTCCAAAACCATTCGAGCGCCCGCAGTGCCGACCGGGGCGCGGCAGGTATTTAAGTGCTGGATGGAGTGGCAGCCAGAGGAGCAGGCGTGGCAGACGTACGTGAATTTCGAGCTGCGCTTCAAGGAGATTGATCGGGCGCGCGAGGTCTATGACCGCTTTGTCTACGTGCATCCGGACGTCAAGAATTGGACCAAGTTCGCCAAGTTCGAGGCGTCCCACGACCTCATCCATGGCACGCAGCGTGTCTTCGATCGGGCAGTGGAGTTCTTCGATGAGTAAATCCAGGAGCGACTGTTCGTTGCATTTGCCCGCTTCGAGGAGGGCCAGAAGGAGCACGACCGGGAGCGCATCATCTACAAATACGGACTGGACCACCTGCCCAAGGACCGAACCCAGGAGCTATTTTAGGCCTACACCATACACGACAAGAAGTACGACAAACGGGATGGCATCGAGGAGCTGATACTGCACAAGGCGTTCCCATTCAGCAAGCTGTGGCTGCTCTACGCCCAGTTCGAGATCCGCTACAATGAGCTGCAGCGGGTTCGCAAGGCCCTTGGCCTGGCCATCGGTATGTGTCCGCGCGACAAGCTCGTTTTCGGCTACATCGACCTGTAGATCCAATTGCGCAAGTTCGAGCGCTGCCGGCTGCTGTACGAGCAGTTCCTGGAGTTCGGACCGGAGAACTGTATCACATGGATGAAGTTCGCACTACGGCTGGACTGCAGTCCTTCAGCTCGAACCAGGTCATCCTGAGGGGCCAGCCAGACGGTGCCTCGGGCATGTTTATCCGACAATCGGCCACCTAGACCCTGCAAACGCAGGAGAACTGTAAGACACTTTATACTAGTAATCATTTCCAACTGGTCCTAATTATGAATGCTCTTTGCGGTTTCCTCGGAGATTATCCAGTGAAATGTGACCCAGACGCCCTCTAAGGCTCGGACCCAATTGGACACACTTGCCCCGAAGCAGCAGCAACAGCAGAAGCAGTAGTTGGCGGTAGCCACTGCTCGGTTGCAGCAGCAGCAACAACTCAGCGGCATTACAATGCCCTGGAGACCCGATCCTGGCCCACAATGGCCCCAGGTGCGTCCGGTCAGCTTGGTGTCCACGCAACTGTCGGGGCGACCTGCCTTGTCCGATCTGAAGACCGAGAACGGCCAGTTGGTGGGTCAGAACAAGGTGGTGGGTCACATGGCCACAGTGCAGCAGCAACAGCAGGCGACGGCGAATCTCCAGCAAGTGGTCAACTTGGCGGGCAACAAGTGAATAATCTGAGACACCTCGGGCCAGATCATCGAGCTAACTGATTACCTTTGGATCATTACAGAAGGGTTGTGATGAGCACGACACAAGTGGACAAACAGCAGCAGCAACAGCAAAAGCAATTGCAGTTGATTCAGAAGCAGCAGTATCGGCGGCAGCAAATGTTTCAGCAGCCCTCCAGATGCAGCAGCAGGCGGCACCTCACGCCCAACAGCAGAAGCAGCAACAACAAGTCACCCAACAGCAGCAGCAGCAACAACAAGTCACCCAGCAGTAGCAGCAGCAAGTGACCGCTCAGCAACAGCAGGCGGTGGCGTAGGCTCAGCAGCAACAGAGGGAACAGCAGCAGCAAGTGGTCCAATCCCAGGCGCAGGCCCAACAGCAGCAGGCGCTTGCCAACGCCACTCAGCAGATCCTACAGGTGGTCCCAAACACCTTCATCACCTCGCATCAGCAGGCTCAGGCGCAGCAGCAACAGCAACGGAGCCACTGAGGCGCTTCGAGGAGGGCCAGAGCGCGCATCATGTACAAATACGCGCTGGGCCACCTGCCCAAGGACCGAACGCAGGAGCTATTTAAGGCCTACACCATACACGACAAGAAGTACAGCAATCGGAATGGCATCGAGGAGCTGATACCGCACAAGCAGTTCACATTCAGCAAGCTGTGGCTGCTCTACGCCCAGTTCGATATCCGCTACAAGAAGCTGCAGCGGGTTCGCAAGGCCCTTGGCCTGGCCATCGGTATGTGTCCGCGCGACAAGCTCGTTTTCGGCTACATCGACCTGTAGATCCAATTGCGCAAGTTCGAGCGCTGCCGGCTGCTGTACGAGCAGTTCCTGGAGTTCGGACCGGAGAACTGTATCACATGGATGAAGTTCGCCGAGCTGGAGAACTTCCAGGACAACACGGAGCGGAGCAGCACCGCTGTGGCGGCGGCACTCTTTTCTTACGTGTGTATACATAAAATTAACTAACTTTCAATTTTACAGTCCCGTTCCTGAAAGAAACGGCTTATTTTCATATATCGGTATATACCGATAACGACAGCACAAAATCAAAATACCTTTGTACGATAACGAGCCTAAAGTGGTGAAACATGAGCTGGCCATACTACAAAACGCTTGTGAAAAATAAGCTGGTCACACTACAAAAAAGCTTTAAATGTAAGGATGGCAGACTAGCTTATTTCAAGATAGATTTAAAGCTCTGCTACAATATTGGTAAAAGGACATCTCTAATTTTCACCTCGTGCAGTAAAATTATTTTATTTTATATTTAATTAAGTAAGAAAAGAAATACAGAAGCTATGGAACGGCCCCAAAAGATGGCCAAGGTTAGTGTGGAGGATGGAGTGAGCGGACAGCTTGAAAAGAAGTCCTAATTCATCACATCGTTTGTTTCGCTTTTATTAGGTGAACAACATGGCGCCAGCGGAGGTGCAGATAACGGCAAAGTAGCTGCTCCATGAGGCCAAGAAACGGGACTTGGAGATTCAGGCCCAACAGCAGCAGCAAGTGACCGCCCAGCAAAAGCAGGCGGCGGCGCAGGCTCAGCATCAACAGAGGGAACAGCAGCAGCAGCAGCAACTGGTCAAATCCCAGGCGCAGGCCCAACAGCAGCAGGCGCTTGCCAACGCCATTCAACAGATCCTACAGGTGGTCCCAAACACCTTCATCACCTCGCATCAGCAGGCTCAGGCGCAGCAGCAACAGCAACGGAGGCGCTGAGGCGCTTCGAGGAGGGCCAAAGCGCGCATCATGTACAAATACGCGCTGGGCCACCTGCCCAAGGACCGAACGCAGGAGCTATTTAAGGCCTACACCATACACGACAAGAAGTACAGCAATCGGAATGGCATCGAGGAGCTGATACCGCACAAGCAGTTCACATTCAGCAAGCTGTGGCTGCTCTACGCCCAGTTCGAGATCCGCTACAATGAGCTGCAGCGGGTTCGCAAGGCCCTTGGCCTGGCCATCGGTATGTGTCCGCGCGACAAGCTCGTTTTCGGCTACATCGACCTGTAGATCCAATTGCGCAAGTTCGAGCGCTGCCGGCTGCTGTACGAGCAGTTCCTGGAGTTCGGACCGGAGAACTGTATCACATGGATGAAGTTCGCCGAGCTGGAGAACTTCCAGGACAACACGGAGCGGAGCAGCACCGCTGTGGCGGCGGCACTCTTTTCTTACGTGTGTATACATAAAATTAACTAACATTCAATTTTACAGTCCCGTTCCTGAAAGAAACGGCTTATTTTCATATATCGGTATATACCGATAACGACAGCACAAAATCAAAATACCTTTGTACGATAACGAGCCAAAAGTGGTGAAACATGAGCTGGCCATACTACAAAACGCTTGTGAAAAATAAGCTGGTCACACTACAAAAAAGCTTTAAATGTAAGGATGGCAGACTAGCTTATTTCAAGATAGATTTAAAGCTCTGCTACAATATTGGTAAAAGGACATCTCTAATTTGCACCTCGTGCAGTAAAATTATTTTATTTTATAATTAATTAAGTAAGAAAAGAAATACAGAAGCTATGGAACGGCCCCAAAAGATGGCCAAGGTTAGTGTGGAGGATGGAGTGAGCGGACAGCTTGAAAAGAAGTCCTAATTCATCACATCGTTTGTTTCGCTTTTATTAGGTGAACAACATGGCGCCAGCGGAGGTGCAGATAACGGCAAAGTAGCTGCTCCATGAGGCCAAGAAACGGGACTTGGAGATTCAGGCCCAACAGCAGCAGCAAGTGACCGCCCAGCAAAAGCAGGCGGCGGCGCAGGCTCAGCAGCAACAGAGGGAACAGCAGCAGCAGCAGCAACTGGTCAAATCCCAGGCGCAGGCCCAACAGCAGCAGGCGCTTGCCAACGCCACTCAGCAGATCCTACAGGTGGCCCCAAACACCTTCATCACCTCGCACCAGCAGGCTCAGGCGCAGCAGCAACAGCAACGGGAGCCCTGTCCAACGGAGAAGCCACTAAGGCGCTTCGAGGAGGGCCAGAGCGCGCATCATGTACAAATACGCGCTGGGCCACCTGCCCAAGGACCGAACGCAGGAGCTATTTAAGGCCTACACCATACACGACAAGAAGTACAGCAATCGGAATGGCATCGAGGAGCTGATACCGCACAAGCAGTTCACATTCAGCAAGCTGTGGCTGCTCTACGCCCAGTTCGAGATCCGCTACAATGAGCTGCAGCGGGTTCGCAAGGCCCTTGGCCTGGCCATCGGTATGTGTCCGCGCGACAAGCTCGTTTTCGGCTACATCGACCTGTAGATCCAATTGCGCAAGTTCGAGCGCTGCCGGCTGCTGTACGAGCAGTTCCTGGAGTTCGGACCGGAGAACTGTATCACATGGATGAAGTTCGCCAAGCTGGAGAACTTCCAGGACAACACGGAGCGGAGCAGCACCGCTGTGGCGGCGGCACTCTTTTCTTACGTGTGTATACATAAAATTAACTAACTTTCAATTTTACAGTCCCGTTCCTGAAAGAAACGGCTTATTTTCATATATCGATATATACCGATAACGACAGCACAAAATCAAAATACCTTTGTACGATAACGGGCCTAAAGTGGTGAAACATGAGCTGGCCATACTACAAAACGCTTGAGAAAAATAAGCTGGTCACACTACAAAAAAAGCTTTAAATGTAAGGATGGCAGACTAGCTTATTTCAAGATAGATTTAAAGCTCTGCTACAATATTGGTAAAAGGACATCTCTAATTTTCACCTCGTGCAGTAAAATTATTTTATTTTATAATTAATTAAGTAAGAAAAGAAATACAGAAGCTATGGAACGGCCCCAAAAGATGGCCAAGGTTAGTGTGGAGGATGGAGTGAGCGGACAGCTTGAAAAGAAGTCCTAATTCATCACATCGTTTGTTTCGCTTTTATTAGGTGAACAACATGGCGCCAGCGGAGGTGCAGATAACGGCAAAGTAGCTGCTCCATGAGGCCAAGAAACGGGACTTGGAGATTCAGGACCAACAGCAGCAGCAAGTGACCGCCCAGCAAAAGCAGGCGGCGGCGCAGGCTCAGCAGCAACAGAGGGAACAGCAGCAGCAGCAGCAACTGGTCAAATCCCAGGCGCAGGCCCAACAGCAGCAGGCGCTTGCCAACGCCATTCAACAGATCCTACAGGTGGTCCCAAACACCTTCATCACCTCGCATCAGCAGGCTCAGGCGCAGCAGCAACAGCAACGGAGGCGCTGAGGCGCTTCGAGGAGGGCCAAAGCGCGCATCATGTACAAATACGCGCTGGGCCACCTGCCCAAGGACCGAACCCAGGAGCTATTTAAGGCCTACACCATACACGACAAGAAGTACGGCAATCGGAATGGCATCGAGGAGCTGATACCGCACATGCAGTTCACGTTCAGCAAGCTGTGGCTGCTCTACGCCCAGTTCAAGGTCCGCTACAATGAGCTGCAGCGGGTTCGCAAGGCCCTTGGCCTGGCCATCGGTATGTGTCCGCGCGACAAGCTCGTTCTCGGCTACATCGACCTGGAGATCCAATTGCGCGAGTTCGACAGCTGCCGGGTGCTGTACTAGTTCATGGAGTTCGAACCAAAACACTATCACATGGATGAAGTTCGCCCTACGGCTGGACTGCAGTCCTTCCGCTCGAACCAGATCATCCTGAGGGTCCAGCCAGACGGAGCCTCGGGCATGTTTATCCGGCAACCGGCTACGCAGACGCTGCAGACGCAGCAGAACTGTAAGACACTTTATACTGTTAAACATTTCCAACGCCCCCTAAGGCTCGGACCCAACTGGACACACTTGCTCCGAAGCAGCAGCAACAGCAGGAACAGCTCATATCAGCGGCTCTGCAATGCCCTGGAGACCCGATCCACGGCCCACAATGGCACCCAGGTGAGTCCGGTCAGCTCGGTGTCCACGTAACGGTCCAGAACCCGAGCTTGCTAAAGGGCAAGATGCGTACCAAGCAGCAGCCGGCGCGACCTCTCTTGTCCGCCCTGAAGATGGAGAACGGCCAGCAGCAAATGTTCCAGCAGCAGATCGCAGCCCTCCAGATACAGCAGCAGGCGGCACCTCAGGCCCAACAGCAGCAGCAGCAGCAGCAGCAGCAGCAGCAGCAAGTGGTCCAATCCCAGGCGCAGGCCCAACAGCTGCAGGCGCTTGTCAACGCCACTCAGCAGATCCTACAGGTGGCCCCAGGTGGGATTGGACACCTTCATCACCTCGACCAGCAGGCTCAGGCGTAGCAGCAACAGCAACGGGAGCCCTGCCCAACGGAGAAGCCACTGAGGCGCTTCGAGGAGGGCCAAAGCGCGCATCATGTACAAATACGCGCTGGGCCACCTGCCCAAGGACCGAACCCAGGAGCTATTTAAGGCCTACACCATACACGACAAGAAGTACGGCAATCGGAATGGCATCGAGGAGCTGATACCGCACAAGCAGTTCACATTCAGCAAGCTGTGGCTGCTCTACGCCCAGTTCGAGATCCGCTACAAGGAGCTGCAGCGGGTTCGCAAGGCCCTTGGCCTGGCCATCGGTATGTGTCCGCGCGACAAGCTCGTTTTCGGCTACATCGACCTGTAGATCCAATTGCGCGAGTTCGAGCGCTGCCGGCTGCTGTACGAGCAGTTCCTGGAGTTCGGACCGGAGAACTGTATCACATGGATGAAGTTCGCACTACGGCTGGACTGCAGTCCTTCAGCTCGAACCAGGTCATCCTGAGGGGCCAGCCAGACGGAGCCTCGGGCATGTTTATCCGACAATCGGCCACGCAGACCCTGCAAACGCAGCAGAACTGTAAGACACTTTATACTAGTAATCATTTCCAACTGGTCCTAATTATGAATGCTCTTTGCGGTTTCCTCGGAGATTATCCAGTGAAATGTGACCCAGACGCCCTCTAAGGCTCGGACCCAATTGGACACACTTGCCCCGAAGCAGCAGCAACAGCAGAAGCAGTAGTTGGCGGTAGCCACTGCTCGGTTGCAGCAGCAGCAACAACTCAGCGGCATTACAATGCCCTGGAGACCCGATCCTGGCCCACAATGGCCCCAGGTGCGTCCGGTCAGCTTGGTGTCCACGCAACTGTCGGGGCGACCTGCCTTGTCCGATCTGAAGACCGAGAACGGCCAGTTGGTGGGTCAGAACAAGGTGGTGGGTCACATGGCCACAGTGCAGCAGCAACAGCAGGCGACGGCGAATCTCCAGCAAGTGGTCAACTTGGCGGGCAACAAGTGAATAATCTGAGACACCTCGGGCCAGATCATCGAGCTAACTGATTACCTTTGGATCATTACAGAAGGGTTGTGATGAGCACGACACAAGTGGACAAACAGCAGCAGCAACAGCAAAAGCAATTGCAGTTGATTCAGAAGCAGCAGTATCGGCAGCAGCAAATGTTCCAGCAGCCCTCCAGATGCAGCAGAAGTTGGCACCTCACGCCCAACAGCAGAAGCAGCAACAACAAGTCACCCAACAGCAGCAGCAGCAACAACAAGTCACCCAGCAGCAGCAGCAGCAAGTGACCGCCCAGCAACAGCAGGCGGTGGCGTAGGCTCAGCAGCAACAGAGGGAACAGCAGCAGCAAGTGGTCCAATCCCAGGCGCAGGCCCAACAGTTGCAGGCGCTTGCCAACGCCACTCAGCAGATTCTACAGGTGGCCTCAAACACCTTCATCACCTCGCACCAGGAACAGCAGCAGCAACTACATAAGCAACTGATCCAGCAGCAACTGCAGCAACATGTCCAGGCGCTTGCTCAGGGGAAGCTGCAACAGCAACGGGAGCAACAACAGAACATCATCCAGCACATTGTTGTTTCAGGCGGAAGGACTCCCGAGCAGCAACAGCAGAACGCGGGTCAGCTGCAACTGAACAGTGTGGCCTTTACGGGGTCCTCGACCACGACGCCAGCCGGAATAGCCGCAACAACAGCAACACAAGGAACCACCCTCCCTGACAGTCACGACGCCTTCCCCCACCACGAATCCCATCCTGGCCATGACCTCCATGATGAATGTCACAGTGCACATGTGCACCTGTCAAGCGCTCCACCCGTCACAGCCTCTGTGACCAGCACCGCAGTCACTCCACCGCCAGGCCAATTGGTGACCCTCACTATTGCCAGCACGCCCACTAAGGAGAAGCCTTCGAAGACGGCCACCCTTGTGCCCCTTGGCTCGCCCGTGACGCCCGCATCCCTCCCAACTCAGGACAAAAGCGAGACGCCGAAATCCTCAACACCAGCCAATGTGAGTGCATCCGCGGAGGCCAGCAGTTCCACCGGCGAAGCCCTGCCCAACGGAGAAGCCACTGAGGCGCTTCGAGGAGGGCCAGAGCGCGCATCATGTACAAATACGCGCTGGGCCACCTGCCCAAGGACCGAACGCAGGAGCTATTTAAGGCCTACACCATACACGACAAGAAGTACAGCAATCGGAATGGCATCGAGGAGCTGATACCGCACAAGCAGTTCACATTCAGCAAGCTGTGGCTGCTCTACGCCCAGTTCGATATCCGCTACAAGAAGCTGCAGCGGGTTCGCAAGGCCCTTGGCCTGGCCATCGGTATGTGTCCGCGCGACAAGCTCGTTTTCGGCTACATCGACCTGTAGATCCAATTGCGCAAGTTCGCACATCGTTTGTTTCGCTTTTATTAGGTGAACAACATGGCGCCAGCGGAGGTGCTGATAACGGCAAAGTAGCTGCTCCATGAGGCCAAGAAACGGGACTTGGAGATTCAGGCCCAACAGCAGCAGCAAGTGACCGCCCAGCAAAAGCAGGCGGCGGCGCAGGCTCAGCAGCAACAGAGGGAACAGCAGCAGCAGCAGCAACTGGTCAAATCCCAGGCGCAGGCCCAACAGCAGCAGGCGCTTGCCAACGCCACTCAGCAGATCCTACAGGTGGCCCCAAACACCTTCATCACCTCGCACCAGCAGGCTCAGGCGCAGCAGCAACAGCAACGGGAGCCCTGCCCAACGGAGAAGCCACTGAGGCGCTTCGAGGAGGGCCAGAGCGCGCATCATGTACAAATACGCGCTGGGCCACCTGCCCAAGGACCGAACGCAGGAGCTATTTAAGGCCTACACCATACACGACAAGAAGTACAGCAATCGGAATGGCATCGAGGAGCTGATACCGCACAAGCAGTTCACATTCAGCAAGCTGTGGCTGCTCTACGCCCAGTTCGATATCCGCTACAAGAAGCTGCAGCGGGTTCGCAAGGCCCTTGGCCTGGCCATCGGTATGTGTCTGCGCGACAAGCTCGTTTTCGGCTACAATTGCGCAAGTTCGAGCGCTGCCGGCTGCTGTACGAGCAGTTCCTGGAGTTCGGACCGGAGAACTGTTTCACATGGATGAAGTTCGCCGAGCTGGAGAACTTCCAGGACAACACGGAGCGGAGCAGCACCGCTGTGGCGGCGGCACTCTTTTCTTACGTGTGTATACATAAAATTAACTAACATTCAATTTTACAGTCCCGTTCCTGAAAGAAACGGCTTATTTTCATATATCGGTATATACCGATAACGACAGCACAAAATCAAAATACCTTTGTACGATAACGAGCCAAAAGTGGTGAAACATGAGCTGGCCATACTACAAAACGCTTGTGAAAAATAAGCTGGTCACACTACAAAAAAGCTTTAAATGTAAGGATGGCAGACTAGCTTATTTCAAGATAGATTTAAAGCTCTGCTACAATATTGGTAAAAGGACATCTCTAATTTTCACCTCGTGCAGTAAAATTATTTTATTTTATAATTAATTAAGTAAGAAAAGAAATACAGAAGCTATGGAACGGCCCCAAAAGATGGCCAAGGTTAGTGTGGAGGATGGAGTGAGCGGACAGCTTGAAAAGAAGTCCTAATTCATCACATCGTTTGTTTCGCTTTTATTAGGTGAACAACATGGCGCCAGCGGAGGTGCAGATAACGGCAAAGTAGCTGCTCCATGAGGCCAAGAAACGGGACTTGGAGATTCAGGCCCAACAGCAGCAGCAAGTGACCGCCCAGCAAAAGCAGGCGGCGGCGCAGGCTCAGCAGCAACAGAGGGAACAGCAGCAGCAGCAGCAACTGGTCAAATCCCAGGCGCAGGCCCAACAGCAGCAGGCGCTTGCCAACGCCACTCAGCAGATCCTACAGGTGGCCCCAAACACCTTCATCACCTCGCACCAGCAGGCTCAGGCGCAGCAGCAACAGCAACGGGAGCCCTGTCCAACGGAGAAGCCACTAAGGCGCTTCGAGGAGGGCCAGAGCGCGCATCATGTACAAATACGCGCTGGGCCACCTGCCCAAGGACCGAACGCAGGAGCTATTTAAGGCCTACACCATACACGACAAGAAGTACAGCAATCGGAATGGCATCGAGGAGCTGATACCGCACAAGCAGTTCACATTCAGCAAGCTGTGGCTGCTCTACGCCCAGTTCGAGATCCGCTACAATGAGCTGCAGCGGGTTCGCAAGGCCCTTGGCCTGGCCATCGGTATGTGTCCGCGCGACAAGCTCGTTTTCGGCTAAATCGACCTGTAGATCCAATTGCGCAAGTTCGAGCGCTGCCGGCTGCTGTACGAGCAGTTCCTGGAGTTCGGACCGGAGAACTGTATCACATGGATGAAGTTCGCCGAGCTGGAGAACTTCCAGGACAACACGGAGCGGAGCAGCACCGCTGTGGCGGCGGCACTCTTTTCTTACGTGTGTATACATAAAATTAACTAACTTTCAATTTTACAGTCCCGTTCCTGAAAGAAACGGCTTATTTTCATATATCGATATATACCGATAACGACAGCACAAAATCAAAATACCTTTGTACGATAACGGGCCTAAAGTGGTGAAACATGAGCTGGCCATACTACAAAACGCTTGAGAAAAATAAGCTGGTCACACTACAAAAAAAGCTTTAAATGTAAGGATGGCAGACTAGCTTATTTCAAGATAGATTTAAAGCTCTGCTACAATATTGGTAAAAGGACATCTCTAATTTTCACCTCGTGCAGTAAAATTATTTTATTTTATAATTAATTAAGTAAGAAAAGAAATACAGAAGCTATGGAACGGCCCCAAAAGATGGCCAAGGTTAGTGTGGAGGATGGAGTGAGCGGACAGCTTGAAAAGAAGTCCTAATTCATCACATCGTTTGTTTCGCTTTTATTAGGTGAACAACATGGCGCCAGCGGAGGTGCAGATAACGGCAAAGTAGCTGCTCCATGAGGCCAAGAAACGGGACTTGGAGATTCAGGACCAACAGCAGCAGCAAGTGACCGCTTAGCAAAAGCAGGCGGCGGCGCAGGCTCAGCAGCAACAGAGGGAACAGCAGCAGCAGCAGCAAGTGACCGCCCAGCAAAAGCAGGCGGCGGCGCAGGCTCAGCAGCAACAGAGGGAACAGCAGCAGCAGCAGCAACTGGTCAAATCCCAGGCGCAGGCCCAACAGCAGCAGGCGCTTGCCAACGCCATTCAACAGATTCTACAGGTGGTCCCAAACACCTTCATCACCTCGCATCAGCAGGCTCAGGCGCAGCAGCAACAGCAACGGAGGCGCTGAGGCGCTTCGAGGAGGGCCAAAGCGCGCATCATGTACAAATACGCGCTGGGCCACCTGCCCAAGGACCGAACCCAGGAGCTATTTAAGGCCTACACCATACACGACAAGAAGTACGGCAATCGGAATGGCATCGAGGAGCTGATACCGCACAAGCAGTTCACATTCAGCAAGCTGTGGCTGCTCTACGCCCAGTTCGAGATCCGCTACAAGGAGCTGCAGCGGGTTCGCAAGGCCCTTGGCCTGGCCATCGGTATGTGTCCGCGCGACAAGCTCGTTTTCGGCTACATCGACCTGTAGATCCAATTGCGCGAGTTCGAGCGCTGCCGGCTGCTGTACGAGCAGTTCCTGGAGTTCGGACCGGAGAACTGTATCACATGGATGAAGTTCGCACTACGGCTGGACTGCAGTCCTTCAGCTCGAACCAGGTCATCCTGAGGGGCCAGCCAGACGGAGCCTCGGGCATGTTTATCCGACAATCGGCCACGCAGACCCTGCAAACGCAGCAGAACTGTAAGACACTTTATACTAGTAATCATTTCCAACTGGTCCTAATTATGAATGCTCTTTGCGGTTTCCTCGGAGATTATCCAGTGAAATGTGACCCAGACGCCCTCTAAGGCTCGGACCCAATTGGACACACTTGCCCCGAAGCAGCAGCAACAGCAGAAGCAGTAGTTGGCGGTAGCCACTGCTCGGTTGCAGCAGCAGCAACAACTCAGCGGCATTACAATGCCCTGGAGACCCGATCCTGGCCCACAATGGCCCCAGGTGCGTCCGGTCAGCTTGGTGTCCACGCAACTGTCGGGGCGACCTGCCTTGTCCGATCTGAAGACCGAGAACGGCCAGTTGGTGGGTCAGAACAAGGTGGTGGGTCACATGGCCACAGTGCAGCAGCAACAGCAGGCGACGGCGAATCTCTAGCAAGTGGTCAACTTGGCGGGCAACAAGTGAATAATCTGAGACACCTCGGGCCAGATCATCGAGCTAACTGATTACCTTTGGATCATTACAGAAGGGTTGTGATGAGCACGACACGAGTGGACAAACAGCAGCAGCAACAGCAAAAGCAATTGCAGTTGATTCAGAAGCAGCAGTATCGGCAGCAGCAAATGTTCCAGCAGCCCTCCAGATGCAGCAGAAGTTGGCACCTCACGCCCAACAGCAGAAGCAGCAACAACAAGTCACCCAACAGCAGCAGCAGCAACAACAAGTCACCCAGCAGCAGCAGCAGCAAGTGACCGCCCAGCAACAGCAGGCGGTGGCGTAGGCTCAGCAGCAACAGAGGGAACAGCAGCAGCAAGTGGTCCAATCCCAGGTGCAGGCCCAACAGTTGCAGGCGCTTGCCAACGCCACTCAGCAGATCCTTCAGGTGGCCTCAAACACCTTCATCACCTCGCACCAGCAACAGATGTAGCAACTACATAATCAATTGATCCAGCAGCAACAGGTTCAGGCGCTTGTTCAGGCGCAGTCCCAGGCGCAGCAGTGGGAGCAACAACAGAACATCATCCAGCAGATCCGCTACAAGGAGCTGCAGCGGGTTCGTAAGGCCATTGGTCTGGCCATCGGTATGTGTCCGCGCGTATGTGTCTTTTGCTGCCGGGTGCTGTACTAGAAGTTCCTAAAGTACGGACCAGAGAACTGTGTTACATGGATGAAGTTCGCCGAGCTGGAGAACTTCCAGGACAACACGGAGCGGAGCAGCACCGCTGTGGCGGCGGCACTCTTTTCTTACGTGTTTATATATAAAATGAACAACAATTAATTTTATGGTCCCGTTCCTGACAACAGCCTATTTGCACATATCAATATACGCGGATATCGATAGCACAAAATCAAAATTCCTTTGTACGATAACGAGCCTTTAGTGCTGTAACATGAGCTGGCCATACTAGAAAAAACTTGTGGCAAATGAGCTGGTCACACTACAAAAAAGCTTTAAATATAAAGCTGACAGACTAGCTTGTTTCAAGCTAGATTTAAAGCTCTGCTACAATATAGCTAAAGGGACAGCTCTAATTTGAAGCTTTTGCACTAAAATTAATCAGCTTTCTGCGGTTTCTGTTCGCCTGGTACTTCAGATCCAGAAATTGGCGATTTTGTACTGAAACTGAGCGAAGTAAATTCTTGTTTTTGCCGAGAACAACAACAATAAACAACTCTTTGACAATAATCATTTTGAATTTACCACAACAAAAGAAATAAAATATATATTCATTCAACTGCCAAATTTAAGTAAACTATTAGTAGCCGCCATATGGGAATGACTAATTACATTTATTCATTGTCTTATTAAACAAAACAAAGTAAGCCAGTCTTATGTCCTGGAACTTGTCCTCCAGCTCAGCAAAGCGCACCGAGGCCGAGGCGTGGAGCTCCCGTATGACGGGCAAAAAGCGATCACCCTGCTGGGCGGGGCCAGAACTTCGATGGAACTCGATTACCCGTGCCACATCCGCCAGGCCGGTACGCAGCATCTGGATATCCTTGCCCATCTCTCTCAGCGACACCTTGGCAGCCTCACGGGCATGCAGAATGTCATCCTCCAGCTTCAGTGGATCCTTGAATTTACGCCCAGGCTGGTGCCCTTGGCGGCACTGGACTTGGTGTCGGCCAGGTGATTAAGTGAGATTAGTCGGAATCCGGAGACGTTGCCACGTGCCCCGCGGTTCATGTAGTTGCCTGTGGTATTTGGGAATGCACTTAAATAGTGAAAATAAACGAAAGAGTGAATGGACAGATTACCCAAAACCAGAACCAGCTCAAGGAGCTTGCGCAGACGTCGGGAACTGGTCATTTCGCGGTAAGCCTCCATTACACTGGTGATGCGGGGTATAAAATCGTTGACCGTCGGCATAAAGCGCTTTCTGTAGTGGAGTTTCTTCTGCTTTTGCTCGTATTGGGAAATCCTGCCAGGACAAAAGCACCAATATTTTAGTTCCGGGCCCGGCGTCCATCGATCACTGAGAGCACCTTCTGCTTTGCTTGCTTGCCGTCAGTTACACGCAGATCCTCATAGGAGCCATCGGTGGCCTGTGGAAGGAGAGGAGAACATTAAATAAGTGAAGATCTTTCAGAGGAATCTTTACTAGGCACGCACCGAATCCCAATTCTTCTGGTAAGCCGAAAAGAGTTTGTCTACGGACTCCAACTCCATGTTGTTATACATGCTTTCGTCAAGCGCGCTCCAGATGGTGCCCTGGGCGCTTGGGATCCAGCAGTTTGGACCGGTGGCGGCGGAATGGCCTTGAGCATGGACGAGGGTGGTGGGTGCGGTGGCGACACAGCTCCATTGCAGCCAGTCAGCTTAGCTGCGGAGTGGAAATGGTCCTGGTAATGAGCTTCTGCTGCGGCGGCTCTGGTGTCATGTGGAGGCAGTTGGGTCCAATGTAACGCTGCTCATGGCGGGTGACCACGGTCAACATGAGCGGATGCTCCGGCTTGGACTGTATGTTGATGTTGATCTGCGAGAATGCCGCGATGCCCAAGTCACCAGAATGCGGATCATCGAGGCTCTTCTCCTTGGCGCTGTTCTCGCTAGAGGCTAGCGAAAATGTGTTAAATAGGTCATCAATGGGCAGCAGGAGCGGAGTGGTCTGCAATATTGACGGGCTGTGACCAGCAGCCTCTGGTCTTCATCCAGCTCATCCTGATCCTGTGGTTGCTCTTGAGTGCATTCACCATAACCTAAAACGTAGGATGTCAAAGCTGCACATGGTTCCGTGCCAGCAATCGATAGTCAAAGCTGCAATTGGTTGCATGCCAGCAATCGATAGTCAATGCTGCACATGGCTCCATGTCAGCTGATCGTCAATGCTGCACATGCCACAATGCTGCCACAGCTTGCTGAATGTGAACTGCTTGTGTGGTATCAGCTCCAGGCAGGTTTTATATATCTGGCGCGTGCACTCCGCATCTTCAGCCTCCAGCTCCTCGTACAGCGCGTAGTTGATTCAAAGATAGATGTAGCGCCGCCAGAAGTTCTTCTCGTACGCCGGCGGCACATTCGAAATAGCCCGCTCGTACGTCTCGCGGATCTGGTCGCGCTCGCCCTCCTTATACTTATTTTATTATTATACGTACTTATTTTCGTGTATGGTGTAGGCCTTAAATAGATCCTGCGTTCGGTCCTTGGGCAGGTGGTCCAGCGCGTATTTGGACATGATGCGCGCTCTGGCCCTCCTCGAAGCGCCTCAGTGGCTTCTCCGTTTGGCAGGGCTTCGCCGGTGGAACTGCTGGCCTCCACGGATGCACTCACATTGGCTGGTGTTGAGGATTTCGGCGTCTCGCTTCTGTCCTGAGTTGGGAGGGATGCGGGCGTCACGAGCGAGCCAAGGGGCACAAGGGTGACCGTTTTCGAAGACGTCTCCTTAGTGAGCGTGCTGGCACTAGTGAGGGTCACCAATTGGCCTGGCGGTGGAGTGACTGCGGTGCTGGTCACAGAGGCTGTGACGGGTGGAGCGCTTGACAGGTGCACAGGTGCACTGTGACATTCATCATGGAGGTCATGGCCAGGATGGGATTCGTGGTGGGCGAAGGCGTCGTGGCTATGAGGGAGGGTGGTTCCTGCTGTTCCTGTTGTTGCGGCTATTCCGGCTGGTGTCGCGGTCGAAGACACCGTAAAGGCCACGCTGTTCAGTTGCAGCTGACCCGCGTTCTGCTGTTGCTCCTCAGGAGCCGTTCCGCCTGACACAACAATCTGCCGGATGATGTTCTGTTGTTGCTTCCATTGCTGTTGCTGCTGCGCCTGAGCCTGCGCCTGGACATGCGACTGCACTTGTTGCTGGATCAGTTGGTTATGTAGTTGCTACATCTGTTGCTGGTGCGAGGTGATGAAGGTGTTTGAGGCCACCAGAAGGATCTGATGAGTGGCGTTGGCAAGCGCCTGCTGCTGTTGGGCCTGCGCCTGGGATTTGACCAGTTGCTGCTGCTGCTGCTGTTCCCTCTGTTGCTGCTGAGCCTGCGCCGCCGCCTGCTTTTGCTGGGCGGTCACTTGCTGCTGCTGTTGGGCCTGAATCTCCAAGTCCCGTTCCTTGGCCTCATGGAGCAGCTGCTTTGCCGTTATCTGCACCTCCGCTGGAGCCATTTTGTTCACCAAATAAAAGCGAAACAAACAATGTGATGAATTAGGACTTCTTTTTAAGCTGTCCGCTCACTCCATCCTCCACACTCAACTTGGCCGTCTTTTGGGGCCGCTCCATAGCTTATGTATTTCTTTTCTTACTTAATTAATTATAAAATAAAATAATTTTACTGCACGAGGTGCAAATTAGAGATGTCCCTTTACCAATATTGTAGCAAAGCTTTAAATCTATCTTGAAATAAGCTAGTCTGTCATCCTTACATTTAAAGCTTTTTTGTAGTGTGACCAGCTTATTTTTCACAAGCGTTTTGTAGTATGGCCAGCTCATGTTTCACAACTTTAGGCTCGTTATCGTACAAAGGTATTTTGATTTTGTGTTGTCGTTGTCGGTGTATATCGATATATGAAAATAAGCCGTTTCTTTCAGGAACGGGACTGTAAAATTGAATGTTAGTTAATTTTATGTATACACACGTAAGAAAAGAGTGCCGCCGCCACAGCGGTGCTGCTCCGCTCCGTGTTGTCCTGGAAGTTCTCCAGCTCGGCGAACTTCATCCATGTGAAACAGTTCTCCGGTCCGAACTCCAGGAACTGCTCGTACAGCAGCCGGCAGCGCTCGAACTTGCGCAATTGGATCTACAGGTCGATGTAGCCGAAAACGAGCTTGTCGCGCGGACACATACCGATGGCCAGGCCAAGGGCCTTGCGAACCCGCTGCAGCTCATTGTAGCGGATCTCGAACTGGGCGTAGAGCAGCCACAGCTTGCTGAATGTGAACTGCTTGTGCGGTATCAGCTCCTCGATGCCATTCCGATTGCTGTACTTCTTGTCGTGTATGGTGTAGGCCTTAAATAGCTCCTGCGTTCGGTCCTTGGGCAGGTGGCCCAGCGCGTATTTGTACATGATGCGCGCTCTGGCCCTCCTCGAAGCGCCTCAGTGGCTTCTCCGTTGGGCAGGGCTTCGCCGGTGGAACTGCTGGCCTCCACGGATGCACTCACATTGGCTGGTGTTGAGGATTTCGGCGTCTCGCTTCTGTCCTGAGTTGGGAGGGATGCGGGCGTCACGAGCGAGCCAAGGGGCACAAGGGTGACCGTTTTCGAAGACGTCTCCTTAGTGAGCGTGCTGGCACTAGTGAGGGTCACCAATTGGCCTGGCGGTGGAGTGACTGCGGTGCTGGTCACAGAGGCTGTGACGGGTGGAGCGCTTGACAGGTGCACATGTGCACTGTGACATTCATCATGGAGGTCATGGCCAGGATGGGATTCGTGGTGGGGGAAGGCGTCGTGACTGTCAGGGAGGGTGGTTCCTTGTGTTGCTGTTGTTGCGGCTATTCCGGCTGGCGTCGTGGTCGAGGACCCCGTAAAGGCCACACTGTTCAGTTGCAGCTGACCCGCGTTCTGCTGTTGCTGCTCGGGAGTCCTTCCGCCTGAAACAACAATGTGCTGGATGATGTTCTGTTGTTGCTCCCGTTGCTGTTGCAGCTTCCCCTGAGCAAGCGCCTGGACATGTTGCTGCAGTTGCTGCTGGATCAGTTGCTTATGTAGTTGCTGCTGCTGTTCCTGGTGCGAGGTGATGAAGGTGTTTGAGGCCACCTGTAGAATCTGCTGAGTGGCGTTGGCAAGCGCCTGCAACTGTTGGGCCTGCGCCTGGGATTGGACCACTTGCTGCTGCTGTTCCCTCTGTTGCTGCTGAGCCTACGCCACCGCCTGCTGTTGCTGGGCGGTCACTTGCTGCTGCTGCTGCTGGGTGACTTGTTGTTGCTGCTGCTGCTGTTGGGTGACTTGTTGTTGCTGCTTCTGCTGTTGGGCGTGAGGTGCCAACTTCTGCTGCATCTGGAGGGCTGCTGGAACATTTGCTGCTGCCGATACTGCTGCTTCTGAATCAACTGCAATTGCTTTTGCTGTTGCTGCTGCTGTTTGTCCACTCGTGTCGTGCTCATCACAACCCTTCTGTAATGATCCAAAGGTAATCAGTTAGCTCGATGATCTGGCCCGAGGTGTCTCAGATTATTCACTTGTTGCCCGCCAAGTTGACCACTTGCTGGAGATTCGCCGTCGCCTGCTGTTGCTGCTGCACTGTGGCCATGTGACCCACCACCTTGTTCTGACCCACCAACTGGCCGTTCTCGGTCTTCAGATCGGACAAGGCAGGTCGCCCCGACAGTTGCGTGGACACCAAGCTGACCGGACGCACCTGGGGCCATTGTGGGCCAGGATCGGGTCTCCAGGGCATTGTAATGCCGCTGAGTTGTTGCTGCTGCTGCAACCGAGCAGTGGCTACCGCCAACTACTGCTTCTGCTGTTGCTGCTGCTTCGGGGCAAGTGTGTCCAATTGGGTCCGAGCCTTAGAGGGCGTCTGGGTCACATTTCACTGGATAATCTCCGAGGAAACCGCAAAGAGCATTCATAATTAGGACCAGTTGGAAATGATTACTAGTATAAAGTGTCTTACAGTTCTGCTGCGTTTGCAGGGTCTGCGTGGCCGATTGTCGGATAAACATGCCCGAGGCTCCGTCTGGCTGGCCCCTCAGGATGACCTGGTTCGAGCTGAAGGACTGCAGTCCAGCCGTAGTGCGAACTTCATCCATGTGATACAGTTCTCCGGTCCGAACTCCAGGAACTGCTCGTACAGCAGCCGGCAGCGCTCGAACTCGCGCAATTGGATCTACAGGTCGATGTAGCCGAAAACGAGCTTGTCGCGCGGACACATACCGATGGCCAGGCCAAGGGCCTTGCGAACCCGCTGCAGCTTCTTGTAGCGGATATCGAACTGGGCGTAGAGCAGCCACAGCTTGCTGAATGTGAATTGCTTGTGCGGTATCAGCTCCTCGATGCCATTCCTATTGCCGTACTTATAGCTCCTGGGTTCGGCCCTTGGGCAGGTGGCCCAGCGCCTATTTGTACATGATGCGCGCTCTGGCCCTCCTCGAAGCGCCTCAGTGGCTTCTCCGTTGGGCAGGGCTCCCGTTGCTGTTGCTGCTGCGCCTGAGCCTGCTGGTGCGAGGTGATGAAGGTGTTTGGGGCCACCTGTAGGATCTGATGAGTGGCGTTGGCAAGCGCCTGCTGCTGTTGGGCCTGCGCCTGGGATTTGACCAGTTGCTGCTGCTGCTGCTGTTCCCTCTGTTGCTGCTGAGCCTGCGCCGCCGCCTGCTTTTGCTGGGCGGTCACTTGCTGCTGCTGTTGGGCCTGAATCTCCAAGTCCCGTTCCTTGGCCTCATGGAGCAGCTGCTTTGCCGTTATCTGCACCTCCGCTGGAGCCATTTTGTTCACCTAATAAAAGCGAAACAAACGATGTGATGAATTAGGAATTCTTTTCAAGCTGTCCGCTCACTCCATCCTCCACACTCAACTTGGCCATCTTTTGGGGCCGCTCCATAGCTTATGTATTTCTTTTCTTATTTAATTAATTATAAAATAAAATAATTTTACTGCACGAGGTGCAAATTAGAGATGTCCTTTTACCAATATTGTAGCAGAGCTTTAAATCTATCTTGAAATAAGCTAGTCTGCTATCCTTACATTTAAAGCTTTTTGTAGTGTGACCAGCTTATTTTTTCACAAGCGTTTTGTAGTATGGCCAGCTCATATATGAAAATAAGCCGTTTCTTTCAGGAACGGGACCGTAAAATTGAATGTTAGTTAATTTTATATATACACGTAAGAAAGGAGGACCGCCGCAAAGCGGTGCTGCTCCGCTCCGTGTTGCCTTGGAAGTTCTCCAGCTCGGCAAACTTCATCCATGTGACACAGTACTCTGGTCCGAACTCCAGGAACTGCTCGTACAGCAGCCGGCAGCGCTCGAAGTCGCGCAGTTGGATCTCCAGGTCGATGTAGCCACAAAATACACATACGCGAGGATACATACCGATGGCCAGGTCAAGGGCCTTGCGAACCCGCTGCAGCTCCATGGAGCGGATCTCGAACTGGGCGTAGAGCAGCCACAGCTTGCTGAATGTGAACTGCTTGTGCGGTATCAGCTCGTCGATGCCATTCCGATTGCCGTACTTATTTTCGTGTATGGTGTAGGCCTTAAATAGATCCTGGGTTCGGTCCTTGGGCAGATGGTCCAGCGCGTATTTGGACATGATGCGCGCTCTGGCCCTCCTCGAAGCGCCTCAGTGGCTTCTCCGTTGGGCAGGGCTTCGCCAGTGGAACTGCTGGCCTCCGCGGATGCACTCACATTGGCTGGTGTTCAGGATTTCGGGAGTTGGAAGGGATGCGGGCGTCACGGGCGAGCCAATGGGCACAAGGGTGGCCGTCTTCGAAGGCGTCTCCTTAGTGAGCGTGCTGGCACTAGTGAGGGTCACCAATTGGCCTGGCGGTGGAGTGACTGCTGTGCTGGTCACATAGACTGTGACGGGTGGAGCGCTTGACAGGTGCCCCACTGTGACATTCATCATGGAGGTCATGGCCAGGATGGGATTCTTGGTGGGCGAGGGCGTCGTGGCTGTCAGGGAGGATGGTTCCTGCTGTTGTTGTTGCAGCTGTTGAGCCTGCGCCTGGGATTGGAACATTTGCTGCTGCAGATACTGCTTCTTCTGAATCAACTGCAATTGCTGCTGCTATTGTTGCTGCTGTTTGTCCACTCCCGCAGTGGATGCGTGGAGAGTCTGCCCGTTTTGGAGGGGAGTGCCCGTCATGTTCATTACAACCATTCTGTAATGATCCAAAGGTAATCAGTTAGCTCGATGATCTGGCCCAAGGTGTCTCAGATTACTCACTTGTTGCCCGCCAAGTTGACCACTTGCTGGAGATTCGCCGTCGCCTGCTGTTGCTGCTGCACTGTGGCCATGTGACCCACCATCTTGTTCTGACCCGCCAACTGGCCGTTCTCCGTCTTCAGGGCGGACAAGGCAGGTCGCCCCGGCTGCTGCTTGGTACGCATTTTGCCCTTCAGCAAGCTCGGGTTCTGGGCAGTTGCGTGGACACCGAGCTGGCCGAACGTACCTGGGTACCATTGTGGGGCAGGATCGGGGCTCCAAGGCATTGCAGAGCCGCTGATGTGAGTTGTTGCTCCTGCTGAAACTGAGCAGTGGCTACCGCCAACTGCTGCTTCTGCTGTTGCTGCTTCTTCGGGGCAAGTGCGTCCAGTTGGGTCCGAGCCTTAGGGGGCGTCTGGGTCACATTGCACTGGATAATCTCAGATCTGGTTGACGCGCGGCATTATGGTAACGGCGCCATATGTTGCGGACATGGTTCACCTGTTTGTTCTTCATCTCCATCTCAGTGTACCTTAGCCAGAGCTTCACTTTCCGGTGCTCGTTGTCCAGCGCCCTTTCCCAAGTAGAACGCGCCCGCTGGATGTCCTGCTGCTGCCCCTCCCACTGCGCATAATGGATCCAGTGGCTGACGACCATGCAGTTCTTGCGCAGATTGTCCTTAACTGTCTTTCTCTTGCACTGCTGTCCACAGCTCGTTTCTTACGTTTTAATATATAAAACTAACATTTAATTTTACGATCCCGTTCCTGACAGAAGAACAGCCGATATTCATTTATCGATATACACCGATAACGATAGCACAAAATCAAAAAAACCTTACTACAATAATTAGCCTAAAGTAGTAAAAAGGAGCTGGTCACACTACAAAAATATTGCATTTTTGGAATTGCATACTTTTGGGAGTGCATATATTTGCTAGCTGCTGCCTGCTTTTCGCCTGGTACTTCAAATCGAAAAATTGACGAATTTGAACTGAATTTGTTCAAATTGATGCCTCGCTGTAGCCTACAACAACAACAACTCTTTTATTGCAACAACATCGTTCCGTTGTCTTTTAAAATTTGAATGAAATTTGTCATCATTCGATTTTTGGCCTCTAGATGGCTTCCATGAAGACGAACAAATACAATTAAAAAAAAATTTATTTAGATTTTATTTCAGGAATTTACAGCAGTCCTTCAAAAAATTAAGTATACGCACAGATGTAATTAGTATTTAAATATTTAAGAAAAAACTAGTAAGGCGTCCCTTTATCATACATGTGTTTTAACAATTTTAAGAACTATGTAACTAAAAAACACAGCTCATCCTAGTAGGCAACCATCTCCGTACCCTGGCCAACTGTCAGTTTCACCCTTGATTCTCGGCTATGTGCTTTCGTATCAAAATTCAAAAGATTTAGAAGTATACAATTCCTCAAAATTTATTCAGAAGCCCAGTATTCCGTATCCTCTTCTGCTATCATAGCTGCATCTAATCTGCTGCCGCGTTCGCTTCCGGATCCACTACCAGGATGTGCTTTGGCAAATTCTTTGGCGGCAGCCGTCGGCATCGCGCTAACGCTGCTCCTCAAGGCGCCTCCGTGCGTCCCAGCCTGGCCAATGTGCCCCAGATGTCCGTGGAAAATGTGCGCAAGGTGAAGTCATCCAAGTCCATCAAGTCGAGCAACGCGGCCGCTGCAGCCGCTGCGGCCAGCCACGGGACATTCAATGTGGGCAACCAACTGGCCCCCAGTGTAAACACCATGGCTTCGGAGGCTAGGAAGTCGGTGGCAGCTGGGCCAGGCGGAGGAGCTACCAGTGACATACCTGCTAGCGGCTCGATGGTACCCAATACTAGTGGACCCGCCGGCGGATCTGCAGGAGGGATTAGCAATGGGCGTTCCGCTAAACGCAGCTCCTGGTGGGGGTACCTCGGCATGAACAAGAAGAAGAATTCTAGTATTGGATCCCTCTAGGTCCCGACCAACCGATCCCGGAGCGGCACAATTTGCTGAGAGTTCTTCCCGATGGCCTCCGTCAGGACTGAAAGCAGGAGTTGTCTCTATCTCTCTTATATACCAGCATATATCTCCGGCTTGTACGATTTGGATTAAAATAGCAACAATATAATAAACCACAATATCCGTAAAGGATAATCCACAAGAAATCCCATACAGAGTCAATGCATCCATGTACCTAGTCTATATGTCTATATGCTAGTAGCTTTTATTATTTATTTCCATCTCAGATTCAAGTTGAGAAGATCGACTCCATTCCCCGATTTAATATGAGGTCTTATGTATACCATATATAATCCCCATGATCGGATCATCTGCTTTCCGAGATCGTGCCGTGTGCTGCTAGGCGGCTGGACAGAGAGAGAGAGAGAGAGGGGGTGGGACTGGGTGGGGCGGGCCAAACAAAGCTCAAACGTCGCCACCGCCGAGCGATTAGTGTAATTTATCAGTCGCAACGGCAATTTATCGGTGGGATTTATGTGAGAGGGGTAGGAGGTGGTGGGATGGGAGGGTAATGGGCGTGGGGCGGGCTTACGGGTGACGGGTGACGGTAGGTGGGGACAATCGCGGGGGTGGATGCTTTTTGACAATAAAATTAATGTCGCTGTTATCACAAGTAATTGTTGCTGGTGGCATTTTGTTATTTTTATACTCTTGCAAGGGTATTATAATTGTAGTTAGAACTTTGCAACGCAGTGAAGGAGTCATATTCTCGATCAGCATTAACAGGCAGAGTCGATCTGTTAAATGTATAGTATGTCTATCTCTCTCTGTGTATCTCCAGAGATCTATTTCTCATTATCTCTCTCTATATATCTCTACAGATTTATCTTTCCCTTTCGCTCTGACTATCTCTAGAGATGTCCCTTGATCTTTCGCTCTCACTTTCTCTGATCCCTTTGCTTGGGAACTATAAATACAGGCACTGCTTTCACTTCGCCCTACTTCTGACCGCGGCCTCCCAGCTGGTTACATCTTTAGTGATAGTGACAGTGATGGTGATTGCTGTTCGACCCCAATTAATTTCCTTATTGCCATGGACCCCATTTTCAAATTGTGAAAAATGCATTACATTAAATCCCAATATCCTGGAATTTTAATAAAATAATCTTTGGTTTGGTTATGATCTATTTCACATTCGAACCTATAATGGTGTGGAGAACTGCAAGGGTATACACACTTCGGTTTTTCAAAGTTACCTTCCTTTCTAGTTTTTTGCTACTTTTTGCTATTACCGCTACTATTGTTGCCGTTGACGGCGACTTGCGTCAATGGAAAGCTACACTGACGAAAAATATATACAAATTAAGAGTGAAACAAGATTAAAAGGAAGTTGAGAATATTGATAAATAATGTACTTTAATTTTTATTAATCTTATGACCTTGCAGGTTTTTATTTAATTTTAGTCAGCGATGGGGTCAAAATTTTTTAAGGGGTTACATCGTTAAAATTTTTAAAAATTTGCGAAAATTGTAAGTTTTTTATATTTTAAATTGAGTATGTAGATTTGTAAACCTAATGAAAACTAGCAAAGAACAGTTTTCCGATTTAAAATAAATGCATTTTAGCTTAGTTATGATCGACTTTCGATTTGATCCTTGATTCAATTGTAAACTATAAGCATATACAAGCATTGGCCTCCAATGTTTGCTTCATTGCTTGTTTAAATCTATTAAAAAACTACAATTTAAATTACATCTTAAAATTTAAACGATAAAGTAGAAAAATGTTAAAAGACAGACGTTAAAGTATCATTAGGATCACAAAAAAATCTAACCACTTGCCTTTATTTTAAATATACGGCATCAACAGAAGTAATTATTATGACACTATTTAGCTCTCTTTGCCTTATATTTTTTATTTTTTTAAATAGTGATTTCCAATTTATATACTAAAATATCTCTTTTTTAATATTAAACTATTTTCTTGGTGTAACAATGAAGCTCCGGAAATAAGAGGAAACCGTAAGTATTGAGAATTTACATAAATTGTCTTGGCCGGGAGCGGTTATACTTCAGATATATGTAATACTTAATAAAGACACATATGAAATAATATGCAATCTGCAATTAGGAATTTGCCAATTCTGTCACGAATTTTGCACGTGCACCCACTCAACTAGCTTTAAATCGGGGGTAACTTCGGGGCATTTTCCGATTTCCCAGCACCGCCAGTGACTCTTGTTTATTTTTAAAGGCAAGGCATAGGAATGAAATAAATGTATATATCGGATATATGTACATCATATATATCCCACCCATACAGTATAGACTGAGAGAGAGGGGACCTCATTGGGGCCGATGCCTCTGACGTCGTCGGTTTGGTTCAGTTGGGTTAAAAAAAAAACAAACCGTAAAAAATAACACGACACTAAATACACAAAGATTAATTAACGTAACAATTTCGGTTGTAAATAATTCGAATCTCGTCGCGTTGCAACGCGTTGCATTGAAAAATTGTTTGTAAATTGTTGTGTCATTACACAAAACTGCAAAAAAAAAGCCGACACAGTGAGCTGATTGTGAGCAACAGATTTTCAGTTTTGTTTATTTTCGTATTTTGTGTGTTTCGTTTGGGTTTATTTTGGTATCGGAACAATCGGAACAAGCGGAGGAGAACAATGTGAGTGGTGTGTCTGCCTTTAAAATGCATTTAATTAAATAAATTGCAAGCCTCAGTCAACGGTTCCAGTCCCTACAAACCCTCTCCTTGTTAGATACTGACTTATAGCCGCTATATCCGGCGTTTCAATTGATCGGGATCTAACGGCAGACTGCAGATCAGGAAACGATTGAAACATTTCAGAAATAAGTCTTTATGTTGATGGGACCCTTGTCTCGAATGCGACAATGCATTCTGCAAAGAACAAATATGATAAAATATATATAAATATATATTACTTGGGAATGTGGCCAACATAACGTCTGTGGGTTTAAATCAAGAATAAATAGAGGAATTTTTGAAAGTAGAATGAAGGAAGTATTTATGAGACTTCTTTAGACATTTACTCATTATATTTCTATTTGGTTAATAATAAGGGAAGGAAAACGTAAAACTAAGGGTTACAATCAATGAATTGTATTCAACTTGAGCAATACATAAAATAGGGACTTGACTCTCCCTCAATGGACATTCTAATTATGGTAGTCGTACTCAACTTATAATTAAGTCCGAAAAGTGGAAAATACTTGCCGGAAATACACAGATTCTCCGCCACGTAAGAAGTCATTAAAACAAAAGGTACTAGGTACTAGTAACTATTACTATAACTTTTACTATTCCCTATTTGCTGGCCAAACAAACCGCACTTGGCCATTAGCCATTAGCCAACTGCATCTGCCACTTGCTGATAAATTGCATCGTCTGGCAAATATTTTCTTTCAACTTTGGCTTGATTTTAAATGAACACATTTGTAATTGTTGATAAAGAAAAAAAAACAATCTAGTAGAGAGAGATGTAGAGACAGCAACAAATGCTTTCTGTTTTCTATTTTCTATTTATTTTTATTTCTTTTTGCAATTTTCTGAAACGCAAATTCATGGGACGAGGGCGAGAAAGCCGATTCTTGGAGGGCCGTAAACAAAGCCCTATCTGGGCCAGAGATAATGATGCCAAGTGGCCGGCAGTCTGGCCCACTGATTGACCATTATATATACTATTATTATTTGGGGAGATCCTAGTCTAAAAGTGCTCCGACGATTGGGTATTATTTTTAGCAATTTGTTTGCCACGCGCCGACGTCACTGCGAATATATGTTTATCACTTGCTGTTGTCATGATTTTTTTGGAAATCCATAGCCCCTCCGGATAGGGCTAATACGAGAACACTCGAACCCACACTAATAAAAATAATTCTCTAGAAAGGTCCACCGCGGGCAAAAATTTAAAATTGCTTAAAAACGAGTATTTTTAATATGAATATATGAATATCTTGAAAACGACCAAGGGCCCAAAATCGGTATTAGCACCAATTATAGTGCTAACCAAGAGCTCTACGTTTCAAATTTTGTAAAATTAGAATAAAGTCTTGACACATGTTTTTTTTTTAGTTTGACTGCGTACGAATGTCGCACTCGACACCAGAAAATTGCACATATACTTTAAAATTTTTTTTTATTTTTAAAACTAAAAAAAAAAATTAGAATTAAAGAAAAATGTCCAGAAATTAAAATATAATTTTTTTAAAGCAAGAGATCATAAATAAATTATTAAAATATTCAATTCATTATAAATACAATTATGGCGAAAAATCTCGCACGTATATATTTTTTATTTTTAAAACTAAAAAAACTGTTCAGAGTTAAGGAAAAATGTCCAGGAATTAAAATATACTTTTTTTAAAGAAAGGGTTCAAAAATAAATAAAATAAAGGCTAGACACAATAAATACAATTAGAAAGTCTAACGAGTTGCGTGTACACTGATACATAATTATGAATTTTGATTAACTGTATAAAATAATATTTAATATTATTATTAGAGATTTAAAAAAAAAAACTAATGGGCAAGTGGTTTAAAAGTTTTGGTTTATTTTACAACCTATTAAATTAGTATACGCTGACTGAGTATTTTACTTATATTCAGTGAATAAGCCATTTCCGACCCCATAAATCATATATATTCTTGATCAGTACTAAAAGCCTAATCAATCTAGTAATATTCAAAACAATTTAAAAATTTTTGATTTTTACAAAATTTTTTTTTTTTTTATTTTTTATCGTCAAAAATTAAAACAAAAAATTATCAAAATTTGAGGTTTTTTATTTTTTTTAACACAGTATGCAGATTAATAAACATACTAAAAACTAACATAGAACGGCTTTCCAAATTAAATTTAATCCATTTTTAGCTAAGTTATGACTTTTTGAAACATTGATCTGCACTCCAAAATCGTCTTCAGAGAAAAACCAAAAAATATAGTGTGTTACCGATAAAATCTGAATTAATTATTGCAATAGAAATGTATAATTTGTGATTTTAATAAATATAAAAATTAAATTGATATACTCCTTAAATAATAAATATTTCTGGAAATAAATGGTGTAAATATACATACATATAATTCATTTCCAGTGTACAGAGCAATTTCTTCTTGTACCTTAAACAAATGTACAAACACCTGCTAAAATATTAAAACCATTGTAAAACTTTCCATTAAGTCAAACTTTTGGCTAAAAGTAGTACTTCCTAGGATTTATGATTATTTCTCGCCGTGTACTACACTACTACACCGGAGATGAGTTGGCGAAATTTCAACAAGTTGTCCGGCTGGCATCTGAATTGATTAGAAAGTCCAAAATTTTTTCTATGAAAATTCTCACCGATAACTGGGAAAACCACCTTTAAAAAAAAAGGATCCCGATCCTTTAGTATTAACTACCAATTAGATAACCTATCAGATTTGTTGTCTTTTGCGATTACCATTCAATTTGGAATCTTATCAGCTCAAACATGACTTTAATAATATACAATCTCAGTGTGACTTTAATTAGATGGTGAAAATCGCAGAATCACAGCATAATAAAAATAAATTACTACGATTTGTTGAAAATCAATTTTTGTTATTTATGAAATATTATAGAAAGTGTTAGTTGCTGTAGATTCGTGCTTGTGTCCCCAAAATATCCGATGATTCATTAAGAGTCGGAGCATGAGGCCCTCCTCAATACCGGATGGAAATTACTTTTGATTGTTGTTTGCAGGGAGAAAACCGAAAAACTGTTTTGCCAATAGTTGCCTGCCCATCTGCGTCATTGCGAAAACACTTGTGTCTGTTGCCCATTTGTTGGCAAAAGGGGCGTGGCCGGAGGTTCTAACATACTATACATGTATCTGTTGACAGACATAACAACTTGGCATGAAACAATGGGGCTTATATTCAAATAATTTCAATAATAGGCGATATTAATATACAAATTTCTCGTAGAATATATAAAGGAACTTATCGTATCGATACTTGTCCCAAAATACAATAGATAAATTGATATTTTGGAGTTAATAGTTAATTTTGTTAATTTAATTTTGATATCTGTAATAATCATATAGCAAATGTGTAAACAAATAAAAAGTATATTTCCTAAAACATCAATTTTATAACATTAAAAAAGATATTTTTCAATATTTAACATTTTGAGAAACTATTATATATCCACCTTATTTTCTATATATTATCAATATGGTTTCTATTAACTTTCCCGCTGCTGTTGCCGCCCTTACATGCGGTTAAGAATGTAGTATTTTGTTGTGGAGAAGGCGCCATGTATCGCAAATTCTTTTCTTGTGTCTCCCCGATGGGGTCGTGTTCTATGCTGCTTATCAGCTAACAGCTATCTATCGGCTATCGGCAAATAGATAAATCATGTCTCAGGGGCAGAGAAGATCTTCCCGAACCCAACCCCCGAGACCGCGTTGCCTTGATCTACTGTCGTTACTATTACAATGGCTATTACTATAACCATTATGGCCAGTAAGTTACCTGCAAGTGAGCTGTTTTGTTCGCTGTGACATTGAGGGGCCGGCATCGCTTTCATTTGGCTACAATTTCAAATTCAATTCCAATTTCGATTCCATTGCGTTTGCTATATATTTTAATTGGGTTTAAGATCGTTTTAGTATAGTTGCCCAGCTCAACTTGACAAAAAGATTGCAATTCTGAGACCGATTCGGAGATGCCCCTTCTCTGTTGATAGTATTTTGATTTTGTAATACCTTTAAATTATATAGTGGATATATGTGTATATCTCAGTTAGCTTAAAGTTTATTTTTAATGATTATATATTTTAATTAAAGATATTGTATGAATTTACTCAACACATATTCAGGAAATTATCAGCAGGTATTTCTTTATTTATTTTGATTTCTTAAAATGTTTTTATCTTGAATAAACCTTTTAATAGTTACAGTTCACTTAAACACTTTTATTTTGTAAAGTTATTTTTTTTAATATTTCAAATTAATTGAATATTAGATGTTTTTTATGGATTACTGAAAAGTTTTGTTTTAATATAATCCAAATTTTCAGGCAAACTTTTTATTTATAATTATTTATAATTTACAATAATGAATATTTAAATTAAGAAACAATATACTATACATTCTGGAAGAGTTTAGAGAAATTTTTAGCTATATTGTAAAGCTTAATTGTGGAATGATTTGTCACAATTTAAATATATTATACCCTTGATGTTTTTATGTCTTATTTTTTTGGCTTGCTTTTTTTAATATTCCAAGATATATATGGTTAATATTTCAATAATATTTCAACCAATAATATTGGTTGAGTTTTGATAATACCGAGGGTTTAATTCCCTTTCCTCGTCGATCAGGTCGACGCCAACTGAGCTGCTGACGTTGACGCTAACAGCGACTGCGACTTCTCAGCTTTTGGCGCAATCGAAAGTTACGTTTCAGCTTTACGTAGAGCGCATTAGTCGATCGCTGAAAGTCGGCGGCGTTAGTTCACAGTTAAGAAAATAATAAAAAATAAAATAAATAAATAAGTAAAAAAGGAAATTGATAATCAAGAAAGTCTCAAAGATCCCCATATCACACGGAGTAATTGTAAGTGGACTCTCCAATCCGATTACCTAATATCCATATGCAAAGTGCTCTCGAAATTCAAGATCTTCCGTTCCGATCAGAAATTATCATTGATAATCAATTGATTAGTACGAATTTAATGACAGTGCAAACCAACGAATCAAGTTCGTTACGCCGCCCAGGCGAATTTATATTTATTTAAATTAAAAACTATGATTGCCACCGAATTTCTAGCTAGTGCTATTTATAAGCCTTAATTTGTGCAATTAAATTGTAAATTGTTTGCCACCGCAAATGATTAAATTAATTAAATTAATAATGGCGCAGGCGGGCCACAACAGAAGATGCGACTCTCCATATATTAGCTATATGTACATTCATATGTTATATAGAAATTTATGTATAAATATATATTATATTATAATGTGACTGAAAATCGTGCCCGCATTTCTCCAGCGATTTGGCATGCGATTCTCACTCCCCCATTCCTTCCTGATCCCACACGGAAATGCTATCTAAATACTATATATAATTATATGTACTATACTTCGGCAGGGCAAAGAAAAATTGGGCTTAACTGTTTAATAATAATAATTTTTGCTGCTTAATGGAATTTTTGTCGGGGGTTATGTGTTCAAAACAGTTTTAAGAATAGCAAAATTAAATGAAAGTGAAATTGATATACCTTTGCGGAGAAAATCCGTCATTACTCAGTCAAAAATACATTATTTTCCAATCGGAAAGCTTTCCTATGTTAGTTTTTGTTAGGTTTATAAATCTGCATACTCAAATTAAAATTTTAAAAAATTCAAATTTTTGCTCATTTTTGACAATTTTAACGATGTAACAACCCCTTATAAAATTTTGAAAAAAAAAGAAATTTTTTTTCTCTAAAACATGTCTAGATCGACTCCCCTGGTGATGCTGATCAAGAATATATATGATTTATAGGGTCGGAAATGAGTCCTTCACTTGGTTTCAAGCTTCCGACTAAAATTATAATACCCTGCAGGGGTATAATAACAACAGTTATTAATAATAAATATATTAAATATTAACAAAGTTGTATTTTTAAAATATAAATAAAACACATTCCAAATTATTTGCTGAATTGTAAATTATGGTTCCCGATTTATTTATTTTTTGTTTAAGCTTTAAACAATACCAAACTATTTATTATAATTCCAGGAAAGCCTAAATAAAATGGTTTCTTCATACATCGCTTTTTCCGCGTATTTTAGTGAATTTTATATATGTACATATCTTCAGCTCTTTTTGCGTTGAACTTAGTTTTCGATAGTTATTTCTCCGATTTGCATGCAGCACGGCGTGTGGAATACAATAAAAAATAAAAATAAAAAAAGTGCTAATCAGGCGGGCCTTTAAATTCCAATCATGAGCCAATCAATCTTCCTTTTTCGGGCCTCCAGATCGCTCGTTTAGAAAGAAACCACTAAATAATGAGTGACAGCCGGTGATACTTCCCAATTTAAAAGGGATTTTATGGGTTATCTCTCTTTTTTCTCACTAGTCAACAGCCAAACACATTCGATCTTCGACTAATTGCCAAACGTGAAAGATAATAATACCTTATCCAAGTTGAAAAGATATCGCCAGCGAACTTCTTTATTTTTAACAGAACTCGGAACACGTTAGCCAGTCTGTCAAAAAAAGCCATAAAGTTCCCTAAATGCCATAAAACACTTTAATTTATTTTTAGTTTATGGCCAAGTGCTGCTGTGAAGCTTAAAATGTACTATAATTAACTCAATACAACATTTTTTGTTTAGGCAACTAAATATAATATATGACATTTTCCAGGGGTTTCAAAGACAAAAACTATATTATGTAGACAAATAGTTGACTGAAACAGACCCATATATGTAGGTCTGTTTTAGAGTAAATTAAAAAGCATATGCCTATAATGTTATATTATAAAACTAATTTAGTTTTAAGACCTTACAACACCTCTTAAAAACATCTTAACTACCACTTCTGTCAACTTATTGGGCATTATTTGGTCATTTTATAAATAATAAATATTTTAAGGAAGTAAACTGTCAAAGCAGCTAGTTAGTGAGTTGTCAGTCAACCGAGGATCACTGCCTTAAAAGCATGGCCTGTAAACAATAAAATCAAATTAATTATGACCAAATAAATCACTGACAACTCACACTGCTGGCAGAATTATTGCCCTCTGCTGGCTGATAAGCGACGTCGGCTTAGGCTTCTCAGTCCAATTAATTAGCACGCTAACAGCGACGTTGGCAGAGGAGATTGGCCAACAACAACAAAATCAATACCGGACTAAAGTTGATCGAGCGTCTCATTATGCTTTTCTGCTTTTCCGCTGCTGTTGCTGTTTCTGCTGTTGTTGTCGCTGTTGCTGTTGCTATTGTTACTGCTGCTGTTGCTATTGCTGTTGCTGTTGCTGTTGCTGCTGCTGGGTCTGCGTTTGCGGTTGCTGCAACTGGGCCAGCGCACACAGTCGAAATTCGGCAGTTCAAACTTGCGAAATTCGGACATGCAACGAACCGAGCTGTTCAAAAAACTCTCGAATGTCTAGGCCTTGAAGTATAAGAAGATTTTTTTAATTAGGAATTTTTATATGAAAGTTTAAATTGCAAGCTTACAATTCCTAAATTACAGTTTTCTAATCACTTTAGGGAGGCTGCACTGTATTATGTTCGCTTTATTTGTTTATTTGATCGCTGCAGTTAGCTAACTGCATTTACTCAGATGTTTCACGGCCTCCTCTCGTTTTTCTTTTCGTTTTTCTACACTGGAACTTTAAATGAATATTAAAAATATTTATAAGAAAAGCCTACAAATTTTAAGTTAATAATTTTAAAATACTTTCAGAATATGGACCTAAAAATGGAACTGGGCGGCTATGTTCAGTCCTCGCCAAACACCAAGCGTTTCGTTGTAGAAGACTCGAGTGAGTTTAAAAAAGTGAAATATTGATAAGGTGAAAGGGTGAATGGCTACCCCTACTTCCGGCTTGGAAAATCCGGAAGTGCGTCTGCGGCATCGAATACGGAATTCGAATTCGAATTTGAATCCGAAACCGAATCCGAATCCGATCTGAGGCGTCCAGGTCAGATCAGCGTCAAGTTGAAGTTCAATGGTCGTCGGCCCTGAAACACAATGCATCGTAAACAGTGTTTATAAGCCTACTGCACTGAACAAAAATAATGGTATTAGAAGTGGTTAAAATTGCTTGAGTTGATAGAGATGAAAAATGTTTACGTTATTTTGAACTAGTTTAAAACTTTTGCAGAATATTATTATTATTAAATACAAATTAAACTTCCATTTAGCTTGAATATATGATTTCAATAGTCAGACTTGCACTGTAAAGCTTAAATAGTAAGTTAAAAAAAAACACAAATTAGTCAACTTTCTAATATACTAAAAGGCCTTTAAAAAGTGAACCCCCAACTTTATACAGCTTTACAGGCGACCTTGCGGCAATTTACGCTTCACACCTGCCAAATTGGAGCAGCAAGTCGCTCCCAATCACTCACTCACTCACCTGCTCACCTATCCGCTTTCTCTCTCGCCCCTCCTGCAGTTACCAAGGTCACATCCGACGGCGAGCCCCATGGAATGATGACCATGGTGGCGGGACTGTCCGGATTGCTGGCCGCCATCATTATTCTGGCCGTGCTCGTATCCATGGTAGCCTGTCGCAAGCAAAAGAGGTAATCTAGAAAAAATATATATAGTAGTTATAGAAATTTATGTTATGAATAACTCGAATTTTATACTTGCAGCAACCGAAAGGGCAACATTACCACCAATGTGGCCATGACCAGTGTCCAGCAGGATCAGCCGCAGTTGGCAGGCAACCTCAATGCCGCTTTTGCCGAGAGCACTCTCACATTGGACAAGGACCAGGACAAGGAGGTTCAGTGGCGGCCCACGTCCGTGGTAGTGGAGCGATATTAGCTTTATCGAGCTCCATATAGCCCGGAAGGAAAACGTGATGTTTTTGTGAACATTTGAGACTGAGACTTAGCCTAAGGATTCCCATCACCATTTTCTATTAATGTACATACAAAAATGCTATATATTCTATCTTTTTTTTTCTTGTTAAAATGTATAAAATATGTCTAATTACATACTTATATAAAAAAAATATTACACTTATGTAGATAAAGTATTTTTAGCTACTTGAGTCTGATCTTTCAGATCAAGGTAGAAAAAAAGAGCAACAACTCATAACTTCAGCGTTGAGACCAGATAATTAAAACTGGCTCCGTGGCAAAACTATCGTCTATCGGCGTTCCAACCTGTTCTATTTTCACGCTTTTAAAATTTTTGGAAGTTGATGAACTACCATCAGCACAAGGATAAAATTTCTTTGATCTATAAAGAGTAAAATAAACCAATTTAAAACTAATGGTTTTATTACAAACGAAAAAAACTGTATATACGCTTAAGGGCCTACAGCGGATGCTGTATTGTGTCTGCTCATTTCTTGCGCTCGTAGCGGAATCTATAGACTGGCGCACTGTCCTTGGTACCAGCTTTCACTTTTCTTGGCTTGAGAAGACGCTGCTGCTTGAGTGTATTCTTTAGCTGTATCTTGTTCTGGACGATGCCAAGCTCCCGTTCGCGTATCTCCCTCTTCTTCAGCTCGTTGATGCGCTGCTGCCGGGTCGAGTTTGGCGTCGGTGTTTTCTGGCAGAAAAAAGGGGAAATGTGAGGAATGTGTTTGAAATAAAAGCTAAATTAATCTCTCACCATTGCCTGCTCGGATTCTTGGAGGCGTTCACCCAGGCTAACCGCTGCCTGTTGCTTCTTGCCCTGCTCGTCGAACGTATACCGCTTGTTGGACGCACTGGCATCGATGTCCACCAGCTCGACCTTGAGGCGTTCGATCTTTCGCCGCTCCACGGTGCGCTTCATCACCACATACTTGAGATCCTGCGTCTGCATCAGGGCCACCTGCTCGGGCGTATGCTCGTCCTCCTTGTCCTTCTCGCGATGCTCATCGTTGGTCAGCTTCGAGTTGATCATGTGATGGTAGAACTCATCCGGATTCTTGTTCTGCGCCCGCCGATACAGCAACTTCAGGGTTTTCTCCTTTTTCTGTGCATCGAGCGCTCGCTTCTTGTAATCCTTCTTCTTCTCGAGGAAACCCAGATGCTGGCGCGCCTCCGGCTGGTGGCGTTCCCGGTGCACTTTTTGGTTGCTCTTTGTCGCCTTCTTCCACGACGACATCTTGTGTGGTTTTATGCCTTAAAACTGTTTTAATCAAGAGAGAAAAGGTTTGTTTACGGCAAAAACGTGCGAGTTGGGGCCAATGTGACCGCGTAGTTTCGGATAAAATTCTCCTTTTCTGGTCATACTTACTTTTCTTGACATTGGCGTTGCCAGACCTCATAATTGAATTTAAAATTTGGCGAAAAACAATTATTGCCTGAAAAAGTTGGAAAAACATGGATGATATGCATATTGCATCAGTAAAACATCTAAAATTGTGTTTAATAACATAAAACCATTTATTTTTCACTCCTCTCCATATCATTTTTGTCAATTGATACCTATTCTGAAGTGATTTTGGTCCCTGCCGGTTAACTAGTTATTAAGGAGCTTACTGAGAATCAGATGGGAGGCGTAATAAAAAAGATTTTCTAAGAAAAGTTACAAAAATAGTTTTTTGAGTTATAGCCAAATGTTTTTTTAATAAAATTGCAGTATATATGTGATGAAATCATTTTCGCCAAAGGCAAAACTTCATTTTTGTGAATTGTGTATTACATTTTAAGGTGTTTTTAGATGCAAACTACTGCGACTTCTTGTCCTCCTTGACCAGCTGCTCGTCCTTGAAGTGGAGGAACACGAACGAGAACACAAAGACGCCAATCATCATGGAGAAGGCGCTAGTATAATAGGGGAAGGCGCTAGGAATGAATCGTTCGTACTGGGTGTGTTCCAGTGGACGGACCGACACCTGCGTTGTACTGTATAGATGCGTATAGCCCACGCGATCGTAATCCACCTTGAACTGGTAGACACCGTAGACATCTGGGATCTCAAATTTGGCCTGGTAAGCGCCGGACTTGGTTTGCTTCAGATAGGTGCGAACGAAGGGATCAATGCGGACGAATTCCAGCTGTATATCGTTGGCCTTAAAGGCGCGCCATTCTCCTCCCACCAACTCCTCAATGGCAATGGTATAGACCACGGGATCGGTAATGGTGTAGGCCTGCTCTGGCGGCAGGTTCTCGCCCTCCTTGTGATGCTGAACGGATCCCACGCGGAGGCGGCCGGTCTCTCCGAAAACCCACTGGCTAATGGACTCGGCAACGGCGCGATTGCCTGCCTGCTTGTGGAACACACCGCTCTGGGCGTACTGCACCGCGGTAGTAAAGCTCTCGTCGGCGAAGAAGTGCAGGGATCCGGAAAAAACCACCCTAGCGTTGTTCCTTGCTTGCAGAGCGGCAATAAGCAGAGTTCCACGTCCCACAGCATGCGGGTAATCCGTGACACTGGACTCCGGGTTGTAGCTATAAGCACTGCTCTCCGCTGTTAAAAGCTTAAGCACCAGTGGATTCTCTTTATCCGCAATTAGTCCAGTGCCTCTGTACAGCAGAGGCGCAGCATCCGCCTGACGATTGGCTTTTCCAACAATGGTATCCGCCTGAATAAGGTTCTTGGCCGAGGTGAGAATGGTGGTGTGCTCTCCCGAATCGGAGACATCATAGTGAAGATGGTCAATCACCGCTGCATTGTCTTCATCTAGCTCAAAGCCGCACTCCGAAGCAAATTCCCTGAGGGCGTCACCAGACTTCTCGCTGCCCGCCACCAAAACGTTGCCACCATCGTCCACGAACTGCGCCAACCGATCTACGCTAATATCGCCGCCGAACTCCTCGACACTTGGGGCAAAGATAATCAGATTCTTGTACAGATACTCGCCGTACTTGGATAGCAGCAGACTGGAGTCATCAGCCAACTTGTAGGTGAGCTTAAATCCTCGATCTGGTAAAAAAAAAACATTACTTTTAATTTCTCTCATTTAATTTCTTCATTTGTCCACGTCATGGGTTAGCCGGCGTTTTTCCACTTACCCTGCAGAGACTTGAAGAAAAGGGAGTGGGTCTCGCGTATGGCCAGGTTGTCCAACAGTATAAGTGTGTTGGCATCTGTTTCGAGGACCGCTTGACAGTGGGCAATAGCCACGGCGGCAATTAGTAGCGCCTTCCACAACATTTTACCAATTTTTTCCGGCTTTTCTGACACTTAAAAAAAAGGCTGAGACTATAGTGTGGCCGGACTACATTTAAAATTAATACAACATTCGATAGATGTCCGTCAAACTAGCGTCGATGAGTTAGCGTCGAAATGGAACGGCGGAAAAATGGAACATGGATGGGATCTTTAATTTTTAATTTATTTCGTAATTAAAGCACTAATTCGAATACAAAAAATTCCTAAATGCAATAAAATATTTTTACTATTGTTTTTTTTTTTGGGTTTAAAAATATTTGACATTTGGATATATAAAAAAAAAGATTTCTTAATATATCGGCTAATCGAACGCGTGTAGCAATACCTGATACGCCAAAATGAAGGACATTTATTGTAGTTTTACTCTACCAAGTTTCAATTTCTTCAAAGCGTCAGTTTTTGAGCAAATCGCATAACAGTGATTTAACCTCGGGGTCGGCTCCATACAAAATAGGGCATTAAATATTTTAAGGCTTATAAATAAACAATTGTATGAATGAAATTGACATTCTAAGCGTTTTGTTAGTTGTTTTATCAAATCATCATATTATGATATTATGTTCGACGAAGAATATTTAATAAAAGAATGTGATTTAAACTTAATGGTAGGACGTATGTAGTCAAATTGAATAACCGGCACTGTACATTTTAATCCATTGAACACAAGTATAACTAGTTTATAGAAGACTAACTGCAAAGTTTTATTTAGATAGCTTTAAATATAAGGGTTTAGTTGTCTTATAATTGAACAGACAGACAAATGGACATGGCTAGATAGACTCGGTTGTTGATGCTGATCAAGAATATACATACTTTATAGGGTCGGAAATAATTTATTCACTGCGTTAAAAATTTTTGACCTGAAATCATATTACAAAGCAAGGGCATTGAAGCACTAGATTTGAGAAGCAAATTTTGGATATAACATTTAATAGTCTGCCCAATAAATGATGTCGTTATTCTTAGCAATTTGGTAGGTGTTTCATCGAAATCCGTTCAGTCGTTTTGGAGAAATTAACATTTGAATTACTAATTTATACATATGTATGTGTACTAAGGAGGCATGACTATGCCGTGAAAACACTCTCAAACACTTCTCAAATACTTTTAAACCCAAACAACAATAGTAAAAATATTTTTTAGCATTTAGAAACTTTTTGTATTCGAATTAGTGCTTTAATTACGAAATAAATTAAAAATTAAAGATCCCATCCATGTTCCATTTTCCCACCGTTCCATTTCGACGCTAACTCATCGACGCTAATTTGACGGACATAAGTATATATATCGATATATATGCTTAAAAAAGGCGGTTACACTGATTTGCTCAAACAACAAATTGAAGCAAAATTTTTCTTTTAAATTATTTCGAAACTAAGGAACTGGCATGGACATCTTCGAAAACCTTTGTCGCACGTGCGGCAATGAGTGCCTGGACCTATTGAACATCTACGAAGTGAGTGCTAAGGCTCTGGATAAGATGGTGCCCGTCGCGGAGATGCTCTCCTCCTGCTTACCCGCCAACTTTCCGGCTCTGGAGCCATCCGACGCCTATCCCAAGCTCATCTGTCGCATTTGCTTGAAGAAACTAACCCTGGTATATGAGTTCAACCACCAGTGGATGGCTGCACACACCGAGTTCAATGTGGCGCTAAAATTTGAAGAGCGGCGAAGGCGCAGCCTGGCCAGCAAATCGCAAGACTTTAAGGTACCGGATTTTCTCAAAACACAGGAAGTTCCTACAGCTCCCAAGATGTCGCCGGAGGCTTGTGGGAGTGAGTAAACACAGAATAGCCACAATCATTTGTGTTACCCGGCAATCTTCACTCTGCCCCACAAGCTACCCACAAATAGTTTTGCATCCTGATTTATACCTATCTCTCTCACTTTCAATTAATTAATTTATGACCCAACGATCATGATTAGACCCTCAAATACATACATATGTAGACAAAAATGGGATTAGAACCACTTATAAAAAGAGTGGCTTTGCACTTTAAAAACTGCCTTTAAAATGTTTACATTTAAATTTAAAACTTTTGGTCTGTAGATATGTATCTCTATATATATATATGTATATGTATTTTTTCTTACTATTGTTTTATGTTTATCCACATTTACTTTAAAGGTAACTTAACTTCGACAGAGGAAGTCGAGCCCAATTTTAAGTGCACCATCTGCGACGAATCCTTTCTTACGGAAAAGGCTTGGCGGTTGCATCGCAATTTCTCTCACAAGGACCTCTAATACGCAACCGAGACTTTAGGGTAATTAAATAATATAACTCAGGAATAAAGTTGAGTTAATTGTTTTACTTAGCTAATAGCAGAAACAAAAAAGTAGTTAAGCTGAGAGGGAAACTGTCATCTGGATTTCCGGGGGAACTCCGCTTCTAGTCGTCCTCATCGTCTCGCACTTTCTGGGCACGGGGATCGTCGTGGCGAAACACCACATATCCCAGCTTATAGCGGCGGTTATCTCCATCCTTGGCGTAGTAGTTGACCACTCCAATGGTGGCCATCACGATGCCAGCGAGTGCCAGGGCCGATCCGCCGACAATGTCGGGAATCTCGTTCCAGGCGCGCTTCAGCAGCGACGTCGAGCCACGGGCGGCGGATGCGGACATTTTGGTGTGCTGCGGAATTATCTTGAAATTATATTCCTAAAATAACGTATTGTCGTATATTTACCAAAAAGAAATGTACTATTTAGTTACACAACGGAACAGCTGTTGCTAGAGATGGTTCCCTAAAGCGTTTTCCTATCGATATCGCTATCAGTATCGCTTTCCGTTGCCGATGGCAAACGTGTGTCCAAGATATCATCTGTTATTTAAAAAAAAAAATTATGTACACTGATTTATTATACAGTGAAGACTTAGATATGGATAGATTTTTATCGACATTTTAGTTTTGTGTCCCCGTCTCCTAATCTAAATGAAAAGGATCGAATGTATGCGATACTTTTCCCATAGAGGTATCGATAGGAAAATTGATTCAGCGATAGCCGTTCGTGTGCGCGACGAAAAAATATAAAATCGTAACGAGCAGAGAGAGGAGCGAAAAAACGTGTGAAAACTACATTAAAAAAGGTACCGCCGCCGCCAAACTGAAGTAAACGCATCCAATTTGAGAGTTAACTCTGTGCCTACTGCGAAAATGATTTCAAAGCCGGATAGACATTTAATGTTCTGGCATTTCAAGGACCTTTTCTGCCCAGCGACTCCTGTCTGCTGTTTTGTGTGTGGGTGTATGTGTTTGCGACACTCGGTGTGAGCCCCCGGATGTGCCAGTGTGGGTGTGTGTCTCGCGTATGTGTTTTTTTTTTTTATGACCACGACCACCTGGGCGGTAGTCAAGTGGAAATTTTGCGTTCAAGGACAACGGCAGTGGCGTCCGTCCCCTCCCTTCACCTTATTTGACAACTACACTCCGACACTTGGAGGGTATTCAATCCCCTTAATGTTGGGGCTCGCAAGAGAGAGAGAGAGAGAGAAAAGGGGGATCCACGGAGAGCCCACCGACGACAAGTTGTCTGGCCATTGCTTTGTACAGTTAAAATTGGTTTTAGAACTACTCCGCCCCCGCCCGTGTCCCATAAGAAACTTAAGCCGAAAAAGAGACTCTGAAATGGCCATTCGAAAAATGTCCAATATATATTAAAGAAAGGAATTATATTTTCATTTGCCATGTGTATATTTCCTCGGTCTGTGTGCGGGTATATGTCGTATTTAATTCTTTTCTTTTTTGCCGCGATTGAGCGAGCTTGCGCACCAATACCAACTTGCATTTGGCATATGCCGCTCTTTCTCTCTCTCTAGTTTGCTCGCTCCCAATAGCCGGACCCCAGCAGTGCACTCGAAAATAACTGTTCGCGAGCGAGCAAGAGAAGCACACAGGCGTTAAAAAAAAAAAAAGAAAATTAAAGTATAGTACAGGAAAATAGTATCAGATGCGGCGCATATTTGACGAAAGTCGTTAGGGGACAATAATTGCAATTGTAACGAAATGGAGAAAAAAAAAGTCCAGCAGCCGTTCTAAATTCGGGAACCACGTGTGTCGCTGCGTTCAAGTGTTGGTGTGAGTGTGTGCGTATGCAATTGTTTTTTGCAGCTGATTTGTGTGCGTGTGATGTGGACAACAACTACACAAGTATTTAGTTGTGTAAACTATCTAGAAGCTAGATTTAATTTCGCAACACACACATCCGCTGACCGAATTTAAACTATTTAGTCTAAATCCCAACAAAAATGGGTTATTCAATTGTTGTCTGCTGGTCAAGGCCTTCGTGTGTGTTTTGGGTGTCCTTGCAAACGAGCTCCTTGCGAGAAATCTAGCTGGGAAATAGCTGAGGTGCCAGCGCTTTAGACGCGCCTGCGTGCAAAAAAATAAGTACAGTGACTGCTCGAAATAATAAACAGCCTGTCGCTGAATGATGCGTGGACTTTTCTAAAAACTTCTTGAGAATTTTTTTCTTATTGACTAATACTTTATGCAGTAAATTAAAATATTTGTATTTTATGTGTTAAACCTTTTAATCCAGACAATTGAGTCTTATATAGACTTATAGCTTTAAAATTGTACTTCAAACATCAGTGCGAAATTTAATCGCGAAAACGATACGACAGCAAAGATCATATTGATAGTGTGAAGCGAATAAAGTTAGACATATGTGAAATTAGAAATGAGATTTATTTTCATTTATTGCGAAACAATAAAATGGTGACCCCTAAAATGAATGTTTTTTTTTTTTAATTTAACAAACTTTTACTTGGTTCACCACGTTGAGTGGGCACTGTGCGATAAAAAAAAGTTAAGCGAAATAAGTAAAGAGCTCAGCTGCTCGCTATACATAACATATGTATATGTGTGCGTGAACGTTAGTGTGAGTGGCGCATAACTACACATAACCGTGAAAAACGTAACGTAAACGTAACTGGAGCTAGAATCCGCCTCAGTGGTGTAGCCCGACAGGGGTGGGACTAAAAAACGCGAAGCAAACAAATCGTACGATCAGTCAGTCAGTGGGTTTTAATAAACAAAAATAAAATACGATTTTGTAGCCCAGAACACAAAACAAATAAATTTCCTAAGAAATCAGTTTGCAACTGCTAAAAAGAGAAATAGCTAGTTAGAGATTCCCTTTCCAATTTAGTTGGAAACCAAGCTAGTTTGCAATTGGAGACAACTACCCGGTTGAATAATTGCCAATTGGATTTTCGTATTAGTGTTAAAATTCACTATAATTAACCATTTGAAAGAAACTCGGAACTTCTTTTGGAAATTCCATGAAAGCATATGTATATATTTAGATAGCAGATTTTTTTGAAATAGAATCTCTTATTCTTACTGTGAATACTGTTTTTGAGACATTTGTTGTTCTTTAAATGAATCTAACGATATACATATGTATGTATGTATTTTTGGAGGGTCTAAAATGTAACCATTTTCATCTGATTACAACAATCTTCAAATATTATTAAATCTTTAATTATTTGAAATTTAATTATATAAAATTTATTTAAATAAGGGAAAGAAATAATACTGAGATCAATCTTAATTGTACATGGCAAGCTTATTTTATTGGTTATTGGTTTTTACATATTATGTTGCACAACCATTTGTTATTTAATTAAAGCCTAGATGAGGGAATGCAAATAAATACTGCATTTAAGTAGAAAACAACCAGGAAAATCAAAAAGGTATTGTCCGTTTAATTTTCAAGATTAATAATAACTCGGAAACATTTAAATTGGTGTCGAGGATTTACTGTTAATTCCTTGAGCACAGCAGCTGCGGCTAAAGAATTAATTAGCAATACCATTTGCTTGTTTCTCTTTAAAAATATACAATGCGGTTAAGGCTGCGCTTTTCAAATAAAAATTTCACTTCGGCGCACAAAAACATTCTCAATGTGCCGAAAATCATGCAATAAACAATCCGTTAGCGTCCATGGGTGTAGGTGTATGTATGCTGTTGCATAAGCCACAGGCGTAGTCGAAAGGGTATTGCATTCATTGATTTGTCTGTAAGGCTTAAAATGGAAGGAGCCTTACGCCAAATGAGAGAATTAAAGAGAGCGATTGAGAGAGAGAACGAATTCAATTTGCACTGTTTTACCTCCCACTACCTTCATTCTGTTCGCCTCTCCAAATCTCGCATTGCCTTTGCTCCGTTAGTCAGATACGTTAGATACTTGTGAGATTGTGTGTAGTGTTTGTGTATAGTGTGTTTCGAGTTACACTCGGTTGTTATTTTGATTATCGGGTTTCCTTTAGTCGTTTCGCAAATAATTGTTGTTTGTTTTAAATTTCGCATTTATTGTAGTGCACATTTTTGGCTAACCTATTTCCTTTTTTATTTTTTTTTACTCTTTTTCATAAATCTTTGTCGTACGATCGGATGAATTAAAGAGCGGCGCTGTCGTCCAATTTCAAAATCGCCTTCTTCGTTAGTGTTTCGTTATCGTCGTCGTCTTCGTCGTCTCGTTCGTCCTTTTTTCGCTTTATTTCGTGCAACACAAACATCAGTAACGACATCAGCAGCAGCAGCAGTAGCAACAAGAAGAGCAACTCATCAGGATCATCACAACTCGCCATGCCATCAAATGCAGATGCATTAAAATAACGCAAGACAAAAAAAATCAGCAAATAACACCAAAAACTAAGAAAAAACAACAAAAGTATAAGGAGGCTCGCAAAAATGTTTACAAATTTGCAATAAGTTTTAAGTAAAACAAAATACACAAGTCGTAGAAGGAGGAAACAAAGGAGAAATACTGCAACAAGAAGGAGTAAAAGGCAGCATCAATAGAAGCAGCAGCAACAGTGTGTTTATGTATGTGTGTCACTGAATATAATAGTTGTCCCTCTCGCGCCTTCGCCCGGTAATCTAGCCGCTCACGACGCCAAAGTCTCGCTGTCGCTCCCTGGACTTTCTAGGCTTGGAACTTTTATTTATTACGTGCGGAGAGATTTCGTGGCATGGCTCTCTTGGGAGAGCGGCAGGTCGTTAGGGAGCAGCAGCTGCAGAATCAACAACAGTAAATAGTTAAGCTAAAAGTGTATACAGAGGTGAGGAAGATTAGGCAAAGAAGAGTCCAGAAGCCAAACAACAAGGAATAAACAGAATCGAATAGATATTAACAAATTAAATCGAAAGAGAGCTCTCAATAAAAAAGGTGAGTACTTTGCTAATAAGAAAATGCCTTACATATTTCAATCGAATTTAGCGAATATCGGAATATCCACGTTTAAAACGATAAAATCATAAAGTATTTAAATTATGCTCAAATGTATTATTAAAATGTAATTCATTTCCTGTGCAGCATCATGACCACTTTGGAGGAGCCTGTCAAGGCGGCAGTGGACACGGTTGATCCGTGTCCCTCCATTAATAACAGCTTGAAGACCGTGCTCAGCGACGATGCCTCTAATTCGTCAGTGCTGGAGGACACCGATGCGAGCAACACGAGCAGTAGTTCCAGCACCAGCAGCTCATCCAGCAGCAGTTCAGGCTCTAGTTCTGGATCGTGTTCGGGCTCTGCTACTGATACGGACACTGGCAAGGGCAGCAGCGCTGTGGGTAGCCTGGATGTGACCAGTGTGAGCACCTCAAGCATCGGATCAGCTACCTCCATCCCGTCATCGTCCACCGCAGCCGCCGGACCACCTGCTATGGTGAACTCCAGCTCGTTAACGGGCTTGGGATTGGGCTTGGGACTGGGCCTCGGTCTAGTGGTGGATGTGGATAGTACTGGGAGCAGCCAGGAGCTAAGCAGCCACGGCGTTACCGAGCTGGACTCACTGGAAGACTCGTGCAATGGCCTGATGATCAAGGACGGGGATAAGATGTGCAAGCTATGCAGGTAAGTTAAATTTAGGGTCGAGTAATGCAGAGATTATGCTTATGATTTTTTCCTGGGTTTGTCATTAACAGTTCGCGCCTTGTAATGCCACGGATTCTGTCCTGTCTGCACGTCTTCTGCGAAGACTGCCTGCAGGCAGTGGTGTCCAAGGATTCGATGTCAGCCAGCTCGCCGACCAGCTGCTCTTCATCCTCGTTCGACGGCAGCGAGCATCAGCTTCATCGTATGCACACGCCGCCATTGCTGGAGTGTCCCGTATGCAAGCAAGTTACGCCTCTGGGCCCGAAGGGCGTCCAGGGTTTGACCTGTGACTATATCGTGACCAACGTCCTTGATCTGTCCAACCTGGAGTCGGAGCACATTGCCTGTACTTCGTGCAAGAGCAAGGAAGAGGCCATTTCGCGTTGCAACGATTGCGCCAACTTTCTGTGCAATGGCTGCGACAATGCCCACAAGTATATGCGCTGCTTCGAGAACCATCAGGTGGTGCGCATCGAGGACCTGCAGAAGAACGTCCACGACAAGCTGATTATTCACAAACCAGTGTGCTGTCTGCAGCATGTGAGCGAGAATCTCAAGTACTACTGCTTCACCTGTCAGGTGCCCACCTGCAACGATTGTCTGCTGAGCGAGCACAAGGGCAATGATCATCACTACGAAACGGCCACGGTGGCGGAACAGGCTGTGCGCGCCGATCTTGAGCATACACTGATCGAGGCCCTGAAGAAGGCCGATTACTGCAACGATGCCGGCAGCAATCTAAGTACCGCTCTTACGGAATTGCAAGCGCAGCACGACACGGTTCGCCAGCAGATCGAGGATGCATCCAAGAACTACAAACGAATGCTGGATACCATTACGGAGGAGATGCTCGCCGAGCTGGGGCGCCTGCACTCGGATAGCGAACTGAAGATTATGGATCTGATGCAGAGTCTGGAGAACAACATGGGCAAGCTGCAGCAAGCGGCGCAGTTCGGCCAGCGGGCAATTGACAAGGCCAATGCCGTAGAATTTCTCCTGCTGAAGCCGGTTATTGCGGCCCAGTGCTTCAACCTCATTGCACAGACGCCAAAGTACGATGTCACCTACCAACTGCAGTTCCAGACCAAACCGGAGAAGTTTGAGCAGTTCGCCAGGGAGATGTTTGGAAAGTTCCTCACGGATTCAAGCGGTGCCTCCAGTAGCCCCAAAAAGCAATCAATGAAGCAGCAAGAGCAACAGCAACATCAGCATCAAGTACAGCAGCAGCAGCAACAACAGCAGCAGCAGCAACAGCACCAGCAGGTTCAGCAACAGCAGCAGCAGTTGCAACAGCAACAACAGCAGCAACACAATACAAACAATTTGATTGTTGGCCATAGGGGTAGCTCCTCTGTCCAAGGACGTCTCAGTTCGGCTGTATTCAGTCCTATCTCGCTGCCGTCTTCGCTGCAGAGTTCCTTCGACGGCGACACTAACTCGGTCATGACCAATTTCTCGATGATGGACTCTCCGCCGCAGCAATCGTCGCAACAACAGCTGCCTTCGTCGCAGCAACAGCAGCAGCAGTCTCAGCAGCAGCAGCAACAGGTTGTGCTGCATCAGCAGCAGCAGAAGCACCAGCAGCAGCATCAACAACAGCAACAGCAGCAGCAGCAGTTGCAGTTGCAGCAGCAACCACCAGCACAGCAGACGCTGCCCCAGCAGATGGGCCAGCTGGTGGTACCGCAGGGCATCGTCCAGCAGGCTGGACAACATGTCGGCCTTAATGCCGGTCCAAGTGCGAATCTGTCTATCAACAATGGACCGCCGCCTAGTTTCAGTATGCTGGAGTACAATATTTCGCGGCTGGCGAGTCTAACTGAATCGATACCGGACACTCTCAGCGATGCTCTGGTCGTGGGTGGGGCTGGATCCGGTCCAGGACCGAGTGTTGCCCAAGTGCCTGGTGGTTCGTCAGTGACTGGCAGTGCCGTTGTTGGCGCCCCACATCCGCATCAGCAGCAGCAGCAGCAGCAACAGCAGCAGCAGGCTGTTATGCCGGCATCAGGAGTGGCACAGCCAGCGCAGCCTATTACCCTAGCGGACATCCTATCCGGGGATCAGCGGGCGCTCAACAATCTCCAGGCGCTTGCCAAGCTGGGACTCAACAACAATGGTGAGACTTTAAATGCCTTTATTTTTTTCGTTTGTCAACAAAATGCCCTTTGGCCAAACCACCGTATTGAGCTTTGCTTTTGTTCGGTTTCCTTACGCTTTTGAGTTCTTTTTTTCTTTCTTTGCTTCTGGCATAAAATGCAAAAAACCCACTGTTACCACTCCTAAACCACCTGAACCAACCGAACCACCTGAACCACCTTACATCCCACGCAACCACACACACAAACACAAACAACAGATGATTTATTGTCGAGTGGAAGTTCATCGGGCATTGATTTTTTGCCAGATTTCTGCCTGCCACCGGCCACATCTCCCAACTTGCAGACCCTCAATCCGATTGTGGGTGGAGTTGAGGACATGGGTCTAAATAATTTCCATGCCGTGGCACCACCTGGCACCACAAGTGTTGTTACCGGCCGCAACAAGGCGACTCCCATGCAGATTCGCTGCAAATTTGGTTCCCTGGGTACGGCCAAGGGCCAGTTTAATTCACCGCACGGCTTCTGTTTGGGCGTCGACGAGGAGATCATTGTAGCGGATACGAACAACCATCGCATCGAGGTCTTCGACAAGATGGGTGCCCTGAAGTTTCAGTTCGGTGTGGCTGGCAAGGAGGAGGGCCAGCTCTGGTATCCGCGGAAGGTAGCCGTCATGCATAACAATGGGAAATTTGTGGTCTGCGATCGCGGCAATGAGCGTTCCCGGATGCAGATCTTTTCCAAGTGTGGACACTTTATGCGCAAGATAGCCATTAGGTAAGAGACTAATAATTGTGTATGTAATGCAATACTAAATGCAAATGTAATTCGTTTTTCGCAGATATATAGACATTGTTGCGGGACTGGCTGTCACCGCCAAGGGTCACATTGTGGCCGTGGATAGTGTCTCGCCCACAGTGTTTGTGATCTCCGAGGAGGGTGAACTGGTCCGCTGGTTCGACTGCAGCGACTATATGCGCGAGCCCTCCGACATAGCCATACGAGGTGAGCCCTCATCTAATTGATTAGTTGAGCTAGTATAACGCTCAACTTATAGAGAAAGAGAGAGAGAGAGAGAGAAATGAGTTATGACAACTTATTTTTGCACATATTTCGATTTCTAGATAACGACTTCTATGTGTGCGACTTCAAGGGCCATTGCGTGGCCGTCTTTCAGGACGACGGCACATTCCTTTATCGCATTGGCAACGAGAAAGTAACCTGCTTTCCCAATGGCATCGATATCTCAAATGCCGGGGATGTGCTTATCGGTGATTCGCATGGAAATCGCTTCCACGTGGCCTGCTATTCGCGCGAGGGCGCCCTCCAGTCTGAGTTTGAGTGTCCCCATGTAAAGGTCAGTGATACAAAAATATCAAAATATCACACATCATACATAAACACACCCACCCAATATATACTAAATTCATTTATCGTTTAGCTAGGTCATTTTCAAGTTTTATTTTAAAGTGTTGATTTTTTTGATATTAAAAAAAAAACTTTAAAAATTTGTAAAGTCCAATTGTACATAACTTGACTTAAATTTTTAAATCATTTGTAATTGTTCTTTTTTATATTGTAAAAATTTAATATGAACTTTGAAGACTGAAAACTATTTCATGGCTTCTTTTAAATTTTAAACCATAATCCATTAGAAAAACATTTTGATTTAATTTCGAAACCTTTAATTTTAATTAAAGAACATATTTACATATATCAAAAATATAATTAATTCTTTTTAATTTAAAACTTAAAAGATTATTAACATTTCATTTCGAAACATTTCATTTTCTGTTATGACCATATATACAAATATCAAGAAGAAAATTCCAATATAATTTATCGAAAAAATAACGCTTTCAATATCATATCGAAAATATCGCAAAGTTTGATAGGCCGAAATTAAAAATATCTAAAAATATTACATTCAATGATTAAATATCATATAATGTCCGTCCGTCTGTACGTCCTTCAGTACGTACGTCTAACTGTCCGTCAGTCCGTTCACCAGTCTGTCCGTCTGTCCGTTTCTACGCACAAAAGTCCCACCGTTCTTTAGTAAGGTAGTCTTCTAACTATTCTCATTAGTATATAAGTGGAAACAGGGCGGATCGGACACCTATTTCACATAGCTGCCAAAGGGACGATTTATAAATTGATCGAAACAAAATTATTACTTCCCTGTTTTCAACATATTTTTTCTGCAATGAGATGTGACATATATTCATAATTTATATTATATTACATATTTCAACCTGAGTTATAGTTTTTTTTTACGGTTCTAAAATAATTTAATTGAAATTGAACCAAGCCCGAATTGTTATGATATGTATGATTTATATATCTCTATTTTCTATTTTTTTGTTCGGTTCTTATTGAACCAATTAAAAACTGTGAGGCTTCCTTTAAGGTTTTTCCTCAATTATAGTTTAAGCTAAGATTTTCTTTGGCACATTTTCTTATAGCAAACATTAAATCGATTTTTCGCGTATATTTCGGAACGTTAAATTATCGATTTATATATTGGCTTTTGCGTCAAATATATGGACATTTTCTGGAAATATCATTATGAACACCATGTTTTCGCCATTTTTTTTTTGTTTTTTTTTTTTTGAGCGATAAGTTAAACAACGTATAATTCGTAGGTTTCACGCTGCTGCGGCTTGAAAATCACATCCGAGGGCTATGTGGTGACGCTGGCCAAGAACAATCATCATGTTCTGGTCCTTAACACCCTCTATGTTCACTGATTGCAAATCAAGGCGCGCAATAATCGTCCATCAGTCGATATAGTCAAATACAACTACAAATACTCGTCGGGCAAGATATACGGCTGTCGACGTCAACAGCAGCAGCAGCAACAACACCAGCAGCAACAGCAACAGCAGCAGCAGCAGCAGCAACAGCAGCAGCAACAGCAGCAGCAGCAACAGCAACAGCAGCAGCAACAGCAACAGAAAGAGCAACAGCAACAGCAGCAGCAGCAAAATTGCAGTAGCAACATCCGCAACAATATTTTGACCAGAAAGCTACAACTAGGGCTGCAGCAAGAGAGCAGCGAGGAGAATGTTATCAATACCAACAGTAACATCAGTAGCACCAACATGATCAGCTGCAGTTACAACAACAACTTCAACAACCAACCACAACCGCCGTTAGCAACAGAACCGTCGAGCGAGTGAACAAAATTATTTAAATGTTCAAGAGCAACGTGTTTGACATCTTGATTAGCGAGCAAAAGCCATTTAAGACCATACATATACATATATATATCGGACAAAGGATATGAATATATACGTGTGTATGTGTGAGAGCCCGACGAGCAGGAAATATACAATGAGAAATCTCGAAACACCAAAAAAAAATATTAATAATAAAAACCTACAAACTAAATCCTTTTAAAGCTGCATATAAAACAACAACTTTTGCCGTTTGTTAGACACACAGCAATTGTATAAATAACAACCAAACAACAACAAAACCAACAAATGATAAAAACAAAAAAGCAACAAAATACTATTTTTGATCTCTAATTTAAAAACAAAATTAGCGCTACTAACAAACAAAAACCACAAGAAATCTTAACAACAAAATATTTTACTTAGACAAAGGCAACAAAAAAAAAAAAAAAAAACAAGAAACAAGAACAAACAAAATACAAAACAAAAACGTGCAAAAAAGAGGAATCAAGTTTTAATCATTTAAAAAAATGTGTTTTTTCAAAAAACCCTTTTTACATTGTTTTTTCGATTATTCGATTATTATTATTATTATTATTATGCTTTTATCACATCAAATTAACTAAAATTATGTTCTTGTTATAAAAATTGTCACATACAGGCAGGTACACGTACACTTACACACACACACGATACACGTGCAAAACTTCTATACATGTTACTTATTATCTATATAGAAATATATATTGTTATATCGACCGATTAGCTTTTTTGTGCATACACCCTTCCAGAATCTTTTTTAAAAACCAAAAGGAAATGCGCAGACATATATATATATATATTTATATATATATATATAGAAAATGTGCAACTTTTGTGCACAAACCTACAAAAATAAAAAGAAGGAGTAGAGAAAGGCAGGAGTAATGAAAATTGTTGAGGACGACGACGCGTCATACAGGCAATAATTAAATAGATGAATATCGTGAAATCCAAGTAGTTTATTTTGATTTCAAAAACATAAAACAAAAAAACTAAATTTAAACTAAAACCAAACCACTAACAAGTAAACTGTTTAGGTTTTTCCTTACGCTGCTTAAATAAGGTGATATCTATTTATATATAAATATTTATATATAAATGTATGAAAAAGAAAAACAAAAGAAAAAGGTATCTTAAAAAACATGAACGAAAATCCTATGACTATTTGACTTTGCCATATATACACATATATATATATATATAACATGAGCATATATATTTATATGTATATATATATATATATATATATATATACGATGACGCGACAAGACAAGGTAGCGAGCGAACTACACAACCAGGTGGAGGCAGAATATTCAAAGACCCCCCCGACACATTCGAGATGATGTAGTAGTACGACTTGACTTTGTTGTGTGTGTGTGTGTGTGTTTTCTACACAAAACAACATACAACAGCAACAACAAACAAATTAAACTTTAAGCTAAACAAACCAAACGAAATAAATAATAATAAATAACACGAAATATAACAGCAGACAAGCGAGAAAAAAAAACCAACAGAACAAAAACGTATCTGTTTAGTTCATATTTACATTGTTAAACAAAACAAACGATATTCCTTTTTTGCTTATATAAATATATATACAAATCAAGTGCAACACATGTGCATTATATCCATACACGCAACTAACAACAACAAGGCAAACACTCACGATAATTTACGGATATACATGCAACATTTCTTTCCCGTTGTAATACAATTATAAGGCTGGTTTTACTCCCAAGACATTATTATTTTACAAAACAAAAAAAAAAAAAACAAACGTATATATGTATATATCTACTATCTATATGCGTAAATAATGTATAATATTTTACGATTATGATTTAGTCTTCGTTGTTCTCGTATACATAAAAAAAAAATATCTTTATTATATACAATCTAAACGTTTTTCAAACTTGCGTGAACTTTATATATCATGAGTAAGAGCAAATGGCAATTTATTTAGCGAATGAGAAGATCGTGAGAAGCGGATAGTAAAGAAGAAACTTATTTTTTATAGGCTGTAACCACATTTATTATACATCAACATCAACAACAACTACAACAACACAACAACAAACTCGGAATCACTATACAAATTAAAACATACAACGAAGTGAATCTTTTGTATTCAATTCTTTTACAAAAACAAAACAAAAAAAGTTTTAAACTGAATTTAATGTTAATTCCTCTTCCTCGCATTTTGTGTTTCATTATTATTATTATTTTTATTATTAAAACGTGGAAGTGGAAGCGAAAGAGATGAAAACTGTTTTGTAATCTTGTCATATTTTCTATAAGTTGTGAAATGTAATTCGTAAACTTTATGTTTAGGCTATAAATGTTAAGTTGTTCTAAAAGAAAATACTACAAGACGAATATATAATATAATATAATTATGTTTTTAATTGTAGTAATCAAGGATTACAATCTGTCATACTTATAACTATTATTATGTTTATTGTTTAGTTTTTACGTTTGTTACACACGTGCGAGGCTCTACACAAAACCTTTAGTGAAACGCTTCTGTTTATGTTTATTATGCCACTGAAATTATGTAACTTTAAACTAGACCTAACATCTAATATATAATCCATGGATTATGTGTTTATGTTGGAGAAAGAGAGGCAGTGGAGAGTTGAGAGCGGGGGCAAAGAAATGCAATTTTGTGAATTAATTTGGCTGTTGAAATATATCATTTTGTAATTTTAATTACGTTTCCTTATTTTTTGGTCGTTAAGCTAGGCGCCCCCCTCAACCGAATCCCAAAACAATTGTTAAATAACTTTGTTTTCTATTGAATTTAATTTAACAATAATTTAGCCATTGGTTTCCTTTGCCCTTTCTATATTTATATTTTTGTCGCTGCATTAACTACGATAGTATTAACAGGAAACATATATATTTTACAAGTCGATTGAGAAAACTCAAATGCAAAATATACCAAAATATTTGTTTTTAATTCCTTTTTTCCCAAATCGTATTTTTACACTTTTATTTGTCATTGTCAGCGTTGACTCTTTGTACGTTTTTTTTTTTTAAATGAAAAATAACAATAATTTTACATTTCATTCTAGTTTTTATGTGTATAGGCCTTCAAATGAAATTGTAATTCCACACGCTTTTATTTTACAAAAACAAAACGACAAACATAGTGAAAGAAACAACATGCATATATATGTTATACCCAATTTTTAGTTTCGATTTGATTTCTTAAATCGATTATTGCTTTAAACGAAAATTTTAAATTTAATTTTAAGTTTCAAGACGAAAAATGATATTAAGTGAAAACAAAACAAACAAACTTCCAGACACCAAATACACACAAAAAGAAAAACATAAACAAAAAACCCGACAAATTTATTTCTTATGTCATACAAATTTTTATGTGAAAACAAAAACCAAAAATAAACAAAAAATGTGCTTAAGTTTAAATCAAATTTACAATTTAGTTGAGATTATGACGACGCAACTATAGCGAGCGACGATACGTGTAAACTATAGAATTTCTAGCAAAAATATATATTATATTGTGTATTATGCATAATAATTACGTACGATTAGCGAATGGTCCAATTAACCGGGGGCGGTGAAACAGTGGGCGTGGCCAAATTGACAAACTGCTTACTTGCCGAGAACCCAAGAAATTAAGAAGCAATAAAGTTATAACAAATACATATGCGAGCGAAACAAATGTAAATTAATATGGGAACGTAACTAACTAACTGACAAAAATCATCACTTAATGTAGCGAGAACAGTAACGAGTAGGAGAACAGAAACGAGTTGACGAAAATGTGAGATGCGAATGAGATTTAGAGCAAGAATGAAAACAATAACGAGAACGAACTGACGATAAATAGACCAACATCATCCGCCCACCTTCTCCGCCCCTTGCCACCCACTGCGCTTTAATTTTTAAAGGCCAATAAAATGCCTGCTAAAAAGAAGCAATACAAAAGAATTATATAATTGTAATGTGACGAAAGTGCTTTCACTTTCCACTTTCCCCGCCCCCCAAAATACTTTTTAAATCATATTTCAAGTATACATATACCACTATTTTTAACATTTCGCCGCATTTGCATCTTTCCGTGTTATCTATCTATGATTTTTACTTAGCTTTGAACCGAAGCAAATAATTGTTTATAACTAATTAGGAAATATTTTACTATACATGCCACGCGCACACACACCGACAGGCAGACAGATGACAGACAGACAGCAATAATGTATAGACATGTTTCTCAATCACTTGATTCCTACTCTACACATATATACCTATATTATTAAAATACTATATAGAATATAGACGACACATTGGCAAAGATCAAATTTAAGACAACACGAACCCATTTATAAAAAGAGATGCTGCCAAAGATTTTTTTATATGTACAATCTATGTGAAAAATTCGGAATGACGAAGGGGAGAAGTAAAGAGCCATTTATTTATAAACTATTAAATATTGTTCAGTCCTTATTTGTACAATTGTTTATCGTTTCTTGTATTCTATTTCATAATTTGTTAACTTTTTGTGTGCGGTCATAATAATAAATGGAATAAACGATGATATTTTTGAGACTTTTGCTCAAAATGAATGAAACGTGAATGAAAATTAAGCGCAGCGCTCTGAAAGTAACTAATTACTAAAACTAAACGATGCATATATATATATATATATACATATATTTATATATATATATATATATGTGTATGTATGATAATCTCAAATAGGGCGCGAAAAGTATTTGAATTTGTTGAATTGAATTTGTTCCTCGATGCGACGAAACACACAAATTTCTTGTTGAAATTTCAGAGCGGATATTGAACATATATATATATATAACACTATACATATACAATATACATATTGACCGTGAAGATATATATATATATATATATATACATATATAGCAAATACGAGTATATGTTTACATCTAGCCACTAAGAAGGACTCGGGTAGGATTTCTTCAGTTTCTGTTTATTTTCGGGCTCAGGCAATCAGTGAAGAATTTCGGTTACTAAGTACTACTAACGCACCAACTCACAAAAGACAGCCCTCTCTTGCTCCAGAAAATGGAAAAACAAAAAGCAAAAAACAAAATACACACCACCACCCACTGTCAGTCACCACCCTTTCCATGCCATGTCTTTTGTATCATATTTGCATTTAGTTAAAATTTTTAAACATAGGAGAACCTAGGAAACCAGGAGATGGAAAGCCCAAACACAACAACCGCTTTATACATCAAATTATTTTAATATAAATGTATAAAAAAGGCATATATATCTATATATATATACAAGCAGACATATACAAGCAACAAAAATATATATATATATATATATATATATATAAATTGTGTATTTTATTTAAAGTGAATTCACTTTTACGCGGAGTCTCCATGAATTAATTACCATGAGGAAACATCAACCTATATATATATAAGACAGTCCCCGAGTAAAAGGCCTACATTCATATAACTAGGAGACGAGGAAACTAAAACAAAAACAAATTTACTAAATTATATATACATGCCTACATATACTTACATATATGTAAAACAATAATTATATAAACAAAGCGAAAGGAAAGGAAAACCCAGACAGAAATACAATTTAGTGTACGTCAATTTTTTGATGATATTTTTCGCCTTATTATAGACAAGCAAAAACAAAAAGAAAAACAAAATAATGATGGGAAAACTATCATTTCAAGATGAAGAGCTGGAAAGTTTACGAGGTGATTATATGTAGTTTTTCCGGCTTCCAGTAGGAAACACACAGGACGAATCGAAGTTTTTTGTAATTTATTTGCCGACTTAGGGAGATCGATCATATGTCAAGTTGATAACGAAAACGATGAAAACATAAAACGACAAGCAATCAATTACCAAAAGAAAAAAACAAGAACAAAATCAACTAAAATTATATATTATATTATATTAAATTATATTATATATAGATCATTATTAAGCATAAGCGACGGAAACTGAACGCAGAAAGGGCAGGCAACCACAAATATGTAATCAAAAGCAAATTTACAAAACACACATACAACAAGAACAAGAACAAACCAACAGAAATGAAACCAATAAAATAAAGTACATTAAAAAAAAACATCAAAACTTAAAGCAAGCAAATCAATTAAGAAACAACCAAGAGAAGCTACGATAAGTTTAAAAACAAAATAATACAAAAAGAAAAAAAACAAGAGACAACACCAAGAAGAAGTGTGAATCGCAATTTGTCATGTGAAACAACATTCTAAAGTTAACTAAGGAAACTAAAAACTAAAAAACTTACAACTAAAAATTAAACTCAACTCCCATCTTTCCCCCTTAAAATGTATAAACAAATCGGCTAAACATTTGATTTTTGCCTAACTATGAAGTAAAAGTTCCTCGAGTCATCAGTTTGTAGTATTCTTTATCGTTTTACTTTTATTATTTGTAACCTCATTTTGTTTAAAACTCACGAAGCGAACGAATAATGTGTTGAACAATATTGTTGATAATATTGAGTTGTGTTTTAAGCTTACTTCTAATGTATACACATATATAATATATATATTATTACAATATAGGTAAAATAATATTACAAATAACCAGGGATTGATGCCTATTTATTTTATTTATTTTTTGTTTTTGTTTGAAAATATATACACACCATTTTGAATCGAAATTATACATGTTTCTTTACTTTCTTCATTATTATTATTATAATTATTAATAATTTTGATTTCTGGTTCGGGGTGGCGAGAACTCGGTTATATATAAATATATATAATGTATATTGCCTCAACCTCTTTGTTCAGACATTGCATTTAAGTCAACGACCATTTAATGCTTTTCGCTTGATCTTAATATTTAGGAAATACTTGTGTAGAAACAAACCAATATGAGAGGCTAACAATTACCAAAAAAAGAAAAACTATTAAAAAAAATATTAAAAACTCCCTCGACGAGTTGTTGTGTTAAATTTGCGTACATATCACTGGGAATTATTTACACTATGCTACTAAAACAGAAAAAAAAAAAACAATGTTTAAGTATAACAAAGGAGAGAAAAAAAGGAAACAAAAGCAAAACATTTTTTAGCATAATGTTTACACTATTTATACACCATATAGGGATTGGTTTTTCGATTTGGTTTTACACCTCTGGTTTTCCTCGATTGATTGATTGATTGTTGCTCACATCATTTATTTTGTCAGTGTGTGTTTTTTGTGGGTAGTAGATGCAGTGTGAGTAGTGTTTTTTGGAACATATATCCAAGCGAATATGTCTTATTATCGAGAAAAACCACATAGCAACTAATAACTATAGTGCCATAATTTATGATAAATAAATCAAGTAAAAAGCGTTTATTGATGTGCTGTACGATTTAGTGAGTCCTTTATTGACAACCAGCAAAAAAAAAAAATATATATATACATATTTATATATATATATGTATATATACACAGATATTTACTAGTTTATAGCGAACCAAAAAAACCAACTTGGATACAAAACCAAAATACAACATAAAAATTGATGAAAGTGTATCGAAAATAGGAAATAAAAGTTTTTCGTGCTTGGGCCAGAAGGATAATGCTAGGATGCAAGGATCAAATTGTGGGCAGAGTATAAAGTTTAAAATGAAATGGGTAACTTATGAAAACAGAAGCAATTAGAAAGCTTTTATTTTTCTAGAATTTTAAACGGAAACCTAAAACCTAATGAAACCTAAAACCAAAATACAAGCAACCGTATAGAAACAACAACAACAACAGCAACACCAACTTCCTAATTTCTCTCAGTGTAAACCGAAAGCAACAAATATGATTAATAAAATACAAATTCAACTCAAACACAACAAATAAAGCTAACACAATATGTATTGAACCACAATTGGTATTGGATATCAATATACAAATACTATTGGTACATTCGATTTAAAGAAAAACTATAGAGCAATAATTGCATAGCAGGTAATGATGCCGAAGCAAAAACAAAACAACAAACAAAAAACTATTTCCAAAACACACCAAATTTGTCTCTGGGGTTGTTAAAAAAGAAAAGTAACAAACAAAACATTCAATGAAATGAAACATTTTTATGTGTAGCAGATATTAAATGAAAACAAAATTTACACAACTAAACAACACAATTATACATAATTGTATATTATAATAACAAACTATATATATATACATATATGTATATTCGACTTAAGATGTGACCAAAAAACAAAAAAAAACCAATAGAAACCAAACATTTTGCGCGCCTTGGCAAATTTTTAAGTAAATATATACTATATACAATATGTATAGCAAAACAAAAAAAATAAAATAAACAAAATGATAATTGTAGAGGTCAGGAAATCCAGTTTGGAGCGAGCTACACTGCAATACATTTTTGAGACACCTTCACTCACACACACACACACACCAAACACAGAAGACAATTGAAAGTAATTTAGACAACGATGTTTTGCATAGAGATCCAATATGAAAGATCTATGATACGTACGCATTGATTATCCTTAAACAAACTCTAAGACATTTCAAGCAAAAAATAAAAAACAAAAATCAACGTAAACGTAATGAAAACCAAACCCAATAAGATACGAACAAATTCCCTGTGTTGTCAAATGGCTTTAATTATAAAAAAAAAAACAAATCTAATAATAATATTACTAATAATGTAAAACCAAGATACGATTTGTCATTAGCACTAGCGATATGTATGAATTATAAAAAGGCAGATATTTTGTAAGTGGTAAAGGAACTTTGCAAAACATTTTTCGGGGGTCAGATTACGGTCGCCATACAGTCCCCAAGACAAAACAGCAACAATATTTTTGGGCACCAAATATACAGTCAACTTATTGTATTGCATTAAATGATATTTATACATACATATACTACCTAGGTAGCGAACTACATAAATACAAACGTTTAAAGCAGATGCTAAAAAATCCTACGAGTATGTCCGACAACAACAACAACAAAAAACATCACTTATGGTCAAAAATCAATTGATAAGAACGGTTTTCCCGCAGAAATCGAAATCGATATAAGAAATCGAAAAGAAAAAAAAAAACATACAAACATATTACAATTAGAATGTTTTATGAATTATATACACCTTATATACATGAAATATACATGTGTAATTTAACTTTAACGATAAGATGTTGAATGAATTTTATGTGAGTTATTTTTGATGTTGTATAGTTTAAAGCAAAACAGAGAAAAAACAAAGGGAAGGCGACGAAAACCAATTAACAAACCAAAACAATCTCTCATTAAGCTACCAATGCGAAAAAAAGAACAATTGTTGGGCATTTTAATTAACTAATAAATAACAAAAACAGAGTGCAATACAATAAAAAAAACAAAGTAAATATTAAAGAGAAGACATCAACAATGTATGAACAAAGAAAAACCTTTAAGCACGGCAAACTTTTTCGAGTGTAACGAACCGAATACCCAAAACTATTCAACAAGAATTTTTTGAACTTTCTTTGAGAATTAAACAAGAAGGAAAAACTAAAAAAAAGCTGCCTCAAGGAAAACAGAATATAATAAATTAAATTAAAATTTATTATGGAAATATGTATATATACACACATATATATATTTCTTATAGACAGTGGGCATCAAAAGTCAAGCTCCACTGTGCATATTTAAACTCGAACAAAAAGGAATTTTACCAAAAAAAATAATCGAAACGAAGCAAAGAAAACAAAAATTCTAGAAATAACACCAAAAACAAAACAAAGACACAAATATTTTAACAATTTTTACATCAAACGTTTTTCTGTTGTCCTTTCTTCTAATTATTTAATTTTAATATCTTTTTTTTTGGGCAGCGTTAAGATCATAGCACAGGGGTTAAGGGCAAATAAAACAACACCAAGAGAAATTAGAAAAAAGAAATATATGTATTAAGGATATAAGCGTATAAAAATGTTCCTCAAGAACCAAGCTTACTCTTCTTCTACCTACATACATTTAACCCTTCTGTGGTTCAGACCGTCACCCTCACTTGACTCTGATTTATGTGCGTGTGTGTGTTTGTGTTGCAAAAATCATATTATATATTCATATATATATTGAATGGAAAACGAACGGAGATTAAAAAAAAAACTATTTACTATTAACAAAAAAAAAAAAAACAAAATAAGGAAAAAACTATGTGAACTGCAGAAACCAACTTATACCATTTTTGCTGACTGTACTCCTTAGGCTTTTTACACCTTTTACCATTTTACTCGCAAATGGCAGACTATTTAACAGAAAGCGATAAGTAAACTCTAGCATGCCACAACACTCAACTCGAAACTCGAAGCTGGACACTCGAAACTTAAAAATTCGAACTTCGAAACTTGAATCTCTCAGATATTATAAATATATATCCAAATGTTTTGTGGGGCTCTGAGACAGTACCCTCTATACATACTTAATTTTTTGCTGTCCAACGAGATCGCAATCAGGCCCCAATATGATGGCATTATGTTTCTAGGCTTAGAATTGAATGGGTACGAATACTCCTAGATTCGTGGCACCCAAATTAGACACTTATTAACCCCGTCTCACTCCCTTCGAACAACCCCTCCCGCCTGTGATAGTGTTAAATCGAATCGAAAACGATTCAATTGTTCTTTCATATTATTTTTTGTATGTTTTTAGGTAACAACAATTTAACTGATCTTTTTTTTTGTACTTAATTGATTAAATAATTAATTTATAAAATATACAAATTAGCGTTTACAAGTATTATACAAATTTGGAAAATTTAACAAAGCAAAGAAAGGGAGATAGGAAAGAGAAAACCAATCAATGACAATATATTCGTTTGTTGAGCAAGAGACCCGAGAGCCCCCCAAAAAAACAACACATATCTCCTATCCTTTTATTTATTATTTTCATTTATTTTAAATTATTTCGCACAAACGCTAAAAGCGATTGGTAGAAAGTGCAGCTAATTAGACAAGACACTTAATGTTTTCGATGGTATTGATTTATCGGCAAGACATCGATGTTTTTGCAGCTCTAGAAAAACACTCAAGCTCCCATACACTGAGCTAAATTCTGAACCAATACATACAATAAAGCGTTATTAAGCATTCCAAACACTGTAACGGTAACTGTACCTTTAACGATAACTCATACGATAGATCAACTCTGAGGTATTTGATTTGGATTCGATTTATTTCAAGCGATCTTCATCGTATATCGATTTTCGAAATGACAATATTTTATTGAATATTGTGCAATGCAAACACTGTGAAATATTCAATTGAATTTTTACCCATTGAGCAATCCCCCTAGAGAAATCCTGATTTTGTAACTTTTTTGCAAAAATGGTTTCATTTAACAATTTTATCTACACACCATTTTACGGCAAAAGCAAAAAACAAAAACGAAGAAACAAAAAAATACAAGAAAAAACAGAACTCTACAGATATTTTTATATATTTAACGAACGAAAGAAAGCGTATATCCCCTTATAAAATAAAAACAAAAAACAAAAATGAATTGGTCCGAATTTTTTCAGGCAACAAAACCAAAACCATGACAAATGAATTGTATTATCAAGGAACGATATATATATATATATATATATACATAAATAGTGCGTGTAATAACTAGAATCACATAATTCCATCCACTTTTGATATTTAAACAAGAAAAAAAAAAAAAAACGAGCAAGACGAAGATAAAAACTATTTATTAACTTGATTAAGCCATCTTAAGTGTTTGAATGTTGTCTTAACAAATTAAATTATATGAGAATATATATAAATATATATATGATAAATTAAGTGGCGTGCCATTCCTACAACAAATAAAAAAAAACACACACAATAAAGGAAGGAAAAGAGCTAGAAGAAGGTCGAAGAAAAGAAACATTTATTTCGTTGTGCTTTTTACACGGAAAACGTTGGGAGTTCATACCAATTCCAATTCTGATTCCAATTGGGGGTTCCCCTAAATTTTCTATGGGCAATATGAGGCCTCACCCTTAATTATCAAACATGTACTTTCTGCCTCCATGATGATGATCCTTATGATCCTACACACACACTCTCGGATATTTATTAATACGTATTATATAATATAGTGGCACCAAAAACACACACACACAAATATATAAGCATCTATATATACATATATATATATAAAATTGTCTTATTGTAGCAAAACGGTTATTGATATTTACACATCAAGAATGAAATTAAGAAAAAAAAAACGAGAAAAAAACCATACATACCTATATAAGAATGCTTTAAATTATACTCAGAACAAGATATACAATATATACAATATATACACTCAACAATATATATATTTACGGATAGAAAATAATAAAGTAAAAATACCGATGTCAGTTAGGAACCTTTTTCTAGAATGTTATGTCTTCCCTTTGAATCAATTAAACAAAAACAACAACAAGATGATAGAAACAATTGATCGAAACAACCGCTTGACCAAAATAATAATTGAGAGATAAATTAAAGCTTCGATATATATAAAAAAAAGAGTTAACTTTAGCACTGCAGCAGCCAAAACAAAACAAAAACGAAGACAGCAAGTTACAGAAATAAGTGAAAATTAAAATTGACAAACTACAATAAGAAAGTTCTTTTTACCTCCAGCCTCCAGTAACTCACACCAGAAGATCAGCCACAAAAGCAACCTGTTTCAGTCAGCCACAAATTTACCTAATTGAAAACTAGAAACTGGAACAACTAACTAACTAACTAACTGTACTTAAGAACCTTATACTATATACATATAGTTTGCAGCAACTCAACTTTATGCATCCGAGGACATTACTACCTATATAAGTATCATCTGTTTTGATCATGCTCCTTATTTCCAATTGCTACTACATATGAACTATATATATATATATATATACATCTATATAATATGAACCTTTAACAAATATTAATAACAAGAAGACAAACAAATGAAAATGTGGAAAAACGCAGACTACTCAGTGCAACAGATAAGACTAGAAATTGATTACCTGAACCTTGAGAACAAAAGCTTGAGTTTTATTTTACTTTACACAAAACTAAAATATGGATGCAATATAAAACAGCAATTGACTAACTCTCGAAATCGAAATCGACATACATATACATAAAATAATTAAATAATAACTATCTATCAGCAAAAGTAAATCCGCAGAAAGAACACTCAAGAGAATCCTTGCCAGAAATCTAGAAAGAAAATGGATATTACGTATAAAAAAAGCGCTCAAAACTTCCACTATTTTCCTTTTTATTCAGATTCAGGGATAATATAGGAAGAGGAGTAACACACTAAATATTAACAAAAAGGTGCTTTTCCGAATCCGATTTGATTATTTAGTCTGCACGACAAGCTAAAACTCGAACGGAATCTGGAGCGGATTCTCGAAATATATATTTCGGTTATCTTTAATATTTTTTTTTGGTAGCATTCAGCTTTTTAGGAATATCGGTTCGCTTTCTTCCTCCCTCCATCTTCTTTAAATGGTTGTGATTGAAAAAAGCCATATAAAAATTAGACCAATTTCCCATAGTTATTCCATTTTTCTTTATCGGTCGCACTCACCATATACACACATGGTACACACGCTCGCTCGGTAGGCATTCGATTCGTGAACCCTATGGCACTTGCATCTAACCAATGATCGTAATTGTAAAACACATATGAACTATATATATATATATATATTGTCTATATATTTACAACAATAACCACATTAAATTGAATTGTAGTGTTACAAAAAACAAACAAACAAACAACAAATAAGAAAGAAAGAAAGCAAGGGTAGTGTATACGCGACGTAAGACACTTTCAAGGATATGATGGCGATGCTTTACATACTTTGCTCATTGGGTTCCACTTACATAACTTACGTAAAGTGTAGCGGTCGACATAAAATATTTAACATAAAGCTGGCCACAGGATCAGCAGCATGCATAATCGTGCTAAGGATCTCTGCTAAAAAGGATCACACTGGACTGCGGTCAGCTTAATAAAACCTTAGCTAATTGTGTGTATTTACATATTAAAGTTTACAAGCAGAAGGCAAGGAAGCTAGTGAGAGGTAGAAGAGTTATATATGTCCGGTAGAATTTTTGAAAGCCTTTTCGTACTCAAACCAAACACAAATTAAGGACTAAATATACATGCATATATTTATAAAATTAGATGAAAATAATTCATGTACTTCATATAATGTTTAAAGGAAGCAACAACAATTACAAGTGTCTGTATTTTTTTTAATAAAAAAAAGAAACAAAAACCATTGCAATCAGGTACTGAAATCAAAATTTTTTTGTAAATAGTAAAAGAGGAAAGTGAACTTTTCGTCAAAGCACTTGAAAATAATAGGAAGTATTTATATTATGTGTGTGTGTGGTAAATAGATACAAGCGGAAGTGAACTTAAGGATATCGATCCTTAGTCGCGTATGCTTTGAGCTCATCAGTGTATTTCCGTAGCATACTTTGCAGGGCGAACCGAAATTCCTTGCGACACGAACAAGAAGAGAAACACTCATATTTAAATACGTACACACATATATATACATATATATAAATATATATACCAATCTAGTTGTAATCTCTATGACACTAAGTAGATGCAAAATCGGAAGTTTAACCGACGACGATCGACGGCGGAATGATAAACAATTGTCCAGACGTTCAACGAAACCAAATGCAATATTAAATTATACAACAAACTAAATACAAGCATACAAGCGAATAACATTAAAAAAAGAAAAAAAATATATATAAAAATATTATATATATACATATATTTTACAATTGATTTATATACATACACATGTATACATTATATAAGTAAATGCCGCATCATTTTCGCGTAATGTCTATTGAATTGTTTGTTAAACATTTTTGAAACATTTTCTTTACTAAATAATAACAAGAAATGTGGATAAACCAAGCTCACAGAAAAGTTACGCCAAAAACCGAACAAACAAACAAGAAATTTATATACATTTATCGAAGAAGATATATACAACAAACAAGAATAACTTTTAGTGATTAATATTATAAGCAAAGACCAAAATGAAATATTGATTTTTGAAAATGGAAAGTAAAAGAAAAACGTGGCATTAAACCAAACAAAACTTACAAAAACCGAAACACTAACACACCAACAAGGAAAATGGAAAATAGCCTTACTGCGGATTGATTCTTCAACAACATAAAAACAAGTTTTTAAACTCGAAACTCGATCTCTTTTACACTTTAAGTAGTCTCTTTTCTCTCTTTGACTTGATTTTGACTTGCAAAAATTAACAAACAATTATTTATTATTAATAATAAACAGCAACGAGTAACGAGAATATTTTTACAAAACCAAAACAAAGGATAACAACAAGGAATAAGAAACTAAAAATGCATAACGCTTTCGACAATAAGCTTTGGCCACACTATTGTAATGAAACTATTTGAACAATTGGGAATATATCGAAAATCGAAGGTCAAAATAATGGTAGGAGATGGTGGAGGATGGAGATGGAATTTCTTGCGCTTAAAAAAATAAGGAATTACCACGCCCAAAAAGCCACAAAATGATATGTAATTTCCCTATTTAGTCTATATACCTACTGCAGATATATACACACACTTATATATATATACATACATATATAGAATATACCCATGTACTTATGTAGTAGCCTTGTTCTACTGTATATTTTTAAACGGAGTTGTATTGCAGAATAAGAGTCAAAATCAGAATCAGAGTCAGAATCGTAATCAGAATCAGAATCAGAGACAGAGTCAGCAAAGCAAATGTATTTTCATGATACGCATTTGAAGCGAACATATCAAAACCGAATACCGACGAGAAAAACTCACGAAAAGTACTAAATTATTTAGAAATTATCCAGTGCATGTTATTCAGTTACTACTGTTAGTACGAAACTAATATGAGAAAATAACTACAAACATTTTGGAAGCTGGCACGACGCGATATGTGGAACTGTCCTGTCTTGACTCCTATTTCAAAACAAAAAATTAATAATAATAATACTGCTGTTTCATTATTTATTATTGACAAATATTTACAACAATTGAAGCCAGAACAACAACAGAATGAGGATAAGCAGACGGTTAATACAATTGAAGGAAAAAAAGAAAATGAAAACAAAAAAAAAAAAGAAAAACTCACGAAACTGAATCTAAATTAAGCATGAATATTTTTTGCTGTGTCTTAGTCCATGTGTCGTAACGAATTTATTGAACTAAATATTATACATAATTAAAATTAAAAAAAAAAAAAACCCAAGAAAAAAATCAACAAAGCCCAACAAGAAAATATCTTAACACTTTTTTGTTTTAACTGAAAAAGCAAAAGAAAAAATGCAGGCGAACAAACCAAAATTTCTACAAAATTAAGCACAAATTTTTTCAAACAAAAACAAAACCAAGAAAAAAAATCTTTAAAAAAAAACAAAAACAAAGAAAACACAAAATGAAAAACAACCAACATACTAACAAAAATTGCCTTTTACTTGTATTTTGTTTTTTTTTACTATAAAGAGAATCGAATTAAATATTAATAATAATATACAACACGCTGAATACATTAATGAAAATTTTGCAAAACGAGAAGGAAAAAAGATTCGCCTAAAAAAACATCTGTGACTAATAAATGGATATAATTAAAGGAAGGATGCAAGAGAAAAGCCCGAGAAAAAGCTGCTAATGAAAATGAGAAATTGAAGATAAGAAACTCCAATGTATTAATTACGAATAAAATCGAAGTTAGTGTGTGTGTAAGGTACAAGAAACAACATTGTTAGAATGGCAAATACATATACTAGCTGCAGTTTAACTAATTATTGGTAAAGGGTACATACATTCTACATATGTACAGCTGACACACACTCACATAACACCCACGCCCACACCCACACCCACACCTAACACCCCACAAACATATACATATACAGAAGCTATACCAATACAAGCGAACCTAGTTATATTTGTATGTGCATCATACTTGAGTAGAAAACAATTTATACATTAGAGTTTATGTAAACCAAAACAAGCTACTTTTACTTATACATTATACCGAAATGCAAGTGCGTAATGTATAGTACGATATATACACCAACCAGATATATATATACATATATATAGACGATATTTGATGAACGTAAGCCCAAACACAGCAATTTACTTATATAACAAAAACACAAAAAAAAAAGTTTCTTTCAAACAACCTTAAAAACAAAAAACTAATTACAAACTTTCGGTATGATGAGAACCGATTATAAAATCGAAGAAAATTAAAAAGTGAAGTGGAGGGGCATCAAAGAAAAGCCCATGGAAAACAATATATATACAATTATTTAAAATATTTAACAAAAAAAAAAAACAAACGATTTATATATATATATATGCATATATATATACATATATACATACCACTAAATAGTTTAAATGTTTATTTATTGTATTTGAACAAGAGGAACGATAATGAAACCAAATTTAAATAAAGGTAATAACTCGAAAAACTAAAAGAAAAACAGTTTTTTAATGGATACAGAGAAACTGAGTAAAGTATGAATGAATACAATGGAATAAACAAGTAAAAACCCGAGTGGATGAACTATAACTATATATACGACTTAGTAAGGCAACTCAGGTAAAAAGTAAACAAACTTATACTTAACAACTTAGTGAACAACTCACTGAAGAACAAAACAACTAATTTTGATTTTGCATATATTTCGTTACAGGTAATATATTTAAATATAAGTCATCTTAGTTCAGCATGGTATCAATGCACCTGTCGATACTGGCATTAATATCGGCGAATCCTTGGATTGCATTATCGGTGGCCTGTGTGGTGCAGGCGGTGGCATCGGTGGCAATTGCCGGAACACTGCGCCGGAGTCCGATCAGATGACGAACTGACTTTTGAGCTCCTACAACGTACTTGGTTGCCATTAAATACAGCTTGCTTCGGCACATTCGGTATCTGACATTATTGGATATTCCTTTACAGTTCTTGTACTGCTTAATGATCCTATATCCATTCAGAGTCAACTGGAGAACCGAACGCTTGGTATCAAGAACAATTTTGACAGAGTTGACGGCGGCATTGCGGCCACAGACCACGAAGCCCAAGGTGGCCCGTTCGAGGACACCGGCCACATGAACCGTCTCCCTGGCCACGCACTCTTCGCTCTCCACCGCACGCTTTTCAATGTCGCCGGCCAGCAACTGCAGCTGCCGATACGGATACATGAAGATCTTCAAAAGCTGACGCTCTGTAAGCCTCACGATGTACCAGGCCAGAGCCTTGGACTCGTTTATGAAGAATTTCACCATTGAGTCCACGAAAGCGAAGTCATCGATATCCATGCTGTCATCCTTTGGCATTTCGGAAATTTCCGGCATATCCAAGTCAAACTCCTTGTCAAAGTCCGTGTCGATGTCCAAATCTAAATCCAAGTCCAAGCCCAAGTCCAAGCCGAGATCTAAGTCAAGGTTAAAGTCGTCCATGTTGAGATCAATGCCCAATTCCTTGGCCATCTCCTCAAAGGATGGAGGTGGGATTTCATCTTCGGGCACAGCTGAAACCTGAAGGAGAGAGAGAGAGAGAGTAGGTAAGTTACACAGATAAATCCTTCTTTTAATACAAAAAAACATATCGTTCAAAAATAATTGTGCCACGCATTTAGGTCGATTTTTCATTGATTTAAAATCTCTATTTTGTTTGAAAGGTCCCTTTCTTTTGATAACTTCTACTCACAGTTGCCAAGCAGAGGGCCAAAACCACAATAATCACACTCCTCATGGCTGATTTACTTTTGCTGGGATCCCACTTGGGGACCTGCCTTTTATATTCCCAAACTCTTCGATGTCCGAAAATACTGAGATAGCCATATCTATACATTCGGTTAATTAAAATATTCAAGAGTTGGTTTTATCGGTCCAACATGTGCTTGCTACTTGGCCGATTGCAATATTTTCTATTATTATTTAGCTTATACCTTTGTTATACCCTTGCAGAGAAAGATTATTTTACTGCATATGCAGTATGCAGTATTCAGATTTGTTAACCTTTGAAAAACTAACACAGAAGAAACAAACATAAAAATATATAAAAATGTCGATTTCAAGAATCTACCAGGAGGTATTATAATTTTAATCAATGAAGGAGTCATTTCCGACCCTATAAATCATATATATTTTTGATCAGCATGAACAGCCGAATCGATCTAGCTATGTCTGGCAAAAATTTTGTAAGGGATTACATCGTTAAAATTCTAAAAAATTTGTAAAAATTTTAATTTTTAAACTCAGTTTGCAGATTTGTTAACATAAAAAAGAGTAGCAGCTTTCCGATTTGAAATTAATGCAATCAAGTCTGTCTGAAGTTTGTTCCTGTCTTGTTTTACTTTACTTTACTTTAATCGCAATTATTTTCGTCGGCTCATTGTTGTTTCTTCTTTCAATTTCTCCAATTGTTCGAGATTAGGTCGCAAATTGTATTTCGGTTTTGGGTTGAGCGATAGGAAACATCTATTACTGGATTCGCCACTTCAGACCCCTCCTTCCTATCGTTAAATCTTAATAACGTTTTAATTCTGGCAGATAATGTCATTTTATGGTCCTCTGTGCCAGCGCCGTTGATTAAAATTCATTGCACGTGTGGATCTATAAAGGCAGTTGACACACCGATCCGACAATCATCCGAGCAGCGAGCTGTGTCTGAGATAAAAATATTATTCCAAAATGAAGCATAATAGGTGACAGGTGTGTTCCAAATAAAGCCTTTTCCCTTTCCGTACTGTGCTCTAGGCATGGAGCAGTGCTAATAAGCACTAAACACGATGAAGATACATTGGATAAATTAATCCTAATAAAGGTATATTTCTTATTAAGGTACATACATAAAATATAATCGTCTAGTCGTCCTTGGCAGCTGCTTTCTTCTCCTCCTTTTTGGCCTTCTTGGCCTGCTTATTGAGCAACTCGCTCTTGTCGAGATTGTTCTGGAAGAACGTAGTCTCCTTGCGCGCCTGTGAGACCTCAGTGTGGAGGCGCTGCTTGTGCACTGCCTGCTCGTAATTCATGCGTTCAGTGAGGTGCACCCATTTGAAACGCGGCAAGTACTTCATGCTCCACAGCGAATCGTAAAACTGTGACTTCTTTCTCGTGGAGATCTGCTTGTTGTTCAACAGTGGGACGATCTGCTTGGCCACCCTCTTCGACTCGAACTCCACCCAGCCCTCGGTAAAGTGAATGTTGTAGCGCTTCCGTTTATTCTTCTTGGCCTTCTCGCCTGTGGTAAATATCAATTTGTACACAATGCAATATATAATTGATCACATTTTCAACTTACTTGATAGCTTCTCCGGCTGCAGATATACCCTGCCGATTTTCCCAAAATCACCCAGAATTTCCCTCAAGCGAGTCACATTCATGTGCTTGGGTATATTGGATATGTAAATAATGCCCTTCTTGCGTTTTTTGGAGGGAACCGAGGAGCTGCTGCTGGGGTTAACTTTGAAGTTTGCCAGGTCCATTTCATCGTCGTCAGCGGATAGATAATTGGACTCATCCGAGCCTTCTGCTTGTGGTTCATTCTCCACTTCCATATCGACAGGAGCCGGAGTAGGAGGCAGCTTTTGTTTTGTTTTCTTTTTAATTTTCTGCATTTTGGAAATATTCTCGTGGTTGCACGCTATTAGGGATGGCAAGTGGCTGGCGATATGTATATTCGATACAGCTGCAACACTTTCTATCGGATATCGATAAATAACGAATAGTCAGACTTTCTGAATGTGTTTTTATTGTTTTTGCTGAATTTGTATGCACACTACGTCTCCGTTTTGTCCAGCACCGATTCCTTGCTGATCTCAAGAAACGAGGCCTGCGACATCTCAGTGTCGTCCTCCTCCTCCTCGATTTCCATCTCGAAAATTGTCATCTTACGCTTCCGGTCCGAGAGCACAGTGGCCACTTTTCTGCTGCCCGAAATGGCAAGCATCTCGCACACTCCATCTAATCCCTTAAAGGAGGCGCCATCGGCAATGTCGTGTATGCTGTGCGTGACGGTGGCATCCTTCAGCTTAACCACTTGTCCCATCTGGTGCTGGGTGCACTGATTTCTCGCAGCGCTCAGCGAGAATTGTACAAAGTAGCTATGCGGCCGGATGCCGGGAACAGTGGTTGTGGTCTGGGCCAGCATCGAGAGCGAGGATTCATTGTAGAACTGGAGGTCGACAAATCGCAGGTGATAGTAGTCCTCATGCAGAGGGGCCGTGAAGATGCCGGGCTGCAATTGCACCCTTGTGCACCGCACCAGGCAATCGCCGGTACGACTAATCTCCAGGATCATGGCCTCCTGCCAGCTTATGGTGCACGCCAACATATCACAGCGTGAGGATTCGTTAACGTAATAACTACTGGTCACAAAATCACGGTCTTTTAGGCCCTCTCCGGGCTCCATTGGTGGTAAATCACCGCATATTATCGCAGAGGCCAGCTTAAAGCTGCCACTAATACTCTCGGTAGGCTTGTGGAACACTGCATCGATGGCATTGAACATCTTGTCCCGCTGCTGTATCAGTGAGAGATTCTTGTCATGAGGCACGAACAAGTTGCAGTTGTTCAAGCAATCGTTCTCGGCCACCATTTCTTCCCACAGCTGGCCAGGATCTTTGGGATACGGCTGCGACAAGTATGTGTTCTCCAGATACTGACCCACACGCTCTAGGTTGAATTTGCTTCGAGCCAGTGGCGGTGTGGCGGAAAGTATATTGGCATCTTCATCCTCTTCGTCGCTGCGGTCTTCGTTCTCCGGTTCCATGGCACATAGAAAGTCGGCCATTGCAATGTTCTCATCCTCGGTGAGGACCAGATCATCTGGAATCTCTTGGTGAGACAAACGGAGTATCGTAAAGATCATCCAGGCGTGGAAGAGCTTCATATCGTACACCAACGTGTCAATGGTTCGCTGCAATTCGTGGACTTTAAGCACAAAGGCTCCGCATGCCCTCATCGCCTCGTTGGCCACATCCGGCGAGATGAGGGACTGGAAAATATGAATATATTTAATTATTAAGTCGATAGTCCGTGTCTTTTTATCGTACCTCAAAGAAGTGCGACATGCGACCAAATCCCGCAATCGTATTGAGAAAATAGAACATGTTGATGGCCGATCCGTTCAACTGCTTAAAAACCAGACCCTGCAAGTTGCTCAGGCTAAGGTCTACTGAGTTGGCGATCTTCTTAAAGCCCTTTTCCGACAGCGTCCTACAATTGGGAGCAAAAGGGGTGATAATTTAATCAGAAGAACCGCGTAGAAACCATTAAACTTACTCGAACAGAAATTCCTCCACTTCCAATGTGGCAAATCCGAATACGTGCAGCTCCAGAAAGTGAGCCGAGATTAGGCCGTATGGCTGGGAGTTGGCATACTTTGTTAGTTTGTTGTCCATCTCGATTTGAACCGTTTCCCAGGCCTCCGTCAAGCACTGCTGCGTGTCGTTGATGTAGCTGGTCATAGCAAGAGTAACTACAAATTTAACTAAAGCCCGGTCATGACACTCACTTCTTGGTCTCCAGAATATGGGCGCAGTGGGTGGCCAGCTCCAGCATGGGTGCCATGCACTCCTGCAGCACCTGGTTGTGGAAGTGCAGCACCTTGAGCTCCTGTCCGTCCCTCAGCAAGGCATAAATGGCATTAAAGTCACCGCTCAGTCGCACATCATACACATCGAACTGCTCCGGATGCAGGATGTGCTGGGTGAGATCAATGCTGCCTGCCTGCAGGGCTCCCAATAGCAAGAGGTGCACCTTGCCGCTACGCATTATCACTACCAGAAAGCATGGCGATCCCTTTGGGAAGGACTTCTGATCCAGTGTTTTAAGGCAGGGATCGATATTGGTCAAAGGCTGAAGCTTGGGTAGGAACCTCCGATGCTTGTCCTTGGCATTACAAGTGTACGTAGCTGAAGGAAGTTTGTACAATGAGAAAAAAGAGATTCCCAGGAATATATATATATATTGGATATGCACCTAGGCTCTCCTGTGAGTTAATGGCCTTGCTGAAGTACACCTTCTTAATGTCGTCCTCGTAGATCAGACCCGAAATGATTGTCTCGCTCTCGGCGTCCAGAAGTGCAACCTTGCCATTGCTGTAGCCAACGGCCAGCAGTGTTTCGTCCATTTGCCAGCTGAGCGAACGCACACGCACATCCTCGCCTGGCGTGGGAAATGTTACGATCTTTTGCCAGTTCAGCCGTTGGATGATCACCTCGCCTGTTTAAGTAAAGAGAATTCCTGAACATATTATTTATTAAATTCACGACGCCCGTTCCCCCGCTTACCCTTCTCAGTTCCATAGGCTATGAGGTCCATCTTGTTGTTCCACTCCATGCGCTCCACAATGCAGGACATGTTGCGGGCGCCCAGCAGCTTCATGGAGCTCGATTGGGACATCTTCTTCACCCTTTACAAAAAATTTATTTGCTTTTTTATTGCAAATGTTTTTTAGTTTACACTTTGCCGGCGTCTATCGACCATCAAACTTATCGATTACAGACAGTTATCGCTGGAACATGCCGCAAAATCAGCGGGAAATATGATTAAAGATTTAATATATTAAAAATTGATAAATACTTCTTTCGAAACGATTTTATTCTCTTTTTCAAATTTAAAATAAATGTTTCTATGGAAAGTATTTTTCTATTAAAGAAACTGTATCCAAATCAACTTGTGCTGTTCTTAAAATATTCTGGCTACAAACTAGCCAAAAGTGACCGCACAGGTGGCGTCTCTTACTTTTCAGGCCGAAATCGCAAATTTTTGTTTGGAAATGTGCAACTTTATTTTTTACATCATCAAAACTTAGTTTATGGGGAGACAATTTATATTAAGTCTAGATTCTAGATTCTAAGATTGGGCCACCTTCTCGTCTTTGCCCCATTCGCTCTTCCGCCGACACATACATACATACAAGGATATTTGTATATTACACTGCGAATTTCTTGTAATCCTGGAGGAGTCGGGGGTAAATAATTAAAAAAAATAAAAAATGGGGATAAAATGTAAATTTTAAACCTATGATTAAGTGTGTATTACTACTGCACGGTTCCGGATCTTCGCGAGGACCTGAAATGAATCGATCTTTATGCTTAAATGCTACGCTACCAAATATATGTTTCTTATGTGTGTGTGAACGGGAATCCGCATCCATCCATACTAGTCATCGGCCTCGCCGTTGCCTAATTCGCTGGTCTCCTCCGGCTTGGCGGTCTCTTGGTCCTGGCTAATGCTCCCGGAAGGACTGGCAGGCTCCTCGTCATCACCGCCTTCGGCCGTGCTGCCGCCGGGTGTGCCGACGCTGCCTGGGCCAGTGTCGACACCGCTACCGGCGCCAGAGCCCGAGCCTAAGCCGGTGTTGCCGCCGGAGCTGCCATTGCCATTGCCGTTGCCCGTATGCCAGGTCAGGCGCTCCTCATAGAACTGTATGACCACCTGGGGACATCGAATATTTGCCAGCTTGGCAGGCACCAAATCGGCGTGGTCGCTGCCTTTCCATTTCATGAGGAACATGAGGTGGCCGGACGAGTCGGTGGCGCCCAAAATCTTTGACGGTTCCAGGCCGCGCTCAAAGCCGATCAGTTTCTTCTGGTCATCGGTGTCGTCCTCGAGGAAGCTCTTGCGCTTGCTTCGGATCGACTCTGGCGTGGACGATGTCGAGAGGCGCTTCTTCGTCTCCTTTTTGTTGTTCTTCAGCGACTCCTCGAAGTTTGCAATCAAATCCGGGCAGTCCAGATTCTCCACCGGCTCCCAAGTGTTCTCACTGCGCGGGTACCCCTTCCATTTTAGGTAGTACTCCGTTCGCCCGTTCACCGTCCGTTTGTCCTCCACGCGCTCGACCGAAAATTCCGCCATTTGTTTTCCGTTCTACGTTATGTTTCACGTTTCACTTTTTACGTTTCCGTTTCTATTTTCCTCTGCCGGTTCTTTTCTTTCCCTATTTTCTGGCGGCGTCAAAAAAATATTTATATCTCCAATTCGTTCGATAGGTTTTCTAGAAGAAGAAAAACTTCTTAGAGATGCGCAACCTGTTGGCTGCCTATCGATAGGTTTGTCTAAAAATGCAGGTGATTTAACAAGTTATGGAAGATTATTGAGAGAAATCAAACATAGACTCAATTAATAAGATTCAATACATCGACTCCCACATTATTTAATGACAATTAGCAAATATCTACTACGGAATAAGACATATTGAGCAGAAGGCGACAACCCTGGCGTGACCAGTGTGACCGTTTTGCAGCGAGCCAAGCGTTAGCGGATTTTTCAGCTATGCTTATTCAGTCACACTAAACTCGCTAAGCTGCCCAGAAATATTTTAATTATCATCATAGTTAAATTAATAGTTTTAATAAACTAAAGCAAGTGCCTCTATGCATAGTGAACAGTGAACGTAATACGCGGGGGCAGACACCGGGCCCATGGCAGGTGGCGTCAAAATGCTCAGCGCGAAACGCTGGAGACGCCATTACGCGAAAGTAGAGCAACTGTAACTGTAGCTGTAACTGTAACCCTTGGCAGGGAGCGCGGGGCCGGGGGACAGTGGCGGAGAAGCGTGAAGCTCATCTTGATTCGCTCGGGGATTTCGTGCAGATGGAGCCGCCAGCCGCGCCAGTGGCCTTGACGCCTCTTGCAGCGTCATCGTCATGTCGCCTGTCGGACAGAGCAGGACCAGCATCGGATTCCATTGCCCTTACTTTGGGAGCTGAAGAAGAGGAAGATGAAGAGGAGGAGGAAGAAGAAGAAGATGACGACGAGGAAGACGCGAAGGAAGCCTTCTACGAGGCGCGCAATGGCAACGAAAGCGACGAACTGGAGCAGGCATTCCAGAGTGCCTTAACTCTGGCCAATGATGTCCAGGTGAGTGTTAGCGAGGTGGAGGAGCAGCAGCCACTAGAAATGCATCAGGAGGCGGAAGTGCAGGAACAGCCGGGAACAAGCACCTTCACCCAACCAAGTGATCAATGTAAGTAGATGCGTGAGGTAATTGTTGAGAATCTTTTGGCTTACATATGGTCTTTGGTTTACTTGCAGCTTCCAAAGATGAAAAACCCCTTGAATCCCAGAAGGAGACCAAGGAACCCAAGGAGCCTCGTCACCAGACCCTGCTCTCAACAAAGTCATGTGAGACGCCGGCCAACAGCTCCACGCTTTCGCCCACCAACTCATACAATGGCAGCATTGGGAGTGATGGTGGCAGCAGCGTAGGTGGTGGTGCCCGTCGCAAGTCCTGGACCCTGTCCCCCCAGAGTGGCGGCTCCACGCCACTTAGTGGAGCCAGAAAGAAGACAAAAGCGACGGCTGCAGTGGCAGGAGCGGCGGGAGCAGTGCCTTCAACGCTGTCCAACGCCAACGGTGACGGCTTCAATCTTTGGGTAGCCCGCGAATGCTTCGAGACAGTGCCCGCTGAGATGGTGGACACACTTAGCATGGCCGAAGTGGACGAAGAAGCGGAGGCAGAGGAGGAGGATGAAGATGAGGAGGCGGCAGCCGTGGAAAGTCTATTGGGAGCCGCTGCTGCCCTCCAGGCCAGTGCCCATGTACAGCGACGCCAGCAACAGCAGCAACAACATTCCCAGCACCATCATCATCATCTCCGTCAGCCGTCGCCGCCTCATCATCGTCCACTGGAACGCTCCTGGCCGCCGCGTGCTCTTGGCCGTGATCTAAAGCTGCAGGGCGACGTCTTTCAATTCGACATCCTAGACACGGACGAGCGACTGGCCCAGTGCGAGGAGATGGCCCAGGGAAGCGGCAGTACCAACAGCTCTCCATTGGCCACGCCACCCGTTCGCTTTAAGCCGCTGCTGAAGAAGAAGATTGGCCCGGATAGCTACATTAACACGATCAGCGCGCAAAAGGTGCCAGCACACCAGAACTATGAGTTCCCCAGCTTCCCCAGCTCCTCGGGGGTTGGATCCGGTTCATCCTCGTCGCCGAACAGCCTCCAGTTCCCGTATCTGCGCCAGCACCGTCCGCTCACCCGTGCTTTGTCCAATGGCAAGGCTAGTTCATCTGAAGAGCAAGCCTCCCCGCGTCTCCTGCTCTCGCCAAAGCGCCAAAGAAGCCCTCCCTCTGGCTGTTCCACACGTAGTGCCTCACCCCTAGACCTCAGCGTGAGTCCAGAGCAGCATTCACCAACCAGGGGCCGCGGCGTGGGTGGAGCAGTTCTGGAACAGGCGGTTGCGCCTGGAACACCCACATTCCACGGCCATCGTCCGCAGCAGCGACTGCTCAAGCGTGTGGGCGGTGGAGCCGGAGCAGGTACCACAGGAGGACCTGCTGGATCGCCTTTAATATGTCCGCCCACGCCCACTCACCACGCCCGGCGACATGCCCGCCTTCAAGCCGTCACTGCCAACTCCAGCCTCTCCAGCTCTGGCGGAATCCTAGCGGATCCAAGCGGCACCAACTCTAGTCAATTGGATTATATCTACCTGCAGGATGGTGGCCAGGAAACGAGTACAGCGGAACCCTCCGACGAAGTGGTGCATATCAGTAGCACGCGCCTGCCTTCTATTCCGGAACGAAGTGCAGCCGCAGCTGCGGCGGCGGCGGCAGCAGCAGCAGCCACTGCAGGAGGAGCAGCTCTAATGGAACCCGGAGCGGGACAGATGACAGGAACCAGCACTGGTGCTGGAGCACCGGGAGAGCCACCACTACCGCCCGCTTGGGAGGCCCGCATGGATAGTCATGGGCGCATCTTTTATATTGATCACACGACGCGAACAACCTCCTGGCAGCGACCAGGTGCGGCACCCAGCGCGGGACCTGCCGGCCGTGAGCAGCACCATCGCCAGCAGCTGGACAGGCGGTACCAGAGCATCCGGCGAACCATTACGAATGAGAGCAGGGCGGCTCAGCTGTACAATCTGCCGTCTTCGGAGAATGCCATTACCACTGCCACTGGTAATGCTGCCGGAGCAGCTCCAGCTGCACCTCCTGTCGCCGCCTCGGCCATCCATCCTGCCATTCTGATGCTCTGCCGCTCCGACTTCTACTCGCTGCTGCATACCAATGAAGCGGCGCTTGCTATCTACAACAGGAATGCGGCGCTAAAGCACATGGTAATGCGGATAAGACGAGATCCCCAGTGCTTTCAACGATATCAGTACAACAAGGATCTGGTGGCGTTGGTCAATACCTTTGCCCAGCTGGGCAGGGAGCTGCCTTCCTGCTGGGAAACGAAGCTGGATCAGTCGGGCAAGCAGTTCTTCATTGACCATCAGCATCGACGGACCTCGTTTATGGATCCTCGCCTGCCGGTGGAGTGTCCCCGGGTGGTTCGCCATCGTCAGCAGCATCCGCCGCCGCAGCAGCAGCAGCAACAACAAGGCGTTGTAGGTGGCTACTATTACCCGGACCTGGTGGACGGCAATTGCCTGTCGGCTACTAGTGGTCATATCAGTGCCAGTCCAGGAGTATCCTCGTCGGTATCCGGAGTACCTCCTTTACCACCGCCCCGACCTTCGATAGCCTCGTCCTCGAGAAGTAGCCATCATGGACATGGTCACAACTGCACCACAGCAGCGGCCATTGCTTGTGCGCTTAGCCAGGGCGGAGCAGCAGCGGGCGGAACAACTGCCGGAATGCCAGGAGCCACTGCAGCCGGTTACGAAGATGTGCCCATTGCCTACAACGAAAAGGTAAGTGTTTTGAATTCAAAATCTACATATTATTATAAAAAATGTACTTATCTTTTGTATGGTATCTCCAGGTCATTGCCTTTCTGCGCCAGCCCAACATCCTGGAGATCCTGCGGGAGCGTCAGGGCCAGCACACTGTGTCCCGTTCTCTGCGCGAGAAAATCAATATACTGCGAGTGGAGGGAGTTCCTGCTCTCGAGCGCTTGGGCCATGACCTACAATTGACCATTTTGCTGAGGTAAGTACAGCTTTGACCTGGTTTTATTTAATTTTAAAATAAGGTGGAGGGATAGGTTCTTGTCTATTAACTATATTAAGATATGGTTTGGAGAATTTAAAGATTTCTCTTAAACTAAAATAAATTTAGGCAGGCTAGGGTACTATTACTCTTGAATATAGTAAGTAAAGGTACAAGTAAGAGAGTTGGACCCATGTGACGACCGTTGTTTAAACAATTTTCATAAAAAGAGCTTAAGCTTTAAAACTTTAGTTATTTTTAATAAGTAAATTATGAGGGATATTTAGACGTGTTTCACTAAATTGAAATATTGTCAATTTTACTTCACGTAAAAGCAAACTGTCATGGACAACAAGATTATATATTATAATATATAGATATTAGACCATTTTAATCTGCATAACTATGGCTATCGCGTAAACTAGGTTATTTTCAATTTATAAAATTATACAATACTAATTTAAAGTAACTTAAAATATTATTTGTCGAAAAATTCACTCTTTTTTATACCCTTACAGGGTGTTATAATTTTTAGTCAAAAGCTTGTGACGACGTGAAGGAGTCATTTCTGACCCTATAAACCATATATATTCTTGATCAGCATGAACAGGCCAATCGATCTAGCTATAAACGGCCAAATTTTATTTTTTTCAAAATTTTCAACAAAATTTAAGGGGTTACATCGTTAAAATTTAAAAAAATTACCAAAAATTTTTAAATTTCGAAATTTCAAATTGAGTATGCAGATTTATTAATCTATTAAAAACTAACACAAATCTGCTTTTCAAATTAAAATTAAGTGATTTTTGGCTTAGTTATGAGTTTTTTAAACATAGATTATTATTGAAAAATTGTAGAAATTACATATTGGATATTACAAGCTTAACAAAAAGAATAACCAAAGATGTTTCCGCTGGCGATGCATATGTTGGTTATCTACAACTAAAATGGAAATAAATGGAATACAATTAATAATTTTCCTAAATGTATAACCTTAGATACATGGATAGTAATTTGTTTTTGAATCTCAAACGATAGTCTCGCTTGCAATATCCATAGCATTTTATATAATTATTTATTTTTCTTCGTGTTTCTCTCTAAAATCAGTCGATAGCCGTGGCTAAACTAATTCTGAAGCAATAAATAGCTTTAATTTTGGTGTGGCAAAAAACAATTAATGTGGTGCCAACTACCCCTGGATGGCCCCTCTCTAGTTCATGACGCACCGGTGGCCATCAGTCGGTAGCTCCACCTGCACTTGACGAAGGTCTTCAACCAAGACTAGGCCACATCCACCTGGCCTGAAAAATTGCATTAATGCGTCATTGTCTTTGGATTAATGCACTTGAGTTCAATTCAGTTCAGTTCACTTGGGTTTTAGTTTTGGTTTTGCCTGTGTTTTGATTATGGCGGCGGTCCTGCTTGAGTGCCCCCTCTAGTGGTGTGTGCGAGTGTGGGATTAATTGGTATTAAAAGCCGCATCGAAGGCTGTTGGCTAATTTTCCAAAACGCCAAACACATCGAACACAAAAGCAAACCAAACTAAGCAACCAGCTATCCACACGGCCATCAAGGCTAGTAGTACTTGGCGTCCAATCTCCACTGTTTTATTGTCTAATTGGCCGTACGGCGTTGCGTTGTCAAAAATGCATTTATCGCGCCGAAACGACCACAAAACGTTGATTGAGGAACTGCAGCTCCATGCATTACCTAGCTGACTTGACCTTAATCTTAATCCTAATCTCTGCTACGGCGGCGGCGCCTCTCAAGATCTCGGGTTTGTTGTCAATTTCAATTCCGATTCCGATTTGAGCCATTTAATTGCATTTCAATTAAACAAATTTTTAGACGCTTCATTGGTCCTCCTCCGCCCAAAAATGAGCCGTGGGAGTTTTGCAGTTTGTTTAGCAGTCATTAACTCGGTTATATGTTACCTAAACCAGCCATTTTTATACCCTTGCAGGGTATTATAATTTCAGTCAGAAGTTTGCAACGCAGTGAAGGAGGCACCTCCGACCATATAAAGTATATATATTCTTGATCAGGATCAACAGCCGAGTCGATCTAGCCATGTCCGTCTGTCCGTCTGTCCGTTTCTACGCAAACTAGTCTCTCAGTTTTGAAGCTATCTGAATGAAACTTTGTAGTTAGCCTTCTATATACTCTCACTCGTATTTATGTCGGAACGGGCCGGATCGGACGACTATATCATACAGCTGCCATAGGAATGATCGGAAAATTTTTACAAAAAAAATTTTAACATTTTCAGTTTTCAATAGAATTGGATCAAATTTGAGATATAGCCATTTTACTATACTCTACAATTTTGTATAAAATTTTATGAAAATCGGACTACTATATCATATAGCTCCCATAGGAACGATCGAGAAATTAATAAAATTAAAAATTATAACTTTTTCAGTTTTCAACAGATTTTCATCAAATTTGAGGTGTAGCCATTTTATATTAGTCTTAAATTTTGTGTCAAATTTCATGAAAATCGGACGACTATATCATATAGGTGCCATACAAACTATTGTTTGATGTAGAAGAAAAATGGAAATCTGTGAATGAAAAGCTGCAAATATAATATGTATAGGTGAATGAAATGAAAGCAGGTATTACTTCATTGTTTTTTAACACAAATATATATAATTTATATGGTATGGATTCCTAGTCATAGAATTTCTATCTGCAAGGGTATATAAACTTCGGCGTGCCAAAGTTAGCTTCCTTTCTTGTTATTTGTGGATTTATATTTTTATACCCTCTTGCAAAGGTATAATAAATTTATTCAGAAGCTTAAAACCTGTTGAAGGAATCATTTCCGAACCCATAAATCATATATATTCTTGATCAGCATCGATATCGCCTATCTTTCTAGCTATCTCCAACGGAAAAAATTTTTTTTTACAAAATTTTAAATTTTTTTTCAAAAAAATGAAAGGGGTTACATCGTTAAAATTGTCAAAAATTGGTAAAAAATTGATTTTATTTACATTTTAAATTGAGTATGCAGATTTATTACCCTAATAAAAAGTGACATAGGAACGATTTCTGAATTGATTTTAATGCATTTTTTGCTGAGTTATGAGATTTTTAACTTTGAAAGTGACTTACAGTGAAACAGACATTGCTACTTGCTTCAAATCCCTTTAATAGGTTCCAAAAGAAGGCTCTTTTTAAATAAATAATCAAATAAATTGGCAAAGTATGCTATAAAAGCTTATTCCGTAAATGTTATTAAAGAAATTTGAGCTCCAAATCCCTTTGTAAATGCTGGCGCAGCCTTAAATGCAATGTGATAAAATATGAGAACTTATTTGTGTCTGGCTTGAGCTTGTTTATATTGAGCATAATAATTTATTATTGTTTAAGTGGCGTACCTTGGCTTGCGGGCAACTTAATTTCATCTGTTTTAATATTGCTATTAATACCACAGAAATATTTATGCTTTGATCATCCTGTAAAAAGGATACTTCAAAGTGTGTACTTACAAAAAACTTATAGCTGATTTGAACCGTTAAATTCAAAGATCAATTTAGAGAACACACAGATGTCAGTCACAACAAAAATTAATACAAAACTTAATGAAATTCCCCTGAAGTTATAGCCACGATCTCTCAGTGGCTTAGGTCAGAACGATCTGCAGTTGCTTATTAGTCACACAATACTCGTTCAGATCGATTCAGATGTGAGGTAACCCCCAACCTAGGGGACTATCAGCCCCTCCTGGGTTGTGTGAGTTTTGCGGCTCAATGAGCAATTAATAAGTGGCCGACTAAGAGTCAGTAAACAATGCGAGGCAATACGCGAATATCTATATTCACATATTTCGCCAGTTGGTTAAATGCTTCTGATCAGTTACCTGATAAATAAACACATCTAACAGATATATAAATAAATAACTGCAGGCTTAGAGGAGGGGACGGAAAATGGAAAGTATATACAAATAGCTAGGGAGAGTGTGTTTTACGGAAGATCTCTTGCCTGAAGAGCAATCAGGCACGCCCCCAAAGAGCTGCCCCAAGCAGCTGGCACTCCACTAATCTGCTGCTCCCCTGACTTCTCCGACTTCACAACTTAACCCAATTCCAAATGAAGCATAATTTATTGGCCAAACGGGGCACAAAAATATAGCACAATAGCAACTTCAATTTGGATCCCGTGTGGTTTGGTCTGGTCTGGTCTCATCCCTCGCTCCATAAGCGGGGGTGTGGCACTGTCGTCACCATTGTCATCATTACTAACGGACGCAGTCGAGCTGTCCATGAAGTTTTCAGTTGATCTTTTTTCAATAAATACGTACATCTATAGATATAAAAAGTAATTCCTAAAAATGTAGATCCTTAAAGGAAAGCTTCTCCTTTCTTGAATTCTTTAATTCACCAATATACTTACTCTGAAAAAAGGTAGTATTGCCACTGCAGTTGGTTTAACTTTAAAATATTTGCCATTAAAAATTTGACCCACAGAAGGGAATATGTTTGCTAGTTCTCTGTTTACAGTTCAATGAGTTTTTGGGCAGCTGCGCATGCGTGCAGTCTGAATGTTTCCCTCGAGCTTTGGGGACGAGCGCCAGACACACTGAGAGAATAAATCGATAATCGAGGAATTAAAATGAGAAAATTTGATACAATTTTGAAATAATTCTTATCTTAAATTGATTTTCTTTTAGATAGTACTTCATGTAGAGATTCGTATTTAATCTGAGATGATCTTTATTCCCAAAGATCAGATCATGTTTTCTCTGTGCAGGAATCAGGGAGTAGTCAGAGGGCCCCACAATGTGGAGACAGTGGCCAACGTCTCTTTGGGGTCGGCTTCCGTTTCAATGTTTATGGGCGTGTTAAATTCGAGGCGTGGTCACTCGGGGCAAGGGTATGATTGCTGCTGGAGTGGAGTGATGAGCGAACAATTATAACCATGACCAACGCCACACACTCACCCACCAAAATGCCATTGCCAGGCCATGCGAGGCGTCGTCGGTGTCGTCGTCTATCGTTTATAGTGCACTCCTCCTCGTGGGGTGACTCAATTCTGGGGGAGAAGGGGATATCGACAACCCGAGCCCGAGTTCGAGACCGAATCCGAATCCGAATCCGAGTAGAACCCGCACCCGTGCCTCAAGCCGAGTCCGAAGTAATGGCATGGCACAGTGGAGCTAGCTCTATTTTATTAAATATAATTCTTTAATCTTTGAAACTTAAAAAGGGTGAATTTTATCTTTGAATGATATATATTGATATTTTTATATGACAATTTTAGGGACACATGAAAGTTTCAAAATCTCATAACTTAGCCAAAAATGCATTGAATTCAATTCAGAAATCGTTCCTATGTTAGTTTTTAGTAGTTTAATTAATCGGCATACTCAATTTAAAATTTAAAAAAAATAAACTTTTTGTCAATTTTTGACCATTTTAATGATGTACCCTTACATTTTTTTTTTGAAAATTTTAGAAAAAAATAAATTATGGCTGGACATAGCTATTTCGATTCGTCTGTTGATGCTGATCAAGAATATATAGGGTCTAAAAATTACGATATAAATGTTACAGCTTGAAAAATATCAATACTAATTGATTCAAAATCAATACATAAACCCAACCAATATCAAAAACTTCTATATCTTGAATGGTTGAAATATTATAGCAGATAAAGATCAATATTTATCAATTAAAAATATATTTCAGCAAATAGAAATATTAAAAACTTCGATTTGTTGCAAAGATTAAATATTACAGTTGGAAAAACATGAAAATTCACCGATTTTTAAATCGTTTTTAGTACAAACAAATATGGAAAATGTAAAATTGTATTCCCCCATTCTGTTGTATAGCTTTTTGAGCCACTGTGCCTGGTCGGAAGTTCGACAAAAGAGTTCGGATCGCCGGATTCAGCTGGGTCTTCGGCATCGACGGAGCACCCGCTGCACTGCGTCGATCGGCCGCCTTGCATATAAACACAGGGCCCGAAACCGAAAACCAAGCAACAAAAAAAAAGAAAAACAATAAAGAAAAACGAAAAACAAAAAACAAATACGTAAAACCAAGCAAAACAAAACAGAAACACAGGCCAAAAACAGAACCAGCAAATAATTAAATAATTTTCTTTGCCGCCTTAAATTGAATTTCATTTCATATTTATCGGCCAAGCGGCTAGACAAGCGTTAGCATTCTGCAATCGTCGGTCAGTCGGTTAGGAGCACATAATACCAAGCACTTGAGCACTTGATAGCCACCGAAACTCTTCCCCTTTGGAAAGGAAAGTGAGAGTCGGTAGTTGGATCTTAAATATATTATATATTGTTTTTGTTTTTTTTATATATTTTTTTTTATCTGTGACTCCGCCGCCGGTTCCGTTTCATTCCGGCACCGCTGCCGCCTGCTGCCTCTAAGTTCGTTCCGTTTTCGTTCGTCGGCGGGAATAGTAGAGAGAATCTATCATCACCAGAAGCGTTTTAACAGCCAGAGAGTGTGCACACACAACGTTGTTCATATACAATTTGTAGATATATATATTTACCGTTATCCGATATACGCGAGTTGTTGAAATATCAATATTCCCGATCGATTCGATCTCCGGAGATCTTACTTAGTGATGGTTAACTATTTGCTGCTACTCAAGGCTTTGGGCAAACACCAAAATGGGCTTTCTTTCCAAGGCCGCCTACATTGTGTGGGCCGTGTAAGTAGGATCAAAAGATCCAATTAAATCAATAATGATATATATCATAAATAAATATAATACAACTTTGTGTAACTATAAAAAGCACTGCCAGAAATTACTTAGAAAAGGGTTTAGTAGTAAAAGTACCTAGCAAGGACTCATTTATTTAGGATAAGAAGTATATTTAAACTAAACATTAAATATTGATTCATAATTATCCCAAATAAAGATTACATTAAATAATGATTCATGGGAGTATCATAAATCAATATTTAATTTATAGTTTATTATGATTATAGTTTATTTATGATTATTCCCTGACGCAATATTAAATGTATAGTTTAGTTCCCTTGGTTAATTTCAATAGTATTAGTTTCTTCCTCAAAAGAACTCTTTCTTGGATCATCTAATATTTGCCAATTGTGCAGTTCCCATCAAAGAAGTGCAACTTAAGCAAAACTAGAGATCACATCCTGTTGACAAATTGCATCCGATTTATTCTTAATTTTTTTTTGTACATATTTTTTTGTTTACAATTCCTGCCCGGCATTGCACTTTTTTCCCAACAATGATGCAGCCTGACAGAGATCGGGTTCCAGCAACCCATTCGTCTCCCATTCCATTCCCACGTTGCAGGAATGCGCCGAATAGGCAGTTTCTCATCATGGGAGCAGGGAGTCTCTAGTCTCTAGGATTCCCTACTCTTCTCAAGTGCTCCTCCTTCGTCTATATTACAAATTACGTCATTATGACATATTTGAGGCATAGAGTTTAGTATTTCAAAAATTGGTCAATCCAAAGCACTCGACAAATGTGTTTGGTAACATTTTGTAATGATTTCGGATTAGATTTCGTTTGCCCCAGTGCTCATATCAAATACAACTCTAATTCTGTAATAATAGTGTATAGAAGTTGAGGAATGTAATGATTTTGGTTTAGATTTAATTAGCCCAAGAGTTTATTTTAAGTACTCATAATTCTTCAAGAGGATAGTATAGAAGTATAGAAAAATATCCATATAGAAAATAATAAATGTGTAGAGTATAGTTTTTAGTTTAGAACCTATATACCTACATATTCATAATTTATATATATCCCTCACTATTCAGTTATTCATTAAGAGAAACATACTCTTAAAGCTCACTGAGAAACCCCCCAAAAAATGCACTCACCAAAAATGGGTTAAGGCTCTCCTACCTTCCCCCAATTATTATTATCGCCACCTTTTGTTATCATTAGCTTATCGTGCAGCTCACAGCTCACAGCTCACATTGCACTTTCGCGCAGTTGGAACTGGCCAGAGGTAGACATCATTGTTCAGTTGCCTGTCTGGCCTACGGGGAATTGGTATCGATTCGGCTTCGATTTGTGATTTGTGATTTTTGATTTGGGCTTTATATATTTTTTTGTTTTTAGCCCCTCTTTGCGGGGAGTTATTTTAGTGCGCTGCTAATTGGGAATCCATTTGGGATTTACAATCCCAACCCAACCCATCATCAAATGGGTATCTTTTCCAAGTTCGTCTACACCTTCACCATGTGGGAGAAGTACGTGAGTTTGCGGCTGATTCTAAAGTGTGTTTTCTGCGTTTTGAGACCAGCATAAATGTTTTCCCTTTTCATATATGTATAATAAAATTATAAACTATTTAACATAGTTGATAAGCTTTTGCGGCACTTTCAAATATGTTTTCTGTTTGCTGTGGGCTCTGGCAGCACTCTATATTTCTTTTACTTGATATTATTAGTGCAATTCATATTTTTTAGATAGCTAGCACATGTTTCTCCCAACTCTTATTAATATTATTTCTTATAATAACCCGAAGCTATCTTTTATCACACCCAAGTGACCCCATAATATTTCCGCAGAGAGTCAGTGAACCGCTCACGATTGCATCAGGCATTCATATAAAGATATAGAAATGTGTATATATATATATTCCTACTTACCATTGCCTATCGCGCATTAATCCCGCACAATGGCCATCGGTGGTTGTTCTTTGTGCTCTTTCAAGGGATGTGACTGTGAATGATGAGCTTTAGCACTCCATTTTGCACTAGAGGATCACTTTTCGTGCCCACTTGTATTATTTGTTAAAATTAACGCTAATTGCAGCTTCCTGTTGTTGTGTTCCATCTGGCACCAATAATTTGTTTGTAAGAATTTCAATTCAATTTGGAAAGTAATTCGACACACGGCACACACACATGGTTTAGCGGTGGCGTACACCCATTAATTGATCCGTTTCCATTTCCATCTCCCACAAACAGAATTGCCAAAAAATGTATGTATTGTTAATGAGGGAATTAGTCACTTCCGATCGGGGCGTTAATTGCAGGCAAAACTGTTGTCACTATTTGGTCCAATCCCCTCGCTCCCCAACCCCAAACCCAACCCGAAACGCGGTTGACCGCCATAATTTGCGTTATTAATTGGCCAATTTTCAATTTTCAAGTTGAAGGTTGAAGCTGCCGCCAGAAGCAAAAGCAAAAGGCTTGAACAAAAAGCAATTTAAATTATGAATTAACTAGCTAGAATCGAACAAGTTAATATAACAATCATAATAATAATAATCGATAAGTTAAAGTCTGGCAAGAAAAGTCGGTACGATTCTAACTAAGCTTTAGCCTCGAAGGTCAAGCTGGTTGTTCGATTGCATTGATTTGGAAACTTGGCGGTTCTTCCGCCTTTGGCAGTGGGAAATCTTTTTGGGCAGACTGAATGGTTAGAAAAGAATAAATTCCCTTGAGCTGCTCACTGCTCGCAGCTCTTCAAATAATTCAAGATTGCATTCAAGATGACAAATCATTGGCCCCGCGACCTTTTGCGGTTGGTCATCATCATCTCTGGTCTGATTTCATCTCTGATGAATTCCATGCCTTTGAAGATGTGCCCCAAGATTTGGCTCTATGTAGAATAAATAGAATATATACTGATGTAGCAGTCGTACAATTATGCTAATATGTTGGAGAGTCTTTTAGGAAACTAAATAGTTCGTAACTATAACATATCGATGTCCGTGAATGGGACCATACGAATAGAGTATTTTCTTAGCAATTGGGCACTATTTTGCAAATCCTTTACTCCTATTTCTATAAATATTCCTCTTGCTCTCAGCATTGACAGTTTAAAGCTAGAACTGAAACTGATTTATGAAAGCTGAAAGCTGATTTTAACAGCGATTTTTATTTAAATATTAAATATAACGGCAAACCCCAATTAGTTATACCCATCTAATGTTGATCTTTTCCATTAAATAAATTAAAATTACTTCAATATGAGTTAGTCCCTCAGTATAGTTAAGAAAATGTAGCTTTATTCTCCTGGATTTTATAAAATTATTTAAAAGAACTTTTTAAAAAAATACTATATACTATACAAAACTGTTATTTTCATACCCTTTCCAGGGGTGTTATAATTTCAGTCAGAAGCTCGAAAGGCAGTGAAGGAATCATTTCCGACCCTATAAATCATATATATTCTTGATCAGCGTTAACAGGCGAATCTTTCTAACCATTATTTCACAGGAAAAAAAAATTACAATTTTTTTCAAAATTTTATAAGGGGTTACATCGTTAAAACTGTCAAAAATTGGCAAAAAAAATTATTATTTTTTTATTTCGAAATTGAGTATGCAGATTTATTAACCTAATAAAAACTAGCATAGAACAGCTTTCCGAATTGAAATTAATGCATTTTTGACTTAGTTATGATCGATCTAAGTTCGATTAATGATCCAATTTCAAACTGCAAAGGTATACAAAGTTCTGCGCTTCCGAATTTAGTTTCCTTACTACTTTCTGTTAATTTTCCTTGAAGAAATTGTATTTTTTTGTATAATTTAATTATTAATTTATCAAACCTTACTATATTTTCAATATGCATCCATGTAAGTCCTCCCCTGCTTCCTCACAATTCCTAGAACCAAAGTGCAAATGCGCACTTATCTCCTTTTGATGGCGGTATCAGCTGCCCACGTTTTGCTCGTTCGGTTTGGCTGGCATCCATCCTGCCTGGCCAATAGCCATCATCATTATATTCCGCCGTTTGGGGCTAATCAATTGTCGGCTTAGCGACGCTTACAATGGGATAGCATATGAGCGGAGCAATCAATTTCCCTGCCTTCGCGTGCGAATGACGCCAGCGGAGAATTTATGAGCTCCATGGTTAACTAGTATCTAATCTCTTTCCTGTTCTATCTCTCCCGCAGCCTGTTCGAGCAGGAGATCATGAGCTATGTTCCTATTGAAGAGCGCAGTCCACAGGGCTCGCCGGTTCTTAGTTCCCGGATGCCACAGCGGGCCCCACCGCCATTCCGTCGTGATTTTGAGGCCAAGCTGCGCAGTTTCTACCGCAAACTGGAGTCCAAGGGGTACGGTCAGGGACCCCACAAGCTCAAGTAAGTTTCTGAATTCGTTAAATTCTTCAAGATTGATCCTAATAGCTCCATTTACAGGTTGCACATCCGGCGCAGCCATTTGCTGGAGGACGCCTTCCGTCGTATAATGTCTGCCAATAAGAAGGATTTGCAACGCGGTCGCCTCGCCGTCCTTTGGGACACGGAGGAGGGGCTAGACTATGGCGGACCCTCCCGCGAGTTCTTCTTCCTGCTCTCCCGCGAGCTGTTCAATCCGTATTACGGACTCTTCGAGTACTCCGCCAACGATACGTACACGGTGCAAGTGTCACCGCTGTCGGCATTTGTTGACAACTGCCACGACTGGTTCCGCTTCAGCGGACGAGTACTGGGCTTGGCCCTGGTCCATCAATACCTCCTCGATGCCTTTTTCACGCGACCCTTCTATAAGGCCCTACTACGTCTTCCCGTAGCGCTGAGCGATTTGGAGTCACTGGACAACGAGTTCCATCAGTCTCTGCAATGGATACGCGACAATGACATCGGCACTGGCGTCGATCTGGGCCTCACCTTCTGCGTCACCGAGGAGCTCCTGGGACGCGTTGTGGAGCGAGAATTGAAGCCGGGCGGCAAGAATATGATCGTGAACGAGAAGAACAAAAAGGAGTACTTGGAGCGCATGATCAAGTGGCGGCTGGAGCGTGGCGTCCAGGAGCAAACGGAATCGCTGGTCCGCGGCTTTTACGAGGTGGTCGATTCCCGCCTGGTCTCCGTCTTCGATGCCCGCGAACTGGAGCTGGTGATCGCTGGCACCGCTGAGATAGATACCAACGACTGGCGCCTCAATACGGAGTATCGTTCGGGCTACCATGACAATCACCAGGTGATTATCTGGTTCTGGCAAGTGATCGAGCAACGATTCAGCAACGAACAACGCCTCCGCCTGCTGCAGTTCGTCACGGGCACATCCAGCATTCCCTACGAGGGCTTCTCGGCGCTGCGCGGATCAACCGGACCGCGTCGCTTCTGCATCGAAAAGTGGGGCAAACCCAATGCCCTTCCTCGTGCCCATACATGCTTCAATCGTCTGGATTTGCCGCCGTATCCCACGCCGGAGTTGCTCTTCGAGAAGCTGCTGCTGGCCGTCGAGGAGACAAATACATTTGGCATCGAGTAGAGAGGACACACACACACACACACGTGATATTTGCTTGCACCTCAGCAGCCTCATCCAGAAAACGCTTTATTTCGATTCGTTTTTGTAGTCGAGATAGTCGAGAAATTCCGGAAAATACCTATTAAGGTAGTTAATTATGTTAAGCATACAACGCTACTTAGTTTGTAGACACTTTTGCCTTCGCCTTCGTTTGCCGTTCACTTCGAATGGAAGTTATACCTCAACAAGAGCAAACCAGTCATTAGTCCCTAAGATCTATATAAACTTGAAGGAGTCAGTAACTCCTGCTCCCACTTAGAGTCTAAGAATCCTTAGCTTGACTCCTCTGCAGGCTCAGCTCAACTCCCCAAAGAAAGGAACAGGATACATTAAGTTCCAGATAGGGCTAGAGAGGAAGAGATTCTATCGCCAATACTTAAATAGCTTGTAATATTGTTGTCTTTTAGCCTTAACTCGAATTCCAAACTCCAAAATTGAACATTCCCCCTTAGATATGTATGTATGTATGCATTTCATCTAGAAGCGTATTGTGAATGTCAGTTATTATAGCATATATATTAATATGTATACATTCCTTTGGAGTCTCTCCTTGCCACCCAAAACGTAAATTGTTTTTAAATTTACAAACAAGCCCTTAAAAATATGTATATGTGCCATGAATACAGGTTACGACCAAAGGCAATCAAAACAATAAGAAGTCTAACGCCATACAAATTATTTGGAAAGAATTAATTAATTCTCTAGTTTACAAATCCCAATTAATTTTCCCTTTTAAATTTCTAAATGTATGCGCGTTTCTCATATTATTTATTTTATTGTCTTTGGTACGAGCTCAATGGGATCTATATACTATATTTATAATATACAAAGAATTGGCTGCTGTTTTTTGCCTACAATTACTAACAAATTGGTCCAATAATGCGTTGCTTTAGCTTTACATACAAGTAACGACAACAACATGGATGGCATACAAAAAAAAAAAAAAATTTAAAAGACAAACAAAAATATAGCTAATCAATTGAATTAATTAAATTTTTTATGATTTAGTATCGAATCGAAAGAAATAACGAAAAAGATTTGGTGATTTATTAAATAAGTTAATACGAAAGGCAGGCAGAGACAGAGGCATAGACAACAGCACCGTTGGAGAGAGACAGAGCGATAGACATGCCAGAGACGGAGATGGATGCCGAGAAAGAGAGAGAAGAAACGCTTTTTGAACTACTTATGTATGTATTGATAAGCTGAAGATTGTTTTTAAATAAATTATTAATAAATGTGCGTGTGTATTTATGAACAAATTAACTATAATTAAAAAACAAAATAATAAATGTGAGCCTTTTACTTCAAAAGCTTCTGTGTCGGTTATTTTAATTTAAATTTTTGTTGGGATAAATCGATCCGGCTTTTAATGCTGATCAAGAATATATATAGTTTATAGGGTCGGAAACGACTCCTTCACTGTGTTTTATGCAAAACTAATAAAAATTTCAAAATTAAAATTTTTTTTTTTTATTTAAATCGATCCGGCTTTTTATGCTGATCAAGAATATATATAGTTTATAGGGTCGGAAACGACTCCTTCACTGTGTTTTATGCAAAAACATAATTCTGTCGCTGTCTGAATTTTCGAGCAATGCGGCCGCTGGTCCCTTCTGAAATACCAGGCGAACAGAAGGCAGTAGATCGACGATTTGTGGATTGTACAATCCACTTACGATCCACATACGTCCCACATAGGATCCACTCACGATCCACACAGGATCCACATACGTTCCACTTACGATCCACATACGTTCCACTTATGATCCACATAGGTTCCACTTGGGATCCACATATGATCCACATACGATCCATCCACATGCATTCCACTCATCGTCGGTCTACTGCTTTCTGTTCGCCTGGTATTTCAGAAGGGAACACCGGCCAATTTAATTGAAAATTTCGTGAAATCGGTTTCATAAATTTTCGTTTTTTACAAAGTTTTTTTTTGTATGCATTTCTAAATTGACTTTTGACAATATGGACATGCATTATAACGAACCAAGAGCTTCCCAGGATATATATATGTTTATACCTGAATTAAACAAACTATTTCTCGTTTTCTATATATTTTATCCACAATTTTCACTTTTGGTTTTTGGATCTGCAAAATGCAATTTGCGTTTACATCAATTTTTATATCGATCTCTTCGCGAAATGATAACATACCATATGTAATATGCTCTTAAATATTACGCGATCATTTCTCTAAGCTAAGATTTCCTTGTTTTGTGTGTGAGTGTGTTATGTTATGTTTATGTTTATGTTTTTATGGATGTAGATCATGGACATGGACATGGACTGATCCTTGTGTATGTACAATGTCTGGGCTGGACTTAAAGATGGGCCACCTGGATGTGTATCCTAGCCAAGTGCGTCATATGCTATATGGAACGTGGAACGTAACTAATGGCTGGGAATAGAGCTGCGTGGCTTTATAGATGAGATAGCGAATAGATCTACGTCAAGATTGGTTAAGGGTGGGCTGGATGACCGACCGATCGATCGTGTGTGTACGTGTGACGTTGTGCGCAGCAAAAGCTTTCTGAAAGCAAGTGCTGTGTGTGTTAATTAGGTTTCTTTACATTTTGTTTGTCCCATTTTGTGATCAAAGAGACTTGTGGTAGTAAATCTAGCTAAATTTTTTATTACATTACACTTGAAGAAATTTGGCTAATTCTCATACATAGATATATATATATATTTTAAATAAATTCTTTCCTGGAGTCTACAAAAAATAATTAATAGAGCTATCATTTTTTGTGATTTTATGCGATCAATATATGTTTAGTATTAATGATTTCTTTTTTGTCGTCTCAAGCATTATAAAAATAGAGCATCCTTTGCATCGGGGGAGAGGTGAATATTATATTCATTCGTTTATAGATTTATCCTTTTGTTTATAATATTTTATTTGTTTCTCTTTTTGGAAAAGGCCATTGAAAGAATTGAAAATTGTTCTGAGTGAGTAAGTACATACATATCTTGTAATTTTACATTTTCGAATGTAACCCAGTGGACTAAAAATATGGAAAACGCATTTAGAAACAATATAAATTTGAAAGCTTTGAAAATCTCGTAAAATGTTTAAAATCGGAAACAGAAAAGTGCGTTTACTGAAAGATATATATACCATTCAGTATGTTAAATTATTATCTATTTTTGAGACCTTTTATAATAAGTTTCAATTTAAATATACGAAATATTAAAAAAATCCACTGGGAACTGATTTTCTGGCTGTGTGTGTTTTGTGTGTGTGCATGACATGAGGAGAATCTGTTGTTTCCGCTTAGGGTTTTGATCACAGCTTTTACAATTCTAATGATATATGTATGTATGTGAGTGGGGATGTCGCCAACTTTTCAATTCGCAAGAAAAATGACTATATTTTATTATTATTATATGTATATGTATGCATTTACATACAAACAAACAAAAAAAACAAACATATTTATCTTATACTTCTTGCAGACACTTGTTTCTTTATATATATATACACAAATATATATATATTATATATATATATATATATATATAAGTGTGTATTATGTATGTTTATATATGTAAATATTTATATAATACTTTTGCAAAGATGCATGAAGAAAATGCATTTATTTTGTCTGACATTTAATACATTTAATATATTATTTTCATATTCAGTTTAGTTTCGGTTCGAGAGAAAGCTGCCATTCATGGGATATTACATGATTTTTTATTCTTCTGTTTTTAATCATTAATTTTTATGTATATAGACATTTTTCCTTGTTATTTTTTAGTAAAAAAAGTAATACAAAATATGTTTTTCCTCGTCATATTTGTTTCCCATCACGAATATATATGTATGTATGTATTATTCCATTCCATTCTTCAATATTCGCTTTTGGCATATGGAAAAATGTAGGAGAAGAAGGCAGGTGTTGGATCAAAGGTCTTATAATAATAAGATGAGAAAAGTTGTTACATCTTGTTAGTTTAAGGTCTTTGTTTAGATATACGTATTCTTTTATTTACTAGCCAGTTTCCGATATTTGTTTGTAAAAAAAAGCAAACAAGAGCTTGGAAGATTAGGAGAGAGCTCAGCCGGCGGGGTGGGGATTATTTCTGGAAAAGATGGGGACAAGGCTGAAGAAGGATCTTCTCTCTGTTCTCCTTTTGGGGCAACAACATTGAACAGGATTTAAATTTGATTTATCTGTGTTGTTATTTTATATATAATATATCGTTATACATATTTCTATATGCTGAATGACTGTCTGTGTGTGTGTGGATTTAGAGGCATTTTCTATATATCTTTTAATGTAACTAGTTAAAGTTCAGCTTCAGCTGCTTACTTGGCTGTAGGAAATGTCGCACAATCGGCGCTTTTATTTATCAATGCTGTTAAGTTACGAGAAATGCACACAAAAGATTCTCTATCGATTTTCTTTACAAAATTCTTAGCTCTTCTCTCAGACCCTCTCTCTGCCAATGACTTCTTGGACTCTCCGTCGGAACGGACGGATTGCTTTGCTTTTGCTTGGCTTGCTGGTGTTGGCCTCCAGTCCCCATTATGCCTTCGTTGTACTCTGTCCCGGTCTCCCAAGGTACATAATTACCATGTGGATCTGCATCTTCATCGTCATCGACTCTAGTTAACTGCTTCTGCTGCTGCTTTTCTGGTTTGTTTTATTTGTTTCTTTCTTTATTTTTAGCTACTTGTTTTTCATTTAGTTTAAATTTAATTTAAATAATGTTCTGATGCTATACAAACTATAGCTTGGTATGTGTAATAATACATGTATATATATAAAAAAAAAATACAATAGATTAACGTAAATTTGTTACTCTACTCTCTCTCCCTATTTCTCTCTATCTGTTCACAACGATCATCATCATCATATCTGAAGAATCGTTCATCTAGTACAAAAAAAAGGTTACAGCTCCGACTTTCGAGAGTAAAAACATCAAATTATTCTGTGTACAAGGTTTTTTTTTTCCTGTCGTCCGTTTCCGTTTCCTTTTCCCTCATGGAATCCTACTCGCACACCTACTCCGAGTCCTGTTCGCGCTCATCAAAGCCGGCCAGGTCCACGGTTTGCAGCATGCCGCGCGAATATGCATACTCGATAAGGGCCAGGTGACAGAACACATACTGATCGGGCATTTGGATGGAGTAGGCGCGCTGCGATCGAATCTTTTCCACAGTACCTCGTATATCCGCCGTCCCCACATCCTCCAGCCGCGATATGCAAATGTCCAGAGTTATGAATGTGCCTGCGGCAACAAGGAACATTTGAATCTGCAGCGGTATTAACAATGTGACTCTGACTTACCAGTGCGTCCAATGCCAGCACTGCAGTGCACCACAATTGGGGGACCTCGGGCATGCCCCGCCCATGTATCACCAAGAGCATGGACGAGCTCCGCCTGCTTATCACGCACCTTCTGCAAAAAGTTCAGCATGGCCATGGCTGAGCTGGGAACACCGTAATCCGGCCAGCTGGTGAACTGCCAATGTGACACATTGCGGATTTCGTCAGTCTGTTTTGAAAGGGAAATAAGGTTCAATTAGAAATTAATCAAAACAAGTAAGAAAACTAACTTTGGGGACCCAAAGTTTATATATCCTTGTAATTTGTCATGGAATTAAAGGATTGAAGCGGAAATCAATCATAACTAAGATTAAAATGTTTGTATTTGAAGATTTATATGACCATTTTTACGACAAATCAAAGTTTAAAAAACTCATAACTCCGCCAAAAAAACATTAAATTCAATTTGGAAAGCTTTTCCATGTTAGTTTTTAGTAGGTTAATAAATCTGCATACTCAATTTAAAATTAAAAATTGAGCCAATTTTTGAAAATTTTAATGATGTAACCCCTTAAATTTTTTTTAAATTTGGAAAAAATTAAATTTTGGTCGGATATAGCTAGATCGATTTGTCTGTGAATGCTGATCAAGAATATATATGATTTATAGGGTCGAAAATGACTCCTTCACATTGTTACAAGCTTTTGACTAAAATTATAATACCTTGCCAGGGTATAAATGTCGTACAATTTAATATACAACAATTTTGAAATAATGACAATGCCGCTTTTTACAATAAAATAGCAATTCTTATTGAAAATGACAAAATTTATACATAAATCATTCGTCTTTTTATGTTGATTACAACTTTAAGATATATCAAACAGACTATGCATTTAATACAACATCTATCGACTTATATAAAGAATTTTTCGTCTTATATGGCTATTACTTACCTTTATGTTTCTTAGCTCCAACGAGGCAACCGTATAATCCTCATTGCACTCAACGCTAATTGTTCGCACATGGTAATTGCCAAACTCTAAGGAACTATCTTCAGTCGGCTCCCAGTACTGGCCGCATTTCACGCGTCCGCGTTCCATAACGCGCGTTGTCATCACTATAACTAAACACTGTTGCTCCCAGATCATGCGCCAAAAGTCCGGGGATGTCTTTGGTAATGGACCTGGAAAGTAAACAGTTCACATATGATCTATGCACTTGGAAAAGGGTAAGGAGAGCAGGTGAAAAACTCACCTTGAGTTGAAATATAAGCATTTTTCTGTTTGTAGCCATCGACGAAATTCGCGTTTATATAATCGGATGGCTCATCGCCATCTTCGTGTGCCAGCACCACTCGACTGTGATCGTAGCAAAGGACGTCTGTGTACCGATTCTTGGTCAGATTTGGTCGCATTCTGTAAGGGATTCAAAGAAAGTTCATTAATTTGTTCATCTTTTAATTGGATTGAACTCACCTCGCATAGAGGAAGGTACCCTCGGGCGCCCGATTCCGTATGTCCGCATACTCCTTGATCAAACCAGTGCGTCCGCGCATCTTTACCATCTGCACAATCTGTTCAATGGGCTTGGGATCACCCTCCTGACCGGCCAGACTGTCGTCATCACTGAAGCCGGATGAGGCGCTGCTGGGCGGATTCTCTGACCAAAATTCACCACCGCCATTGGTTGTGCTTCCGCCACCGCCACCGCCGCCTCCGGCTGTTGCCACTAATCCCGCTCCAGCTGTTCCACCTCCACCTGTGGCTGTGGCAGCGGCATTAGCTGTGCCGCCGCTGCTACTACTGTTTTCCGCCACTCCACTCGTGTTGAGCTTGAGGGGATTGACAGCCGTAGAGGAGGCACTGCTGCTGCCATTAGCTTGACGCTGATGACTGGGACTCAGGCCATTTATTGTGATGTTTTCGTTGGGTTCGCTGCCGCTGCTCACAGCTGGTTTAGTGGCAGCATGTCCTGGCGCTCCAGCTGTGCCTACGCCAATGCTCACAGTAACCACGGTGGTATTGTTGTCGCCCAGCTGATGAACGGCACTGATTATCGGGGATCCCGCTGGTGCGGCCTCCGTTTCGGTGCCATTGGCTGCCGATGCTGCTGCTACTGCAGATCCCGATCCCGATCCCGATCCCACGCCCACGATATTGGCCAGCTCGTCCTCACGATTCGTCATCGATTGGCGGCAGCTGAGCAACCATGTGGCGTGCTTGATCTCCAGGGTGCCACCCAGATGAATGGGCAGCGCCGTACGGGGCACGTGGAGTGCCAACTGTGGCACGGATACGGTGAAGACTCGCTCGCGCAGCTTTTCGCGAACAAAAAGCCGCAGGATTTTAAATGGAGCCTTGAACCACAACGGGGCCGTCACAATTAGCACTTTCTTCAGGCGCGCCGGATAGCCGCCCTGTAATTGTACAAAGAAAAGGTATATTAGTTTTAGTTTTAAATATTTTAAGTCAATGAACTTATGTGAGGCTAATAGGTTTTTGTAGAGTTAACAAACTGCTTGATAACAGTATCTGTGTATGCCAAAGTTCCACAGCAAAATTTATTATATCAACAGTCTCTCGGGGTCAGTACACCAACGATAACACAGAAAAGTAAAGTAAGCCAACGAGAAGAGTGCTTCATAGTTAAGCTATTAAATAGAGAGCATCTTCTCAAGATACTCTAAAAGGGTTTACTCTGCTAGACTTTTGAAATTAAATCTATAAAAGTAACACAGAATTTAAAAAATGGAATTAAAGGATACCCATGCTGATTTGATCTGCAATTAGGTATGAAAATTCACCAATGATTCAACAACAACACCAACAACACCATTGCAGGGTTTGTACATTCATATTTGTATTAATTAGAGATAAGTGTACATATATAAAAGATGTTAATTTCATCTGCAATTAGGTATGAAAATTCACCAATGATTCAACAACAACACCAATGAATTACTGATGAATGGTATCGCAGGGTTTGTCCATTCATATATGTATTAATTAGAGATAAGTGTACATACATATATAAAAGATGTTTCGAAAACCTTGAAACTAAAAAATGAATTCTGAAAAACATTGCACTGATGCAAGTAAAATTTAAAGAATTTTAATTAAATGAACGAACCAATTCCAGGAGTGGCCTTCATTTCGAACTGCGCACATCTATTCCCAGAATCTGTTGGGTTGCCAATTGTGCATACAAATTTGCGACACATTGAGGTGACATCCACGCTCTTTGAAGGCTTTATGGAAACGTACCATATATACATATATTCACCAGCCACAATCTCACACATCTTCCATGTGCATCTGTGCATCGGGGGAAAATGTGAAATGCCACGCGTGGGCAGAGAAGCCAGAGAAATTGCTAGGATTCGACAGACCAACCCAGTTTTCCAGGAATAAAATATTCTGAACATAAAGCTAGCCTGTAATTGACATGAATTCTGGTTAAGAGAGAGAGAGCGTTGGCGTTGTATTTGATTAATTAACTAACGAGGCTTTAAAACGATGGTTTTAAACATTAGATTTGTATAGGTAATAAAAATAACACGATTTATATAAGTAAGCACATTAAAGAAGCAAATCTGCCAGCAGGTAAATTTGGTAAAGTAAAACCACATTGGGAGGAAAAATGTTGGTTGGTTGGGGGGAAAAACACGACAACAACCTTCACCCAGTTGGACGAATGTTGAGGAAATTTTATTGCCGCATTTGAGATACAAAAAAAAACCAAGTGGAAAACTTGCCTTAATATAAAGGTGAATTGCAATCATTTTAAAGAGGTAAAGAGAGCAGAAAAGTATGTGGGAAATATATACTAATTACAATCTTTAGCTTCAATCTGTTTGTTGTGAGTTCATAATAATATTAAATATAATAAATAAACCTTTGTTGAGATTACTTTGCTATATATATTATATTTATTTATTTTATCTATGATTTGGTACTCGAATTCGTTCTCACTGAATAGGATATCAATTTAGTGAACCAAATAACGATATTACAAACCATTACATCTGATTTACGAATGCTTACATCCCTGGCATAGTTATGCACACGAATGTACATGGATATGTACTTATAGGTATATCATCCGTGACATCATTATTTAGTTTATTGGCCCCAAAAAGCAAACAAGGCAAAGGAAAAGGCAGTGCAGCAGCAATGCAGATTAAGGTCAGCAGCCAATGCAGCTGGCAAGGAGAAATAAACACACAAAAAACACAACAAAAAAAGACACACACAAAGAAAAACCTCATCAACTGCAAAATATAACCATGGTACACACACACATTGTGAATGCACTTTAATTAAACGCACAATCAGTGCCAATACAACAACGTTCACGTTCAGCAAAAATTTAATTAAAATTGTTTTTCGCAGTTCAACGAAAAACAAAAACAGGAAAAAAGGAAAAAATGATATCCTGTTGTTGCCCTGCTCCTTGTTTTCTCAGTTTTTACAACCGTTGGCTCAATAAATTCCAGTTAAATCTCTAATTGGCAACATTTTCAATTAAACCGGGCCGCTCCGTTCCGCTTTTCCTCCTGGAAAATGGTCTTATTCCTTTCCAAGGATTGCATCACAAATCACACAGATACACAGACACAACTCCTCCCCCCCCATTTTCTTTATCATTTTCTGCTCTCCTCATTCTTGGCTTTTGAATTTTCCCTCCCCTAAATATTGCCAGTGGGTTTTCATGTCCACTTTCACTTTGAATCAAACACACAAACACCCACACGAAATGAAAACATGAAAATTCAGGTGAATACGTTAACGGAAAGTACAGTTGTTGTCGCAGTGTTGCACAATATGATGAAAACTGAAAGTACAGTTGATTGCAGAATGTTGCAAGATGCTAAATGGATGCTTCATCAAGCATACTACAAGATTCAATTTAATAAGGCAATGTAAACAAAACTCAAATGATTTAAATACTATTGGCATTTGCTTCTGAAATTTGGTTTTAAGTACATAAAATTCGCAAGAGCTGCAAGTACAGTTGGCCCAACAGTGTTGCAAGATGCTAAAATGATGCCACATTGATGCTTCAACATGCTTACTACAGAATTAATTTTAATATGGTTACATAAAAGAATACCCAATGATTTTAGTATAAATAAATAAATAAAAATACACGTGAAATATATATATTCTTTTTGAAATTTTGCTCCAAGTACTCTTAAGTGTTGTTAACATCGTGAAATAATCCAAATTATCCCATGTCCTTTCAGTTTTGTTAAATTTTCATACTAGAAATATATCCAATAAAGCTAATAAATAATCCACTTTCTCCCCTCCTACGCTTTCCTCCACTTAGTTGGCTAATAAATAACCAAAAGTGCGTGCCACAAAGAAATTTCAACGATTAACAATAGCAAGTAAAGTAAATAAATATATTGGATATAATTTCATGTGACCTTTTCTCCCTTTCTTTTTTTTTTTTTGAGGTGCTGTTCATGACTCATAATTGGAAATACAATATGTATTTAGATTTTTGTTGTAACCGGAACAATAAATTGAATACACATAGTCAATCGTTTCAGGGTCAGAGCACAGCTATTCCTGTGGTTATTCCCACATTGAATTAGAATCCTATCTATGTATGATAACTTCGCCCACACATTTCATTGACAAATACAACCCAAAAAACACAAAAACACAAAGCTTGTTGAGAACAACAAAGCATCACGAACTGTTGTTGTTTGTTAGCCAGATTATTTGCCTTGAGGGCCAAGAAATCTAAGCAAAAGTTGAATGAAACTTGGTTGCAAGTCAAGGCGCTTGTTAAATCCTTCAAGTCCTTGCTGAAAGTGGCGGAGGTGGAAGCGGAGGTAGGAAATGAGAGACACTGGCACTGGAGTTATCCTTCGAATGTGACTCGAGTGGGCAGCTTAACGTGCCTCGGCATGCGTTTCGCTAGCGATTCCCTCCATTCCAAACTTTCATCCTGCCGCCTTGGGATGATGATGCCTCAACCTGGCTCGAAAAGGAAAAACCGCGTGGGATGCTGGAGAAATTGGATATTGTTCATGATGAATTTGTGTGCTAAAATTAGCACAAGGAGAGAGGGAGAGCGGGAAGCCTATACATTGTATAACATTTAGTAGAAGTAAAGAATATTATAAAGAAAATTAATACATTAAACCTTTTCCCATACTTTCTAGCTCAAAATTAATTGGATGCCTTCCAGGAACTACTCTCTAGAATAATTATAATGAAAATCACACCCAAACATATAAGAAAATATGATAATTCATTTCACCCTTAGGAATTTCCTTGAACCTTGCAAATGCAAATGCAAGACAATTGCAATTCAGAATTCTCATGAAATTTCCGCCAATCAACATGAAATTTTCCCTAGCAACCAAAATATCAAGTATACGCCACATGGGCAACCGGCTAAACTGTGTGTGAAAGGTGACCAAAAATACTGGCTTTCCTCCCAAACATTTCCCAGTCACTGAAGGCAGGGCGAAACAATAAATATATATATACATTTATATATATGTATATAAATAAATATGTGAAATTAGCCATGGCCAAAATTGGTAATGCGTTTTAAGTTTGTCATCAGTTTTTGGTCATGAAACGAATTTGTCGTTGGCGTTGTCAAAAAATGGCCAAAGAGGCACGCACAGCAGACAAACCGATAAACCAAGAGGCACAAAGCAAAGACGACAGCCAAATAGAGAAAAAGGAGAAAGAAATATCTACATATTTATAGACGAAAATGTAGATATAAATATATATGAGAACAAAGCAAGTGAATGCGAAGACAATCGATAAATGACAATTGATTAATTAATCGAAATTTAAATCGATAAAAGGTTTATTTACAAGAAGTAACTTTAACTTGGATAGGAACTTTAACTATCCAATTGCGGCACGAATTGTTTGTTTGTTAATTTGAATCTACGATTAACCGGTAATATCTAATTGATACCACAACATCAAAATTAATCGTTAATCGGTAAGCCAATTAAATCAATGAATCATTTTATTATTTTGAGTACTTTTTAGTTGCCTAATTGAAGTACAAATGTATTTTTTTAATACACCTTTAAATATATAATTAACAAAAGATACATGTACTTTTTTATAAATATATATACGGTTATGGTTATATTTATTCCCAAAAGCTGAGTCAGAAAGGGTTTAATAATTTGCCAGAGCCAAAAAAATAAGCTTAGACCAACAGCAAATCAATCAATATATATATATATATATTTTTTTAACAGAGACGGAGATATTCCATAAAACGAAATCAATATTTGATGGCTTGGTCTAAGCCAAGCTAATTGGAGAGCTCTTCACAGTGATTGACTGACGGCTAACACACACACACACAAAACACACACAATCCCAATCGAATCGTGGCTTATTTGTCCAGAATGATATAAAGCCGCAAGCCAATCAATTGGAAATCCCTTAGAGAAACTAGTAAATACATTACATTTGTAATGGAGAAAGGTTATAATGTTTACAACATATATATTCCGAAAATTAAGAGATTTCTGTAGTACTTAATTTTGAATTTCTTTGCTTTAAAATAAGATCTAACTTCTGACACCTTATTGCACTTAAAGTTCTGTTACGCACTGTACAAATACGGGGGAGGGGATTGTCAGCCATTTGAGGGATATAAATCAAAAGGTAAGCAGCATAGAAAATAAAAGAAAATAAAAAAATGAGAAAAAATGAACCAACGCCAACGCCAAACAGCTGCGTTTGATTGCCTCCACTTGCCACGAGACTTACTTCCACATCTCTCAACTCTGTATTATTGGCATATTGTTGTTGATTCTTGTCAAGCTCTGCTGTGCCTGACAGCCTTTTGTTGGTGTTGTCTTGGCCAAAGAAACCACCAGGTGTAGGACAGGTGAGCGCAAAAAAAAAAATAGCAGAAAAAACAGAAAACAAAAGTCGCGCATATCACCTGCCGTTGATGGTTGACTAAGAACCTTAAGAAACATATATGTATATAATATATATTTAGGCATGCTTGAGGGTTGTATCTGATCCACAAAAAAGCTAAAGATAAGGTATTTTCCTTTGATTATTATCTCTGAAAAAGCTTGCTTTTATCTTTATGAATTATTTACCACATTTCCCTAATACCTAAGCTTTAAATCAATCCTGTTTGGTTAAATGAAATCAAAGGGAAAACTATTTTGATTGGAGTCCCCGGAGAGTGGCCGCCTGCTAATATAGCCTGGCTATAACCCAATTAGCTGACCTACTTCGAGGCTATATTAGCTAATTGAACAACAACAGCTCAATCTGACAGATTGCAAGTGTCAATTGATTAATAACAATATAAGATAATATATACCGATATACAAGCAAAGCCATCATGAGTCAGCTAATGAAATTATAAACAAAAAATCAAATTTAAATATATACAATATATATAACCATATATATCTATTTCCTTGAAAACAAAAAGACAAAACGAAATATAGATAAAAAGCAACACACAGTTCACAATTTAAATAGAAATAGTTTATATATTATTGAGAGGGGGCGACATATACATATATATATGAATTTATCTGTCCAAATCCAAGTATATATGTATCTGTATCTTTATCTGTATCTGTATCAAGTACCTGAGCGCGTTGGCGTTGTAATTGATTGTTTGTTGTTGCTGTTGATGTCGTTGTTGCTATTGTTGCCGCAAGCCCCCAGCCGCCGCTGTCTAATTATTCAGATTTTTATTGTAATATATATATATATAGTTTGGTTCGCACAATTAAAAGCTAATTGCGTGCACTTTCAATTGAACAATTTACATAACTTTTTGTTTGCTTTGTTGGTTTTTGTCACATTACACAATGTGATGCATGCATTCTATGCTTTATATATGTAAATATATATATTTTATTATTATTTATTTTTTTATTTTTGTTTAAAGGGTAAACAGACACAAGGGTTGGGGGATCAAAACAAACAGAAAAAAAAACAACAAAAGACACACGTTTTTTTTTTGAGATCGCTTTTTATGTTTCGATTATGAGGTTTCGATTTCGGTTTCGTTTTCGGCTTTCGGTTTCCGTTTCCGTTTTTAGTTCCGTTTTAATCCCGATTTAAACTCTGCTGCACTTGTAGATACTACTTCGGAGTGTATCTTTATCCTTATATCTTTATCTTTAGACGAAATTTGTTGCTGCTGCCACATGCGTTTTGGCATTCAACAAACTGAAGCAGATTTTAGATACACACACACTCACGTATCCGAGAGTTTTCAACTTTTTTCTTTTTTGCACTTGGAAAAAATGTTTATATTGCGACAATACATACATATGTATTTATATTGTGTGAACGTTATTTTGTGATTTCTGCCTTTAGATTTTTGTACTTTTCCATCGACCAAGTGTTGTCTCTGCGTCTCATTTGGCTTTTCGTTCGCTTTTCCCCTATGTATTTTTTGTTTGTTGCGCGTCGTCGTGGAAAGCTGAACTGCGTCTGACTGCTGCCGCTGCTTTATTTTATTTTTTTCGATTCAGTTTTCAGTTTTTTTGTTCCTATTTAGTGGCTGGCGTTCTCAGCGCACGCGCTCTCTGTTTTGCCACCACCATCGAGCGAGGAAGCGAGCCGCTCTCTCCCGGTGTCTCCGGCTGGCCAGGTGGATTTAAGGGGGTTGCTTTGGGTGACCAAACGACAGAGCGAGAGAGAGATCTAGGGGGTTGAGATGGCCACCGGGTCACAGGGGAGAATGAGAGAGAGAGAGCGCTCGAGAGAGAGTGTTGCTAAGGGTGGTTGGCGACTGCAAGGTTGCATTCAATGCAGCTATCGATTGAGGGGGTGGTTCAAGTTGCCAAAAAAAACAGGACTGCCAACTCAATTTAGAAAGCAGAAAGTGGCATGCCTGAGGCGACTTCAATTCAACATATTACTTCAAATATTTATGAAAAAGTAAATAATTTGATGCCTTTATTGATGAAAAAAAGATTAATATCTTTTGAAGACAGCTATCGATTGAAGGGTGGTTCAAGTTGCCAAAAAAGGGCTGTCAACTCAATTTACGAAGCAGCAAGTGGAAGGGTAGAATATCTAATAAGACCTCAATTACAAAAATGTTTATTGAAGTATTTACAAAACAATAAATAAGAAGATGCATCTATCTATTCAAATTATATTACAGACTAATATCTTTAATGACTGCTTTTGCTTAAAATTGTCAAAGGCATAAGTGCAAAATTAAAATTTCACTCGAAACTTTGATAGAAAAACTTCTTATAACAATCTGACTTTGACTTTGTACAATTGTATTAACCCAATGTTTATGTTACCAATACCAACATGTTCCAGAATATGCGGAAGAGCATAAATCCCTCTCCCATTTAGCATTTCTCAAATCTTCTAAGCAATTAGTTTCAAGACATTTTTGAGACCAAAGAAAAAAAAAACTTCAACTATCTTGCACATATGGTGACTCTCTCTGGGGGTCTGGGCCAAAGCCAAAGCCAAAGCTAAACACACTCATTTGCGTCAATGTCGAATGTCGGCTGCGGAAACGAAAAGCACGTTGTAAAAATAACACAAAACAGTATCGGCGGCAGCGAGCAAACGATCGGCAGGCAAACCCAGCAACAATAACAAAAAAAATCGTTAACATATCTACACGGCGTCATCGAAAGTATTAAACGTATTTAAGCCAACTGAGCAGCAATGAATGAACTGCGCCGCATTCGATTTTCCCCGAAATACGCTTTTCCCCCAGCAGCAGAAGTCCTATCTAATTTTACAGCGATCTATAAATACTAGCAAATTATCCGCTGTCAATCACTCAGTTTGGGTCAAGTGTTTTCTGGGCCAAGTGCAGCAGAAGTCGAAATCGAATCAAAGAAAAACAAAAAAAAGAAAAGAAATGAAAACCGAAGAGGAAAACTTTTGAAACGCGCGATTGCCATATTCCATATGTACGCATATGGAGGCTAGATTTTATATATTCTTCTTCAAATGTACATATGTATATTCTTTTATATTCATACTTCACGTTACGGTATACAATCTATTACGTTCGACTAGAACACGTCAACTGAATTAGTTAATCAAGCAAAGTCGAAAGATAGCCACAAAACTGTGCGACAATGAGCAACCTAGAGAGAGAGAGAGAGAGCAAAGCTCTCAGCTCTCCCTCTCCCACTGTCTCTAAAAGTGAGAGTGAAAAAGCGTGGGCACATTCCACACACACTCACACACACACACACACTCGAGACTTGAGTGTTGTGTGTGTGACGATCTCTTCAGTTGCTTCAGCTTCAAATTTATTTTTTTTTTTTGTTATTGCGACAACACTGCGTATGCGTGATGGCCCCGAAATATTGCGCATACGCAACCGGGTACGGGCCAATGTTGCCATTCTTCCCCTCATTATTTATATTGAATCACTCAATGCTCATCTATCTATTGCTCATCAATCGCCAACGCCAAATATTTATCTCTATGATTCGATAAAATAAAGAGAAATTAAGTTTACTAAGAGTAGGAAAGGGTTCCTACTCCCACTGTTAAATTTCGGGATAAAAGAATAACAGAGAATTGTTAACTATGCTGTTATTGACCAGTAATTAATGTAAAGCAAAGAATTGTACTGTAAGGAGCTCTGATTAGGTTTTTGGATATCAGCTGTTCTTTTTAAAAGGTAAAAATATATATATTTATATGGCAGAAAGTCTTGGTCCCTGTAATTATTATTTACATTTACATATATGATAGCAGATCAAATTTTCCTTTGACAGGAAGAGTAGTAAATGGTCCTTAAAACGACGATTAAATAGTATAACATAGTATTTAATGGCAAGTTTAATAAATTGATTAATATAGGAGAAATAAATAACAACATAATAATGCTTTTTTATTAACAGTCACAGTCATAACAGTAACATGTTGTAACAAACCCCAAGACCAAGTCTATAACACCTTTAAGAAAAAGTGTATTAAAGCAATACGAATAGACAGAGACACGCGCCAAAAGAGAGAACGCTTATTCCGCCTTCTCTCATTCTCTGGGACTTCCTCTTGGTTTCTCTTCTTCTCCCTCTTCCTCTTATCCTCTTCTTTCTCTCTGTATTACCCTCTCTCCTTTTTCTATCTTTCTCTATCTCACTCTGACCACTGGCGAGGGAAGAGACAAGCTCGCGCCCACGCCAAATCGTTTTCATTGTTAACTTTATTTTGTGCGTTTTGATTTTCGTAGAATGGAATAAATATGAATGTATGCATACCTATACATATAGATATATGTACATTGGTGTAAACACAGTCGAGTTCAGAAAAGTAGAATTAGTTTTAAAGTGTTTGTATTTTTATACAAAATATTGTAAATTGAAATTATTTTTTTCTGTTAGTGAATGAAGAATTTATTGCTATTCTTCGAATTGTTATTGATTGTAATATATATTTACATTTGTGTCCTCGTCTGTATATCAAAGTCGGCAGATTATGTAGACAAATAAGGTTAGCCAGATAAACACACAAATATAATGGTTACTCATAACTTGAAGATTTTGTTGTACTTATTTTTTGAGATTGAGCAAACTATGTCGAGGGCTTTGAATTTGACTTTTGAATGCCGGCCGGCAAATTTCTCTTTGGAAAAATATCCAAGCAAATACTATAGGAATTCATATTACAACACTATTTATTACGATGAGTGAAGAGAGTAGAAGAAACCCATATATTGTCCTAATTTTAAAAATCTACAAAAAATATAATAAAAATAATATAAATAAATTATTCTAGGCAGGGTTTTTGGAAAATACATGAGTCTATATGAGCTACGAAGACATAACTAGATCGACTCGGCTGTTAGTAGTGCATTTTTGCACTCAAAACAAACATCTACAATAAATACATTACAAAACCATTCAATTTGGTATACATTTTATACAAAATATTCTTTTAATATTACAAATACCTCAAATACAATCAAGAATTAACTCCCAAGATCTCTTTCACTGCCACTGACAGACCAAATATATTAAAAATTTGATGGATGACATTAAAAGTCAACGAAACGAAACAGAAATTTTCAGCTTGAAGACATTTTCAGCAATTCCACAGGCCACTTGGCATAGATATTCGGATATGAAGAAACATATATGAACGATAGAAAGAAAACCCACACATGGAATGAAAATATTTGTTGTAAGGCATTACTAAGTGGTATTTATAATATTTTAATTTCAGAGAACAGGCCACGCTTCGTGCGTTTATGGGGCAAGCTGGGATTGTGTGCGTTCTGTTGTTTTTTTGACTTTTGACTTGAGTTGACGTTGCCAAGAGCCGGAAATGACACAAAGGGGGGGTGGCTTCCCAAAAAAACATGAGTTTCATCAGTGAAGAAACTTTGTGTCACAAGTTCTCATAATTAATCGATAATTACAGGCATTAACTATCAAGGTTTTGGTTGTGCATTTCGTAATTTTGATTTTAAATTGGCTAAAGCCCTTTAAACAGATCTTACTAACTTAATTCCGACATGTTAACTTAATCTTGTTCCCCTTGCCATGCCTAAAAGTATACCTAACAATGGTGAATCCAAAAACTCACCTTGAGCAGCGTTAGAATCTTCTGGGAGAGGTCATAGTCAAAGTTGGAATACTTGGACCCACTCATGTCGTAGATGAAGACAAGACCAGCGCGTTGCGTCTCCGTGTCCTGAAGTGCACTATCCAGCTGGTAGACAATGCCCTGCAACGTGGTCTTGTGCGAAACGCTTAGCGGACTGTGGCGACTGGCGGTAAACAGGGCAATGGCAGCACCGCTGGACGTCCGAGCAGGCTGGAAAGCAAATTACAAATATATATTACTAAAGAGAATAGCACAAGAAAATCATGATAGACTAACCAGGATCGTGAACTTGCTGGTCTTCAGCTCGGAGAGCAGTGGCTCCACATCGGGATTAATGGTGTCGAGTGACTCCTTTTGTCGGATCTGCTCATGTTGCATATACAAGGATACCGCTCGCTCGACATCAAACTTGCGGGCGTTAAGAAATTTGACAGCTGTCGTATGCGAGATGTGGCGGCGTTCGAGCAAAGCTCCTCCTCCTGCTGTCGCTGAAGATGAAGATTGCACCTGTAGGTGCTGCTGTTGCTGCGCCTGTTGCTGTTGCGTGCCACCTGTTATCAGGTTGTGCGTGCTGCTGGTGGTGGAGGAGCAGGCTGAAGCTGCTGGTGATGTATTTGTAGTTGTCGCTGTTGCTGTGGTTGCTGACGGGCTGCAGTTTGCACCTAGGTCGTTGCAGAGATCAATGAATTGCTTCACAGCCTGTAAAATAAAATGAATGTTAGGCTTGTTCGAAAGAACTAAAAGAATTGAGAGATATTCTTCAGCTATAAGGTAAAACCTCCTTTGTATATGGATTATACTTAATATCATTTCATCCATTGAATTCTGAATTATTCCACAAGTTTTCACTCAGAAGTCAAGTTTCTTTACTATATGCTGAGAAACTAGTAAGCAATTTGATCATAACCAAGTGAATTTATCTACAAATTAGTAACATTATGGAATTCTACTTGCGTTGTATGATTCTGACCCACATGAAGTGGTTAACTGGTTTCCGCTTAACCATTTCCCATTTACCATTTGATGCATGGTCATTGGTATCAGCCAAGTTGCAGCTGATCAATAAAGCCACCAAGTTTATAGTCCAAAGGAACTAGTTCAGTCCAGGCTGATTATAAATTTGAATGGTTTATGAGATGATGCAAACATTGCGTTCATTCTCACGAATAAACTTCGTGATGCTTCGCAATTAATCATGATGTCTGATCATTTCTAGTTCCCAGTGAATATAAGCTCACGCCCATGATCACATTTATTATTAAATATATGCATTATCTCCAGCACATTTGTCATATAAATTTCTAGGGTATAATGTACCGTCTTTTCTGTCAAAAAAAAGTGCAAGTTTCATTTATTCTTGAGCGGGTTAATGGGTCACGTTAATCGACGCTGACGCTGACCCATTCCCCACTCCAAGGTTAATGTGCCATGTGGAGAGGCCTTTAAAGTGTTGGATCAACGAAATTCAAGTATTATTACGCTCAATTAACGCGACTCGTCATTATTTTATTATATGGTTCTCTTCATTATTTCTGTATGACTTCCTAAGCGGCTCTTTTCGGTATATCCGTTCCAACACCAGGTACAAATTCCATTCACCATTTTCAGAGCTTTTACAACTCAGCTCAAGCAATTTGCTGTGTGCCGTCAACTAATTAAACAATCCAAACACACACACACACACGGAACCGATAAACCTACCTGTTCGCTTCTTCGACGACGCTGATACAGATGAACCATGGTCTCTGCTTTTAGTTTACTTTAAGTCACTTCTTAATCACTTTAACTATATATATTTGGACCAAACATATGTGTACGTGTTAGCACTAATATATCCTGTTTGTGGATGACAGGGCCCAACCCTTCCCTTTATCGCGACCCGTTGCCTCTGAGGTTTTCTTGTCTACTGAAAATTGCAATCGCGACAGCGCTCCGCTTCGATCGACCGTCGGATCGGAAAAGGCAGCAGCGCTGTTGACGCCAACGTCGGCGTGGACTGATATCAGAAACACACTGGGGAAAAAACGTGAATCATTAAACAATAAAAGAATATTTTATGAAGGAGATGAAGGAGCTAGTTGTACTGTTCCTTGGTTGTATAGAATTTTTTCATGGGAATCATATGCACAGATGTGCGAGATTTGTTTTGGAACAAATTTAAGGCCAAACTATTTGAACGAAACTTTGGAGTTATTCTTCTATATAATTTTACTAGTGTATAAGTCGGAGCATTGCGAATCGGTGGACTATATATATATATATATATATATATATATATATATATAAATATAGCTGACATAGGAACGATCGGAAAACTTAAGTCAGTTACAATGAACAATATGTAACTATGAGCAGTAAGTAACTCTGAGCGGTAAGTATCTAGAACAGCAAGTAACTCTGAACATTAATTAACTATGACAAGTAAGTAACTATGATCAGTAAGTATCTATCACCAGTAAGTATGTATGATCACTTACTAATTTGAACACTAAAAACAATGACTTGCAACTTTTGTAACACAACACGTATCCGAGACTTGGCTGGCAGAAGGCACTTCGTTCCGGGGATGTTAGAACAAGTTGGGAATCATATGCACAGATGTGCGAGATTTGTTTTGGAACAAATTTACGAGCAAGGTATTTGAATAAAACTATGGAGTTATTCTTCTATATAATTTTACTAGTATATAAGTCGGAACATGTCGAATCGGTGGACTATATAAACATATATATATATAGCTGACATAGGAACGATCGGAAATCTTAAGTCAGTTACTATGAACCATACGTAACTATGAGCAGTAAGTAACTCTGAGCGATAAGTATCTATGACCACTAAGTAACTCTGAACAGTAAGTACCTATGACCAGCAAGTAACTCTGAACATTAATTAACCATGACAAGTAAGTAACTATGATCAGTAAGTATCTCTGACCAGTATGTATGTATGATCACTTACTAATTTGAGCACTAATAAACAATGACTTGCAACTTTTGTAACACAACACGTATCCGAAACTTGGCTGGTAGAAGGCACTTCGTTCCGGGGATGTTAGAACAAGTTGGGAATTATATGCACAGATGTGCGAGATTTGTTTTGGAACAAATTTACGAGCAAGCTATTTGAATGAAACTATGGAGTTATTCTTATATATCATTTTACTAGTGTATAAGTCGGAGCATGGCGAATCGGTGGATTATATAAACATATATATATATAGCTGACATAGGAACGATCGGAAAACTTAAGTCAGTTACTATGAACCATAAGTAACTATGAGCGATAAGTATCTATGACCACTAAGTAACTCTGAACAGTAAGTATCTATGACCAGCAAGTAACTCTGAACATTAATTAACCATGACAAGTAAGTAACTATGATCAGTAAGTATCTCTGACCAGTATGTATGTATGATCACTTACTAATTTGAACACTAAAAACAATGACTTGCAACTTTTGTAACACAACACGTATCCGAGACATCGCTGGTAGAAGGCACTTCGTTCCGGGGATGTTAGAACAAGTTGGGAATCATATGCACAGACGTGCGAGATTTGTTTTGGAACAAATTTAAGAGCAAGCTATTTGAATAAAACTATGGAGTTATTCTTCTATATATTTATACTAGTAAATAAGTCGGAGCATGGCGAATCGGTGGACTATATATATATATATACATATATATAAAGCTGACATTGGAAAATTTTAAGAATAAAATTATAACTTTTCCAGTTTTCACCCAATTAAAAAAAAAAAGGGATAATATAAAACCCTTATAAAAATTTGGGAATTTTGAAAAAATTAAATTTTTGTCGGATCGATTCGGCTGTTAATGCTGATCAAGAATATATATGATTTATAGAGTCGGAAATGAGTCCTTCACTACAATTTGACTACAATTAAAGTACCTTTGCAGGTTATGGAAATTCCTTTAATAAAATCTTTTGAAGTCTAAATATGGAATGGTTATTTACATACAATTTGAATTGATACTTTTTCGTTAAGTGTATTCGGTGCTGCCGCTGTGCTGCGGTTAACGAACTGCAGCAGTAGCGAACGTTTTGAGCAGCGTTTTCTTGGAAGCAGAGACGCAGGCGGCGTCACCGGCGGCATACCAACAATTTGAGTCATGCGGGAGTTGCCTCCGCCACCATATGTCGCCCTTCCGCACAGTGGGACAGACCGAAGATAACGATTGTGATTGATAAGGATTTGGAAAGGGGGAAAGAAACACAAACCTTCTCTATAACTTATCGATTAAATCGCATTCGTGGGAAGTCGAGGCCATTATCTCGCCAAATTCGAAGAAGTGAACTCTATCAATTAGCATGAATTTGTTTCACGTTTCAGCAAAAATGCAATTTCACGTTGAACATTAAGGCAGTGCCAAAAGGTTAAGAAAGAAATTAAATAAATATATATAGAAAACAATTATTTACTAATTGCATTATACCTTTGCTAGGTATTATAAGTTTAGTCTGAAGTTTGGAATGCTAAGCAAGCTTAGCTTCCTTTCTTGTTTTTTTGTAGTATGGAACTTTGAACCACTGTACGAATGCCAGGGACTCCTCCGTAGCTGATTCGGATGATGCCAAGTCCAAATAAGAGGTGACCGATGCGATGCGTCATTTTATTTATGAACACGTTCGTCTTACCTGACTCTTTCTACGAATACATTATCATCCCGGAGTCTGGGACAGCGGCTTAATGGCTCAAAAAAAAAAAAACCGTTCAATGCCTTGTGACATAATAAATAAAAAAGAAATACCAACAAAATCAGAGATAAGAAAGTAAAAAAAAAACAAAAAAGAACAGATAAGAAATTACAAAAAAAAAATTAAAAATTAAAAAAATAAATACAAATACTTGAGAAAAATAAACTAATAAAAACTATAAGCTTATTTATATTCTGACACCAAGCCGGATTTAAAAATAACTCTAAGCCAGAAGGAAAGCTAACACCGGAAAGAAGAATATTGAATTACCCTTGCAGTAAATCAATCATAACTAAGCCAAAAATGCATTAATTTTAATTCGGAAAGCTGTTCTGTGCTAGTTTTTATTAGGTTAATAAATCTGCATACTTCAATTTTAAATTAAAAAAAAGCAAATTTTTGTCAATTTTTGAAAATTTTACGATGTAACCCCTTATAAAAATTTTGAAATTTTGAAAAATATAAATGTTTGCAAGACACAGCTAGATCGATTCGCCTGTTGATTCTGATCAAGAATATATATGGTTTATAGGGACGGAAATGACTCCTTTACTGCTTTGCAAGCTTCTAACTAAAATGATAATACCCCGCAAGGGTTAAAAATAAATTATAAATACAAGAAGTAAGAAAACTATAGTGCGTTTATCTTTAAGATAGTTTCTTCAGCTTGAGTTCATGGTTCGAACCCCAACTAATTATCTGAGTCGAGGGCGACTAACTTTATTGTTAAATAAATATATATTGAATATATATTATATATAACATAAAATTAATTTGCTCTTAATCTACAAATTAAATAGTTCTATTACTTAAAGACTTTTGAGATCGAAGGGTTTATAAATGAACCTTAAAACATGTTTACATTTTTGTACAAATATGAAACATAAAAAAAAAAACAGACAACAAAAAATTCGATCCTGCCAGGAGTCGAACCTGGAATCTTCTGATCCGTAGTCAGACGCGTTATTCATTGCGCCACAGGACCGATGGCCCAGGTAAGACAGAATCTATATATGAATATCTATGAATACACGTGTGAGTATGTTGGGAGCAAGCAGTCACACTTGTTGAGTGGAACTGGGTCTATTTATGTATGTATATATGTTTATGTTGCTGTTGTTGTTAGCTTGGCCTAGGCCAACAGGTCACCGAGTCTTGTCTAATTTTAGATATACTCGCTAATGGCACCACGGTCGCTACTTTCACTTCTGCCGGGGTAGGAGATAGGAGCGGGACTGGTATTCGCTGAAGGAGAGAGTCTCTGTATGCTCTGACTAACTTCAGTGGAATTGATCATGACGATTGTGATGAATATACAAAGTGAGTATGTATTCACACAGATGAATCTTTAACACGAAAATTGTACCTCAATCAATCAAATAAGATAATGTTTACAGAAGATACATACATTGTTTTGAATGAGCCTTGAATGTCATAAGAAAATAAAATATTGAACATGTTGGTAAAATCCTAAAATTACTCATACGTGTTGTAGATCTTTTCATATTTATTACAGCAACACAAGATGATTTTCCAATTAGCAAAGCTATAGAGAAAGAGAGAGAGAGAGAGAGGAAATGAGGCAGAAAGCGGAAGGTGAAGCACACTCACTTCCGGTTTCAGTTCGGGTTCTGGTTATGGTTATGCCTTATGGTTGTGCTTGTGGTTATTAACGTAAATCTCTTGGCTCTGACAGCCAGTAAATAGAGCAACAAGTAAGGCCAATGCTGCTGCCGGTCTTATGCCTAACTGTTTGCATGCAAAGTAACAGCGACAGACATGATGGCAAAAGCGGTTCCATTTCGTTCCGTTCGGATCGGCTTAGATCGGTTCGGTTCTACGGTTTGAAACTGTAAAACTAAGCTCGAGGGGGTTTTTAGTATAAGTTACTAGTAAATCAGAGTCTCTGGATCTTTGGAGAGAGAGAAGATCTTAACGGACGCTGAGCATGAAAGATGGTTCTAAAAGAAAAAAAACAACAACAAACGAATAGCGATTGGAAATCTTCGAAGCAAACAGATTCGCTTGGGAAAAGACAGAGAAAGCAGGGAGACTTCTCATAAACTTTTAAATGATTAATATACTTAAGGCTGCCACTAAAAGTGCAATGATATAATAAAAATAATAATAAATACTTTGGGAACATAATTATATAGTGTTTGCAGAACTGTACAAGTTTTTCCCCTTTACAACATTTTATCCTAACTTTTATAACCTTTTATCCCAAACTTTATGACTTGTATCCCCTTCCTCCCTTCCAACTCCTCTCCAAACCCTACTATTATTCACGTTATTCCAACAATTTCCTTTCACAGGATGCAGGATATTGCTGACAGATTGTTGTCTGAGAATATTCCACAGTTTCACCAGCAGGAAATACACAGTGAAGGGGTTTTCTGGGAGGGTCGACTGTCTAACTTCCTCTTACACTTTCACACTTTTTATTCGAAATACTCGCTCTCTGTGCGGTGAATTTATGAAGCTTCCGCTAAATGCGCAGACGCAAATTGGTTTTTAGGAGGTAAAAAGTGGACGCTGTGCAGAAAAACAAATGGAAAAATTAAGTTTGAACTAAAGTACTCTTCGTTGTATAACTTGAACTCGAATAAATATAAAAAAACTAAACAGCTTAGCAAAAAATATATTGATTACGATTTGAACTCAAACCCCAGTCCTAGGGGAATCATTTTTGTTAATTAACTATACATAAGTTTTAAGATTTATTATATGATTTGTACTATGTCTATCGCTCAAAGAATAAGCTTGGGGCCTTTTGTAACGGTTTACCGTCTTTGTTTAAACATATAGCCCCCTATGCCACGCCCATTTGCATATGAAGAAATGCTTTCAAGAGAAATGCAAAGCCAACAAAGACTCTGAAGCGGCAGCGAAATTTCATTTGCATGCGAATTGATGTCGGTGCTTGGGTTTCTTGTGCGATGAGATGTGTTATATATGGTCTGAACCCGAATCCGAATCCGTTTCGAGCTCCAAACGGAACTTGGCCAGCAGAAGAGATACGACCCAAAACACACAAAAGAAACCAGCTGTGAAACATGATTATATACACCGGGGCAAAATTTTCCATTAAATTCGAATATATATTATATAGGAAGAAGTCATAGGTAATTAAAGCATACCCTGGGACTCTCAACTTCTGAGTCACAAGTACAAAAATACACAAAATTAACACCTTCACAAGTGTTCACTTAAAATCAAATTGATTAACTGAGAATTTAGTGTGTGATTTGAAGTACTTTTTAAGTGTTAAGCACTGAATTTGGCTATCGGGTAGTTAAGGTTGTTTAAATTCTACTATGACTAAGTAAATTTGTTAGATTTGTTTTGTGGCTTCACCGAATTAAAAAACAAGAGGTATGACTTCATGGAAAGATGTTGTTTTATTTCCAATATATTATCAGTAAGTTACTCTGAACAGTAAATAATTATGAGCAGCAAGTAACTCTGAACGATAAGTATGTATGGCCAGTAAGTACCTCTGAACAGTAAGTATCTATGACCAGCAAGTAACTCTGAACAGTAAATATCTATCACCAGTATGTATGATCACTTACTAATTTGAACACTAATAAACAATGACTTGCAACTTTTGTATCACAACACGTATCCGAGACTTGGCTGGTAGAAGGCACTTCGTTCCGGGGATGTTAAAACAAGTTGGGAATCATAAGTACAGATGTGCGAGATTTGTTTTGGAACAAATTCAGGAGCAAGCTATTTGAATAAAACTATGGAGTTGTTATATATAATTTTACTAGTATATAAGTCGGACCATGTTGAATCCGTGGACTATATAAAAATATATAAAGCTGCCATAGGCACGATCGGAAAATTTAAGTCAATTGCTATGAACAGTAAGTAACTCTGGACATTAAGTAACTATGAGCAGTAATTAACTCTGAACGGTAAGTATCTATGACCAGTAAGTAACTCTGGATATTAAGTAACTATGAGCAGAAAGTAACTCTGAACAGTAAGTATCTATGGCCAGTAAGTAACTCTGAACGATAAGTATCTATGACCAGCAAGTACCTCTGAACAGTAAATATCTATCACCAGTATGTATGATCAGTTACTAACTTTGAACACTAATAAACAATGACTTGCAACTTTTGTATCACAACACGTATCCGAGACTTGGCAGGTAGAAGGCACTTCGTTCCGGGGATGTTAGAACAAGTTGGGAATCATAAGTACAAATGTGCGAGATTTGTTTTGGAACAAATTCAGGAGCAAGCTATTTGAATAAAACTATGGAGTTGTTCTTATATATAATTTTACTAGTATATAAGTCGGACCATGTTGAATCCGTGGACTATATAAAAATATATAAAGCTGCCATAGGCACGATCGGAAAATTTAAGTCAATTGCTATGAACAGTAAGTAACTCTGGACATTAAGTAACTATGAGCAGTAATTAACTCTGAACGGTAAGTATCTATGACCAGTAAGTAACTCTGGATATTAAGTAACTATGAGCAGAAAGTAACTCTGAACAGTAAGTATCTATGGCCAGTAAGTAACTCTGAACGATAAGTATCTATGACCAGCAAGTACCTCTGAACAGTAAATATCTATCACCAGTATGTATGATCAGTTACTAACTTTGAACACTAATAAACAATGACTTGCAACTTTTGTATCACAACACGTATCCGAGACTTGGCAGGTAGAAGGCACTTCGTTCCGGGGATGTTAGAACAAGTTGGGAATCATAAGTACAGATGTGCGAGATTTGTTTTGGAACAAATTCAGGAGCAAGCTATTTGAATAAAACTATGGAGTTGTTCTTATATATAATTTTACTAGTATATAAGTCGGACCATGTTGAATCCGTGGACTATATAAAAATATATAAAGCTGCCATAGGCACGATCGGAAAATTTAAGTCAATTGCTATGAACAGTAAGTAACTCTGGACATTAAGTAACTATGAGCAGTAATTAACTCTGAACGGTAAGTATCTATGACCAGTAAGTAACTCTGGATATTAAGTAACTATGAGCAGAAAGTAACTCTGAACAGTAAGTATCTATGGCCAGTAAGTAACTCTGAACGATAAGTATCTATGACCAGCAAGTACCTCTGAACAGTAAATATCTATCACCAGTATGTATGATCAGTTACTAACTTTGAACACTAATAAACAATGACTTGCAACTTTTGTATCACAACACGTATCCGAGACTTGGCTGGTAGAAGGCACTTCGTTCCGGGGATGTTAAAACAAGTTGGGAATCATAAGTACAGATGTGCGAGATTTGTTTTGGAACAAATTCAGGAGCAAGCTATTTGAATAAAACTATGGAGTTGTTCTTATATATAATTTTACTAGTATATAAGTCGGACCATGTTGAATCCGTGGACTATATAAAAATATATAAAGCTGCCATAGGCACGATCGGAAAATTTAAGTCAATTGCTATGAACAGTAAGTAACTCTGGACATTAAGTAACTATGAGCAGTAATTAACTCTGAACGGTAAGTATCTATGACCAGTAAGTAACTCTGGATATTAAGTAACTATGAGCAGAAAGTAACTCTGAACGATAAGTATGTATGGCCAGTAAGTACCTCTGAACAGTAAGTATCTATGACCAGCAAGTAACTCTGAACAGTAAATATCTATCACCAGTATGTATGATCACTTACTAATTTGAACACTAATAAACAATGACTTGCAACTTTTGTATCACAACACGTATCCGAGACTTGGCTGGTAGAAGGCACTTCGTTCCGGGGATGTTAAAACAAGTTGGGAATCATAAGTACAGATGTGCGAGATTTGTTTTGGAACAAATTCAGGAGCAAGCTATTTGAATAAAACTATGGAGTTGTTCTTATATATAATTTTACTAGTATATAAGTCGGACCATGTTGAATCCGTGGACTATATAAAAATATATAAAGCTGCCATAGGCACGATCGGAAAATTTCAGTCAATTGCTATGAACAGTAAGTAACTCTGGACATTAAGTAACTATGAGCAGTAATTAACTCTGAACGGTAAGTATCTATGACCAGTAAGTAACTCTGGATATTAAGTAACTATGAGCAGAAAGTAACTCTGAACAGTAAGTATCTATGACCAGTAAGTAACTCTGAACGATAAGTATCTATGGCCTCTACGTACCTCTGAACAGTAAGTATCTATGACCAGCAAGTAACTCTGAACAGTGAATATCTATCACCAGTAAGTATGTATGATCAGTTACTAAGTTTGAACACTAATAAACAATGACTTGCAACTTTTGTATCACAACACGTATCTGAGACTTGGCTGGTAGAAGGCACTTCGTTCCGGGGATGTTAGAACAAGTTGGGAATCATATGCACAGATGTGCGAGATTTAAGAGCAACCTATTTGAATGAAACTATGGAGTTATTCTTCTTTATAATTTTAATAGTGTATAAGTCGGAGCATGGCGAATCGGTGAACTATATATTTATAATGGCTATATATTTGACGAAAATGTGCTTTAAGAAAAATATAACTTTTCAGTACATTTTCGTCAAATATATAGCCGTTATATATTAATCTAGAAGTTTGTGTAAAATTTTATGAAAATCGGACCATTATATATTGTTAAAAATAGAAGAAAATGCATGTTAAACTCTTAATATAAAATGTATAGGTGAGTGAAATGAAAGCAGGCATTTTAACATAAATATATATAATTTATACTGTATTAATTGCTATTGATCGAAGTTCTATCTGTACGGGTATACGAACTTCGGCGTGCCGAATTTAGCTCCGTTTCTTGTTTAATGGTCAATCTGATAAGATACCGACTAAGCTGAAGCACAAACACAGCATCTGAGATGAGATAAAAAATAAGTTTTTATTCTTTTCAGTAATTCTTTCTTTCTTTCCATTTTCCAGGTGGGAATTTATCATCGGAGAGCTCTTTGTTCGATGCTAATGAACTAGGTGAGAGCAAGAAGGAGAGATGTGGAGAAAATAACAAAGAGAGAGAACAACAAAAACAACAACAGAAGAACACATCTTGAAAAACTTGAAAGGAAGATACACAGAGAGAGAGGGAGAGACGGAGCAACAAGTTGAGTTTGTTGTTTCAAGGAAAAGGAGCAGAAACAGGCAACAACTAATAAAGTGAGTCTATTTATAGACGCAGCTCCACAAAAAATGATGGAGATTGACGGACGCAAAAGGGAGAGAGCATATACTCCTGAAGCAAAGCTTAGAAAGTTAAAATCCAAGTGCAGTTGAAAAGGGATGGCTATATGTGCCCACTCACTGACACACGCACCTTGGCAATGCATAGGAAGAGGCGCTGATGACAACCGGTGCTCCCTTCGCTCCTGCTCTTGCTTCTGCTGCTGCTGCTGCTGCTGTAGCTATTGTTGTTGCAGCCATCTTCCGGCTTGTCCTTATTCCATTGTGTTTCCTGCATTTTGGGTCATTTTTTGCACACGAGCAACGCACATACACACACTCACAAAAACAAATAAATAATAACTATGAACTAGCATTAATAAATTCCATCACAGAGCAACGCCAAGCGAGATGGGATGAGATGAACGCGAACGCGGACGACTGACAACAAACAATGAACAAAACTCGCAGCGCGGCGAACGACCAACAACAGTGCAGCGCCACGCTCTGCCCGCGCCGGCAGAGCAGAACTGAGTGGCTGTGGCTGTGGCAGTGGCTGCGGCTGCGCAAGAGCACGTCGGAAAAGAGAGAAGAAAAAAGGAAGGGGGAGAAAGAGGCTGCGCAGTCCGCCCCTTTGCTGCTGCCATTGGACTATGGGGCAAATTACCACTGTTTTGTGGCATTAGTTAATTACAAAAAAAACAATAAAATCAGTTTAGTCAGAAGCTTGTAAAACTATGAAGGAGTCATTTCCGACCTTATAAATCATATATATTCTTGATCAGCATCAACAGGCGAATCTTTCTAGCCATTATTTGGCAGAAAAAAAAATTTACCAATTTTTTCAAAATTTTATAAGGGGTTACATCGTTCAAATGTCATCGTTCAAAAAAAATGACAAAAATTTTAAATTTTTAATATTTTAAATGGAGTATGCAGATTTATTAACCTACTAAAAACTAACATGAAAAAGCTTTCCGAACTAGAATTAATCAATTTTTGGCCGAGTTGTGAAATTTTTAAACTTTGTTTAGTCGACAAAATAAGCATATAAAAAGAGCGATTAATATCGATTCAAATAATGTAAATATTTTAAGTTTAGTTTGGCTTTTTCCCCCACAGTATGTTGCTGCCACTGACACAGTTCAATGTCAGCCCCACAGCGAGAGAGAGAGAGAGCGGACTGTTGGAGAGTGGAGCTGGAGAGAGCGAGAGATCACGTTAAAAGGATGCCCATTAACAGTGATCTCTGTTAATCGCCAGCCAGTACAGTAGAGCTTCGGCAATGTTAAGTTTCCGTAACTTAAAATCATAATTAAATAAAGCAAACTAAACATAACTATGTTAATCCTACTATTTTAAATAAATTACAGTACGATGGATATATAAAATAATTTTAATCGGATAGCTAAAAGGAACTTTTTAACAGCAAGAGCAGAAAATTGAAGCCCCACTGTATTCTTACAGCTGAAAAATGAGAAAACATTTTAAAGAAAATAACCAAATAAAGCTAAACTTGCACGCCTCGCCGAGCGACTTATGTGCTTAATTGAATTAAACAATTTTCGTTGAGCGGCACTCGCTTATGACTTCTTATGAAAGTGTTAAGAAATTTCGCCAGAGTTTCGGAATGGATAAATTTCACTTGCTTCTTGTACGTCGCGACGGGCTCTCGCATATGTGAGCTTGTCCGTGCTTTGTTTTCTACCATTTGCGCATGATTATTGTTATTATTTTTTTATTATTATTACGCTTTCTTGCGGTGTGCGCCCGACTCTTGATTATTTGAACAAAACGCTCGCTTAAGACTGTCCCTGGCTTAGCCCCCCTTTTCCCCTTTCCCCGTCTGCCAGGGGGCGTGACATTGAGACAAGACACAAGCTTCCAAGCATCACGCTTATGTCTCAGTCTGTCTTTCTGTCTGTTGTTATTATTATTATTTTCATTGTTGTTGCTGTTGGCTTAAAAAACTTTCTTTTCAATGCGTTTCATACACAAATCCGCATCGAAAAGAAATCACCATAGCTTATAAACACACTTATATATGTATGAATGTGAGTCTGTCTACCGATATATCGATCTGAATAATCGTTGCTACAGTCTTACCACCGCAAACCTAAAAGGAAAAGCTAAGGGTCAGATTTTAGGGGTTCGAAATACTAAGATTATATATCTTACTATCAAAAAACATTATAATTTATTGAAATAGCAAGTTTCCAAAGTACTCAATTGATAATGTTGATAAGGGAAAGATTTAACCAAATAGAGATTTCTTTCTTCCTGTTGGGATAAAAATAAAACCTTAAAATAAAAACTTTACTTAATTAAAGTTGAAGTTTAGCTAAATTTAAAGGTAGACCAAAAAACAATACTTTATAAAATATGTCAAGAAATATTAAATATACAACATTTTTGAAAAACCCTTTAAGGCACTTAAACAGAGTTTCACTTAAAGAATTTATACTGTATTTTGCTGCCCTCAAAACTAGTTTGATCTATAAAAAACACACTCCGGCGTAACCCACTTTGTCGTAGAAAGTGATCACAAATGGGATTAGTGGTATATTACCATTTCTTTGGACTTGAGCATTATGCAATGCAATGGGATTCCAAAAAAGAAAAAAACCCGACTGTTTTGGGCCCTCAATGATGCGACACATTGGCTTTAGTTGACCATGGAACGTGACTAAACTGAGTAATGGAAAGCATTTCTCCAGCAACATATATATAAGATATCTTATGTCATTCAAGCAAACAACTTTAGCATATTTAAATTCTAAATAAATAAGGGTAAATTTACTTATTAAGTTTGAAATAAGAAAATATGGGAATTAAAAGAATCTATAGTTTTTTAGCTACCAATTTTAATACTATAGATACTTCTTTTCTTTTATATCTTGGCAAGTTTAGTCTTTACTATTTTCTTCATTTTTTTCTAGACTTAATTAAGCCCCCTGAGTATGAAACTTAATTTCTTATCCACTCCATTTCGAATGCTTTTGACAGGGCCACCGGGCATAGTGCCAACAGAGTAGAGTCGAAACAAACAAATAAACAAAACAAAAACAGCTGAAATGTTGCCATTTTAATTATCAAAAAAATGACTCGAAATGGCAGAACAAGGGGAGCCCCAAAATGTGGGGGAAACTAAGCAACATATATACATTTTTTTGCTACCTTTTTTACATTTCTTTTGGGACCTACATATGTAGGCCAAACAAATGAAAAGGCATCTCTCCACCCCCCTGCTTCGTCTAGCTCAAAATAAAAACTCATTTCTTTAGCACAATGTAAATCGGTCAAACCAATAAAAAAAAAAAGAAAACAGCAAATCTGCAACAACAATGCCTTTCAAGAGTTCTTTCAACTTGGCTTTTTAATGTGCCTGATTTTTTTACATTTAGAAAAATTCATTAAGCTAATTTCGGATTTATTGAGGAAAACTTAAGAACTCTGATTGATAGCTCAAACTTTGAAATTACTAAAAGGTAATTTGAATATTTAAAATGAATTTTAAAGCTGTATAATAAAACTATTCATGGTTAAATAAGAACTTAATGAGAAAATCAATATTAACTTAAAAGAATTTTAACCATACTCAAATAAATTATTAAGCAAATTAAATTGCAGATTAATTTATTTTTAGGTACATATTGAAATCTCTTCTGTTCATTTTAAATAGTTAAAAATCTGTCATAAATAATAATATTACAATATTTGTATATTGATAAAAGCAATTTATATAATATCAACTTGATTGAACTCGACTAATATTCAAAATAAATAAATAAATATCAAGTACTCTTTATAATTTATATTACTTTTTTGCAGTGTAACACGGAAATTCAAAAGTGTTGAGGACTGGGGATCAAGGCAAGTTCCTAAGTCGAAAAGTTGGTATCCCGGGATGGGGGACACATGTCATTGTCAGGCCGTGGTCCAAATGCAATTGAGCAAAATATCGCAATGAAGACTTGAGCACGACACAGCGAATAAGTAGTAGGAGTAGGAGATGGAGATGGAGATGAAAATGGAGATGGAGGATGACGGATAAAGAACAAGAACAAGAACAGCGGAAATGAAGGCTCAGACAATGGGACCTCTCGCATTAGAAACTATTTTTTATACAGAGAAAACCCACAACACACTATTGTAGTAAGTAATATTCCGAAAACAAAACTGAAGAACTGGCAGAAATAGAACTAAAAGAGAGAGAAATAGGGAAGATATAGGGAAAGCTTAGAAAAAAGCGATAAACATGTACAGTAAATATTCCATTAAATAAATACAACCTATCAATATATATGGGAAATAATATTAAAATATATATTTATCATTTTATATTTATATATATATTATAGTTGAAGAAGAAAACCCTCATTTAAGAGGTTTAGAACTTAATATTAAAATAGATATATTTATCATATCATATTTGTATATTAAAGTTAAAGAATAAGCAATAATATAAGAGAGTGAGTGATTGTATCAAATAATTTGCAATCATCTAACCTATTATTCACTGTGGCAACTCTTTTTGAATAGAAATCATTTGCGAAAACCCACGTCGCCACCAATCCAAGCCAGAATCTAAAAGCTCCAGAGGCAGATTCGGATTCGAAATCATAGAATGAACTGGCAGCAAGACGGAGAGAGGAGCAAGAAGACTTCGCCAAGAGCCACTCGCCCGGTCGGTCACATGGGAGTCTGTAGGGCGAGTTCAATGACCCGCAAGAGATTGGCACAACAGCAGCAGCAGCAGCAGCAGAGGCAGAGGCACAACACAACACAAAAAGCAAAACACAATGCCCTAGCTGCTCCCTTTTCTTCTCTTAACAACCCAACTAGCTATTGCCACCTTCACCTTCTCCCTCATTGGTGTTATCGAAATAATTCCCAATTATGAGTCAGTAAATGGGGAAAATCGTAGTTAAAACAAAAGCAGGAGTACTGGTCACTAATAAATAGTCATATGCTACTCATACACTGACCCAGTTTAGAGGGAATAAGTATTAGATATAGATAATATATAGTGTACATACATGTATCAAATGAATATGATTTGTAATGTTCAATATACATTTTAAAATATTGTATTTAACCATAAATGGTTTTTAATTTGTTTGCTTTTTGATACAACAAATATTCAATACATAAAAGAAAGTATTTATATAACGCATATAATGGAACGTTAATATATATTTTTATATATTTAACTTTCAGGTCAAACTATAGAAATTTTTTGTTGTTGCTTTGATAATGCACAATATGTCTTACTCAACTCTAGTTTTTCTATGTTACTTTTTTTTATACGCTTGCAGGGTATGATAATTTCAATCAGCGGTTCTATAATCAGTAATTGACTATGATCAATAACTATGATCAATAAGTATCTATGACCAGTAAGTAACTATGAGCACTAAGTAACTATGAGCAGAAATTAACTATGAGCAGTGAATAACTCTGATCAGTACGTGTCAACGAACATTAGTTAACTATGATCAGTAAGTATTTATCACCAGTAAGTGTGTATAATCAGTTACTAACTTTGAACACTAATAAACAATGACTTGGAACTTTTGTATCACAACACGTATCCGAGACTTGGCTGGCAGAAGGCACTTCGTTCCGGGGATGTTAAAACAAGTTGGGAATCATAAGTACAGATGTGCGAGATTTGTTTTGGAACAAATTCAGGAGCAAGCTATTTGAATAAAACTATGGAGTTGTTCTTATATATAATTTTACTAGTATATAAGTCGGAACATGTCGAATCGGTGGACTATATAAACATATATATATATAGCTGACATAGGAACGATCGGAAATCTTAAGTCAGTTACTATGAACCATACGTAACTATGAGCAGTAAGTAACTCTGAGCGATAAGTATCTATGACCACTAAGTAACTCTGAACAGTAAGTACCTATGACCAGCAAGTAACTCTGAACATTAATTAACCATGACAAGTAAGTAACTATGATCAGTAAGTATCTCTGACCAGTATGTATGTATGATCACTTACTAATTTGAGCACTAATAAACAATGACTTGCAACTTTTGTAACACAACACGTATCCGAAACTTGGCTGGTAGAAGGCACTTCGTTCCGGGGATGTTAGAACAAGTTGGGAATTATATGCACAGATGTGCGAGATTTGTTTTGGAACAAATTTACGAGCAAGCTATTTGAATGAAACTATGGAGTTATTCTTATATATCATTTTACTAGTGTATAAGTCGGAGCATGGCGAATCGGTGGATTATATAAACATATATATATATAGCTGACATAGGAACGATCGGAAAACTTAAGTCAGTTACTATGAACCATACGTAACTATGAGCAGTAAGTAACTCTGAGCGATAAGTATCTATGACCACTAAGTAACTCTGAACAGTAAGTACCTATGACCAGCAAGTAACTCTGAACATTAATTAACCATGACAAGTAAGTAACTATAATCAGTAAGTATCTATAACCAGTAAGTATGTATGATCAGTTACTAACTTTGAATACAAGTAAACAATGACTTGCAACTTTTGTAACACAACACATTTCTGAGACCTGGCCGGTAGAAGTCACTTCGTTCCGGGGATGTTAAAACAGGTTGGGAATCATATCACAGATGTGCGAGATTTGCTTTTGAGCAAATTTAAGAGTAATCTATTTGAATGAAACTATGCAGTTAATGTTCTGTATAATTTTACTGGCATAAAGGTCGGAGCATGTCGAATCGGTGGACTATAGATCTACATATATAAAGCTGCCATAGGAACAATCGGACGATTTATAGAACTATGAATAGTAAATAAGCCTGAACAGTAAGTATCTATGACTAGAAATTAACGCTGATTAGCAAGTATCTTTGACCAGTAAGTAACTCCGAACAGCAAGTATCTATGACCAGTAAATTACTTTAATCAATAACTATCTATGACCAGCAAGTATGTATGATCAGTTACTAACTTTGAACACTAGTAAACAATGACTTGCAACTTTTGTAACAACACATTTCTGAGACCTGGCCGGTAGAAGTCACTTCGTTCCGGGGATGTTAAAACAAGTTGGGAATCATATCACAGATGTGCGAGATTTGCTTTTGAGCAAATTTAAGAATGAAACTATGGAGTTATTGTTCTGTAAAATTTTACTAGTATATAAGTCGGAGCATGCCGATTCGGTGGACTATATATATACATATATAAAGCTGACATAGGAGCAATCGGACGAATTATAGAACCATGATCAGTAAGTAACAATGAACATTAAGTAACTATGATCAGTAAGTATCTATGACCAGTAACACTGAACAGAATGTAACTATGATCAGTAAGTAACTATGATCAGTATTCAACTATGAGCAATAATTAGTAAGTCATTTGACCATTGAGTATGTATGATCAGTAATTAACTTTGAATACAAGTAAACAATGACTTGCAACTTTTGTAACACAACACATTTCTGAGACTTGGCCGGCAGCAGCCACTTCGTTCCGGGGATGTTAAAACCAGTTGGGAATCATATTATCAAGAGATTTGTTTTGGAACAAATTTAAGAGCAAGTTATTTCAATGAAACTATGGAGTTATTCTGCTATATAATTTTACTAGTATATAAGTCGGAACATGTCGAATCGGTGGACTATATAAAAATATATAAAGCTGCCATAGGAACGATCGGAAAATTTAAGTCAATTACTATGAACAGTAAGTAATTCTGGACATTAAGTAAGTATGACCGATAAGTAACTCTGAACGATAAGTATCTACGGCCAGTAAGTACCTCTGAACAGAAGTATCTATGACCAGCAAGTAACTCTGAACAGTAAATATCTATCACCAGTAAGTATGTATGATCAGTTACTAACTTTGAACACTAATAAACAATGACTTGCAACTTTTGTATCACAACACGTATCCGAGACTTGGCTGGTAGAAGGCACTTCGTTCCGGGGATGTTAGAACAAGTTGGGAATCATATGCACAGATGTGCGAGATTTAAGAGCAACCTATTTGAATGAAACTATGGAGTTATTCTTCTATATAATTTTACTAGTATCTAAGTCGGAACATGTCGAATCGGTGGACTATATAAACATATATATAGCTGCCATAGGAACGATCGGAAAATTTAAGTCAATTACTATGAACAGGAAGTAACTCTGGACATTAATTAACTATGAGCAGTAATTAACTCTGAACAGTAAGTATCTATGGCCAGTAAGTAACTCTGGACATTAAGTAACTATGAGCAGTAATTAACTCTGTACAGTAAGTTTCTATGACCGATAAGTAACTCTGAACGATAAGTATCTACGGCCAGTAAGTACCTCTGAACAGGAAGTATCTATGACCAGCAAGTAACTCTGAACAGTAAATATCTATCACCAGTATGTATGATCAGTTACTAACTTTGAACACTAATAAACAATGACTTGCAACTTTTGTATCACAACACGTATCCGAGACTTGGCTGGTAGAAGGCACTTCGTTCCGGGGATGTTAGAACAAGTTGGGAATCATATGCACAGATGTGCGAGATTGAAGAGCAACCTATTTGAATAAAACCATGGAGTTATTCTTCTATATAATTTTACTAGTATATAAGTCAGAGCATGGCGAATCGGTGGAATATATATATATGTATATATATATAGCTGGCATAGGAACGATCGGAAAATTTTAAGAGAAATAAATGGATGTATATTATAATGGCTTAAATTCTGTGCATTAAATGGCTTATTGTGGCATGCAAAAAAAAGTCCCAAAAGTAGCAAATCCGTACACCATTTACGATTTTAAATGTTCTGCTTTTCGAGATGTACTCTCGTTTCCCCCTTATCATTTTCCCCTACTTTTGAGATATATATTTATTTATTTTTTCCTAGGTGCTCTAGGCGCTCTGGGACTAGCTGTGTTCCCTATCTCACTCCCACTCCCACTTCCACTCCCGCTCCAGTTTCAGTTTTGGTTTTGGGTTCAGTTCGGGACGGGTGGTGCGGTGTGGTGTTCTACTTTTTGCCGTTTGTGGCCTGTGCGGCGGTTGATAAGAGGAGAGCCAATGGGTTTGACCCATTTCCACGATATACACACACACACACACACACACACGTTGCGGCGTTGCACAACGCTCTTTTTGTTTATTTTCAGTTTATTTTTATTCTCCGCTTTTCGTTTTTAATGAAAGTTATTGTGGCTGCTGCCCTCGCGGCTTAATCAACGCAAATGAGGATGCCGAGTCAGTCGCCCGGCTGGCTGAGCAAATGAAATCAAAAAAACAGGCATATCTATATAAATATATATAGCAACAGGCTGCCACACCTTTAGTACCCACTATATATCTGTCTATAATATCCCTTAAATCCCCTTATGTTATCCTGCATGGGGGTTATTGTACTCCAAGTCCGGGTTCAAAATCCCATCTCAAGGATACAATAATAATAAATTCAAAGCAACCGAAAATGGGATAATAATGCTAAAATGAATTTATGTTTAGGGAATATATAGATTTATACACATATTCTATAATCCATATAACTTGATAGTGAGATAGAAACTCTAGAATCTGTATATAGTATATAGTTAGGTAATATGCCACAGATCAAATGTTTACTATCCTTGAATGCTCAGTCCTTGCATTGATCATTCATTCCATACATTCTTTCAACTATTTTAATAATTTTACAGGACTTTTAGCTTAAGCTTGAGTCAGATCTAAATAAAATCTCTCTCTCTGTAGGCCACGTTGAAGGAAGCAGACAACCTGGAACTGGGCTAAAATCATATTATGGTCGTTTAACATCCCACTGACTGCCTCTTTTATGAGCATTTCTATTTGAACATTGAGTCTCACTTGCAGACAGAAACACATTCGTACAAATATTATCATATGGACAACAATAAAAAACGCCACTATTTGCAGTGTTCAAGTGAAATCAATTGTGCAAACATAAATATTTGCAATCCAAATGGGAACTGAATACGAAAAATCAATGATGAAATGAATTCGAAAATGACTAATATAATTCCAATTCGATTTAAAAAACGACCGAGTTCTATGGCAACTAAATATCACAATAAAAACAGTTCAGTTCATAAGCAGAGGGTTACAAATAAAATCCAATATCTATATTACTTTAAGAATTATTTAATTGCTAAATCTGCTACTCAGATATGAGGTTCTAAAACGTAATAACGCAACGTGAATTTTCTATGAAAGAAAACTTTCGTGCTATTCATGGAAAATTGAGAAAAAACAAATATAAATTCGACCTTCCCTCCTGCTTTTGTTCGCATGAATGAAAGTTTTCTCTCTTTAAACAAATTGCCAAAGTCAAAGAAACGAATTTCCAAAGAAAAGTACAAATTTACGAGCTATTCCAGAGGTGTGTAGTATAGGTTCGATCTTCAGAACAAAAAAATAAATAAATAATCGGAAAGGCGCACACACAAACAAAGCAGCCACTTCCGATTGGCATCTAGAAAATGCTAATAAAACTGGAAATTTCCGAGTACAAATTATTGAATCTATTGAGAATTGCAGAAGCACCTATATATATCTTTTTGGATAAATATGGCACATAAAATTGTCTTCTTTTGTGATCTAGAGATCTAGACAATATGGAAATGTTTCACAAAGACTAAGCTCTTGAGTGTTTTTCAGAAGATAAACCCCAAACCCGGAAAACCTAACACACGATTTAGAACTTATGAAAATATACGAAAATATTAGAAAACAAAAATATTAAATAAATTATATAAAATTAAATAAATACTTAGAAATATTTTGATAAGAGTGAGCAATAAGAAACTAAATTCTTCGAAGGGTTCCGAAGCATATAAATTAATATATTAATAAATTAAAAAAAAGAAACAATTGTAAAGCGCAAATATTTTCTTTAAAGTTTGAAATTTCGCAATATAAATAACCGTATTAATTTGTAATATAACTGTCTTTACGTCTCTCCCTCTTATTCACTCCCTCTATTTACCCACCGTTCTTTGATCCATCACTCTCTTTCTCCCTCTCTCCTGCAGTGATTAAGCAAACAATGAACTCGCGCCATCAGCTGTGTACTTGAGTGTGAGTGTGTGTCTGTGAGCAGCTTCTTGACTGCAAGTGTGCCAATGTGTGTGTGTGGAAGTGGGATTGGGAACAAAGTTTTGTGCAATAATTGACCGGCTTAGCGAAGGAGAAAAGCAAAAATATAACACAAAAGAGCAAAAGAAGAAAAAGGGAAAGCGTTTTCTTTTGTTTTTCCCTTTAACTAAACCGGTTTTTGACCCTTTGCAGCAGCTACAAGGAGAGGAAACCGTAACTTTCCCTAATGAAGCGTAAGCGGACAAACACACACACATATACATATATTCGAGAACTCCCACTGTTGTTGTTTTGGGAGTGATAACTGCATAGGAATGCCACTGGAGGAACGAGCGAGAAAGGGAGCAGGAGACCGAAGGCGGCGGGTGGGAGGGGGCGGCACGTGTTAACCGATATAAACACGTACCTACACACACAAAAACACACATTCAAACTTGCGCACTGCATCAAATATTGTGTATTGCAATTGCAATTGCGGAATACCTTCTCACAACAAAGTGAGTCCACACAAACATAAACACACACACACACTTGTACCCGAATACAGGTTGAAAACACGTACGTAAAGTTTCGGCTTCTTGTCAATGTTCTTAATGTTTAACTTGATTTGCCTGCACTCACTGTGGGTGGGGGCGTGTCAGCACTATAGTTCCCGCCCCCGCACTGTTTGTTTATTGTTTATTTATTGTTTTTTATTTATTTTTTAACAATCACTTACGAATTCGTCCATTTCTGATGAAAAAAAAATATCAATAATCGATAATTCGATATGCCGATATTTCGATACGACGATTTCGTGATGGTTGTCTAACATCTTACATCTGACACATCTGTTAGGCCGTTCTACACGTTTACAGATACATGGGGTCAAATTCCCATCTAAGATGTAAAATTAGTAACATGTCGATATGCAGTATCGTGATATTTCGTGAGTTCCGCAGCTGTTTTTAACATTTATTGTAACATATCCGCTCTTATTAACAGAGGAGGACGTAAATTAACAGAGTTTTCTCGCGTTGGCTATCCAGGGCAGTGCTGCAAATTTGGATTATTTACCGACGAAACTGTTTTTTTTTTATTAATGGTAATTGAGTGAAACATTTGTGAATTGCGGGAATTGTGGAATGCGGGAATTCTGTTCTTTTAGAAATTGAGTTGGCTTTTTGCGGATAACTTTAAAATTATTATCAATCTGCTTGATTATTTTTCCGCCTTTTTACAACGCTCAGTCATATATATATGTTGGAACGGGCCGGATCGGACAACTATGTATATCATAAAGCTGCCATAGGAATGATCGGAAAATTTTTACAAAAAAAAATTATAACATTTTCAGTTTTCAACAGAATGAAATCAATTTGAGAGGAATAAGAATGGCTGTGGCTGTTGTAGGAAGACTGACAATCGCCGTGGCGATAACATTTTCAGTTTTCAACAGAATGAAATCAAATTTGAGATATAGTCATTTTATATTTTTCTACAATTTTGTGTAAAATTTTATGAAAATCGGACTAATATATCGTATAGCTCCCATAGAAAAGATCGAGAAATTTGAGAGGAATGAGAATGGCAGTGGCTGTTGTAGGAAGACTGACAATCGCCGTGGCGATAACATTTTCAGTTTTCAACAGAATGAAATCAAATTTGAGATATAGTCATTTTATATTTTTCTACAATTTTGTGTAAAATTTTATGAAAATCGGACTACTATATCATATAGCTCCCATAGGAACGATCAAGAAATTAATCCAATTAAAAATTATAACATTATAAGTTTTCAACAGATTTTCATCAAATTTGAGATATAGCCATTTTATATTAGTCTTAAATTTTGTGTCAAATTTTATGAAAATCAAAAAACTATACCATATTGGTGTCATACAAACAATCGTTAGATATAGACGAATACTGCAAATCTGTAAATGTAAAACTGTAAATATATTATGAATAGGTGAATAAAATGAAAGCAGGTATTACTTCATTGTTTTTTAACATAAATATATATATTTTATATTGTATTGATTCTTAGTCATCGAAGTTCTATCTGCAAGGGTATATAAACTTCGGCGTGCGCAAAGTAGTTTCCTTGCTTGTTTTTATTTTAATAAATGTACATATAATGCTGCGTCGACTATGAAGTGCCTGTAAAATATCTGCACAAGATAGGCACTAATAGGTCATACGCAAAGGAGGAAGACCAATAAGATATTCAGAAAATAATGGAAAACTTTTAAACAAAAATTAACTTAAAAAATTGTTATTTTTGTTGACATTTTTTCGCCTCTGAGCTTTATATTGGATCAGGAGGCTGTAAGTTAACAGAATTCTCCCTCGGGTGTCGGGTCGTTGTCATATCGATATATCGATATCCTATATCGTGATTTTTCGTGAGTTCCGCAGCTGTTATTTAACATTTGACAGGCTTGCAGGTACATGACCAGCTCTCACGACCAGTATGACCGCGCCGCTGGTAATAAAAAATACCATCCGGTTTTTCGGTATTTTCGTCATTAAATTGCTACCGAGAACACTTGTCGGAATACTATTTTCTGTGCACTGCGCCTGTGTCAGCGTTTCAATAAAGCTTATGGAAATCGAGCGCCAAAACAATCAAACAAATAATGCAAGCTGAAAAGGTTAAATTCTAGTGTAAGATGCGTATTAGAAGTGGCAAAAACATTCTGCTTTCTTTTATTCTTCCATTTCAGCTGGTTCCGGTTTAAGCTTCCGTCTCGGAGCTATTGCGATGGGAGGACCCGGTTTGTGTCTAGAGTATGAATCCGCTGCTTCTTCGATGAATCGTAGTTACTGGTTTAATTTAATAATATTCTGCAAAACTTTGTGGATGGTGGTAGATTGATCTCTTTGAAAAGCGGATACAGCATTTCTTAGCTCTTTTGGAACTTTATTCCGATGGGCCGCATAGAACAGTGAAGAATGCGTTTAAAACTTAGAAATATTTGGTTTATATCTTGGCTAAGTGATTTAAATTTGATTTAATATCCGGGTAAAAGCATTATTCAACAACCCGAGCTTCATGTAGCTTTGCAATATGAAATAGAATCAAATATTGTATTGATTTGAGTATCCATTTATTTTGTTGTACATTTCATGCTTTCCATATTAATTACTGCACGAGTGTCTGGCCAAAGCTTTCAGATAGGCATAAATACTTTAAATAACTATAGAAATTGCACCAAAAGGCAACAATAACAAACACATAGTGTCATATTCGCATAATCCAGGCTGTGGCAGGCTGTAAACTTTAAATAATAAAACCATTTCAGTCTTGAAACTTTCTTTACTCAAGCATTCTCCACTTTACTAAATAAAAAACAATCAGGAATTTGAAGAGACCGCCGTAGAGGTCTCCCGACCCAGAGTCATACAATCTATAGCCATGGCAAGGACATCGCTTCACCGTATCGTTTCGGGGCTCAAAGGGTGGCATGCAATCGTGACAAAACATTTGCACCGTCCTGAACTTGTTGATTAGTAAAGTGCAGCCCAGTTTCGGTGACCAAACACAAAGGGCATCGAATTTGGTAGCTGCAACTCAATGAGGAATTATTATTGATGTTCGGTTAAGAAAATTCTGCCATCAAACCATTAATTCGCATGCCCTTTGGAAGGCAGTTGACCATCGGTGCATAAAAGCCTCGTATTCCCCTTGCAAATCGAGATGCCTCCTTGAGTACACTGTATCCCGTCTCCTTTATGGGGCACTCCTTGTTTTTCTCAGTGCAGTCCATACACAATATATTAGCATCCTTCAGTTGGATAAATCTTTCGCCCTGGGCGAGACCGAGTATAAGACAAGTGTACAAGTATTCCTTCAACATTTTGATGCAGAAAGTAAATAGATTTTCCAAAAAAAAAAAAAAAAACTTTAAATGCTTTTATTTTCAGTGTTTACTTTGTCAATTTTTAAAGTTACTTATTTTATTGATTCATTATTTCTAAGCTAAATATACTGTGTATTGAACCATTGCCATAGCTGATGAAAATCAAAGGTGGGCGGAAAAGTACAATCTCGCATGGCGTATACTTGATATGTCGCTATTATAAGCCATATATTTGGCACTTTTTTAAGAATGAAGTAAAAGTTTCCATAGTACTTAGGCTAAAAGTAACTTCAACCCAGCCACTCCACAATCACCTTTGGCAACAAACACATAGCAGCTTTAAACACTTTATAGTTTCATGAATATTAACATTACGTATACGACATGTTGTTCATGAGTTTCGAGCAGAAAGATAAGAAGGGAAACATGTAAAGGAAATTGTGGAAAATTAAATAAAAAGAAGCACAAGAAAGAAGGAAGATTATGAAAGGATTAAGTTCTCAAGTAGGTGATGTCCAATTAAAATGATTAAAGTTTCGACTATTATTAAAGAGGTTTAACATGAGATGTTCTCATTATATTTCCTCTTTCTTATGGTTCTTTAACTGTATGTAAATGTCAATAAATATACATAAAATATAATAAGGAAGTTAACAGATATACCCTTCATCTAAGTGCTTTCACATTTTACATTTCCAATATTGAGCAGAGGCAAAAAGGCCGGAAACGTGGGTGAGGCGTTGAAATTACACCCACACACTCGCACACACAGAGCAGCTGTAAAAACACAAGTGAAAAATAGGAGGGTTCTTTCTTTCTTTTTTGGAAACCAGGCAACCAGTGCGTATCCACACTTTTGATTCTCAATGGATCCCCTCTAAAATGCCACCCCTGACAACAGCCTAAACACACCATTTCCAAACCTCCAACCATTTTTGGTAGCTTTCAGAATCATCTTTTTTTGTAATCGATTTTAAATGTTTAAATTGCCAGTTTAATCATGAATGTAGCTACTTTTCTTGTGTGTTTGTTTCTAAATTGATTCCCAAAACACTAGATATTAAAGATAGAAAACTTACCAAAAAAAGTTAAGTGGTTAATTTTTTGAATAAGTAAAAAATGGAAAAATATTTTGACAAAAATACATACATATGAGCAAGCCGCATTCCTTTTAAATTTATGTAAAAATAAAACAAGTCAATGATTCTAAGCACTTTCTGGAACATTGAAAACAGGCCAAGTTTCCACACTTTGCTACTAAATAAGGCTCAGATTGCGTATACGCCATGTCGAACCCATCACATACACTTGAAGTGGATCAATTACAGGCTTAAATAAGGAGGAAAAAAGAGGAAAACAGGATCAGGCAAAGGAGATCTGACGATGCCAGAGGAAATGGGCAGGCATTAGAGTGACATTAAAGATCAATAAAAGTGAATTTATGCTCTCAGATGCGAGTGAACAGGATATCCTGTCTAGGACACACACACACACTGGCAACATATGCATGCCTGATTATTTGTTTATATCTAAGCTGCCTCATTGGGGGGGGGGGCTTCAATTTTTTTGTTAACCTTAAACACCAGTCGTTTTTTTGGGCTTTATACCTTTTGGCCCATAAATTATGCTACTCTTTATTATTTTGTAAAATGCCAGCTAGACAATTGGCAAAGAGAAGCAAAAACTGGCACACTTTTTTCTTCAATGGTGGGGAGTAAGTTAATGTCCCAACAAAAATGCAGACTTTCGGATCATATTTTCCAGCACACAAAAAAGTTATCCACAGGGGACAAGTGGTTTTTAGTCATATTTCCTTATTTTGTTTTAATTTTTTAGAATTGATAGAATGAAACCAGGCTAAGAGTCACCAAATAAAGAAAAGTAAAGGCAACCCTTTAAATTATTTACGAAGCTGAGAAGAAAGAAGAACGAAGCAAAACATGTGCAGCCTTACCGGTGTGACCCTGCTCTGCTACAGCTAAATCCCAAAGCTCACATGTCCGTTTATGTAGCCCTGGTCACTCTAATTTTAACAGAAAACGAACAAGCACGTGTGAAAAAAAAGCCACCGCACGCAAAGTAAAGGAATTAAGGAATAACTCCATAAACAGCAGTTAAAAATGTCGGCACCATCTGATAACCTGGAGCCTGCTTCACCTAAGGGCCTGATGTCTGCTCTACCTGACATCTCGGATCCTGCTCCACTGGAAAACCCGGTATCTGCTCGAAAATTTGCTTTACCTAAAAACCTGAAGTCTGCTCCAATGGAAAACCCGGTGTTTGCTTCACCTAGAAAACCCATGTCTGCTCCACTGAAAAAACCGGAGTCTGCTCTACTGAAAAACGTGAAGTCTGCTACACCAGAAAACCTGAAGTCTGTTCCACCTAAAAAACTAAAGTTAGCTCCACGTGAAATCCCCGCTGCACTGGAAGCCCCAGTGTTTGCTTCACCTAGAAAACCCTTGTCTGCTTCACTGACAAACCAGAAGCCTGCAAAATTTAAAAAACCGCTGTCTACTCCGCTGAAAACCCTGAAGTCTGCAACACCGGAAAACCTGGACTATGCTGCACCTAAAAAACTGAAGTTGGCTCCACCTGAAAACCAAAAGTTTGCTGCACTGGAAAACCCGGTGTTTGCTTCACCGAGAAATCCCGGGTCTGCTCCACCTAGAAAACTCGTGTCTGCTCCACTGGAAAACCCGGTGTTTGCTTCACCAAGAAACCCCGTGTCTGCTCCACCTAGAAAACTCGTGTCTGCTCCACTGGAAAACCCGGTGTTTGCTTCATCAAGAAATCCCGGGTCTGCTCCACCTAGAAAACTCGTGTCTGCTCCACTGGAAAACCCGGTGTTTGCTTCACCAAGAAATCCCGGGTCTGTTCCACCTAGAAAACTCGTGTCTGCTCCACTGGAAAACCCGGTGTTTGCTTCACCAAGAAACCCCGTGTCTGCTTCACCAAGAAAACTCGTGTCTGCTCCACTGGAAAACCCGGTGTTTGCTTCATCAAGAAATCCCGGGTCTGCTCCACCTAGAAAACTCGTGTCTGCTCCACTGGAAAACCCGGTGTTTGCTTCACCAAGAAATCCCGGGTCTGCTCCACCTAGAAAACTCGTGTCTGCTCCACTGGAAAACCCGGTGTTTGCTTCACCAAGAAACCCCGTGTCTGCTCCACCTAGAAAACTCGTGTCTGCTCCACTGGAAAACCCGGTGTTTGCTTCATCAAGAAATCCCGGGTCTGCTCCACCTAGAAAACTCGTGTCTGCTCCACTGGAAAACCCGGTGTTTGCTTCACCAAGAAATCCCGGGTCTGCTCCACCTAGAAAACTCGTGTCTGCTCCACTGGAAAACCCGGTGTTTGCTTCACCAAGAAACCCCGTGTCTGCTTCACCAAGAAAACACGTGTCTGCTCCACTGGAAAACCCGGTGTTTGCTTCACCAAGAAAATCCGTGTATGATACACTGGAAAACCCGGTGTTTGCTTCACCAAGAAAACCCGAGTCTGCTCCACCTAGAAACTCCGTGCCTTCTCCACTGAAAAACCCGGAGTCTGCTCCACCGATGAACCAGAAGCCTGATCCATCTAAAAACGCGGACTCATCTCCAATGAAAAATCTACAGTCGCACCTGGAGCTGTTCATCGAGAACGTGCGACAAATTGAACTCATCGTCCGCGACTTTCAACCCCGGACACAGGTCGTTCTCAACCAGAAGATGTATAAAAAAACTAGATATTATTTGTTTATATTTCTTAATTTTTCTTGTTATTAATCAAATATCTCTTTTACGTTGCAGCAATGGCATGATAGGCGGCCTCCGGGATCTTAATAAGCTTCGTGCCCAGGTGGCGGACGTTTATGTGCCCCTCGAGGTGTGCTATGACTACATTGACAAAAACAAGAATCCCCATCTGTATACCAAGGACGTTCTGTTGAAGACACAGGCCAAGAACGAGGAGGTCAAGGGCACTGTCGAGGCCTTCCAGAAGTTCAAGTCACATCTGCTGTTCGAACTGTTCAAGACTTTTCCCGACGAGATGAACACCTATCGCGCCTACAGGAGTGACACAATGGGAGATGGAATGGATGAAGATAAGGCACCACCTACAGCCTAGGACGAACCTTTGTTGGCCATGATCAACACCTCCCTGAAGTGCGGCATCTTCGTTACCTTCATGTTTATGGGAAACTGCCCCAAGATAACCTTTGGAAAGGGTTTAAATGGGTCTGCAGGTGAACCAAATATTTATTCTAAATATATATATATATATAGAAATATGTATCCATTTCATATGCATGCCAAATGACTTTGTGTATTTATTGTTCACATTACCATTTCTGTTCCTATTCCTGTTTATTACTCCATTTGCCATTGTTCGTGCTGCCTATTTCCGAGGGGCTTGCTCTTTTTGTTTACCTAGAAACATCCTGTACTAAATATATATTTGAAAGGCAAATTGATTTGCGGCCTCACCTGGCTGTATTTGCTTTTTCACTCAAAGAAAATAAGCAATTTTTGTACCCTTGCAGAGTATTATAATTTTAGCTAAAAGTTTTTTTTGACAGTGAAGGAATTATTTCCGACCCTATAAATCATATATATTCTTGATCAGCATCGACAGCTGAATTGATCTAGCAATGTCTGGTTGAAAATTAAATTTTTGAATTTTTTTTCAAAATTTTATAAGGGGTTACATCGTTAAAATTTTCACAAAATTTTATAAAAATTTTAATTATTTTTTAACTTTAAATTGAGTATGCAGATTTATTAATATAAGAAAAAATTACATAAGAACGCTTTCCGTATTGAGTTTAATGCATTTTTGACTAATTTATGATCGATTTAAAATTAGACAAAGAGTATAGAAGTTTTAGCTTTTCCAAGCTTTCCAGTGATGAACACAATGCCTTTTCCAAGTCCAGTGAACATAATGCCTGGGAGGAGTTGACAGGATTAAGCCATTGCGCACACACATTGCATTCTGATTTGCAAAGAGAGTCCTTGGTCCTGTCCCTTTCGTGAGCCATGGACGGCGGAGAACATCCAGGGCCATATTTTGCAATTATTTTCCCCCTTTCGGGAGGTGAGAACACAATTCCATCATCATTATGCTTCCCATCTAGCAGAAGATCAACCTTATCTATGGGTGTTCCGTTCCGTTTCCCAAGGAGCTCATATTTGCCCCGAGATTGCCATGTTTATTACTCGAACTTTTGTCTATTAATCAATTCGGCAGCCTTCTACTCAATCCCCTTTCCCTTGGTGAGAAGTACGCCCATGTCCTGGTAGAGACTAATTTCATGGCGGAAGGATGTTACACAGGAAGCCGCAGTTGTGGGTTGGGAACTGGATGGGAATGAATGAGCTTTCTCGTCTATTTCCATTTACAGAACAAATGAGGGACGCCCTGAGTAACCAAGACACTGGGAAAATAAGGTGAAAACTTATAGAGCTTAGAAAAATAAAATGTTCTACTTTAAGTCTAAATATCCCTAAAATAATATTTCAATCTTCTAGAAAATCTAATTAAACATATGGGAACATTTTTATAAAATTATTTTAAGTATCGTTCTTAGATGGGCACTCTTTTTGCTCAGTGTAGTCATTTAAAAGACTTGCTGACATACCGACTGAGTGAGTGAGTGACTCCCTAAGTCGTTCATGGACTAATTTGCAACCGTGGTGAAGTTCGGTGACACTCGGTAGTCGCCTCCATTCCTATTTTCCTGCTCCGATTCTCCGACAATGTCACGATTTTCCCACTTTTCCGCACTTTCCCCTCTTTGCTCTCACATAAATCACAATTGCTTTGGCAAACAGGAAAGGTAAGTCACAACTTTGGCGAAAGAACAAAGTGTGGTTGCTGTTTAAAGGACTTCAAGTTCAGACTTTAATGGTATCCAATTCAGGGACAATTGCTTTAATTGCTCAAATGAAAATATATTTGCATGGCAGCTTGCATTTAATTAATATAGAATATGAAGTTTTAATTTGTTCTTTATAATTATTTATTTTCTTGTGTTCTAGAAAGAGCATAGAAAATTCAACTTCAAATATGATTTAGGGAAATTTTTATGCATGTTCTAAGGTCGTATATATTTATATATAACCTTGAATAGTAAGCAAGTAAAAATTGATCAAACTTAGCTGTCAAAGCAAATCGAACAACGAAACTAACGACCCAATGGTTATCATCGTAAAAAAGTCATACAAATATACCAAAGTGCGAATAAATGTGATGGAACTGGAAAAGGAAAGGAGTTATTTAAACCAGGAAGTGGGCTACACAAAAGTATTCATTATGCTAAATGCTTACCGGAAGCATAGTGACTTATTTAATTTTTTTTAAATAGGACCATGTCTTTCCAAATATTAGCAGAGGGTAATGGGTCCTCATCCAGCTGTCAGATCCTGCGGCAATTTCATTCATTTCGCTGAGTGTCTAAAGAGACGTCGCATTTATGGACAAATCCCAGGAGCAATTTTTTGGGTCAGGCGGAGTATTAAGAGTACTTGCCCCTTGGAAGGTCTTCCTCTGCCATTTATCACTTGGCACACACTTCAGTTTATGCCTTTTTATTAGCATTCGCATAAAGTTTAAACTGGGGAATAAATAACAACAAAATGTAACAGAAAAGAAGAAGTTTCTCTCTCAAGTTGGGCCACTTTTATTTATGACGATTGTATTGTCAAATGGACTAGAGCTTGATCTCGTTTTAGCTTATTGATATCTTTATCCATTGAAAATTCAACGTTATTTAATGGTTTCTTATTCCGAAAATAATTAAAATGTTTGATTCGTACAGCATTTAAATGAGTTATGCTGAAATTCACCTTCATAATTACCAACTGAAGCAGCTTTATTAATATGAAGCCCCAGGACTTCCCTTCGTATTCGAATACAGATATGGATATGTTGATGTGTCAGGATGGATTATGTCACTCCTTCTCGACGCGTTGTCCTTGCCTTGTTCGGTGTCGATAACAAACGACGTGTTCATTGGCCATGGACGGATAATCCCAACAAAGTGATTTCGATGCCATGACTGTCAGGCATTCGCAGCGCCTCTTCCGCCCCCAGAATATGAATGCGAAGGGCGTGGCAACGATTATTAACAATTGCGGAATGTCCTCCCGATGAACCACACTTTCCACCTTTTCCGTTTCATTGCCTTTATATGGCGGCTCACAACTGATGTAATATATTATTTTGACTTTTTTTTTGCACCTTTGTGCATATTTCGATCTGCTGTATGTGTGTTTTATTGTTTTTATTGCCTGCTTTCCGCTTTTCCACGTTTTCCACTTTTCCGGCAGGAGGGAATCACCTTAATCATTTACACTTGGCTGATGGCAGCCACCCAACCGCAGGCGCAATCAAAGAAAAAACAGAATCCCCTCGAAAGTTGAGGCACCAAATGAATTTTAGGCCTGAAGCTTATTGGATATTCCAAAAAGGAAGAGAAGGTACCAATTGGACCGCAATTCCTCAATTTAAAAATATTTTAAATAGCAGAACTCAGGCAGCTCTCAAAAGTTGTTCAAAAGGCCAACGGTCTAGGCTTATTCCGAAAAATTACTGCGAATAATAAAGTTATAAATCGGTTTAAGAGCTATAGCTTAACATAAAATAAAAACTAATTGCAACTTAAATCCATTTAATAGAGTCTATCTCATAGTTACTTGGGATCACCTTGCATAATCCGTACAAATAATGTTTCACATTTTGTTAAAAGTTAATAAACCATTTTTATTACCAAGAAAACTTAACAAGCTTTATAATTTTTGAACCTTAAAGCCCAAACACATTTAAACATATATCCTTAGAGCATATCAATATTGGACGTTCCGTTGCCGGTTGCAGTTCGCGTCGTCTTGGTCATCTGTTGATTGGTCATCAGAGGCGGTGGGCTACCACACCAAACCACCTGGATAATAATTATTTAAAAACATTTTACCTAAAAATAAATTGGAAAAGAAGAATTGCCGTCACCTTTCGGAAAGCCTTGCGGAAGTTGTCGGACAGGAAGGCGTAGAGTATCGGATTGATGCAGGAATTAGTGTAGGCCACCACATGTGAAATGATCTGGATGATGACCGACAGATGACTTGCCCCATAAAGATCCAAAGCCTTCAGCACAAGAATTACCTATCACGAAAATGGGTAAGAAATAACATGAAGAAAATCATGGGAATAATAGTAAAAATGTTTGCTCCAAAATTGTCCCTGCCCCTCTTTTACTCGAGCTCCCATTTTCTCCCTGTCTCTCTCTCTCTCCCTCTCAAGCTCTTTACCTCTATTGTATTCAGTACGTCTCTCTCTGTGTATCTGGAGAAATCTCTCTTTCTCTCAAACTCTCTCTGCCCATCTCTAGAGATACCTGCTGCTTGCTCGCTCTCACTTTCTCTTTTCTCTTTACTTGGAGAGTATAAATAGAGGCACTGCTGTCGCTCTGCCCTCAGTCTGTCCGTGGCCTCCCCGCTGTCTACATCTCTAGTGATTAGTGATAGTTATTGTCCTTCGACCCCCAGGAAGATGCTCACTTCATTAAATACCCCTGCAGGGTACTATAATTATTATAAAGTAAAGGATCTTTTTGATATATTGCATATATTAATGTACAAATATATATCAATTAATGTTCCAATAAGATATATATGAATAACAAAATATAGCCTTCTCATTTAAATATACATGTCTTTTGGATGCTTGCCATATACTGGCATTGATAAATGCAATTCTGCTCTTCTTCTGCACATCAAGTAAGTGTCTGATTGTGTAATTGTAATTTCGTTTGTAATTTGCGAGCACATTGATTTTGTGCAAATACTTTTGAAGGATGCAAAAGAAGCAAGGAGCCTCAGCAATTGCAGCAGCTGCTGTTCGTCCTTTTGCTGGCTTATTAAACATTTCAGAAAATAAATTGCTATTGACCGGAAACGGAAATGTCAATTTATCGCCACTGTTTGCCAGCACATTCAAAGGCAGCTGTTGCTGGCTGCCAAGTGAAGCCTCTTGAAATGTAAGTAAAACTTTAAGTAAATAGAATATATATATTAAATGTATATATATATCGAATTATCGACTAAAAAACGGTATTATAATTTTAGTCAGAAGCTCGAAACGTAGTGAAGGAGTCATTTCCGACCCCATAAATCATATATATTCTTGATCAGCATAAACAGGCAAATCTTTCTAGGTATAAAACAGAGAAACAAATTTTTGAAAAATTGTTTTCTATTTTTTTAAGCTGTTTTTTCATTGTTAGCATATTGAAAAATCGACAAAAATTGAAATAGTTTTAAAATAAAATTTGACTATGCAGATTTGTTAAACTATTGAAAACTAGAACAGAACAGCTTTCCGAATGCAAATTAATGCATTTTTGGCTTAATTATGAGTTTTTTAAGTTTTGATTTGCTGAAAAAATTGTCATATAAAAATATCCAAATATCGACTAAAAACGGTATTATAATTTTAGTTAGAAGCTCGAAACGCAGTGAAGAAGATATATATATATATTTATATTCAGAAAATGTAATAGGTAATTATAAATTTATACCTATGACAACCTAAACAACAGTTTAACTCATAATTTTAACATAACTCATTACATTAACTTTATACTTACATGAATTGGCAGCCAACAAATGGCAAATGCCAGAACGACAACAACAACCATTCGGGTGACGCGTCGCTTTCCCTTGCTGCAAAAAAAAGAAAAAAAAAGAAAAACAATCCATAAAGTTAGTCAGGAAAATATATAAAGATAGTTCATAGTTGTGGTTATTCAAATATATGTTTGTACTATATGCATTGAATATAAATTATGCTGCAAATCCTTGCTCTTTGATTTATGAACTTTGCGTGCATATTGCAACTTCATTTCCATTCAAGTTTGAAACGCAGCCTATATCCAATCCCTATCAAATATTTACATCCATAAATATATACTGATATATATGGATATATAGATTCTGGATAGTGTGTGAAATATATGATTGTCACTCTCAGTAAATATGTGCACATTAAATCTGTTCGAAAACTAATTTCATACCATTTGTTTTATGTCCTCTTCTATTTATTTTCATTTTCAGTTTCGAATTTTATTTATTTATTTAAAAAGTTATGTGAAATCTGCAAATAGATTGGCATTTTAGGGAAATCTGTTTAAATTGGTTTTATTGCATTTAAAAATTCTAAAATTATTCAGCTTAATAATACATTTCAGGAAACTATTTAACATTAACCCAAATGTTTACTTAATTTTACTTCCTTGGCATTTTATTTAGATTATTTCTTTAAGAACTAAAACCTCTCCAAAGACTTTGAGGGAAAATGATTAAGTAGAATTTAAAAGTACTTCATTTTCGACGAAACCAAAGTTTGCCAAACTAAATTAAAAGTATTCCCAAGCTCAGACTTTAAGCATTGCAATTGAGTTTATGCGAAAGGAGGTTTAAAGTTTAAAGTTTAAAGTTAATAAAAGTTTAACTTGAAATTAATGGTCGGTTATCCTAAGCACGTAAGGGAAAGTTTCCTGTTTTCCTAGTTTTCTGTAAAGTTAAATTTAAGGTAGTTTATTTAGATAGAAAACATTTAAAGATAAAATCTTGATAGAAAATATTGAAAGAAAATAATGATTATGATCTTTTCCCATTTCATATCCTGGACTGCTTGTTTTCTGGACTTCACCCGATTTCTTCAATGGAGTCTCCCTCAAATTTGTACTGACGATGCCTTTCAGTTTCGTTGACCCCTCGACTACTTAAAAATGCATGAGGAAAACCCCATGAGTTTTCCTTTACCAGCCTAATAAAGAGAAATGAATCATGGTCCACACGAGCAGAAACAGAAGGAGAATCAATAGCAGCAGGTGCCAGGAAAATGTTCCTCCCTCGGGTACACAGTGCGTATACTTAATTTCTGTTTCTATATATATTTATTTTCGTTTTTTTTTTTTACTAACCGTGACTCGGCAGAAGGTTTGCAGCCTGGAGCACTTTTCCACAGACGAGCCAGCATTCCGATGTAAAGGAAGCAAATCAGCGTCAAAGGTGCCACATACGATGACAAAAAGAATGAGACCTGGAAAAAAAGAAATATATATGAGGATACCTGATTATGAATTCATTTGTTAGTGAAAAAGGAATTCTTAAATCCTAGAAATTCTTAAAACTAGGGAACATGTTTTAGAATATTTAAAGTTCCAGTGTACAAAGAAAATCTAAGGAAATCGTTTAAAATAAATTAGAGTAAAGAAGATTAAGATTATATTTTATATAATATATGATTGTGTTTATCGAAGGTAGGTTGCCTATTCAGTGGTCTATTTCAGCAAATTAAATTGTTTTGTAAAGTATTTATATTCTTTTTAAATTTCCATTAAATATTTCGTATTATAACCAACTTTAATTGAAATATATTCATACATAGTTAATGCTGGGCAGTTATTCCCTTTGCCACCATCATAATAACTTTGCTGCTTATCATTTTCTCTGTCCGGTCGAAGGTCTTTTCCTCTGCCATCTGCTGCCATGTCAGCAGCGGCTTTTGTTTTTTGTTTTTTGCATGAAAATTGTGAAAATCGCTGACCCGTAATGCTGACCAGATACCAGAAATGAGTGCCAGACACCTCTCAAGGCCCCTCCCGAAACTATCCTTCCATTTGTATCTATGGAAAAGGGATATCCATTGCATCCTCTTCACTTCAACAGCTGCCGCTCACCCATAGTCCTGAGAGACACGAATGAATATAGTTTGCATATATGTATACATATATAGCCTTGAAATAGGTCTGTAAAAAGATAATGAGGAAAAATTCACATGCTTGTGCCAAACTATTTATCCTTTTTTTGGGGAGAGATTTGCTTGGGGTTTATTCATAAAATTAACTAATGAATCCTTAAGCATATTTCTACTAAAAGGATATTGATTGTATTTTAGTTTGAACTAAAAATAAATTTATATATATTTTAAATATATTTTTAATTACATTTAGAACCCACTGCCTAAAGAATTTTGTTTAAAAAGGTAATGTAAAATGAATGAAAGCTTCAATCAATTTGTATTTAATGTTTAACTATAGCTTTTAAGCCAATTCACTGGAAAATAACTTTATTATTCGCAGTAAATTTACGGTTCAAGCCGACCTTCTGCATTGTTAAGACCATTGGCCTTTTTTTAAACTTTCAAGAGCTGCCAGAGTTTTGGTATTTAAAATATTTTTAAACTGAGGAATTGCGGTCCAAGTGGTACCTTCTCGTCCAGCTTCAGGCCTAAAATTCATTTGGTGCCTCAACTTTCGAGGGGATTCGATTTTTCTTTGATTGCGCCTGCGGTTGGGTGGCTGCCATCAGCCAAGTGTAAATGATTAAGGGGATTCCCTCCTGCCGGAAAAGTGGAAAACGTGGAAAGCAGGCAATAAAAACAATAAAACACACACACAGCAGATCGAAATATGCACAAAGGTGCAAGTCAAAATAATATATTACATCATTTCTGAGCCGCCAAATAAAGGCAATGAAACGGAAAAGGTGGAAAGTGTGGTTCATCGGGAGGACATTCTGCAATTGTTAATAATCGTTGCCACGCCCTTCGCATTCATATTCTGGGGGCGGAAAAGGCGCTGCGAATGCATGACAGTCATGGCATCGAAATCACTTTGTTGGGATTATCCGTCCATGGCCAATGAACACGTCGTTTGTTATCGACACCGAACAAGGCAAGGACAACGCGTCGAGAAGGAGTGACATAATCCATCCTGACACATCAACAGATCCATATCTGTATTCGAATACGAAGGGAAGTCCTGGGGCTGATCTGTGGTTAATAAAGCTGCTTTAGTTGGTAATTATGAAGGTGTATTTCAGCATAACTCATTTAAATGCTTTACAAGTCCAACATTTAAATTATTAAAGAACATTGAATTTTCGATGGATAATCATAATAATCATAATAATTATAAAGAAAATAAAAGTGTAAGTTATTATTGTGTTTCTTTGGTAAATTCCGAATTTTGAAGTGATTTAAAGATACCAATGACCCAAAACGAGGTCAAACTTTAGTATATCCTAATATCTTTAGTTGAGAGACTATAAAGATACCTTTTTTGGATGGTTATGAAAATAAAAAATATACACAGAATCGATAGATACACATAGTCCATGGACTGGCCATGAAATTTAACAACACAATTGTCATAAATAAAAGTTGCCCAACTTGAGAGAGAAACTTCTTCTTTTTTTTTACATTTTGTTGTTATTTTCCCCCCTCCGTTCAAACTTTATGCGGATGCTAATAAAAAGCCATAAACTGAAGTGTGTGCCATGTGATAAATGTTGGGGGAAGGCCTTCCAAGGGGCAAGTACTCTTAATACTCCGCCTGACCCAAAAAATTGCTCCTGGGATTTGTCCATAAACGAGGAGTCTCTTCAGACACTCAGCGAAATGAATGAAATTGCCGCAGGAGTTTGAGAACTTAATGAGGAGCCATTACCCTCTCTTCGTGTGAAAATGATTGAGATTATGAATTGACTTGAAATTTTAAGGATTATATAAACAGTTTTAATATATATTATAGTAGGACAGTTGGCACAAAATAAGCTTTCATTTTACATTATAATAGTGTTTTCCTAAATTGTATCTTTTACAAAATATATTCGTCTTTGAGTAAAGTACATTTGTGTATATTTCATAGCGTTCCCTTGGTAGTAGTTGTTATTGATAGGCATCGATAATTATTATGGATCAGGATCACATGAAGAATGCAATCAGTGTTTGTTTTTTTGTAGTAATTTTGTAGACATTATTCCGGGTGAATTTCCAGCGTTCCCTGTGCATCCTTACAGCCGAAGCAGCTGCCGTAGTGGCTGACCTTCAAAAACGTACAAGGACCAGATTCAGATGTCCTTCAACATTTGTGAAGCCAGCCAGGCATACGGTTGCTGCTGGCAGAAATCAGTCTCCATCTGGATTTGCTTGCCTGGAAGAACTGCATGTGTTCGGTGTCCCAGTACCAAGATGACATAAACCTGCACACACCGTTCTTTGGCCAGCTGCTTAGCAATACGAGAGGAGACTTCACAAGTTGGGATTCAGCTCCATCAAGGTAGGAACCATCACATCCATCCATCCCAAGGAAGGCAATCCAAAGTGTAGGGTTTTTCGTTTATCCAAGGATCGAGCCATCATCAACCGGTATGGGTTTAACAGAGGTAGTCACCAGGTGGTGCTCCAGGAGCTGCTCAATCACCACAGCAAGGAGATCTTCAATGGCATACTGGGGGTCAATCTGGGTCGAAACAAATCCCCCTAACACCATATGCAGGGTGTGCGAATGTTCGGTCCCGTGGCTGATTACCTTGTTATCAATGAGAGGAGACCCAATACCAAAGACCTCCTCTAAATGCAGAGTAAGTAGGAGCTAAAGGAACCGATTGAAAAGTTTACCTGTTACGCGGTCGAATCTGGAGCAAAAACCAAAATGTGCCAATCTTCTTGAAACTCTCACCCGACCTGCCTCTGGACGACATGAAGGACATCGTTTGGGTGATACAAGAGCAAGCTCAGCCAAGTGAATACTCCGATGGTGTCCAACAGGATGGTGTCTAGCATGGAATGTGGAATCCAATGAACTGGCCTCGAAGAGGGAGGATTGAGAGGTCCCCCAGCTCAAGGCCCGTTCAAGGGAAATGATCGCCCAAATGTATGTATTTAGATGTAGAAGTGTTGTATGAATGAATACTATTGTGTCGCCTACTTTCCTGGTTAAAATACTTTCTCACATTTTTTCTATGACTACTTTTCCAGGTATTTGGGTTTCCTAGTATTTCACATGTCCCTACAAGTTGTCCACACATTTCGAAGGGAATGTATAAACTGGGCTGGATTCGCTGGTAAAGTAATATGAAAGTCGACTTGAAACTTACCTGAAAACCGACCAGACTCCACACTTCCTCCTCTGTGGAAAAGACGCAAGCTGTCCCGGCATTTCCATGATACTGATAAATTCGCACCGAATGCGAAAGAGCCACTGGAATGGCGGTGGTGACGATTGTTATCCAGGCACACATGATGGCTCAGCAAATAAATAATATATATCTTTATAAAACATAGTTAAGAGAAGCTTGAATATTTCCTTGAGTATTTTTTCTGCTTTTAAGTTTCATTAAATTTTATAAATTTCTTAACCCACCGGATAAGTTTTTTAGTCAAGAAACTTTGTACTTGGACAAGAACAAATTCAAAAAGATTGCTCGACAGTTTTTGTGGGTTTTAATTTCTGAAAAGTTACTCTTAGATGACCTTAAAAAATGTGTCATAAAATTTGATGGAAACTTTTTTAAGGCTGCAGGACGAAAAGGCTTTCATTGAGGTTGATTTCCTTGAAGACTTGAGGTATGCAAGACTTAAATGTGCTATCTTTGGCTCAAAGGCAGAGGTCACAGGTTGGCAAGCAAGGCAAACTAATTATAAAGGACAAATTGATGCAATTACTCTAGATGATATGGGGAAGGATATGGGAAAGGAGCTGTTCCACTTGCAGAAAAATTGTTGGGTTACAGTTATAGCTATATTTTTGATATTAAAGAACAAATTTTGATAACCGAATTCAAAGGCATCTAAGGTATATACTGTCTAATCTTTTCTCAAATTATTTGCAGCAATCAGACATACTTGTTAAATTATTCTGCATTTTTTCGGGAAGTGTATAGATATGGAGCACTTACAGGGTGGCATTGCGCTCGGTTCGCAAGGACATGCTCGTCACGGGATGGACCACGGCCAGGAAGCGATCAAAGGACATCAGTACCAGTGTGTAGACACTGCAGGTTCGTAGTGATTAGGTGTGGCTATAATTTAATATACTATATAATGCGATATATCCTAACTTACCTGCAGTGGCAGGTGACCACAATCATGTACTGGACGAACTTGCACCAAACATTGCCGAATGGCCACTCCGGCAGGACATAGTCGGTGGCCGTGAAGGGTACGCAGAAGATGACGAACAGGATGTCCGAGACGGCCAGGTTAATAATCAGCAAGTTGGTGGTTGAACGCATCTGTTGGTTGGCCACAACCACTGGAAGAATATTCAATTTAAATATAATATAGTATAAAATATATATTTAATATATATCAATGTATGAACATTGCTTGAGTGAGCTGGAAACTCTAAGGAATTCCTCATGTTAAGGATCTTGCTGCCATGACAATACTTGCTTTTACTTACTGCTTTGTACTATTTTGACCCCCATTTTCTACCTCTATTCTATCAGGCTCCTCCTGCCCTTTTTTAAAGCTTTTCCTTGTCCCCTGGAAAACCTCCATTCTTGGTTTTGGCCCTACAAGTTTTTCTTTTCCCTCAATTACGCGGACAAAAGGCAGCAAACAACGAGGACTTTTCTACTGGTTGTACTAGTGGTGTGTGTGTACTGAGAGAAAGTATTGAACAATTACAAAATATCCATAATATTTGGTATAATATAATAATATAAGAAGGGATATGTAACCTATATTTCTTTATATTTTTATTATGAATAGTTTTATGCTAAGTTTCAAGTATAATTTCTTGGAACTCAAATATTTCTTTTCAGTGTTTAAGAGCTGTAAAAAGTCAAGCAAGGAAAATACAAGTAAAACAGGAGTCTGCCATTGTTGCCGCTTTCTGCTTTCACTTTTTGACCCTCTGTATTCGAGCTTTCCCTGACCCTTACCCTTAGCCTTATCCACCTTCTCTGTCTTCTTTTTATATATTTTATTTTTCTTGTCCACTTGCAATTAGCCAACAATTTATGTCGCTCGTCACAAAGGAACAGAGGGAACAAAAATATATGTAGAAAAAAGTAGAAGAAAGAAGTTGTCCTGCAACAAAATGTTATTTTGGTCCAGAAAAAGATGCCATGAGTTGATGCCAATGGATTGATGTTGGCCACGAAGCCAAAGGAAGGTTTAAACTCTAAAAGTTAGCAATCATTTAAGAAGAAAGTGAAAAATTGAGAGGTGAAATGGGGGAAATTCAGGTGCCACAGTCAACGGAAATAGGAATTGTCCTGAGGCACACTTAAATCAAATATGTTCAAGTTTAAGAAAAAATCAAAAAAAGAAACTATTAGTGTAAAAATAAAACAAGAAAGGAAGTTAATTTCGGTAAAGAATATTTTATATACCCTTGCAAAAAATTGATCATAACTAAGTTAAAAAAGCATTAATTAATGCATTCTTTAAGTCTATTTTTATTGGCAAGGCAACGCTTAAAAATATCATAACTAAGCCAAAAATGAATCAATTTCTGTTCGGAAAACGTTTCTATGTTAGTTTTTATTAGATTAACAAGTCTGCATACTCAATTTAGTATTTAAAAAAAATTAAAATTTTTAGAATTTTTTGTGTGAATTTTAACGATGTAACCCCTTATAAAAATTTGAAAAAATTTGAAAATGTTTATTTTCTACCGGACATAGCTAGATCGATTCAGCTTTTGATGCTGATCAAGAATATATATGATTTATAGGGTCGGAAATGATTCCTTCAACTTTTGACTAAAATTATAACACCCAAAAAGGAGAGAAATGTGGACCTTATTTCCCTCATTTGTGAACTTGCTTCTTATTTTCTTTCCCTTTTTTTTAAGAGTGCAAAAGTACTTACAGCCAGGTGAGGCCGCAAATCAATTTCCGTTTCAAATATATATTTAGCACAGGATGTTTCAAGGTAAACAAAAAGAGCAAGACCCTAGGAAATAGGCAGAACGAACAAAAAGCAATGGAGTAATAAACAGCGGCAGGAATATGAAAAGGAATATCAATGGGAATGGCAACAATAATAACAATAAATAAATAACAATACATATAAAAAGGATACATATTTCTGTACATATAGATAGTATATATTCAGAAACAATAACAATACAGATAAAAAGGATACCTATTTCTGTACATATAGATAGTATATATTCACCGGCAACCCATTTTAACCCTTGCCAAAATGTTATCTTGGGGCTTTCGATGTTTATTGCATCAGTCAGCCGGTAGAATAGTTTTTTGGCAACAGATTGTTGGCCAATTGTTGCCACTTTGGCATTTGTTTCCAGTTTCCTGTTTGTCTGGATTGCTTAACTTTAGCTTAAATTCATAAAATGCATAATACAAATACTTAAATAAATAATAAAACCATTTAACCTAGGGAACTCTACATTTATGATGATTAGTCTAGGTTTTAAGATATTACTACTACGTCTTTAATTATCGATTTTTTCCACTTCGTTAGTAATTTAAAGGGTTTCTTTTGTTTTAAATATGGCCCATTTGCCAACATTAAGTCTGGTTTTATTTTATCAATTATAGAAAAATAAAGAAATGCGACTAAAAAATCATTTGTTCCCTGTGGTTAACCAACTTTTTGTGGCCGCAATATTCACACACACAAAGAGTACTGCAAAAAAGGGTTCAAAAAGGAAATCTGCATTTTTGTTGGGACATTAACTTTTTCCCCACCATTAAAGAACAAAGTGTGCCAGTTTTTGTTTCTCTCCGCCTCTTGTCTAGCTGGCATTTTACAAAATAATAAAGAGTGGCATAATTTATGGGCCAAAGGTATAAAGTGCCTCTTCCATCCCAACAAAAACGCCTCTTATTTAATGCTTACAAAAAAATAGGAGTCCTGACTGAGGCAGATTACATATAAACAAATAATCAGGCATGCATGTGTTGCCAGTGTGTGGGTGTGTCCTAGACAGGATTTCCTGTTCACTCGCATCTGAGGGGCATAAATTCACTTTTATTGAACTTTAATGTCACTCTAATGCCTGCCCATTTCCTCTGGCATCGTCAGTACTCCTTTGCCTGATCCTGTTTGTCCTCTTCTCGCCTCCTTATTTTAGCCTGTAATTGATGCACTTCACAAGTGTGTGATGGGTTCCACATGGCGTATACGTAATCTGAACCTTATTTAGTAGCAAAAAGTAAAGAGTTTTTGCTAATAACAATGTGTAATTTTTTAAAAAGTATTTAAGCTCATTGATATATATTATTTTAACATATATACTTATATAAATACATTATATTCTCGTTTTTATATATTTCCACATGGCGTATACGTAATCTGAGCATTGTTCAGTAGCAAAAAGAAAAGAGTTTTTGTATTTAAAAACGGCGTTTGTTTTTAATTTCTTTGAAAATGTTTCGGCTCATTTCTATATGTTATTTTAACATATAAATTTATATAACTGCATCATATTTATTCGTCTTTTTATATATTTCCACATGGCGTATACGTAATCTGAACCTAATTTAATACCAAAAAGTAAAGAGTTTTTGAATTTTAATAAGGTGCTTGCTTACAATTTTTAGAAAGTGTCTAAGTTATCATTAATTAACCCTAAATACTGTGATTTCTTGCCATACAAACAAAAATAATTGAAAGACCCTTTAAAGATCACAATCTTTTCTATAAAAATTTAACCATTCTTACGACAATTAAAACCATTGCTCATTAACTCAGAAATATCAGTGGCATAATTTTAATTCCATTGAATTTTATTCACAATTAAAATGTACAGTATTACAGACTAAGAGCTACTCCGATATTTGGCAAGGCTTTTGTTTTATGATCCAATTAAAGGCGGCCCTAGGTTCCTTTCCTGCTTAGTCCTTGGGTCATTAAGTGCATAAATGATTGCCATGCAGGAATATAGGAATTTTGGGCCTTGCAGTTGCCAGGAAAATCCCGTACAGTTGCTGCCTCTTAACTATGGCAATTAATTTAAAATTTAATACACAGCAAACAGAGAGGCAGAGAGGTAGAGAAGCATCCTGTTTTGGCACATGAATATCCGGTTACAAGGGACCGAACCAAACCGGACAGAGCCTTTGTCCACTGTCCATTGTCCTTTTCTCGGCAATCTTCAGACTTCTGCCAGGCTTCATTATATCTGTTTCGCTTTCCTTTCCTTTATTTGCATCATTTGCCAGCCTATACAAACACAATTTTAATGTCTGCAAGCAGAAATCAGTGGAAAGTCCTGGGAAATCAAGAAGAACGAAGGATATTTTCCAGGGTCTACTTGGTTATAAGAAGATTCAGTTCTATTTATAATGTAAAAAAAGTTAATTTTCTTTAATATTAATTCGAAAAGATAACTTTTTAATATTAATTTTAAGCATCTGCAACTCTGGCATACCCTGTAATAGACCCAAGTAACTTGGCCTCTGAAAGAGATAAAACTGATATTTCATCTTAACAAGGGTACTTTACCCTTTCACAAGGACAACAATAGCGACGGCATCAAAAAATTACCATTTACATTATTTATTAAATTAAATTTAGATATATATTTGGGACAACATTACCACTGATAAATAAACGCGAATCAATCAATCAGGGAGGCTGTCAGACAATCACACCGTAATAAATAAATATTTTAAATGAATGAATGTAATTGCATTAAATAGTTATTTAAGTTTTACATTAAATAACCCAATTAAATTATGAACTAAAATATATATAAAGGAATATATAACATACTTTATAAGCTATATTTTTGTAGAGAAAAGTAAATATTTTGTACAGTGCAGTGGAAGTGACAGTTTTTCATAGGTGGAGTAGACAAGAAACTCTTTTTTAGAATCTCTTCCACGCTTTTCATTTCTTTTCGTCTATTTTCTTTCTTTTTTATTATTTTGTGTTCGTTTTATCACCGCTGCATTGTTGGATTATTGATGGGATTTGCATCAGGCAGAGGATGAAGATATCTACCTACCAAGGACTATTGGTAAGGGAACTTAAGAATCCGGACTGTGAGGGCGAGGGCGTTGCCACATGGCAATATGGCCATCATGGACGCATATGTGTCACCAAGAGTGTGCCACAAGTGTGTGTCGTGGATGAAGGAGATGTCAAAGGGTTGAAGGAGGAAGGACATCCGTGCCTTCCACCTTTAGGTTTTATTTGCTGGCACTTTTGTGATACTCTCTACCATCTTTTGTCCTTCTTTGGGAGAATAATAAAGAAGGTGGAACGAATAGAATGTTCCAAGGTTTGGAAACATTAACACCTACACAAATTTTGAAATAGATTATAAAAAATATAATTAGACTCAAAAAGCCTTGCTTTATATTAGTTTTTAAAGTTGTATATTACAAATATTTATTATAGTGTTTCTTAGTCGTTTTTGTTATCCGGAACATAATGGTCTTATGCATATCCTGAAGCTGGAACACAACGGATGTCTGGCATTTTTTGTACCTGTTTCTCTGCCATTGTTCAGCTAGCGAAGCTGTGCTCGGTTCCTTGGCCACCCGTGTCCTTTGGCCTTCACCCTTTTTCCCACAACATCTCACTTCTTATACAATGCGATTGAAAAATATATAACCAGATAATAAGAAAAGAAACTATGATTACCCCAAAGGCAAGCTTACTATTTTATTTGATTTTATTAATAATATTTATAATTTATTTTTTCATTTGTAACATATTTTCTTTCTTTTAAAAGTATGCTTAGTTTTGGATACTAAACTGATGTCAATTTAAATTCCTATTTAAAATCATACATTTCCTGCCACTAAGAACTAGTAGTTTGACTCGAAATGTGACTATATATATTTATATATGTATATACATATATAGTATAACCATTTCCATGTGTGTTCTGTGTGTGTGTTAGCCCCCAACAGACATTGCATTGAAAAGTAAAACAATAAAATTGTACATGGCCCATAAAAAAGCATAAATATGACGAGTGTGCAGAGAGAGAGACAGAGAGAGAGAACGAGGGGGATGGAGAATGTCCTCTTTGCCCACGCACAATTGCCTGTGTGTGTGTGTGTGTGTGTACTCGAAGTGTCTGTGTGTGTTTGTGTGTGTGGCCCACTTGGGCATTGTTGTCTGTCCGCGTGTGCGGCCATGTTTGTGTTTGTGTTTGTATTGCCTGCTTTTAGGCGCTGTACCCAATTCAGGTTATAAATTTTATCACTATCAACGCAGGATAATAAATGTGTGTACGCCTTGTGGATTTGTGTGTAAATTTGGCCAACAAATACATATGTAGGTCCTGGCCATATGCTGCTTAAGTGCCGTTTCATTGCAATTTCTGTGCGTACGTTTTTACGTATTTACGGAGGTATTTTCCTTCACAAAATACCTGCAAGTGTTGCCGCAAATTGCAACTACGTGCAGCCTGCAACATCCTTCAGCTGTCAGTATGGGAAAAGAAATCATGCACTTGAAGGAATTACACAAAATAAGAAAAATCTTTCTTAAGAAAGTTGCTTGAAATGAAAGGGTATGGTACATTACAAGGGCTTCCCTTAATTCCAAGAGTCTTCTTTGCTTTGTAATTTAAATCCCAAATCAAGGTATTTTTCTCCAATTTATTGTTAATATATATTTTAAAATAGAAATTTTTGGTTCGGTGTGGTGTTATACCGTCAAGGAAAATGACAAAAAATGTAGAAAATATGTGAAGCTCTTGAAAGATTGAAGCTTATCCCAAGGAGTGAAGTGCTCGGCCGTCTCCGATAATAAAGTGTTCAATGCTGGTCTATTACACACGGTTAGGAGCAGGTGTATCCAGCACACACACACACGCACACACATAACAGGATTTACAGGTGCAAGGACATACCTCATGCATGTGTGGCTGCTTGAAGGGTTTGTATTTTTCCAGGAATTATCAAACAAAGCAAAAAATGGAGGAGAAAACTGAAGAATACCCTGACTAAATTGTAGCATAAGTCAGGTAAGGGCATAGGAAAAAGAAAAATAGGAAAACAAGAAGAGTTTTTCACATTCCATGTACCTTTGTGGCATTATTTGCCTTTCACAATTCCTATTGAATTTTAACTGACTCTTAAGATGCAAAAACAGTTATGAAATATTTACAAATAAATAACAAAATAATTGTTTATGTTTACCTGCGATTCAAGGAAAGATGCTGGAAATGCGAAATGAATTTTCCAGCGAAAACTAATACCAACAATAGGGCGTGAAAACAGCTTATGGACACATTTCCTTGAAAACCGCATCAATGGAAAATATGCAAAGCTTCCACGGCAGCTGGAAAAATATTTTTCACATCTCCATCTGCCTATTTTCAATCCTTCCTTTTTTCGACATTATGTATCCTTGTAGCAGGAACCTTTGAAATCGTATTACGCTTTCGTTTAAGTTAATTCTGCGGTTCCATCTGTCCGAGTTTTGAATCAAAAGGATGAGGAAAATACGGAAAAGGCTGTGTCGAATGTGAAACATGTTTGGGGTTTGGGACCAAGTCGAATTTGTCAGGCCTGCCAGGACACAGCACAGCAACTGGAAAAAGGACTAGCAACAGGATTAAGTTGGAGTTGTCCAAACTATAAATTACCCTGCAGCCTAATATGCTTTTAATAATATTATTAAATATTTTGCTGTTTAAATTTTGAGCAAGTTATTTAATTCATTACACCCATTAAACTCAATTATTATTTATACCATTCGAACAAAGGATGTGTTTTATCCTTTGTTACTTCAAATGCTTCTGAATTATTTATATGATAATAATCGGTTTGTTATACTGAAATCAGGCAATTCTCTTCTGCTGAACCTTAGTGAAAGATGAACAAAAGGATTGTGCTTGGGAATTGTGTCACGTTTCTGTTCGTCTGGCAATTACAATTTTATAAGCGAATTTTCCAGGACACTCCACCAAGTTTTCCCGCCGCCTGACGAAGGCTAATGCAAATCAAAGTGACAAGCAACCAAAAATATTGTGGAAACATAAATTATAATTAAGCATTTGGATTCCGGATCTGGGAATTTGTGCTTCTGCGGTGGATTTACACAAATTGGTGTTGACAGTTTGTGTTCGAGCTGGGAAAACTTATGCATACATTTGCCAAAAATATCGTGTTGTTTATTTGACTTCTAGGGAATTGCCTGTCGGATTATTTACACCGCAACAAATAAGGTTAATTCGAGGAAATGCAATCAATTTCCAAATTAATTTGAATTAAATTTATGCATTGAGTTGAATAAATATATTGAGAATAGTTACTCATTAAGGTTTAGAGGTAATTCTTAAAGGTTTTATATATTAAATACCTTGCTATAAAATAAAAATGTAAACAAGAAGGGAAGCTAACTTCGGCACGCCGAAGTTTGTATACCTTTGAAGATTGAACCAACAGTTGGGCGTGATATTCACAATCGAAACGTTTTTTATTTTTATATTAATAAAATATATATAATATTAAAATTATAGTCAGAAGCTTGCAACATTTCCTAACATTAGCATCAACAGCCCTCCCTCCCTCCCCCTCCCTCCCTCTCTATCACTCTCGATCACTCTGTTATTCGGAATGTCCAACTCCCACTGTACATCTCCAGAGCTATGTTAACTCCTTCTCTGTATGTTTCTCTGCCTCTCGCTTACTCTCTCGCTCTCACTTTCTCTGTTCTCTTGACTCGGGAAGTATAAATAGAGGCACTTCGATCGCCGCGAGCTCAGTCTGTCCTAGGGGTACCTAGTGTTAACATCGAAAGTGATAGTGGCAGTGATCTGATGATTACCCTTCAATCAATGACGTGTCCTCTGGCCAATGGAATACATCTGGATAACCAGGAAGGGATCTGCGATGCCATGATTACCCTAATTGAAGGAAGGAAGTAAACAATGACGTGGCCTTCACCGAGGTAAGTCTTAATCATAACTATTATATTATTTATATGTGTTGATCCTAAAGGAGAGATCAGGCCATGGTCTAGATTCATCTGTGCTAGCTATGCATTTGTTTCCCAATTAATATTCTTATTGATCTGGATCCCATTACTTAATTACATTTTAAAGTGATTCAGCAAATTTGTATTCGGGATACCTAGAAATGTTTACAGCCTAATTTAATAATATATTGTTCAAAGATATTGATTCCTTATTCTCTCGATAATTTCAAAACTGACTTTGGCACCAGCTTTAGCATTTGTTTATAAACATTTAAGATTAGAACAAGGAAAAATAAGTGCAATTATTAAAAACATTACATGTAAGGAATCAACAGTAGGACCTGATATTCACAATCGAAAAGTTTACTATTTATATATTAATAGATATATATAATATTAAAATTATAGTCAGAAGCTTGCAACATTTCCTAACATTAGCATCAACAGCCCTCCCTCTCCTTCCCTCTCTATCACTCTCGATCACTCTATTATTCGGAATGTCCAACTCCCACTGTACATCTCCAGAGCTATGTTAACTCCTTCTCAGTAGCTGTCTCTGCCTCTCGCTTACTCTCTCGCTCTCACTTTCTCTGTTCTCTTGACTCGGGAAGTATAAATAGAGGCACTTCGATCGCCGCGAGCTCAGTCTGTCCTAGGGGTACCTAGTGTTAACATCGAAAGTGATAGTGGCAGTGATCTGATGATTACCCTTCAACCGCTGACGTGTCCTCTGGCCAATGGAATGCATCTGGATAACCAGGAAGGGATCTTCGATGCCATGATTACCCTAATTGAAGGAAGGAAGTAAACAATGACGTGGCCTTCACCGAGGTAAGTCTTAATCATAACTATTATATTATTTATATGTGTTGATCCTAAAGGAGAGATCAGGCCATGGTCTAGATTCATCTGTGCTAGCTATGCATTTGTTTCCCAATTAATATTCTTATTGATCTGGATCCCATTACTTAATTACATTTTAAAGTGATTCAGCAAATTTGTATTCGGGATACCTAGAAATGTTTACAGCCTAATTTAATAATATATTGTTCAAAGATATTGATTCCTTATTCTCTCGATAATTTCAAAACTGACTTTGGCACCAGCTTTAGCATTTGTTTATGAACATTTAAGATTAGAGCAAGGAAAAATAAGTGCAATTATTAAAAAAAATACATGTAAGGAATCAACAGTAGGACCTGATATTCACAATCGAAAAGTTTATTATTCATATATTAATAAAATAAATATAATATTAAAATTATCGTCAGAAGCTTTCAACATTTCCTAACATCTGCATCAACAGCCTTCTCCCTCCCTCCCCCTCCCTCCCTCTCTATCACTCTCGATCACTCTGTTATTCGGAATGTCCAACTCCCACTGTACATCTCCAGAGCTATGTTAACTCCTTCTCTGTATGTTTCTCTGCCTCTCGCTTACTCTCTCGCTCTCACTTTCTCTGTTCTCTTGACTCGGGAAGTATAAATAGAGGCACTTCGATCGCCGCGAGCTCAGTCTGTCCTAGGGGTACCTAGTGTTAACATCGAAAGTGATAGTGGCAGTGATCTGATGATTACCCTTCAACCGCTGACGTGTCCTCTGGCCAATAGAATACATCTGGATAACCAGGAAGGGATCTGCGATGCCATGATTACCCTAATTGAAGGAAGGAAGTAAACAATGACGTGGCCTTCACCGAGGTAAGTCTTAATCATGACTATTATATTATTTATATGTGTTGATCCTAAAGGAGAGATCAGGCCATGGTCTATATTCATCTGTGCTAGCTATGCATTTAATTTCCAATTAATATTCTTATTGCTCTGGATCCCATTACTTAATTAAAATTAAAAGTGATTCAGCAAATTTGTATTCGGGTTACCTACAAATGTTTACAGTCAATTTAATAATATATTGTTCAAAGATATTGATTCCTTATTCTTTCGATGACTTCAAAACTGACTTTGGCACCAGCTTTTGTTACATTATAATAATATTTAACTTAAAACCCCGTTTTGCGTTTGTTTATAAAAATATAAGCTTAGAGCAAGGAAAAATAAGTGCAATTATTAAAAACAATACATGTAAGGAATGAACAGTAGGACCTGATATTTACAATTGAAAAGTTTATTATTCATATATTAATAAAATATATATAATATTAAAATTATAGTCAGAAGCTTTCAACATTTCCTAACATCAGCTCAACAGCCCTCCCTCCCTCCCTCTCTCCACACTCTCGATCACTCTGTTATTCGGAATGTCCAACTCCCACTGTACATCTCCAGAGCTATGTTAACTCCTTCTCTGTACGTTTCTCTGCCTCTCGCTCACTCTCTCGCTCTCACTTTCTCTGTTCTCTTGACTCGGGAAGTATAAATAGAGGCACTTCGATCGCCGCGAGCTCAGTCTGTCCTAGGGGTACCTAGTGTTAACATCGAAAGTGATAGTGGCAGTGATCTGATGATTACCCTTCAACCGCTGACGTGTCCTCTGGCCAATGGAATACATCTGGATAACCAGGAAGATGCCGTGATTACCCTAATTGAAGGAAGGAAGTAAACAATGACGTGGCCTTCACTGAGGTAAGTCTTAATCATGAGTTTTATATTATTTATATATGTAGATGCTTAAGGAATGATTAGGTCTTTGTCTAGACACAGCTGTGCTAGCTATGCATTTATTCAACCATTAATTCCCTTATTGCCATGGAACCCATTACTTATTTATAATTTAAAGTGATACAGCAATTTGTAATGATGATGTCCACATCATAGATACTTACTAATCAGAGTAAATTACTGCTCATAGTTAATTACTGATCATAGATACTTACTTCTCATAGTTAATTATAAATCTTATAAACCTTACTATTACTGATCATAGTTACTTACTGGTCATAGATACTTACTAGTCATAGGTACTTACTGATTATAGTAAATTACTGATCATAGATACTTAATGTTGAAAGATACTTACTGATCCTCTACATTTTACAACCTTTTTTGTGGCAGTTATATTATATAGTATTCCGATTAGATTAGATTAGAAGGTAGATTTTGAATCAAACTATATATATACTTTATATGGTTGGAGATGACTCCTTCACTGCGTTGCAAACTTCTGACTGAAGTTATAATACCCTGCAAGGGTATAACAAATACCAAATAGACTTTGCCAGAACTTTTCTGTTCTAAATAATTGTATTAAAAGCATCACAGCAATTCTCTATTAGAAGTTTAAACAATTTTGATTAAATGATAACAAGAATATAAAAACGATTTAATTTGAAATGTAATTTCCTGCCTTCATCTATCAATGTGTCGGTTGTGTTTGTGGTGAGAAATTGACTTATCTTCCCATAAAGTGCACACAAAGTGCACAGCATCCCTCAGATAAAATATTGGACAAATATGATTGAACGAGAAGGATAATAATGTCAGATATGATGATAATAATGGGTTTCTTAAAGTTAAGTTGAGCTATGCCATTTTGACTTTATATTCTTCCATAAACCATAAGCTACAACTTTAAAATTAAAAATGCTTTGTGTTTTACCATAAAATTTATAGGTTTTTATTTAGTTAACACAGTGTTGCATTCTACAAACTAGGAAATTTCGCTATCACCACTGTCGTGCCTCTTATATTTGCCTTCATAATTTACCACAGAATCCACACGTTCATTTGCAAATCATTTATCATAATGTCACCAACGCAGCTGACAAAGTGGTTTTCCCACACAGTACCATCTGAAGGAAAATTGAGAGGGAGGCTCGGGAAAGTGTGGGCAATAGGATGCCACTTGCGACTTTAATAAAAGTTTTCCACAGCCTGTCGGCAAAGAAAATGCTATAGATAGTGACAGAGAAAGAGACAGAGAGACATAGCAGAGAAAACTTACAGGAAAAACACTTTTCAGTGGGTTTGTTGTTACCCAACGTCTTTCGCCAACTCATTTGTTTCTTGGATAACTTTCAAAGAGTTTGAATATTAGTCTTTGTCTGATATATATTTTATTTAGGATAACATATAAAATATGCACTTTTATTCATTTAATTTTCTTTATTATTATTATAGTCATAAATCTAATTTTTATATTTATCTTTTCATTTAAATTTACTGCAAAGAGGTGTCTTATTATTTTATACTGTGATATCGACCTTTATGCCGATGTCTTGGGTTAAATTTTATCTTTACCTTTCATTGTTATTATTTTTAGCCTTTCTCAGAGCTCTTCCACTTTTCTCCTTCATTTTTTGCTGCTCTTGACTTTTATTTTTTCTGCTGCATAGCAAAAAAAGCAACCTAAGGGGCGTGAGCAGCATTTACACCTCTGAGAATTTTACACCAACACGTTGCAACATTGCAACAAGGAAGAACAACAAAAAATGTTAAAGAAGCAGAAAAAGGTTGCATGCAAAGTGAGTTTGCCTGTTGAGATTTTCTAGGCTTTGCTGATGATAGGACACACACAGATACACCTCTAAGAATACACACACATCCACAGGACACACATCAGCTTAAGTGCTTCGAGGTAAAATCCTTCAGTTCTCTTAACCGCATTGCACAGTTTTCTATTGCCTACTTTTTGGGGCAGGAAAAAGGTTCAAATTCAATTAAAAAGTGACAAAGTCTACAAGTCTGTGGGAAGAGTCCGGACTTGGAGAAAAACAAGATTGATTAATAAATAAGTGTATTAAATATTTAATAATAAATTAACCATGTTAATTTGTTAATACTTAAACGTTGTGATTGATTTTCTATTTTCTTTAAAGTTTCGTTTGGACTTAACTAAATTTATAAATATTTGGTTGGTTTATTCTTACTTATAACTTAATGTATCTTTTTTCCAACTGGTTTTTGGTAGCAAAAGTTATTAAATTTGTGCAATGCCTGCATAAGTGCTATCTTAATGATCCCATCAAGCCAGACAAGGACACTTCACCCACTCACACTCATACTCACAGTCACACTTACACCTCTCTCCATTTCCCTCGACGTACCTTAATGGGATATAAAAAATCAATTAGCTTTCAGTTGAATGCTCAGCTCCTTCTGCAGGTTGTTCTTATATTTTTATGCCCCTTTTTTCCACTTCTCCTGCTCCTGTTCAGGCTTCATTTGCAATTATTACGCATAATTTGCAAGAGGTTGCTAATGAAAGTGTTGTGAGTACAGCCTTACACCGAGCGAAAATGGGTTTATAATTCACAAAAACTGGAAAAATTAGGAACCAGGAATTATATTACCATATGCTTTGTTCTATTTTTATTATATTTAAGATGAGTTTTCCCTATAAATTGTAATCCCGTAACTATTCAAGGTTTACTCAGCTCTCAGTCCTCTCCTTCTCAACCCTGCTCTAGCCCTGCTTAAATCCCTTTCTGTGTGTGCATTTATAGTAATTATGCTACGGTTTTTCTGTAAGTGCACTTACCTAGTATAACCAGTCCGTTGCCCAGGAGTCCGGCAAATCCGATAATGCCAAAGAATACCGGAACTATTGTGGAGACGATGCGCTCAAGGGCCACACTCTCGGCATCATATTCCATGGAATCGTTGGCATTGTGATCCGAGAATTCCGAGGGAAATGTGAAGCTATTGGTGCTAGTGTTGCCCCCGCTGCTGTAGCTGTAGCTTCCATTGCTGCTGGTGGCCCCCAAAGAGGCTTTTGGCCAGCCACTAATTAGACTGCCCAACAATAGCATCGACATAGTCCGACGGCTGGCCATCTTTCCCAATATATGTGTGATTATAGAGGCCAGTTATATCAGAGGCAAGCCTCGATTGGTAAGGGTTCTTTTAATGAGCTCTCTCCCCTGCTTTCAGTTGGATCTATTGTGTGGCTTCTGGCACGCCCCCTGGGACGCCCGTCGCCTGATTTGCATTTCCGTGAGTTATCTTCCCCTGAAAGAGACAAATTGAAGTGGCGCAATAAATATTTTAGATATGAACTGGCAGATACAGATGGCGATACAGATACGTGGCCATAGAGACGGCAATAAATCTGCATCTATATAGAACCTTATGGATGGATGGGGGAGAGAGCATCCCCTTCCCCTCCGCCAACACACATTATAAAGGGACAGTCAAGGCCGTTGTTGTGTGGGCGATATGGTGATATGTTTTCCTTTTTCGTTCGCAAAAACTAAACGAAAGTGACAAGTGGAACACAGTGGTTCCAAAGTTAATTTCAACTTTATTTTGTTAATATAATTAATCCAATTTGAGTTAATAAATTATTATTATTATTTATTTTTATGTGCAATTATTTCAACAAATCATAGTTTAAAAATGTCATAGCTATGCTAAAAACGCAATAATTTTAATTCGGAAAGCTGCTCGGTGTTAGTTTTTTGAAGGTGAACAAATCTGCATACTCAATTTAAAAATATTACAAAATTATTTTTTTTTGAAAATTTTTGACAATTTTAACGATGTAACCCCTTATATTTTTTCGAAAAAATATGAAAAAATTCAATTTTTGCCGGAGATAGCTAGATCGATTCCCCTTTTGATGCTGATTAAGAATATATATGATTTATAGGGTCGGAAATGACTCCTTTACGTCGTGACAAGCTTCTGACTAAAATTAGAATACCCTTGTAAGGGTATTAAAATGTTAATTTGTATAAAATAAGTTCATATGTTCATATTAAATATTTCCAACTTTAGTGAACTGTGTAACCACTGTCCACTGAATCATCATCTGCGTGAATGTGTTAAAATTATGCAAAATTAATTTAATTCCATTACATGAACGGCGGGAAGCGGGAAGCAGGAAACAATACAGGAAATGCTGATGAAGCTGCGGGGGAGTGGACCTTGGCAAACATTCATCACATTTGCATACTTTAATAAATAACACCGAATGCCCAAATCAGGGACAGAATGATGGAATATTGCGTATACGCCACGTGCCCAGCTTCAATTAGTCTCCGAAGGATGACACTTGTACGCTTGTACATGTGCACATATATAAGTAAGTCTGTGTTGTGTATTGTTTAGTGTCTGTTTTTTGTGCGTATGTGTTTTAGTTTCTGTCTTGTTTTTTTATTTGACCAATGCCAGTGCATTTTAAGTAGTTTCACACTGAAAATAACATATAGTAAATATTTAGAGATGCTTAAAGATGCAATTAACATGAAACCTTTTTGAGAAATATGTTTAATTATAAACTCTTAGATTACTGTTAATATTTTTGTATATTCACCTTATTCTACGACCATCTACTTGCAAATTCAATGGAAGTCAGTGGTGTATAAGTAAAGGCTTCGCTTGATTAAGACTAATTACCATTTGGGGTTTAGTTAAATCCTTTAATTTAACTTGTAAAATGAGGTATTATTATATATTATCATTATTTTTCTGAGTGCACCTAACAAAAAGGGGCAGGGTGCTGGGTACAAAAGCGGGCAGCATCTAGACATACTAATCGAGGAGACATATGTGCTGTCATGTCGTGCCTGAAATGGCAGACAACCAACGCTGACAGTTGGCTTAAGCTGTCAATTAACATATTATTAAGCGGGTAAAGGAAAAACGGGGACAAAAGAAGAAAAAAGGAATGAAAATAGGATGAAAAGGGAGCGCAAAAGGGGCAAAAATAGAGCAGAAAGGGGGCGGAATAGGAGGCTGACAACCGATGGCTACTTAGAAAGACAACGCATAATTGAGTGGGCTGAGGATCAAGGAACTGCGCTTCTGCAGGTTCCAAGAAGCTTCTTAACTGCATTTTAGCAGATTCGAAAAGGGAAAATCAATATAATACCTTATGGCTAAATCAAATACATTCATATGCTCTGCAATTAAATTTTCCGGATATTATTATTCATGGCAGACTTCAGCTGGCTTTAATAGATCTTAAATTCGCTTTCCCATTCCGCTTTTAAAATACCAAAAAGTATGCTGTCGCGCAAGCGCATAAAGCCTTTCTAGTATCTAGTATTTTCATCCCTTGTCTCCGCCTCTCTTCCTCTTCTTCACCGTATTAAAAGCTGAGCTTACGCACAACTGCTGTAAGCGCTCGCTCTCAGTGCATCGAAACGGTGTTTTGTGCTTTCCCTACTCTGCACTCTCCCCTCTCCCAGTCGAAATAATGCCAATCATTTGGCTTCAAGAGTTGAGTTAATGCGCAGGTGAAAAATTACAAGAAGTGAAATAATTAAAATTTGAAGCCATCCGACATTGTATTTAAAAGTGAATAACTTGTGAAGTTTACAGATTACATATCCCAGGTATGTGTTGTTAGCATAGTTGGGGTTCAGGTGTTTTTTCAGGTGCAGCTCAACTTCTTATCAGCAAGATCAGGTTACATACATATATGTAAGCATACATACAAGTGCATATACATATATATACTGGTGTATGTATATATTGAAGCGATGATGACTGTGCTGTTGGAGCAAGAGTTTTACGATCTTCTGATTATGTGAGTATAAGTATAAGTATAAGTAGCTTAGATTTGATTTATTTGTTATAATATTATTATACATATGAATTATTATTTAATATCTTATATTACACTAGCCAAAATATTGATTTAAGCATAGTTTGGGCCCAGGTGTTTTTCGTTTTGCAGCTTAAATTCTTATCAGCAAGATCAGACTACATACATATATATATGCAGCCGTCTTGCTATCCAAATTGAACACCTGGGAAGATGCATACATACATACAAGTGTATATATATCAGTGCTGCTGGAGCATCAGTTATACGATTTTATGTGAGTATACGTATAAGTATAAGCAGATTAGATTTGATCTTTTTAATTTGCACATTATCTATATGTATAATTGCAGTTGTCAATATATTATTTGATTATTTGCTTATCTTAAACCATTTACTTATAACTCTTTATTCTAATTTCGATTTAGCATACTCTACCTTAATTCAGCAGCAAGTGCACATACGTACAAATGTATATATGAAGATTGGCGTATGTATATACTGAAGCGATGATATCAGTGCTGCTGCAGCGAAAATTAAACGATCTTATGTGAGTATAAGTATAAGTATAATTAGATTAGATTTGATTTATTTGCTATAATATTTTTATATATATGAATTATGAAATTATTCCTTATATTGCACTAGCCAAAATATTATATTGTTAGCATAGTTTGGGCTCAGGTGTTTTTTTCAGGTGCAGCTTAACTTCTTATCAGCAAGATCAGACTCCATACATATATGTAAGCAGCCGTCTTGATATCCAAATTTAGCAGCAAGTGCACATACATACAAGTGCATAAATATATATATTGGTGTATGTATATATTGATGCGATGATGACTGTGCTGTTGGAGCAAGAGTTTTACGATCTTCTGATTATGTGAGTATAACTATAAGTATAAGTAGTTTAGATTTGATTTATTTGTTATAATTTTATTATACATATGAATTATTATTTAATATCTTATATTACACTAGCCAAAATATGGATTTGAGCATAGCTTGGGCTCAGGTGTTTTTCGTTTTGCAGCTTAACTTCTTATCAGCAAGATCAGACTACATACATATATATATATGCAGCCGTCTTGCTATCCAAATTGAACACCTGGGAAGATGCATACATACATACAA